>NC_080542.1:104682693-105331443 GCF_028640845.1 Ahaetulla prasina | reverse complement strand
AAATATTAAAAACAATAAAGGTATTAGTTTTAATTAGGAGACAGGTATGGTGAACCCAATGTGATTGCAATATCAAGCAATGTAGAATATCTAGAGCATTATAAGAATATATTATTCACTAATTAAGTTCCCTTTATTCTGTTTTCTTTAATTTATTTTTTAAGCTAAAGCATCCTTTTCAAAAACAGCAGAAGGAATTCTGGTTACATGTGGTTTCTTGGTGGTGTTTGGCAGTTTACTGACTTTCTTCCTTTACAAGTAAGTTTCTTGGTACATGAATCAGACCATTGGTTTAATGATTTATAAAATTTTTCAAACTCAAATAATACTGATATAAGAATTTGTAACAGAAGGTAGATTCTATTTACCCATAGAAAAAAGCAAAAATCCAGTAGCTTTCCCTCTCTGTCTGACTCACTCCTGAGCTATAAAACATACCAACCCATCACCTTCCTGAAATTGTTTTTCTTTTATATTCTGTTTTCATTTTGCTTTTTAAATTATTCGTAGAAGCTCCCAAATATTATTGGATAGAGTATACAATATATTTAATATTGTTGGAAATAAGGTCAAAGCTTGTCTATCTTCTTTTCTATAACTTTTGGGTATGCTTTTGAAGAGTAGAAAATAATAATCCAAAAATCATAGGGATCCCTTAATCAATAGAAGAGAATGTTTGTAGCTCAGAGTTGAACCGTGGGGCCCTTGCTTTCTGAGTTTGGTTGTTTTCTTGCAGACATTTCATTACCCAACTAGGTAATATCATTACTACTAAAATGAGGTGGGCTTTACTCTCTTGTTCTTTACAAGTAGTAAACAATTGTCTAATCCAGTGGTCACCAACTGGTGGTCCGCAAAAAAATGTTGGTGGTCCGCAGCACACCCAGGTGGAGGAGCTGCTCCAGGATGAGCACTGGCCAGCCCTGTGACTAGAGCTAAGGAAGATGGGACTGGCCAGGCAGCTCATGGTGGAGCTGGAAATCTACGCCATTGAGGGAGGTTCGTGCAACTTGCAACTTTGCAGCTCAGCCCTCGCAGGCTGGAATGAGATAATGGTGCAAAGGGAGGTGGCGGGAGCAACAGGTGGCCGCAACACCAGGCTGTTTTTTGCCCCTGCTGTAGCTTCCTGTCAGCTGAACCCACCAGTGGCTGTCCCTGCCCCTCGCCCTCCCTTACCAGTCATTCCTCACCTGGTAAGGGGAGGGGAGGGGGGATGGAGTTTCACTCCATATTGCAGAGCAGGAGCAAAGCTTTGTCCCTTGCTGGATCTTGCTGGCCCTTGTTGGTGCTCTGTGCATCTCAGTCTCTCGGGGAGATGCTTGACTTCCTCTAAGTACCAAGACACTGGCTGGCCCATGAGATGACAGAGAGAAAGAGAATTAGAGAGGGGGGAGAGGGGGGAGAGATAAAGAGAGAGAAAAGGAGACAGAATGAAACAGAGAGAATGAGAGAGACAGAGAGAGAGAGAATGAGAGAGGAGGAGAGAGAGAGAATGAGAGAGAAAGAGTGGGAGGGAGAGGGGGGAGAGGGGGAGAGGGGGGAGACAGAAAGAGAGAGAAGGAGAGAATGAAAAGAGAGAGAGATAGACAGAATAAAAGAATTAGAGAGAGAGAGAGAGACTATGAGAGAGAATGAGTGGGAGAGAGGATGGAGAGGGAGAGAGAATGAGAGAGAGAGAAAGGGGAGAGAGAGAGAGAATGAAAGAATGAAAGAGAGACACAGAATGAAAGAGAGAAAGAGAGAGAACGAGAGAGAAAGAAAGACAGAATGAAAGAGTGGGACAGAGAAAGAGAATGAAAGAGAGAATGAGAGAGACAGAGAAGAAAAGAGACAGAGAATGAAAGAGAAAGAGAAAGAGAGAGAATGAGAGAGAATGAGAGAAAGAGTGGGAGGGAGGGGGGAGAGGGGGAGAGGGGGGAGACAGAAAGAGAGAGAAGGAGAGAATGAAAAGAGAGAGAGATAGACAGAATAAAAGAATTAGAGAGAGAGAGAGAGACTATGAGAGAGAATGAGTGGGAGAGAGGATGGAGAGAGGGGAGAGAGAATGAGAGAGAGAGAAAGGGGGAGAGAGAAAGAGAGAGAGAATGAAAGAATGAAAGAGAGACACAGAATGAAAGAGAGAAAGAGAGAGAGAGAAAGAAAGACAGAATGAAAGAGTGGGACAGAGAAAGAGAATGAAAGAGAGAATGAGAGAGACAGAGAAGAAAAGAGACAGAGAATGAAAGAGAAAGAGAAAGAGAGAGAATGAGAGAGAGAGATTGAGAGAAAGAGACAGAATGAAAGAGAGAGAGAGAATGAGAGAGAGAGAGAGAAAGACGGGGAATCAAAGAATGAGAGAGAATGAGTGGGAGAGAGGGGGAGGGAGAGAAAGTGAGAATGAGAGAGAAAGAGTGGAAGAGAGAGAAAGAGAGAGGGAGAAAAAGAGAAAGAGAGAGGAGGAACAGTGCCTGAAGGACCCCACCCCGTCACTGGGAGTCTAGGCCCTCAGCAAGCGCCGTGCTGGATTCCTATTAGTGGTCTGCGGGATTTAAAATTATGAACTTGGTGGTCCCTAAGGTCCAAAAGGTTGGGGACTCCAGGTCTAATCAAGAAACTACTAAGAACATTCCTACCAATACTAACAGGGTGAGCTACTTGTGTATAGAGACAGCAAACTCCACTCCCATGTAGCCATGATAATGTTTCTTAGTTGGGAAATAAAATGTTTGCAAGAAAACAACCAAGTTCAGAGAATACCAATGACCCCACAGATTCCCCAGTATCAGGAGCGAATGACAATTTGAACCATAGTTGCTGCCTATAACGGCAATATTCCATTGTCCCTGATTTTTAAAAGGTTTCACATAAAGAATATATCTCGCAATGACATAATATATTTTTTTCTTTATGGAAGAACTCTGAAAATATTTACTTACGACTGTAGTATATATCGTTATTGATGCAATAGATTTCTATAAGCATGAAATAGGTTTGTTTTCTTTTCTGGTGTCTCTCTCCTTTCACTCTAATATATGTTCTCAGCACCTGTTATCTAGAGCTGCACTAAAAGCTTTTTCCCATGATTTTTTCACAAACAGATATGTGCAATAACAATTTACAGAAAAGAATAATGCAATCCAGGAATTATTGGGTTTTGTTCATATAACAGGAAAAGCTTTTAATAATTTGATCTCCGCATTCTTTTCAGGAGATACAAAGAATATAAACCTATTGAAAGAAAATCAGGTCAAGGGAAATCCAGCGAAGGACTAAGTGTTTACTTCAATAATTTCAAGGCTGTTCTTTTCCCAAGAGGCAATGAGAGAGACCCTCTGCTGAAAAGCAAGATGGGAATTGTCTAATTCTTCAGGTTAACATTTTAAAATTGCATGTTAAAATTTCAAGCTTTACACTGAGCTGTAATTCACTGTAGGAATGCTCTTAAAAAGGGAGGAAAGACGGCATACTTGCATTACAAACAAAATAAAAGCTATTGTTCAATACACTTGAAATTATAAAATATCAGAACAAAATGTAATATTTTAGTTGCTTATCTTGGATATGCTATAATGTATCAGTTAATGAATCATTTATAACTTTTATTTTCATTTTTTTACTGTGAGCAGACCTGCCCACATTAAAAATGAAATTCTGTTTCCTGTTCTTCAAGAGAAAATGTATAAACTACCCATACACATACATTATAATGGGTACATTATATTGGGTATTATATTCAGTACATTGCAGATTTGTCACTGGGAGTCAAAACTGCCTGAAAAGCATAAATAAATGAATAAATAAAATTATTTACTCCTGAGGTCTAAATGTCTAGTTGGTTGAGTGTTTTTCTTTTACTAAGCAGTGAATTCTACTGAATTTAGACGAAATTATTTCTGTGCCAGCATGCTAGGATCATGCTTCAATCTAATTTTCCTTCATCCTGTATACTTAGTCAGCTTCAAGTTAATGAGTTTGAAAATTAGTTTGAAAACTACAGTAATGCTCAACTTACAACAGGTCATTTAGTGACTGTTCCAAAGTTACAAGTGACATGACCCTTTTTCACGCTTATGACCATTGTAGCAACCTTATGGTCAATTGATCAAAATTCAGGTGCTTGTCAATTCTCATATTTATGATGGATGCAGTGTCCAGGGTCACATGGAAACTGCATAGTCATAGTCATTTTTCAACCATCTGACCAGCAAAATCAATGGCAAAGTCAGATTCACTTAACCACTATGTTATTAATTTAACAACTGCAGTGATTCACTTAATAACTGTGGCAAAAAAGGTTATAAAATGGGGCAAAACTCATTTAACAACTCTCTTAACTTTGCAACAGAAATTCTGGGATTTTAATCATAGTGAAGGACAACTGTATTAGGATAGCCATTAGCTGGATGCTTCAGATATTCCTTACTGTTTAACTAATATATAGTTTAATCACAGCTTGGAGAACAATATAAAGATGTATAATTTTTGGTTCTATTTTCTTGGGTTTTTAAAATCCACTTTAGTGCATTAGAAGAAGGGAACTTCTTGTATACTAAGAGGAGAAAGTGGCTATGTCTACCAATAGCTTTGTCTCTACTTCCTAAATATGTATCTTTTTAGAACTATTATGAAAGATTAGGTAGGCTCAGACTCTCACAATTGTGGGAGAAAAGACTTTAAGAGGAAACTTGTGAATTTATTTTCATCCTGATTTCCATTTACACATTTTCTCTCCCTTGGTCCTTGAGGTACAAGTTGAAATCTGTTTTCTGTATTATCTTCAGTCTCCAAAATTTATTATAGGTTTGAAAACGCAGGTCAAATAACATAAAGACAAGTTCAGTAATACTTGACAGAAAGACCTGATAAACAAAGAAAATAGAATGTACTTATTTTCAGGCAATGAGGAATTAAAAACATGATAGGTTTCAAATATTTTCTGATACAGGTTTAACCCTAACGGGGCTCAAAAACTTCATGCTAAAACATTTATTAATATTGCAGTTGTTTAAATCCTTCCATACTATCTAATCCATTTGTGGCTATGTAAGACAAGCACCCCAACACTTTCCACGGGCAGATACAGTATTATCTTAGTATGATGTTGTCTTGCACTATTTTATGATCTGGCTTGAACATCAGGTTAAGACATTTACAGAACCCAGTGATTGGGTTCACAGATCTCATCAAACAAGTGCTCAAAGGAAAACACTTTTATTCAGTTGAATCTTAGCACCAAAGAATGCTTGTTATTCAGATTTATAGTAGAAGTGTTAGAAAGCATAATACAGGTAGTCCTCAACTTACAATAGTTCTTTTAGTGACTATTCAAAATTACAATGACACTGAAAAAAAGTGACTTATGACCGTTTCACAGTTATGCATCCCCATGGCCATGTAATCAAAATTCAGATGCTTGCAAACTGACTCATTTGTATGACAGTTGTAGCGTCATGAGTTCATGTGATCTCCTTTACTTATCAGAAGGTTGCAAAGGAGTTCACATGACCTCAGGATGCTGGAAGCCAGATTCACTTAATACCTGTGTTACTAATTTAACAACTAAAGTGATTCACAATTGTGGCAAGAAATATTATAAAATGGAGCAAAACTCAGTAGCAGAAATGTTGGCCTCGTTTGTGGTCGTTAAATTGAGAACTATCTATAAATTATTTGTTAGGCATGAAAAATGGCACTCATACTATTGATCTGCTTTCTTCTGCAGATAATATGGATTTTCAATAAGCTTTAGGGTCCAAATTTTGACTCAGGAAGCAAGATATATTTTATTTTTGATTTTCAGCTATGTTTAGGATGAGGCCAGTGGTGAAATCCACTTACTTTTGTTACCAGTTCAGGAGTATGCGGGAGTGCGTGAGCTGGATAGATCGGCCAGATTTCACCGCTGGATGAGGCACATGTGACCTTGTATTCGAAGTGGACATTTTATGAGCAATATAGAACTCCCCAACATGCATGGACCTGAAGCACAGGAATTTTTCCTTTGGTGGACATTAGTTACACGCAGAGAATGATGCACAAGTATTAAGTCTGCCAACTGATAATGGCTGTGCATTTCTCCATATATGTGTGTACATATATGGAGAAATGACCATGGAAGAGGATTTGGTCCTGCCCATCCCAAAAGCCAAGCCCTCTTCACTGACAATCCATGACTTTAATTAACACCCCAACCTTTGGGGTCAAAGGAGTTAGCCAGCACTCACTACTGATCCAGAGTTCTGATCTGAAAGAGAATAAATGGATTGGGGTGTATATGCTGTGCAGATCTCGCTACATTTATTTTGTACATTTGTACAAAAGAGTTGTATAAACACAACTCTTGCAAACAACAAAATACCTTATCCCACTAGACTTGAAATCCTAGGCTTAGAAAACTTGGAACTCCGTCGCCTTCGACAAGACCTAAGTTTAACTCATAGAATCATCTATTGTAATGTCCTTCCTGTTAAAGACTACTTCAGCTTTAATTGCAATAATACAAGCGCAACAAATAGATTTAAACTTAATGTCAACCGCTTTAATCTAGATTGCAGAAAATATGACTTCTGTAACAGAATCATCAGTGCTTGGAACACTTTACCTGACTCTGTGGTCTTTTCCCATAATCCCAAAAACTTTAACCAAAAACTTTCTACTATTGACCTCACCCCATTCCTAAGAGGACCATAAGGGGCGTGCATAAGCGCACAAACGTGTCTACCATTCCTGTCCTATTGTTTTTCTTTTCTTCTTCCTATATATATATGTGCTTATACCTCCTTATATTTACTCATATATGTGTTTATATTTTATTTTATTTATTTATTTTATTTATTTTGTCACAACAATATACATAAGCATCACACAAAATGATTATATAGTATATAATGTATATATGAGGAAATATAAGGAAGTATAAGCATATATATATATAAGAAAAAAAAATAGGACAGGAACGGTAGGCACGTTTGTGCTCTTATGCATGCCCCTTATAGTCCTCTTAGGAATGGGGTGAGGTCAAATAGTTTTTGGTTAAAGCTTTTGGGATTATGAGAAGAGACCACAGAGTCAGGTAATGTGTCATAATAATTATTATTATTATGATATATAATTAATTTATGAAATAAATTATTATAAAATAAATAAAATAATGATAATGATATACTATATAATATTTTTGTATGATACCTACATATATTGTTGTGACAAATCAATCAATCAATCAATCAATCAATCAATCAGTGAACTTAAAAAAAACAACTAAGCCTGGATAAATGCTACACAAGTGCCAATGTGCAATCCTTATTTGTAGGGATTAACAGAGATCGGTATTGAAAATGTAAAGACATCTCCTATCCTACAGAATTCCAAAAGACTAATTTAAAAATTCTAGAGTTATGTAGCACTTGAAAACAGCTGATAAACCTATCCAGCATCCATCTTAAACTGCAGTTTCATCTTCCTCTCTGAAACATGTGACACTCCAATCAAATATCATCAGAGGCGATAACATAAAAGCTGGCTCCCCGGAAGAAAGTCACCTCTTCGTAGAGATAAAACGAAGGTTGTAACATATCGGGTGCAAATACAAAGCCAACCATTAGATGGCAGTAAAGAGACTGTCCTGGTCGTTGTCTAGGCCAGATAGCCCTGCATTTAATAAAATACGTACTCCTAAACCCTTTCCGTCCTGGCGTTGCTTATCAAACAACGCCTGCGCCAGCAGTCCTGCTTGTCACGTGAGAAACGCAGCCAATCCAAACTGTTGAATTTACACCCTCCAATCAGTGAGGAGGGAGAGTTTCCTGGTTAGACACTCTCTTTTGGAACGTTGGATGTTCGAATGTTCTGTTGCCTCCTCGGGATTTTTCCCGGGGAATCGCTACGCGCCATGTGGCGGGGCAGCCTCTGCCTGCGACTGTTGCAGACTCTGAAGCCCTGGGGAAGCGTTGCTGCGATTGGAAGCCCCAAAGGTGTCCAAGGACGGGTTGATGCCGTGACCCGAAAAGCCTTAGCAGCTTCCTTCTCTCCCTCGTGGATGTCTCGGGTAGGATTACGAACATTTACCACAGTAGAGAAATCTGAGCTGTGGGGTAGAGAAGGAGCCGCCGGAGCGGAGCTTCAAACCTTGCAAGAAGCGGATAGAGATGAGCAGGAATCGAGCATCAGTTCAGGTATCGATGGAGCTGGGAGTCCTTCAGTGAAGAAATGTCGCAGCCAAGTCGACTTTGCGTCCCGTTTAATGGCAAAGCTTTAGCAGCCTCCGATAGATACAGCTGGCTGACGATTTGGCAACCAGTGTATTTATTTTCTCCTCACGGCTCTGGGGGATATAAATCAGTGGAAATATGGTGATTTTGCACGGTTGTGATGGTGGTGTTGCAGACTAAATTCCTGACTTCTAGCTATAAGTCCTGATGATCAGCCCAGAGAATACTTTATGTGGGAAAGATGGTAAGGGCAAAGGACAAGAACAATGGGTAATAACAACACAGATAACGATGCTTCCATCATTAAGTGGAAACAGGAGCTGTGGAAATGTAGGAATCTAGCTTACATAGATTCAACTACTGCCAATGCTGGATGACAACAAATTATGATTTTATATACCTCCCGTTCTAAAGACTTTTAGAAAATTGGGTGTCCATCCTAGGTATAACAAAGGCTACTGTGAAAAGAAGGGAGTCAAGAACTTTTTAATCTACCTGTTCATTTGTTCCAGTTCGAGATCTTTCACCTCTTACCTTTCTGCATAATTTACATTTAATCATTTAAGCATTGTCTCTTTCAGATCCTGTTTCTTGGGTATTCAACATTGATGATATGGTATCACTTATAAGACAAGAAAATGCCAAAGATATTTGTGTTATCAATTTGCCTCCAGAAATAAAGTACAGCAATTATTTTATAATTTGCAGTGGATCTTCTGCAAGACATCTTCATGCCATGGCACAATATTTGATAAAAATGGTATGGCTTTTTTCTTTTCTTTTAGAGATATGGAAGAATTTTTACAAGATACAATTGGATGGCCAGTTAAGGAGAGGGGTAGATACTGCAGTATGAGTGTTGATTACATCAAAGCAGATATTATTTCTAAACTGCAGCTAAAGAAGGATTATCTTTGACTTTTTGGGAAATAAAACCTGTTATGTAAATGTTTATAAATATTAAGCATAATGCAGATTTTTCCCCCAGCAGATATAAGTTTCATAATTATAGAAACTCTTCTGATTTTTTACTGCATTCCTACAACAGCAAGGTCTTTTTCATGGAATAAGCCAATATGTACTTTGCCTCATGATTTAAAAGAGGTGTGACCAAGTCACAAGCTGGATGCAGCCCTGGACAGCTAGTAATGCAGCCCCGCAAGAACCCTCCCAAAGGAAGTTTGATATTTATATAAATTAATTATATATCTTATGTATGGCCCAAGACAATTCCTCTTCAGTCAATGTGATCCAAGTGAGCCAAAAGTTGCCTGAATTCAGATATCTTCCTAATGTAACAGTGTATGTTATTGTGTGGTGGTGATTCTTATTTGATGAATTTTAAAAAGATATTTCATATTTATTGGCAACATATTCCACCCGTATAACTAATATCAAGATCAGCAAGTCTTTGTTGTTGTTAGTTGCGAAGTCGTGTCCAACTCCACGGACCCCATGGACAACATTCCTCCAGGCCTTCCAGTCCTCTTAGCTTCTCTGGAGTACATTTACTTCAGTATAAATGCCTACTGCGTCAGTGACTCTATCCAACCATCTGATTCTCTGTCATCCCCATCTTCATTTGTCCTCAAAAATTTCCCAGCATTAGGCTCTTCTCCAGTGAGTCCTTCCTTCTCATTAGGTGGCCAAAGTATTTCAGTTTCATCTTCAGGATCTGGCCTTCTAAAGAGCAGTCAGGGTTGATCTCCTCTAGGACTCACTTGATTGTTTGCCTTGCAGTCCAAGGGACTCACAGGAGTCTTCTCCAGCACCAGAATTCAAGGTCTCAATACTTTGGCATTCAGAAAGGTTGGCAGTTCGAATCACTAGTATAGGCCTCCTGCATGAGCAGGAGGGTTGGACTAGACCTCCAAGATCCCTTCCAACTCTGTTACTGTTACTTGTTACCTGTTATGGTCCAACTTTTACAGCCATACATTACAACTGGGAAAACCATAGCCTTGACTATACGCACTTTTGTTGGCAGGATGATGTCTCTGCTTTTTAGAATGCTGTCTAGAATTGGCATAGCTTTTCTTCCCAGAAGCAAGCGTCTTTTAATTTCTTGGCTGCAGTCCCCATCTGTGGTGATCTTGGAGCCCAGGAAAATAAAATCTGTCATTACCTCCATTTCTTCCCATCTATTTGCCAGGAATTGAGAGGGCTGGGAGCCATGATCGTAGTTTTTTTAATGTTGAGTTTCAAGCCAACTTTTGCACTCTCCTTCTTCACCTGCGTCAAGAGGCTTTTTAGTTCCTCTTCCCTTTCTGTCATTAGAGTGGTATCATTTGCATAGCTGAGGTTGTTGATATTTCTCCCGGCAGTCTTAATTCCAACTTTTGATTCATCTAGCCCCACCTTTCTCATGATGTGCTCTGCATATAAGTTAAATAGGCAGGGTGACAGTATACAGCCTTGCCAGACTCTTTCCTAATTTTGAACCAATCAGTGGTTTCATGTCCAGATCTCACTGTTGCTTCTTGACCCGCATATAGGTTTCCCAAGAGACAAATATGATGGTCTAGTATTCCCATCTCTTTAAGAACTTGCCACAATTTGTTGTGATCCACACAAATCAAAGGCTTTAGCGTAGTCAATGAAGCTGAAGTAGATGTTTTTCTGGAACTCCCTAGCTTTCTCCAAGATCCAGTGTAAGTTGGCAATTGATTTCTAGTTCCTCTGTCTTTTCGAAATTCCTGCCTGTACTTCTGGTAGTTCTTGATCCACATACTGCTTGAGCCTACCTTGTAGGATTTTAAGCATAACTTTACTAGCATGTGAAATGAATGCAATGGTGCGATAGTTTGAACATTCTTTGGCATTGCCTTTCTTTGGAATTGGAATTTAAACTGATGTTTTCCAATCCTGTGGCCACTGTTAAAGTTTTCTAAATTTTCTGGCAAATTTAGTGTAGCACTTTTAATGCATTGACTTCTAAGATTTTAAATAGCTCAGCTGGAATACTGTCACCTTCACTAGCTTTGTTGTTGCTCAGATTTCCTAAGGCCCATTTGACTTCACATTCTAGGAAGTCTAGCTCGACCACCCCATCGTGGTTATCAGGGACGTTAAGCTTGTTCTTGTATAGTTCTTCTGTGTGATTTAGCCATCTCTTCTTAATCTCTTCTGCCTGTTCGGTCCCTGCCATTTTGGTCCTTTATCATGTCCATCTTTGCATGAAAGATGCAAAGATTCCCTTCATATCTCCAATTTTCTTGAAGAAATCTCTGGTCCTCCCTATTCTATTGTTTTCTTCTATTTCTTTTCATTGTTCATTTAAGAAGGTATTCTTATCTCTTCTAGTTATTCTCTGGAATTCTGCATTCAACTGGGTGTATCTTTCTCTTTCTCCCTTGCCTTTTGCTTCCCTTCGTTCCTCAGCTATTTGCAAATCTTCAGACAGCCATTTTGCTTTCTTGCATTTCTTTTTTTTGGGGATGGCTTTAGGTGCTACCTCTTGTACAATGTTGCGAACCTCCATCCATAGTACTTCAGGCACTCTGTCTATCAAATCTAATTCCTTAAATCTATTTGTCACATCTATATATTCATCAGGGATATGAATTAGTTCATACGTGAGTGGCCTAGTGTTTTTCCCTTCTTTCTTCAATTTAAGCCTAAATTTTGCAATGAGAAGCTCATGATCTGAGCCACTGTCAGTTCCTGGTCTTGTTTTTACTGACTGTATAGAGTTCTCCATCTTTGGCTACAGAGCACATAGTCAGTCTGATTTCTGTGTTGACCGTCTGGTGATGTCCATGTGTAGAAGTCATCTCTTGCGTTATTGGAAAAGAGTGTGTGCTATAAACATCATATTCTCTTGACAAAATTCTATCAGCCTGTGCCCTGCTTCCTAATTTTGTACTCCAAGGTCAAACTTGCCTGTTATTCCAGTTATCTTCTGGCTTCCTACTGTAGCATTCCAGTCCCCCATGATGATAAGGACATCATTTTTGGATGTTAATTCTGTAAGGTGCTGTAAGGCTTCATAGAACCAGTCAATTTCATCCTCTTCAGCACCAGTGATTGGGGCATTTATTTATTTATTTATTTATTTATTTATTATTAGATTTTTATACCGCCCTTCTCCCGAAGGACTCAGGGCAGTGAACAGCCAAATAAAAACAAACAAGCACATAGACAAAATTAAAACATATTAAAAACTAATTATAAACTGGCTAATTAAAATTTACACTAAAATAAGCAATCCTAAAATCCCACTAAAATTTCATCAAGCTAGCTGCGCACGGTGGAATAAGAAAGTCTTGAGCTCGTGTTTAAAAGACCGGAGGTCGGGGAGTTGACACAGCCCCGGAGGGCTGGAGCCCTCAGAGAAGGCCCTCTCTCTGGGGGCTGCCAGTCGACATTGTTTGACTGACGGCACCCTGAGGAGGCCCTCCCTACGGGAGCGCACAGGCCGATGGGAGGCTATAGGCGGTCCCATAGGTAACCTGGTCCTGTGCCATGGAGCGCTTTAAAGGTGATGACCAACACCTTGAATTGCACCCGGAAGACCACCAGCAACCAGTGCAGGCTGTGCAGGAGCGGTGTTATATGGGAGCATCGCAGTGCCCCTTCTATTACCCGCACAGCCGCATTCTAGACAAGTTGGAGCCTCCTGGTGCTCTTCAAGAGGAGCCCCATGTAGAGACCATTGCAGTAGTCCAGGCGGGAAGTGACAAGGGCGTGAGTGACCGTGCGAAGGGACTACTGTGGGACTACTGTGATATTGAATGGTTTGCCTTGGATTTGAACTGAGATCATTCTGTCATTTTGGGGAGTGTATCCCAGTATTGCTTTTCCTAGTCTTTTATTGACTATGAAGGCTACTCCATTTCTTCTGAGGGATTCTTGCCTGCCGTAGTATACCTGATGGTCATCTGAGTTAAAGTCACCCATTCCTGTCCATTTTAGTTTGCTGATTCCTAAGATGTCGATGTTCAGTCTTGTTATCTCTTGTTTGACCACGTCCAGCTTGTCTTGATTCATGGATCTTACATTCCAGGTTCCTATGGAGAATAGATCTTTACACCATCAGACTTTACTTTCACCACCAGATGCATCCACAACTGAGTGTCCTTTTGACTTTAGCCCAGTTGCTTCACTCTTTCTGGCGATACTACTACTAGCCCTCTGATCTTCCCCAGTAGCATATTGGACACCTTCTGACCTGAGGGGCTCATCTTCCAGTCTTATATCTTTTTGTCTTTTGATACTGTCCATGGGGTTTTCATGGCAAAGATACTGGAGTGGGCTGCCATTTCATTCTCCAGTGGATCATGTTTTGTCAGAGCTTTCTGCTAAGACCTGTCCTTGGGTGGCCTTGCACGGTATAGCTCATAGCTCAAGCCCCTTCGCCATGGCAAGGTAGTAATCCAGGAAAGGTCAGAAAGTTTTAAAATTCAGAAATATAATGATAATTGTAATTGTATTCATGATTAAGAAGTGCCATTGATTTTAGTCAGGGGCTTTGTCTAGGGCTAGAAAATCATAGCCATCATTCAATCCAGAGGTGGGTTTCAGCAGGTTCTGACCAGTTCTGGAGAATCGGTAGTGGAAATTTTGAGTAGTTTGGATAACTGGTAACTGGTAACTACCGCTGACTGGCCCTGCCCCCATCTATTCTCTGCCTCTCGAGTCCCAGCTGATCGAGAGGAAATGGGGATTTTGCAGTAACTTTCCCCTGGAGTGGGGAAGTAATGGAGATTTTACAGTATCTTTCTGCCACGCCCACCAAGCCATGCTATGCCCACTAAGCCACACCCACAGAACCGGTAGTAAAAAAAATTGAAACTCACCACTGTTTCAATCAACCTTTTCATAATACATTCCAATTGAAATGCATCCTTTCAGGGAGATAGAACACAATAGTTTAAAATATGAAGGTAAAAATTCTAGAGCCATGATCGCGAACCTAAGGCATGCATGCCCGAAGTGGCACACGGAGCCATGTCACCTGGCATGCATGGCATCGCCCATTCCTCTTCCGGATTTCTGGTCCACATGGACATGCAACAATCAGCTGGCCTATGTGCATGCGGCAGTGCCAGATACCAGAAGAACTGTTCTGTGAGTCGGGAATGGAGCTTCTTCGAATTTCAGAATTGGGAGAGTCCAGAAAGAAGGAGGGCCAATGGGAATTCTCCCTTCTGAAGTTCTCCCTTTTCGGCACTCGGTGCAGAAAAGTTCACCATCATTGTTCTAGAGAGTTAGTTTAATGCACTGGTTAAGGCATCATGCTACAAGCTGGGAGATTGAGAGTTGTAGTTTCCTCTTAGGCACAAAGCCAGCCATGACCTTAGGCCAGTCACACGTTCTCAGCCCTGGGAAGGAGGCAGTGACAAATCATTTCCAAAATGTTGCCATGAAGAAACTCTAGGGACTTGTCCAGTCAGTTGCTAGGAGTCAGTACTAAAAGAAAAAAGAAAATCTTAGCACATCCTGCTAGGATGTGACACTTGTTAAAGAAGTTGGACTTTATCCAGTAATTCTGTGCTTACTGGATTAGAATATTTATTGAATCAATAGGGCCTACTTCTGAAAACAAGATATAGAAGTAGGATAAACTGAACAGTTTAAATGTTTGTAGATCTTTATATTTTCTATAGGGACATGGTGGCTCAGGGGCCGGCAGTTCAGCGGTTCAAATCTCTAGTGCTGCTGTGTAACGGGGTGAGCTCTCGTTACTTGTTACTGTGTAACGGGATGAGCTTCTGCCAACCTAGCAATTTGAAAGCACATAAAAAATGCAAGTAGAAAAAATAGGGACCACCTTTGGTGGGAAGGTAACAGCGTTCCATGCGCCTTTGGCGTTGAGTCATGCCGGCCACATGACCACGGAGACGTCTTCGGACAGTGCTAGTTCTTTGGCTTTGAAACGGAGATGAGCACCGCCCCTTAGAGTCTGGAACAACAAGCACGTATATGCGAGGGAAACCTTTATTTTTAATATTTTCTAAAAAGGATCTCATTGTGGTGATGTACTGGGCCCAAGTGTAGCTAGTCTATTTAGATCCTGTAAATATGTTGATTAATATTAGCAAACCTAATCATAATGATTCATTAGAATTTTCAATTATTAAGCTTGGAGCTGGAGGTCATTTAGATCCTGAGTGTCCCTACCTATCAACTTTGACCAGTCCCATTCTGAAGGAGTGTCATTTATTGTCTATACATGAACCTTTTAATACATAAGGGCAAATTTTCTGGCTTGGTTTACTCCAGTTTCAACTATTGTAAACATGCAGTGAAGCCCTAAGGAGTAGCCCTGCAATGACTTTATCGTAGGGCCTTCATTTGGGATACTTGAGCCATTGAGTCAGATGAAGGTCTTGGAGGAGAAAAAATCTGTGATCTTGGCCCCTATTTGTAATCTTCTCCAGTCTCTGCTCAATACAATTACAAGCAACAGAGCCACTTCTTGTAAGGATAAGTATTTAAGTAATAATAAGAATAGTAATAGCCCTACTACTCCTTATGTTCTTGAACCATTCTTCCATCTACCTGCAGTAAGTACTCTCAACTTCATTAACTGGCTGCCTGTATTATAGTTGGCAGACCTAAAATTAGTTCTATGAGACAAAACATTTGGAGTTCCAGTTTTATTTTATATTCGGTTATCAGCATAGCGCACTTCTGCAGTAAACATAGCTTATCATGGTCAAACCACAGCTGATACTGACGCTGTGTGCCTCAGTTAAGAAAACCTCCCTTCCAATATTTATAAAATAAAATTATCACATACAGCTTGCATTCGTGCAGCCTGCTGTGTCATAATCTCACCAGAAGTCCCAACAGTTTAAATGAATTCTGTTAGTTTTTAATATGTGCACAGATATTCACAGGAAAATAACCCACATCTTTACTTGTACTTGTCTTCCAGTACAAGCATATGAAGAACGATACTGATCCTCATGTTGTGATAGAAGGAAAAGAGACTGATGACTGGCTATGCATTGATTTTGGTAAGTATTTTATTACTGGTAAAATGGAGAGTCCAAGTGATTTTATTCATTCATTCCTATAGTTGCTCAACTTTGGGTGGATACAGTTATAAAATAATGAAAAGAAATGTAATTATCTTAAAATAATTGTTTAACAATGTTTTTATTGTTGCAATTGTTTTAAAACAATGAAAATCTTCACAAGATAAAAAATGCAAACAGCAGCCATGATGATTAACTAGGTAACAGTAAAGCCAAGCAACAGGTCCTTAACCCATTCTGAGCCTCAGGCCCAGGTACATAGCCAAGTTTTCAAAGCTTTACAAAAAGCCAATAGGATTAGTGCTGTCCTAATCTCTTGAGTGCAAAATATTCCAGAAGTTAGAGGCTACAGCAGAAAAAGCCCTTCTTCTGGTTCCCACCAGTTGATACACTGGCTGATGGGATCTGCAGCAATACTAAATCTGTTGAATCGATTGAATGGGTAAAATTCTTGGAAAAAGACAGCTCCTCGGTAACCCAGTCCCAAGCCATGTAGTGATTTAAAGGTGACAACCAGCACCTTGTACTGCACCTGGAAATATACCTGCAGCCAATAGAGCTCATAGAATAGTGGTGTTACATGTGCTGTATACCCAACACCATTTATTACCTGTGCAGTTGCATTTTGCACCAGTTGAAGTTTCTAAATGTTCTTCAAGGGCAGCCCCATGTAGAGCACATTACAGTTATCTAAAAAAGAGCTTACAAGAGCATGAATGAGTAGGGCCTCCTGGTCCAGGAATGGGTGCAACTGGCACCCTACCTGAATGTGTTAAAAGGCTGTCCTAGTCACAACTGCTATCTACTCTTCAAAGAGCTATGAGTCTAGGAGGACCGTAAGATTGCTTACGGGCTAGAACCTGAATGTGTTAAAAGGCTGTCCTAGTCACAACTGCTATCTGTTCTTCAAGGAGCTGTGAGTTTAGGAGGACCGTCAGATTGCTTATGCTATCTGGGCTAATGCCATCCCATCCAGAACTAAAGATGGAAGAACCTTGTCTGCAGAAGGTCCAAATATCCACAACCACTCCGTTTTGCTAGGGTTGGGTCAGAGCCTGTTTCCCTCATTTAGACCTAATCTTCCTCTAGACACAACACAGCATCATCAAGGAGCATGGAATACAGATATAAGCCTGAGTGCCATCTGCATATTGATGATATCTCACCCAAACCACCTTACCCAGAGGCCTTGTGTAAATGTTAAATAAGAGGAGAGATAACTGAGTCCCAAAGCACCCCACAAAATAGGGACCATAGCCTTGATCTCCTGCTTATCAGCACAGACTGAAACTGACCCTGGGGGAAGGAGAACCAGCACAATGCAGTGTCACTCACCCTCAACTTCTGGAGCCACTGAGAGGTCAAGAAGAGCCAAGATGGATACAATACCTCCATCACTCTTCCACCTTAGGTCATCCATGAATGTGATCAATGCCACCTCAATCCCAAACCATGACTTGAACCCTGACTGAAAAGGTGCTAGATAATCTGCTTTATCCAAGGTTCTCCACAGCGGCCACATGATCATTCTCCAAAGTCTTCCCTAAGAGGGAAGATTGGATACTGGGTGAAACTGTCCAGCTTGTAGGGTTGAATAATGATCCTTTGATGAGGAGGTACAATTATCACCTTTTTAAGAGCTGGTAGGACCGCTCCCTCTTTCAAGAAGGAATTAACTACAACCCCCCCCCCCCAAGAATGGGTCATGGACCCATTCTTTAATAAAATGGGAAGCATCAGTTTTACCAGATAGGCCTTAATAGCAGCTCTAGTTTGTATCCAGTCATCATCTCTTTTTCTTTTTTGCCAGATGTGCTCTAGTTGTCAGCCTATTTAAGCTCACTCAGTTCCATTATGTACATTGGGGAGCATTGGGAATCCTGGGCACAGTGTAGAGGTTACTTAGGTACGATCTGATCTAAAGCTGCTACCTCTTTGCTGTCACACAAAATCACCAAGGTCCTCAAACAAAAAATGAGGTTATATATGATTGAGTTTACAAACTGGAAATGCTTCATCTCCCAGACATTTTGTACTTTTATTCCCATTCTTATTTTGCATTCTCATTTATTCCCATTCTTATTTACCTCACTTCCAGAATTTCAGAGTTGGGGTACTTTGGAAACCTTAAAACGAGGTTCCAAAGGGCTATGGATTGGCCGTGCTTGCCGTAGTGACAAACTACTTTGAGTTTGCATACTAGCATATTATCTTTGAACTCAAGCGGTTGATTGACCCAAGAAACATATGTTAAGTAATTTTTTGCAATATTGTTTTTGCAATACAGTCATGGTAATTTATTAATACAAATGTATTGCAAATGTGGATTTAGGGCTTTGATTATTGATCAAAAAACTCTGCTTAACTCAGTTTGTAATATAATTGGTCATAAGTTTCAATTTTCTTTGAAATGAGACTGAATCATTTCTCATCAAGTATAGTAATTAACATATAATTTTTATTTATTTTTATTTTATTTATTCGATTTTTATACCGCCCTTCTCCCGAAGGACTCAGGGCGGTGTACAGCCAAAAATAAAAACAAACAATACCATATACAATTTAAAATACAAATTAAAAAACTTATTTTATAATTGGCCTAAAAAACTTTAAAATATATAAAACTAAAACCCCATTAAAATTAATAATAGATAATTTAAAATCAATAAAATTTAAGCCAGCCCCGCGCGAATGAAAAGATGTGTCTTCAGTTCGCGGAAGGTCCAAGGTCAGGTATTTGGGAAAACCCGGCGGGAAGCTCGTCACAGAGTGTGAGACCCCCCACAGAGAAGGACCTTCCCCTGGGGGCCGCCAGCCGACATTGCTTGGCGGACAGCACCCTGAGAAGTCCCTCTCTGTGAGAGCGTACGGGTCGGTGGGAGGCATGCGGTAACAGCAGGCGGTCCCGTAAGTACCCAGGCCCTAAGCCATGGAGCGCTTTAAAGGTAGTGACCAAAACCTTAAAGTGCACTCAAAAGGCCACAGGTAGCCAGTGCAGTCTGCGCAGGAGCGGTGTTATATGGGAGCTACGCGTAGCTCCCTCTATCACCCGCGCAGCTGCATTCTGGACTAACTTAAGCCTCCGAGTGCACCTCAAGGGGAGCCCCATGTAGAGAGCATTACAATAATCCAAGCGAGAGGTAACGAGCGCATAAGTGACTGTGCACAAGGCATCCCGATCAAGGAAGGGACGCAACTGCCGAACCAGGCGAACCTGGTGGAAGGCCCTCCTGGAGACGGCCGTCAAATGATCTTCAAACGACAGCCGTTCATCCAGGAGAACACCCAAGTTGCGCACCCTATCCTTTGGGACCAATAACTCGCCTCCAACAGTCAGCCGCGGCTGCAGCTGACTGAATCGGGGTGCCGGCATCCACAGCCACTCCGTCTTGGTGGGATTAAGCTTGAGCCTGTTTCTCCCCATCCAGACCCAATATAAGAATTAATGAAATCCTTTGAAATTATGGATAAAATTCTTGTATTAAACTTTCAGTATTAAGAAAATTATAAGAAGATAACTTGTGAGTTTAATAGTCCTCTTGGAACTGTTTGCGATTTCAAGTATTTTTAATTTACTTTGAATGTCATCAGGAACTGATCATAATTGTAATCCATAAATTATACTTCCCCCTAAAATTATTTAGTACTAATTATAGCCCTTCTGAATTTTGTTGGTGTGGTTCCAATTACCATCTTTAATCCAATGTATTAATTGATTTACTTAGCTGTTTTTACAAAAATTGAGAAAATCTGATAAATTTTGTGACTGCTGTTGCTGCTTTACTGCTTAGGTGAACACAATATAATTTGTTCTTTACTGTCAGATATATTGCAAAGTTGTGGTCATGGATATGGATTTTAAAGCGACTTTGCCATCAGTTGTATGCATACATGCATGTTCGCATAAATTTTAAACCAGGATTCAACTGAAGAGGCAGTTTTCTTCTGATTGATTTCTGGGTTCTGATAAAAAAAATGGATCATGTGAATAACCTGTTCACTCTTAATAAAAACCTTATTTTAATCTTCAAATGACAACCAAACAAGATTCTCCTGGCTGTTGTATACAAGACAGTCACACCAGCCTTTATAAACCTGTCACTTAACCACAGTGGTGCTTAACTTTGTTAATACCTTTACATTTTTATAAATGTGATCTAAAACTTAAATCTGTTTTTCACACAAGTCATACAAGTAAATAAAGAGAACCCAATTAAACAAATTAGTAAAAAACACTTACTTAGTATTTATTGAGAAAAAAATACACCGCCCTGAGTCCTTCGGGAGAAGGGCGGTATAAAAATCTAATAAAATAAATAAATAAAAAATAAAATAAATAAATTTCAAAGCTACATAAAGGTAGTCCTCAACCTATGACTGCAATTGGAAATGTTGATTTATGTTGTAATAATTGTATGTTGAGACGCTCATGTGACCAAATGCAATTTTACAACTAATTTTATGCCTGTTCTTACGTGAATATAGGTAGTCCTTGACTTACAATGCTTCATTTAGTGACTGTTCAAAGTTACAACAGCATTGAAAAAAGTGACTTATGACTGTTTTTCACTTACGACTGCTGCAGCATCCCCATGGTCACATGGTTTACATTCTGATGCATGGCGACTGACTCACATTTATGATGGCCACAGTGTCCCAGGGGATCGTGATCTCTTTTTGCTATCTTCTGACCAGCAAAGTCAATGGGGAAGCCAGATTCACTTAATAACTGTTACTAAGTTAAAAACAGCAGTGATTCAATTAACAAATGTAGTAAGAAAAATCATAAAACGAGGCACAACTCAACTTATTTCTCACTTAGCAACATAAATTCTGGGCTCAATTGTGGTCATTACAGGACTACCTGTAATACACTTGTAAATCCGAGTCCATTCTCCTAAAGGACAGTTTGCTGTAAATTGGTTTTAAAAAAGTTATAAATTGTAGGTACATGAAAGAGAGACACTGCAATCAGTTGTACATATGAGCCACTTACTGAAACCAAAATGCAGTAACATCACTGTGGAGGGGACAGGTGCCAACTGTAACTTCCATTAATAGTTGAATGGCCAGTTATGAGAGGAGGGTGTGTGGCAAAAGGTTGGCTGTGGGTAAAATGGTTATGTGGCAGAGTTCAAGGGGGAATAATTCAAAAGGACCAAGATGGGGAGAACTAGGTGGGTGGAGCATAGCAGGGCAGAAGCAGCATGAGGTCCTCCTCCAAAGATGGTGGTGTCCTGGCCTAACAATTGCAATCGGTACTACGAGAACTTTGATTGCTAAGCAATACAATTATGCGATGCTTTACCTAACAAGCGCATCGCTTAGTGATAGGAAATCCCAGTCCCAGTTGTGGTTGTAAATCAAGGACTACTTGTTCTAATATGATCTGACTTTTTACGATCTTGAAACCTAATGTAATATAACCAATACATATAGAAGCTGTGATGCTTGCCATTTCTTCTTACATGGAATGCCACATTAGGGAAGACATTTAACCTGAGGTGGGTCTGAAGAGTCTGATGTACTAATCTAATTCTTTACTTCCTGTGCTGTTCCATCATTTTGCAGGCAACATTGTAGTCCATTTCATGTTGCCAGAGACACGAGAAATCTACGAATTGGAAAAGTTGTGGACACTTCGCTCTCATGACGATCAGTTGACACAGATGGTTCCAGAATCTTTACCTGATGACTTTGTGTTTGGGCTAGATTCTAAACAGCAGTGATTTAACATCACATCTAAGGATCAGAAAGAACTTTGGTCAACTGAGTTACTGAGCCAATTCTTGGGAAGAAAAAAATGAAATGGAGCATGTCAACTTGCAACTATCAAGTGTCAGCATTAGGTAGTATTGATAAGTGCCTGACTTACAACCATTTATTTTGTGATCATTCAAAGTTACAGTGCCACTTTAAAAAGTGATTAGAATTGTTCTTCACAACTGTTGCAGTATCCCCAGGGTCACATGAACAAAATTTGAATGTGAGGCAATTGGTTCGTGTTTTCTGGTTGCACTGTCCCAGGATCATGTGATCCGTCTTTTGCAATCTTCTGATAAGCAAAGTCAGTGGGGAATCCAGATTCATTTAACAACGATGTTACTAACTTCACTGCCAGGATTCATTTAATAGCTATGACAAGAAAGATCATAAAATAGGAGAAATTTTGCGTTAACAAGTGTCTCACTTAGCAACAGAGATTTTGGGCTCAGTTGTGGTCATTAAATAGAAGACTACCTGTATAGAACTTATCAATGGAAGTCAGTAATGGCCTATGGAAAAGACACTGGTTCTTGTTGCAAAGGCCAAAAGCTTTTAACACCTGGAAAATAGTTATTTTAAATAATTCCTATTGACGTTTGGGTCTTTTGGATAGTGGCTTGTTACATTGATTGCTGTGCTACTTATGTCATCAGTAAGTTAATAAAGTTGTTTTGAAATATTTTTAAAATGAATCTCAACTTTATTTTGGTGTATTTTTTCTAATGTCTGCTGTTAAATCCCCCATTAAATCTGGTAAGTTCCAATAATAGAAACTCAGTGTAGAGAAAATTTCTTTTGAACTGGTATCATTCATGCTGATATCCAAGAGTTTCTAGAAAACGCTTGCAGATGTAATAGTTTAGTGCAAGATGTAGTGAGAGTAGAGGGTAAACTGCTACCCTAGCATTAATATCACCTAGATTTCCCCCAAATTGATGTTGATTTCTAAACTATCTATTTTTCCTAAAATAGTTGGCCAAAGAGTTTTTAAAATTACTTTTCCCTGTTCAAATATCAAATAGGGTTTCAGCAGAATTCTTTGCAGAGCTATCAGAAAATGTTTACGTTCTTAATTTAGGTGAGAAATACCAAATGCACAGGTATAGTATAGGTGGTACCTGGCTCAATAGTAGAACCGAGAGAGGGATTTTGGAATCCTAATGAACAATTGCTTACATGTGAGCCAGCAATGTGCTGCAGCTGCCAAAAAAGCCAATGCAGCCCCTAGGCTGCATTATCAGGGATAGAATCAAAATCACGTGAAGTCTTAACGCCACTTTATACCTCCTTGGTAAAACCACACTCCAGTTTTGGTCACCATACTATAAAAAAGATGCGAGACTCTGGAAAGCGTAAAGAAAAAAGCAACAAGGATTAGAGAACTGAAAAGGACGACTAGGGGTGACACAATAGCAGTTCTCCACTATCTAAGGGGCTGCCATAAAGAAGAGGGAGTCAAGCTATTCTCCAAAGCAGCTGAAGGCGGGACAAGAAGCAATGGGTGGAAACTAACCAAGGAGAGAAGCAACCTAAAACAAAGGTAAAATTTCCTGACAGAACAAAGTGGAACAACTTGCCTCCAGAAGTTGTGTATGCTCCAATCTTGGAAGTTTTTAAGAGATTGGACAACCATTTGCCTGAAATGGTGTAATCTTTCCTGCTTGGGTAGGGGGTTGGACTAGACAACCTCCAAAGTCCCTTCCAACTGTTATTCTGTAATATAAAGAAGCATTTAAATTGACCCTAAATTTTGAATTATATGAAACCTAAATATGATAGGAAATTATTTTTAGACCTTGCCCTGGAGTGAATGTATGGGGCCTTTCACTAGGATGCAACTTCCCAGTGAACCCCATACAGAAAAAGCTTAGTTAACAATCTTTTATGACTGTTGCCATCGTTTATATAAGCAACAGAAAAACCTCTGCATTAATTCACAGGCTGTGTTCATGCAATAGAATAATTATTTACAAGGTGTAAGGCAAAGTTGTGTTCCACGACCGTTTATTTTAATTTTTGCATAAATGCTATGGCAACAGGATTTTAATTAGAAAATCTCCATCCAAACCTAACTGGTAGACTATTGTATTACTCTTACATTGTGTAATATAAGTGGGCTTATTGTAAGTCTCCCTTGTTCAACACCATTACAATTTTGAATGGTTGCTGAATGAGATAGCAATAGGACTTATGTACTGCGTCATAGTGCTTTACAGCCCTCTCTAAGTGGTTTACAGTGTCAGCATATTGCCCCCAACAATCTAGGTCCTCATTTTACCGACCTCAGATGGATGGAATGAGGACTATTTGTAGGAATAATGTCAAATAAATTCAAGTCCTCAAAATTTCAGAATTGTTTTCCTTGCCACTGGCTTATGGAAGCCCCAAATTCAATCACCAAGAGGTCAGAAATGTATCCAGTTGGGTTTTGGAGGATTTTTTTTGGCATAGAAGGTAATTATATACCTGGTGGACTAAAAATATTCTGATTTCAAAATAATACAACCATTTTATGACTTCCAAATGTGTGCATATAATTTAAAATCATTTGAAGTTGTTCAGTCGAGCTTCTTAAGGAACTTGTTTTTGGTTTTTATTGTGTTTCTAACCCAGTCTTTTAGGCTGAAGCAGGAATAGTTTCAATTTAAATCTGTACCAAGTAACTCATTAGCTACTGGATCAAGCTAATTTTTAACCGAAGGTATCTGGCTCCCCCCCACCTTTTATTTTTGAACTCTTCAAGAAAAATTTCAGACTTCCTTGCAGAAACTGTTTAGTGTTGTCCTAACGAATTGGGAGTTTCCCTTATGTATGGATTCCAAGGAGATTTGATCAGGGCAAAGCACTTCTGGAGAGCCAATTTTTGCCTGGAAAGCAAGCTTATCCAGATGCCACCATTTATATTCCACTCAATGCAGAAAAAAATAGTGCCCTTACACATTAGTATCACTCCTAAAAAACATTGGAAGAGCTCTTACGTTTATCTGTTGTAATGCCCTCCACCATTTTGGAGGGAATATTTTGTTGTGATACCTAAGCAATTCTGTCCTCGTGATGAGGGAAAAATCGAAACTTTGGGACTTGTAGTTATGCTACTTTAAAGAGCCCTCCAAGGTAGATATATTTTCCTCTTCATAAAACAATACCCATGTAGGACAGACCGATTATTGTACCTGCTGCTAGCAGACCAGAACATGAGGATTTCAGAAAGCGTTCCCCAGTTCAGAATCCAAGCTATGATTGAATGCAAATGATTCTTGCATTGAGGCAATACTGGACCTGAAGTTACCATTCTCGGTATCTCATTTTTTTTCTTTCTAAAAATAGTCTTCCTTTAGCAACAATTTGGACTGGCAACTCAGCAAAACTTTGCTAACTGGAACTGCAAGTGTGCTTATAATCTTACTTTATCATTCTTTTGTTTCACAGGCCTGCTTATAATAACTGAATGGTCACTAAATAAGGTGATCGTTAAATAAGAAATACCTGTATTATGTTGCTTCTAGTTGGTTGGATTATAGTTGCAATAATCCCAGTCAAATCCTAGTAGAGCAGATATTGGGCCCTTACAAATCAGCCTACTTTTAAATTATAATTAATATGTTTATGTATTTATAATCAGTTATCTACCTTAACTACTTATGATATTTTTACTATAGATTTCAATTTTATTTTTTCTCTAGTATTTAATGCTATGCCAATAATTTATTTCATTGATACTACATTGTACTTCTTTGTGGAGGGTTTTGGAAAAGGTATGTTTTATGCTGGTCTATGATTGATATAAAAGCAGACAAACATACTAAATCAAATGAAGCTACCTTCTAGAAGAAGAAAGAAAAGGCTTAAAATCAATTAATGCTGCAACTTACAAAATGTTATACCGTGTTTCCCCAAAGCCTGAATAAGGGCTTAGTCTTATTTGGGGGGGTCTTATTATTTTGGGGCACAATTTAGGGGTGGCAGGTGGGGAGGGGTGAGGTGGGGGAGAAGTGAGGGGCAGAAAGCCCTGCCATGCCTGGCAAGAGAAGAGACGGCAAGAATTACGGCTGCTTTTGTAGCCGATTAAGGCTGCAAAAGCAGCAGGAAGCTCTACGCGTCTTACGCCCCCCTCAAGAACACTCTTACCTCAATCAGTGGCCAAAAGCTTGGCCCCATTGAGGCTCCCTGGGGTGGATCCTGCAGCCGAATGCTTGAGAGGGTCTTGGGGGGAAAAGCCCCTTTATGCAACCCAGCTTCTCTTTCAGGTGGGCAGGAAACCCCCTCCTATCATGCAACCTGCTGGATGAGAATTGGGCAGTTCTGGGAACCGCTCCCGGGCTGGACATGGAACTCCGGCAGTAAGGCGTCTCCTTTGCTCTACTGAGCGCTTGCCTGCATGCCTATCGGTGCTGTAGGTGCCAAGCTAAAATCCTGGGTCTAGTGGGTGCTGCAGCTCTTAGGCCAGCTGTGCGCAGAGTTGGCACAACAGTTGTAGCGGCCGCCAGAGCCCAAAAAGCGCCTGGCTTGGCATAGCTGTAGCCCAGCCCCTGCAGCATCAAATAAACGTACAGGCTAGCACTCAGCAGCCCAAACATTTGACAATGCAGGCTGGCACCTATTAGGTGCCCAAACACTTTTCACCCACTTCCTCTCCCTCTCTCTGTGTGTGTGAGCGACAGAGAGAGAAAAAGAGAAACAGTAGAAGGGAACCAGAAACATCAGGTAGATGAGATGCCAGGCGGCGAGGACGGCTCCCTTCCCGCCCTCCGCTTCTGAGCAGGTAGGCTGTCCTTGGCGGGCGGAATGGCGGCTTCCTCCTCCTCCTCCCCAAAGGCTCACCTCGCTTAAAGGCACAGCATGGCGCTTCCACTAGGCCATCTGCCCACCAACCCCTCTCCAAGCACTCGATCACGCAGCCTCCCCGCCCCTTGAACTAAACTGGCCAAGAGGTACACACAAATTCCCTCATTGCAGCAAGCTGAACTCATCCAAAGCCTCATTTTCAGTCGCTGCCTCCTTGGCCCAAGGCTCCCACAGCGCACCTGTTCGTTTAGGGAGAACATGCCCTTTTCTGGCCAGTCACTGCTTTGGAGAAATATCACAGTGGTTTTTTTTCTCTCTTTCACATACACACACACACACACACACCATTCTTTCTTTGGGATCACAACATAGACACCCCTTCCAGAAGTGCAAGGCTGAAGGCTTCGGATGGAGCATTTTGGGGATGTGTGTCTGCTGCTATCCCAAGTAAAGAAAGATCAACAGGGAAAGGGGAAGGAGGCCGGCAGCTGCAGAGGTGTTCTGGATATCTGGGCGGAGTTGCACAGCCTTCGCTGGCTCAGCTGATCAGCAATTAAAGGACTGAACTCCAGGAGGTGACCAGGGAAGGGAAGGGTTGCTTCCTGTGATGGCCACACCCATCCCTTCACTAGGGCTTATTTTTGGGGGAAAGCATATATTTATGTCCACCCCAAAAATCAGGCTTGGCCTTATTTTCGGGACATGTCCTATTTTCAGGGAAACACAGTAACAATCAAAATATTAAGTATTTTTGAAAAATAATCAGAATCAGAATTTAGTAACTACAATATAAACAGTATCAGTAATGATGTCTGTTTCTATGGATAAAATATGCCAATGAAGGAACGACGGAAATGGAACAAATTTTATCTGAAAGAAGAAATAAGAGAATGTGGAACTACAAATGACAGGCCAAGAGAATAATTTGGAAAAGGATGCTTTACTGGATGTACAAAATAGGCTTATTAAAATCTCAAAATTTGTATTTTGGGATACAGAAGAATTGAAGAGAAATAAAATCCTATTTTGATAATATTTGAGTGTATTAAAAATTGTTAGAATGAATATAAGACTGGTTTATTTGATCAAGATAAAAATATGGCAATGATTGCTGATACCAAGATTGAGAATTTGGTATCTATTTAACCTTATAGAGGATGAAGTTATTAAATTTGTTTAAACTTCTTGTGATGAGGATTAAAGTAACTCCTTATATATTACATTCTTTTCTCTTCATTCTAGAAAGAAAAAAGCTCTTTTTCTAAGTTTATGATTGTATTGGTTTATACTACTGTAATTAAATTCTTAATAAAATTATATTTGAAAAATGCTTACATATACAATACATAAACTACTGCTTAAAGATAAATTTCAAAGTTACTCTGAAAGCGTGTTAGGTAGTATTTAAATTTGATAATACTAAACATAAAATTCAGAGCCACTTCAGGCTAATTTTACAACCAACTGCTTAAGCCGGGGGGGGGGGGTCAAATTCAAGGCCTGTGGGCTGGATTTGGCCCCTGGGTGCTTAGATCTGGACCCCAGGGCCACCCTGGAAACAGTGACGGACCAACCACAATGCCTCTGTCTGCCAAAAAAGAGCTCGGGAGGGCCGCAGCTGGCCCTCGCGAGCTCCGTTTTCGCTGGCAGAGAGTTGCAGGAGGCTGTCACAGCCGAAAACAGAGCTTGGGATGACCGTAGCTGCCCCTCGTGAGGTCTGTTTTCGCTGGCAGAGTGCTTGGGCCACCACAGGCACTCCCAACACAAGTGACATTGATTTGGCCACACCCACTCTGGCACCTCGAGATCAAACACAACCCTGATGCAGCCCCCAATGAAATCAAATTTGACACCCCTGATTCAAGAAGATAAAACAAATTGCTCAAATTCTGCTTTATTATAACTGCAAGCTATTAAACCTGCAAGGTTTATTTAACAAAACTACTCAATACTATTTACATGTTTGATACTATTTACAATACTATTTACATGTTTGTGTGCTCACAGTGTACACAAAGCAGCCTGCCAGTCTCTTCCTAATTATAGGAAACTATAAGAGAACTCGTCTTTTATCAGTATTAAATTTTCCAAATTAAATCTTTGGGCACGAAGGCAAATTGATCCCACAATTTTACTATATGAATATTGAGTTATTTGAGTTCACTTATGACATTATCAATTTCAGCTTATTCTATTTCTGATGAAGCAAACTTGCAAAATCTTGCACTTGTGTGTTGTGTATATTTAGAATCATAGTGTTAGAACAGCGTCTTCTCTAGGAATCTTATAAATAAAGACTAAATATGCAATATATTTGAACTATCAGTCTATGAATTGCTGTGTTAATTATTCTGTTCCAGCAAGGATTTTCATTTCAGCCCCGTGAATCAATCAATACATTTTTTAAAAATGGACATAAGCTCATAAGATCTCCATTCTTTTAGTTTTTTTAACCTCTCACTCTTATCAAATAAAACAAAGACACATTTATCTGATAGTAGGAGTTAAACTCTTTATTCCATTCAGAGGCATCTGGCAAGTGAAGCTGCATAGGGGGCACATTACAGAGAAGAAATGATCAATACTTTATAGAACACTGAAATCATTTAAAGGTTCGCTTCCTAGCTATATGAAATACTTCATATTGCCGTATCTCAACTGAAACTAAAAGACATGATTTTACCACACTAAAGTCTACACATTTAAAGAAAAATGACAATATTTATGTCAGCAGGCGTAAATGTAGCACTTATTTTGTAAAATAAAGCTATTAAGGAAAACAATCATATCAATCTTTGCCAAAATTAATAATATTGGACTCAGATTTTTAAAAATCATTATGTCCATCTTCTTCAGTAATTGTAAAAGTTCATTATAAGAAAAAAACATCTCCTAAAGTTTAGGTAAAGTATTGTTCCCCCTTCCAAGCCCCCAAGAAACTTGTTTTTCTTTCTTTCTGCTAAACTACAACATATACTTGTATTTTTAAGCCAATTAGTAAAGAAAAATGCAGTAAAATAAAAGAAACTTCCCCCTCAAAAAAGTTATCTAATCTGTATAATCATAATCTTTGGGCAAATGATCTATTCTATGTAGAAATGCCTCTATTTTCGTATCAATCTAAGAGGTAGATCAACAAAATGGTGAAACAAACTGTTTTTGCTAATTGTGCCCCTCCAAACAGTGCAGCATAGCAGTCCCAATCTTCTCATGCACAGAAACATTACAAACAAAAGGGTCCGAGGTAATAGCATGGCTCGTGCACCCAGGGAGGCATGCACACGCACAGCAGTCTTTATGCACCATGTGTTGCCACATTGTTAAACTGAGGTAGACTGAAGTTTGTGTAGAAACTTGAATGCATATTACCACAATCACAATTCAAATTACATTCTGAAATTAAAGAAACAAGTATAATTTTTCTGTGATCCCTGCTTTTTAGTACATGTTTTTAGTTTGTGGTGTTGCAGAATGTGCATAAACGCTGCTGTATCTTGTTTGTAAGCCAAGCTTGAGGTTGTATGAATTTATTTTTATTTTTAAAAAACCCTTCGAAGTGGCTTAGCATGGCCTTTAATAGAGGATATGTAAACTTAGCCTTTCATTACCTTTAAATGGGATCATCAAACAATGTTGATCTCACCTCCCTCACCCAACACCCAATACAATAACTGAAAAGAATACAAAGCAATTGCTGGAAAGCAGAGAACCCATGCCTCCAAACTGCTCTAACTGATCAAGCACATTACCAAACTCAAGATGAAGCTTGCTCTTTGAAACAGAACATACAAATGGGCTGCAAATGTTTTAGTATTAGTAGGCAGAGAGTGATGGTCAAAGGCACAAAGGGTTCATGCATTCAATCAAGTAATACAAGAAAAAAAAATGTCCAGTTCTAACAGACTTCCTAGCATTTACCCAGAAGTCCCAGCCTCTTGCCATCACTTCCTTGTTCTGTTCCCAATAACGTACCATCAAATTTTTTTCATCCCATCTTAACAGAAAAATAATGGCATTGCTGCAGTAACTATATTGGCATTTGTTTAGGTTAATCTGAACATTCACTGATACCCTACCCACCCCCCAAAAAATGATTGTGTTGACACCCTCATATATAATCTGAAACTAATTTTTTTCCATCTCACTCCTGTCAGCCAACAATTAGAAGTCACTCACAACATTTGTCCCATCTCAATAAATTCTGTAGCACTCCTAGATTGTTGGCTGATCAAATTTATCATTTTTTAAAAAAATAAAATGCTCAAAAACTATTAGCTTTATAAAGTATACAAAATACAAAAAAAAGCAAAAAAAGGCAAAAAAGGAATAATTTCTTATTTGAGGTATTAAATGCCTGAGGTAGTTTAGTAAAATGCATATTCATCTTTTTATGTCTGGCCAACATCACTGAAACCTCTTAGTTTATACATGGCAGTATTGTGTATAAATGCAGCCAAAAGGGTTTTTAAAAAAAAGCCACTTGGTTAACATTGGGAATAACACTTAACCTCTTTGTTAATGCCCTTGTCTAAACTCCAGTCCCATCCCCAAATCAAACCTTCCCATTATCTTTGCTTCTTTTATAAGTGGAATAGAATAGCAATGCCTTTACTTTTTATATCAATGAACTCGAAAGAGAAAGCTTCATTAAATCAATGCCTAATATTGCTGGGGAATAATAAGAACCATGAAAGAAAACTAGCAAGTTTATGTTAAACTGTGAGAATAGAACAAAAGGGAAGTGAAGGGGTCCTTAGTTTAAAGCTGGGTTTCAAAAAATAAAGAGAGCCTAAAGAATACATTCTCAGAGACAGTATGCCAACTGCGCCTGGTCCTCAAACAAACTGGCTTGGTGAAACTTTTGTATATCATTCCAACAGGTGCCCATAACCTGTCCATTACAGTTTAGTCTCTCTCTCTCTCTCTTTGGTTTGGCATCTGTCTCTGAAGGGTCTTTTACTAAACCTTTATTTTCGTCTCTGCTGAGGCTGTCCACTTGGTGCTGTTTTCTGTTGTTGTTGTTGTTGTTGTCTTCTTACCTGAGCCAGTATTTCCTGAATTTTTCGTTGGGCAAGCTATGTGACAGAGAGGAATTGTCATTAGAGAATTAAATGCTTTTTCCTGTAACTGCTATCCCATTTCTCAAATATGTTTGAAACTGTGTAACTTTTAAGTGCATAACTCACTGCACATCTGTGTTTGAAATACTTCATCAGGAATGACTATAATTATACCCTGTTTCCCTGAAAATAAGACCTCCCCGAATAATAAGCCCAATCAGCCCCCCTCCCTGAAAATATTTAACTGCATGCACAGTTGGTCCCCGCCATTTCCTCTGGTTAGGGAGACAGAGCTGGAAATCAGGTAAGACGGCAAGAAGACCTCCATCTTGCTCCACGAGCCCCAAAATAATAAGATCTCCTTGAAAATAAGGCCAAACATTTATTCCAGGCTTCAAAAAAATGTAAGACAGTGTCTTATTTTCAGGGAAACACGGTAGTTACAATTCTTTAACCCATTTTTGAGACAGGTTTTAAAAAAAGTAAATAAATAAAAAAAAACTAAATTAAGACATTAATATATCACCACATAGCCAAAGTGAGCTGTCCTAGACAAAACGGGAGAATAAGAAAGATTTTTGTGATTTAAAATAACCCAAATAGTAAGCCATTGGCATTTACACACAAATCACTACTTTAAAAAACTTAAAATAAAGCCCCTTTTCTCAAAGGTACTTCAAAAAGAAATACAATAGTATACAGGTAATCCTCAATTTACGACCATTTATTTAACCACAATTTGAAGTTATTGTGGTTTTGGAAAAAGAGATGACTCATCCTTATAACCATTGCACTATCTATCCCATCATGTAATTGCAATTTGGGCACTTTAGATTGCAGTCATGTGGGGCCAGTGATATAATGACTTGATTAATGACTGTATCACTTAGTGATCAAAATTCTGGTCCCAACTGCGGTTGTAAGTCAAGAAGTACCTGTAACAGATAGGTTCAGTGGGAAATGCCATGTGCTTTTTGAGATTCCAATTATTAAACAATTAAAAAGTCAAAAGTTTTCAGACAGAAATTTCCACCAACCTGGCATGCATAGAAATGACCAGTAATTTTCACAACCACCTGATCATTTTCATCTGGTGTCTGATCACGAGGAACAACAACTTCTGCACTTGTTAAATTCTGAAGCTCATTTACCTGTTTTTTAAAAAAAAGTAAAATTACTGTATTGGTTTTCAAATCTTGTAACTGAAACCTACATGTGGGTGTATAGTCAAGAAAATAGATGTAAAAAATGTGGAAGTAAAAAGGTTTGCAAGAAAGGTGAGTCAATATGGACTCTGGATAACATACAATAAAGTAAAAGAACCATACAAACAAACCGGAATAATACCATTGCTGAAATTCCATAAATGGTTCCCAAAAGAATGAAAACTCAATTAAAAACAGTTGTGTTGTTGTAACACTTTTATGAATTGTCAGGAGGGAACAAGCTTCTTAAATCCCACTACAGTATATAGGATGTTCCAAAGTATAGGGATAACAACAGAGAAGGTCTGCTTAATACATGGGTGTCAAACTTGTGGCATCACATTGCCATCATGTAACCTTCCATGGTTTTTCCCATTCAAGGAGCTGGGGTAGGCATGGCCTATGCATGACCCTGGCTCATGGGCTGCCAGTTTGATACCCCTGGCCTAGTCCACCTGAAAATCCCATATGTGACCTCAGGCTATAAGGAGCTGGACAACACATAACAGAGCAACTGTCCAACTGATTCTCTTACTTCCCTTTACACTTGTTCTGGATGAGACCTCCTTCCATATGAAGGAGATCTGTAATTTATGGAGTCTTTCTAGACTGTGTCTCCTTCAGTAGGTGGAGCTTTGGCTGGTATTCCTGCAGTAGCCCTTTTCAGAGCAGAAAGCTTTAGTCACAGCCATTCACTTTATTATTTTATTATTATTTTAAAGTTGGGATTACTTCAACCTACTTTATCAGCTGTGCAGTAAGGGATTACGGGCAGCCTTTTGATTACAACAGCAATTGAGACCAGAATTTTGGTCATTAATTCCAAAATTTTGGTCAGTAATTACAAGCCAGTCTGTTATAAACTGGTGGGAGGGGGAGAGAGCTGTGGGAAGAGGAGAAAACAGAAGGGGAGATGGGGAAACTGAAAGCAATCTTCATGAATCCAGATAGAGACATCTCAAGGCCATGGACCTGGAATGGAATCTAACACCTCTCCATTTATCCATCTGTTGCAGGGTTACCAAAACATCTTCAAATGTGAATGGATAAGGGGAAGATAAGAGGGGGAGGGGGAATGAAAAAAGGAAAGTTAACCAGGGAATCTTCCACGCAATCTCTGAGTTTGCTTAATTTAAACACTTGACTATTAGTGAAAGTAATCTTTTCACTATAAATGGAGTTGAGAGTGGTTTTTTTTTCTAAAGGACCAAGCTGGGACCAGATCTGACAATTGTGGTCATGAAGCATGACATCACATGTCTCTGTTTATCTCTGTTGCCACTGTTAAGTAAACACCTTCTTACAACTTCCTCCCAGCTTTCAACAAGTCAGTAGAAAAGCCATCAGGAAGTTGCAAGTGCGAGGTAGATTGCAAACAGGTCAGCAGGAAGGAAAGTGGTGAGAGAGAGAGGGCAATGGGGATGTGGTTGGGAAGAAATGAGAATGCAGAAGAGCTTGTGCTAGCTGCTGTGGGGTAGGAGAGATTTTGTGAGTGGCAAAGAAGGTGTGACAACAGCACAGCAGGGCTTGGGATGGTGGCTGCTGGATGAGAGGAAGCAAGGGGATGGCCAGGAAGAAATGGTTAAAGTGCAGCTGCAGCAGGGCATGCAGTGACTGCTGCCCAGAAAGGGAGGGTGTTCAAGTGGCCAGGTGGAAATGTGACAAGGCTTGGGAAGGATGTGCTGATGTGAGAAACTTATCCAAGCAATTTATGACCTTCTCTGCTAGCTTCCCTCTTGATTCTGTTTGTGGAAAGCCAGCAGGGAAAATTGCTAATCATAATCACGTGAGGTCTTTGTTAAGTGCGAGACAATTGTCAGGTACCCAGATCACAATCACATGGCTATAGGGTTGCTGGGATACCTGGAACTTCCAGGACCAGTTGTAATCACTACTCATTCAGTGCTGTTGTAATTTCTAACAATCACTGGGCAATTACAGCAGTCTGTAGGTAGGCAGAATATTGCTATACCAATATTACAAGAACTGCAATACCTGGCTACAATTCAAGTTGATTGCTATTATTTCTGAATACCTATATTACTTTTGTCCAGGCTGCTTATGGGATCACCTATTCTAGAGGCAATCAATACTTTCTATGCAATGCATTTATAGGCTGTCTTCCTTGAGAGTTTAAAAGGAGAGGTGGATGTGGGGTGTAGACCAAGAAACATTTTTTGAATTTCTTTTTCATATTCCAGTAAAATATATTAACTGGATATTAATCAGGTAGTTCATGACTTACAACTATAACAGAACCCAGAATTATTATTATTTATTTGCATTTATATCCCGCCCTTCTCTGAAGACTCAGGGCGGCTTACATTATGTAAGTTACACTATGTAATTTATGTTCCTAAGTGAGAAATTTGTTGAGTCTTAACCCATTTTGCAACTTTTCTTGCCACATTTGTTTACTACCATTGTTAAATTAGTAACACAGTTGTTGTTAAGTGAATCTGGCTTCCCCCATTGACTTTGCCAGGTTGCAAAAGGGGATCACATGATCCCGGGACACTGCAACCATCATAATACAAATCAGTTGTCAAGTATCTGAATTTTGATATGATCATGGGGATGCTACAACTTCCTAAGTGTGAAAGTGGCCATAAGTCACTTTTTTCAGTGCCGTAATTTTGAGTCGTCACTAAATAAATTGTTGTAAGTTGAGGACTACCTATACGCCACACAATCCTATTTTTCCAAAGAACTACAACAATCTGGCAGTTTAAGAAAACATTTTGACCTGATTTGTGGTGCATTCTTTTTAATCTTCATATGTTTCTGCAATTATTATCTTTTTTATCCATTAAATTTAATCCATTAAACATGAAACTCAATCAACTGAATATTTAAAAATGTATCACAAATAATGTTGACTGGCACTGTTTGTTGATATGATTATTATTATTATTACATTATTATTTTTATTAAAAGGTTTTACCACAATTTTAACAAATAATTACCCTCATCCTCCCCTCCCACCCTCCACCCCCTTCACCCAACCCCCCTCTCCCCGGACTTCCCAGAGCAAATACAGGGTATAGCATTTACCAATCATAAGCTAAAATATGCTAATTATTCATAAACTCCCATCCCTCCCCTAGAACCATAACTCCCTTATTTCATATAAAAGAAAAAAGAATACTGTATACAAATACAATTATTACTTTCTGCTCATTCATATGCTATTTGATACTTTTTAGTCTGATATTTGTTTTGAATATATTCTATCCATCTTTTCTATTCCACTATATATCTTTCTTGTGAATAGTCTTTCAGGTATGCTGAAATTCTTGCCATTTCTGCTAAGTTCATTACTTTTAGTGTCCACTCTTCAATAGTAGGCAGATATTCCTTCTTCCAGTATTATGCCACCAGTAGTCTGGCTGCTGATATTAAGTTTAAAATTAATTTAGTGTCTATTTATGTACAGTCCGTAGTTATACCCAATAAAAACAATTGCGGAGTAAATTTTATCTTCTTCTTCAAAATATTTTGCATAATCCACCAGATTTTAATCCAAAATGCTTTGATTTTTTTACAAGTCCACTATATATGATAATAAATAGCATCATCACAATCACATCTCCAACATTTAGCTTGCAAATTCGGATACATATACACCAATTTTTTTGGATCTAGATGTTATAAAAATTTTCTCTCAAGTTTTGAGCTTGCGTAAATTTAACATTTCTAACCCATATTGTTTCCCATGTTTCCATCACTATAGGTTGATTATTACATTATTATTATAGTAATCATTATCATTATAATAATCATGATATTATTGTTATTTTAATTGGAATTTGTCACCCAGAATCTATAAAGTTGGGACAGGACGTACATGGCGGCTAGAAAATAAGTACACAAACATGCAAGCAGGCTTGCTAGCTAGCTTTAGGAGAGGAGAGTCTGTTCCTTGGCCTCAAATCAGACATTTTTGTTTTATAAGATAATCTGGTAAAATATTTTTTCACATTCTAATACTTGCCGTTTTGCCACCTTTGCCAATAACTCTACCAGCAGCATGGGATGGCACTTTTATATGAGCTTCAAGTTTTACTTCTTCTTTAGGTCCAAAGAAATTTTCTTCCTTAAGTTTCCCATAGATTCTCCCTTGGGCCTTTAATAAAACAATTAAATAAAATTATGTGAATATTACCAAACACTAAATTCCAGAACATAGTGTATAAAGATGAAAAACTGTGGGTTTTTTTACCATTTCATCCTTTTCATTTTCTAATATCAAAATAGCATAAAAACAAGAGAAATAAATCCTAAACCTTAAGAAATGTTAAATGTTTTTTTCATCGTCAACTAGCTCAAGGATATTAGAATGTGGTTTCCTAGAAGGATAATGGAACTTTGGAGCTGATTTTCCAGAGATTAATCTGCAAGCAGCCAATGGCACAGTGATCAATAGAATATGCCTCTCAAGATTTTTTAAAATCACCTTTTTGGAAGGTATAATGCAGAGGTGAAATGCTCCTGGTTCGGACCGGATCGCCCGATCTGGTAGCGATGGCAGCAGGTGATTCGACGAACCGGTAGCAAAAATCCCTGCCCCCCTTCCCCCCTCCTGCATGCCCAGCTGAGCCATACAATCAGAGGTTTTTTTAACTTTTAAAAGCATTTTTCTTCGGACGAAAAAATGCTTTTAAAAGTTAAAAAAAAGCCTCTGATGATCGTGCTGCTCAGCTGGAATTGTCAGAACCCTTTCAAAGCATTTTTTCTACAAGTTCTTCGGCCGAAGAGGCTGTAAAAAAAAAGAAGCTTTTAAAGGGTTCTGGTGATCAGACAACTCACCTGGGCTCGTCAGAACCCTTTCAAAGCATTTTTTCTACAAGCTCTTCAGCTAAAGAAGTTATAGAAAAAATGCTTTCAAAAGTTTAAAAAAAAGAGTTAGCCACGCACACCCAGTCACATTACCACCCCCCACCAAGCCATGCCCACAGAACTGGTAGTAACAAATTTTACATTTCACCCCTGGTATAATCTCCAATTTGAATGTTGCAACAAAACAATGCCCAGTAATAAATATTACTACAACTTAAGTTGTAGTAGTTACTTAAGTAGTTACTTAAGGCTGTAAGTAAAGAAATATGGGAACATTTTGCTTAATGCATAATATACCCAAAATTTTAATTAATTCCAAACCATTGGTTGCCTAAGGCAACTATTCGAAATATAGAAAAATCCTTCATATCTTACTATTGTATTAAAGACTTTATATGGCCTTTATTTAACAGTCAAACTCTGCAATTTTGGCACTGGTGCCATCTTTTAACAGAATTAAGTTCTCCAATTATCCTCAACGTTTACACCTTTAAAAATCACAATCTCAATTTTAGTTTACTGTGCAGCATTTTTGTACTTATAAGCAACTTAATAGAGTTTGATTATCCAATTCAAGCAGAATGTTGAAACTGCATTCAGAAATGTAGCAGTGCACAGCTTTTTTGGGTATCGAAAATGCTATAGTTACAGGTATCCATTGTTTTCCTATCCCAGATATAGGAAAACTTCTCAGCAGTTGAGAGCCATTCTGATGGCCAGAGAGTTTTCCTTCCCATGATCTAGAAATGAAATGAAATCACATTTTTGGTTATTTGTCATGTTAGGTTAATGGTTGGGAGGTTACTGAGAACTGCAAAAGAGGGTGACATGTTATTTGCACATCTTTGCTCTACAAACAAAAAGCATTAGAAACTTTAAAATGTTACCTTGAATTGTGCCTCAGGTGGTCCAGTAATTATCACCATTCTCAGTTTGGCATCTGGTCCTTCAGGAGGTGCTATCTAGAACGTAAGTGATATATTTAAGAGATTATTTTCTGTTCCCCTGGACTCTAATGAAATCAATCAATCAATGTTTATTATGGTCACAGATCAGCACTACAAATAAAAGCATTAAAAACAATAGTAAAAACAAAAATAAAAGACAAGACATTTGTACTGATCTGACAACTATAGTCATATGTAAGAGAGTTCAGTATTTCCCAGATATTTTATAATGTGAGGTGTTATAAATTGAGTCTATGAGTCCTTATAGAAGAATGCAATATATCAGGACATGAACTATAGTTTCTATGGCCCTTTGTCCACAGGGGCACAATCTCAGCAAATGTGTTATTTTTTTCATGCATCCAAAACTGTTGTGGGAAGTACATTGTAGCATGCTAAAGTTAATAGCCTTTAGATTTCTGGGATGGTTATTTGATTACCTTATCTTGCTGCTTTAAAGGAGAATGAAATCACTTTTTTAAAAAAACACTTATTTTAATTCTAAAAACATTGATTAAAAACCTTTTCACAAGGGTGGGCATCCAGGTAAGATTCAATGGCAGATTAGATGTTTGCATACAATGTTGTTGTGGCAGCAAATAACAGCCAGCAGTGATTTATGGCTGGTAGTCTTTCCAGATAAAGAAAAATTGTCCACATGCCCTCTGCAGTGCAGCTTCTCATGAGGAGTGGCAGAAGTTCAAGGAAGAAACAGTGTGCTTCTATACACAAGCCACATCCTTTTGAGGGATAGCAAACCCTCAAACCTTCAGTTTTGAATATAATCAATTGAAGCTTTTAAAAACAGTGGGGCAAAGAAAACAACTCTCAGTGAATCTCAGAACTTTCTTTCTGAATTACAGAAAGCAAAAATGAAATACTTCGAAGAGTTTAAAACAACAGCAAAGAGCTTAAACAAGATTTTGACTGAGAAAGTTATAAAAAGATAAACAAGACTGTACAAATTTGAAATATTGATATTTTGGAAAAAAGTAATTTTGGTGCTATTTGGAATTAAACAAACTAACAAACCTTCATGGGAATGTTGATTCTTCAACATCAAAGGAAAAAGACAATAGGCAAAATTTATAAAAAAGATTGTTCTTGGAATGGGATGAAGATGATATAAGGAGGCAGAAATGACAAAGTGTATAGATACATCAATACATGATTTCCAAAATTAAGAAATATACCAAGGGGTATTCCTTGTGTACTTTGTCAGAAAGAAGACTAGACCCAAGTTTTGGAGCAGCATTTTACTATCAAACTCAAGTTAATAATGGATAAATCCTGATCAGAATACTGAACAAACAAAAATAATATTTTTATACTAAAAACTCAAATAGAAAAATATACCATTTTGATAGGCTTGGAAGGAGTGACCTCCACATTTTATCATGCCTATTATGACTTGCAAAAAAGCCATAAAATTTTAGGCTCAAATAGATATTGTGATACAAAGAATTTTAAACATGAATATTCAATTGAAATCAGAACTCCTCTTCCTGAGACTAACAGACAGTTAGAAAAGAGTTATGGAAGATTGTTTTTTTTTAATATGATCTGCTGCAAGATTATATTCACAAAAATTGAAAGACTCTGAAATAACAAAATGGCTGGTGAGGATAACAGAATTAACAGAAATGTCAAAATTGACTTGTTTGATTAGAGCAGGGGTCAGCAACCTTAAACACTCAAAGAGCCATTTGGGCCCAAACACTAAGAGCCACAAAACCTGAGTGGGCCAACTTGACGTCACTCACTCCTACACAGTCACATGACCCTCCCCCAGTCACGCCTACCCAGCCTATCATTGGGGCAGAGAACTGGTTGTTAAATTATTTACCCCACCCGGCCCCGCGCGTGTGTGTGTGTGTCTGTCTGTCTGTCTGTCTGTCCTTTCTACTATTTGAGCCCCTCTGAAGAAATTACAACAAAAGTTTAGCTCTCAGGTAGTTCAAAGACTTTTACCTGTTATACCAAAGGAAAGAAAAGTGTGCTAGAAGAGCAAATGGGGGTGGGAAAGAGAAACCAGGATATGGAATGCTTGATGGGTACAAAGATGAGACTGGCTCCTGGGGCATCTTCTGCAGGATCCCCTTCAACCCTGGCAGTGCCCTGGGATACTTCACTGAATTAAGAGGACAGCAAAGAAATACATTTATCTGAAATTTAAATCATAGGGCACATAACAAGAAACTGCGGTCAGGAAGAATGCACATCTCTGCTATGACTATCACCACTTAGTTTCAATATGAGGAATTTCAATCACTCTTTCACAACTTTACTTCTCCCTGGTGGCACTGGATTTTTTTAACAGCACAATTCAGGAATGATGGGAATGTAGTGCAGTAGCCTCTGGAGGGCCATTACAACCTTATTCTTGCTCCCCCCTCTCCTGATTTCATCTTCTTTTCTTCCTTCTCCACTCCTCTGATTTCACCTTCCTTCCTTCTTTCCACAAAAATAACAGCAGCTGTTGTTTGTGGCTGAAGCTATCTCGGGCTGTTATTTACACACACACACACACACACCTATTTTTATTCCACTTCTAAGGCGAAGGAAAGAAGTGACCCCTTCTCCTTCTAGAAGCCCACCTACCCTTCCCCCAGCTCTCTTCCCTCCACTCAATTCCACTTTGGGACATTGGAATGAGCGCTGGAAACACGTGTTGGGGCGACATCAGAGCATGGCTTCTAGCGCTTGGCCCACAACTCTTTGCGTTTCTCCAGGCCCAGCTTTTTTTTTTTTTTTTTTTACATTTATATCCCGCCCTTCTCCGAAGACTCAGGGCGGCTTACATTGTATAAGGCAATAGTCTCATTCTATTTGTATATTTATATACAAAGTCAACTTATTGCCCCCCCAACAATCTGGGTCCTCATTTTACCTACCTTATAAAGGATGGAAGGCTGAGTCAACCTTGGGCCTGGTGGGACTAGAACCTGCAGTAATTGCAGGCAGCTGTGTTTAATAACAGGCTTCTTACAGCCTGAGCCACACCGTGGCCCTCAGCTTGCTGAGGAGGGGAGGGAGCTGCCTTGACGTCTCCACTGCCACCCCCACAGCCCCAGCCATTCTGCTGCCCAGAAAGGTGGGGTGTGTTTCAAAGGCAGCACCTCGCATCTGGAGGTGCCGAACGGTGTCCTGCTGCTAGAGCCGGGCCAGGCCTCTCCATCGTCCAGCTCACCAATGGGGGCGCTTCTGCCAAGCCAGCTCCCCCACTAATGGGATTTTGTGCTCAGCACTTGGCAGGGGAAGGGGAGCATTTCTTTCTCTTGGCCCCACTGACGAGAGAGGAGGAAGGCCAGGCTTGGGCGATGACCCCCACCCTGCAAGATCTGCCCCCGCTGTTCTTTCTCCACCCGCTTTGCTGTCAACAACAGAAAATGTACTACGACAAAGGCAGCAGGAATCCTGTTGCCATGCAAAGGCAAATATAGTGGCTCTTCACTCCTGCACTAAGGCTCCGCCCATTGCCACCACCATGACAGGATGACAGCTCTTTCATCCCACTGCCATGGACAGGGAACCTCAGCAGAGAGATGAAAGAGCCACATGCAGCTCTAGAGCTGCGGGTTGCCGACATCCGGATTAGAGAAAGGTCAAATGCCTTACAAACTGTTTTACTGGACAAAGAAAAAAAAAAGATTTATAAGTTTGGTTAGAAAAGACTGACTATAGGTAGAAGGAAATTATGTTGTACTGTTAGAGAGGGAGGGGATAAAATATAAATCTACTTACAACTGTTGTTAAGAAGACCAGAAGCTATTTCTTTTCTTTCTCTTTTATATTTCTTTCTTTGTACTTTTTCACATACTTCCTCTTTACTTTTCTTACTTTTGTCTTTCAAAATCTGCATTGTTTTTATTCATAAAATTTCTTTAATAAAAATTATTTTTAAAATCTGTTTACGGATTTTTACAGTATAGCTGTTAGTAACAGTCTTTCTAAGGTACTTCCTTCATTTGAATCAAACACATTTTTATTTAAATATACATCCTGCTATCAGACATCTACCATTTTGGTAACTGGAAATTACTGGGATTATTTGATTGTGAATTATTTGATTAGCGAATAGTGAAGAACAGTAATATTACAGTATCTTTTATTTCCTGAAAACTTTTTGCTATGCTGCTGTTGTACTAGTTTTTCTTTATTCAACAAAAAGCAGACATGCCTGAACTTGAACTCTGAAATGAACTGAAGTCTAGGCAAGTGGACTTCTCAAATAGTAAACCATTTGCTTCTCTTGTTTTGAATTAAACATTAAAATTATGTGGGAACAATTAAGCTGCACTTCAAAAACATGGCCTAAAGGTTTCATGCTAAGAACAATTATCTAAAAGTCTCGACCACCAAGAGGATTTGGGTTTTTTTTACAACTTCTATTTCACCTCTCAAATAACTTTTTAAAATATTCTTGTAATTATCTTGTTTCTGAATGAGCCAGTAATAACCATTCTAGAAACAGGAAGCACCAGTTATGGAGTCTAAGGTAGCCACAGAACGGGGCCTGTAAAAACTTGCTCTTAAGAGTCAAGAAGACTGTGGTATAAATAACTTATGTTACCTTAATAGATGCACCTGCAAAACGAGAAAGTTGCTTGATGTGCTGCCCTTGTTTGCCAATAATGGCTCCCACTGCTAAGGCTGGTATGAACAGATGAACTGTCTCAGATTCTGGTTGTTGCTGGAATGCAAAAGCAAAGAAAACACAGGCGGGTATGAACAACCACAAGGCTAAGTTACTCTTAAGCCAAGATTATACCTATAAATATTAGGTTTAAAAAATGTAATTAAACATACAATTTTAATCAAAGACATAACGGAGAAAGATAATTACACAGATAAATACACAAATCATTAACTTCAAAACAGCAGTGGCTTAAAATGAAGGGTAGGCAGTAAATTTAGAATATATGCAGTAAAAATATTTAAAATAGCTGCAGCCTTTTCAATAAAAAATTTTATCAGTTGTTGCTAATGTCTTTCACATGTTTCATGTTTTTAAATATAATTTTTATAAAGGACATAACGGTTGTAATTGATTAATGTCTTTATATGGCTGTCCATCTCACAAGATATCACTCTGGGCAGAAAGTTTTTTTAAAAAGGCATAAAAACAGTAAACATGCCAAACACGATCATATTAAAACACATAAATACATATACTCACACACATACACATAATTAGATCAGCAGTAGAACCACATTAAACTCTTTATCAATTCCATGTGATTTATAAAAATACTGTTTAAAGGAATTAAATGGCACTAAGAATTTCAATGATACAGATTGCAAATTCCATATTGAACTTTAAGATTTTCAAGAGATCTTGCTGCATGTAATATTGTTTACATAATGCTAAGACACTCCCTTGATTTTTATGAAAGTCTATATACATCACTTTTCAATTATTATTAATGGATATAAGAAAACCTAAAGAACATCTGAATTTGGTTTATTTAAAACCAACTGTAACCATTCTTTTTGCAGCAAATATATTCGGGTATAAGGCAGCAGTGACATTTGGCCAGATCTATCCGACTCGCGTGAACCGGTAGCAGCGGGAGGCTCAGCCCATCCATCAGGACGTCATTATGTCCGTTTTTGACCCTCTGCTCATGTGCAAAAGGCTCTATGCATGTGCAGAAGAGGCGCCATGCGCGTAGTGCGTGCATGCTCCTGTTCCCAAACCGGTAGCGAAGGTAAGTGAATTTCACCGCTGGTATAAGGGTTTTACTTTATAATCAAGTCTGATTTTATTTTTATTATAAAATTTAATCAAGACCATTTTTTGTATACTTAAATACTTGTTTTATCACTTTATAAGTTTTTCAAATGGATGAACTTGTTCATCTGTAGTTCATCTGTATTATAGTAAACAGCTGTAAATGTTCCACCACTATTAAGATTAAAGTACATGGCATTTAATTATTATCTTTTTAATAGGTATGTTGCATTTCTTTGGGTCACAGAGGAACAAATAATCAACTTTACAATCAACAAAATTGTTTTAGAAAAACTATTGAAAGACTAACAATAGAAGTAACTCCTTAAAAATACCTCACATACCAGTTACTTCTATTGTTAGTCTTTCAAACACTCTCTTTTCATTTTCATGTGTTTATATCAAGTGTCATATATACACTTTTTGTTGCTAACAAAACTTATGTAGATGTTAACAATACTTCAACAATTTAATCTTTGCATTAAAAAAATCCTTAGTTTAGTACCTGGCCTCTGTAACTGTAGGAGGGAAAATGGCAGAACTAGGAGAAGAAATAAAAAGTTTTTGAGTTATTATGTAGCTACAAAGTCCAACTTCCCTTGATAGTGAATGACCATTATCTAACACTAACCACTATTGACTGTTGGTTGAGAAGATTCCTATGCATAGATTTTAAGCAATAAATCACGTGTGGGCTTGGTTTTTCATGCCTGACATTAGAGCAATCAGAAACCGAGAAAGCTGTCAATAGTCATTTTAAGGAATGACTGTCCTGACTAGAAAATTCTGGAAACCAAGGTTCACGAATCTTAAATCAGATTTGGGAATACTAGAGAGGACCACATGAACTAGGTAAGTCATCTTCTTCAGCATAAGACAGCTTCTTCTATTTTCTTTAGCCCAAATCATGTTTATTGGAAATCTATCCCTCAAAAGAAATGAGAGCACAATATAATCCCAAACAAAAGTACCTTCTACAACAGAAAGAGACTTCCGGCTGACATCGCGGCGAGTCTCAATGCTGTTTTTTTATAACATAATGACCAAAACCGGCTGCAGTATTCTAAGTGTGTTCTTACTAAGGCATTATAAAGCGATATTAATACTTCACATGATCTTGATTCTACCCCTCTGCTATTGCATCCTAGGACTCACTGGCTTTTTTGATTGCTGCCACACACCGGTGGTTCTTATTTAAATGGTTGTTCTTTAACAAGATGTATATGAATAAGAATAATGTATTCATAAAACCAAGTTTTCTCCATCTATTTCTGGTTCTCAGGAACATAGCTGGTCATATTTTCTTTTGATGTATATACTCTTCTCTTAATATTCTGTGAATTGTCCTTTTCTTCACATGTTGTGCTATTCTAATTCAAGATTTTCATATAAAAATCACGCTAGTTATTTCCATTGAATTGGAAACCAACATATCTGTTATGCAATATATAAATGGGAACAGTTATAACCTACTGTCCAAAATGTACAAAGAGATAGAATTACCCCAAATGGAGGATATGAAGAGGAAGCAGTGGCTGGAGCAACACCCACTGTGGGAGGTGGTATCCCTGAAGAAGAAGGTGGGAATAAACCCAAGGCATTCAGATTTAGCCCTGGAATTAAATGTGCTTGAAGCTGGAATAATATGGAAGATAATTAGTTCACCAACGTAATTAAAAATAATTACTATCTTAAATAAAGGATTCTTTCTTGCTGGAGAAATGGAGTGAAATTTCATGTAGCTAATTAATTTAAAAATTAATATCATAATCTTGTACCAATTTATCTAACAATGTATATCCTACTATTCTGTCAGAAGCAACTATTGATTGATTCTATGAAATAATGTAACATATTAATAGCTATATCACTTAGACTTATATACTGCTTTACAGTACTTTACAGCCCTCTAAGCGGTTTTCAGAATCAGCATATTGCCCCCAATAATTTGGGTCCTCCTTTTACCCACCTCGGAAGGATGGAAGGCTACCTTTAAATCAGCATGTACTAAAACTTTAGCCTTCACAGATAATTAAATACACAAAGATTATTATATTCACTAAGGAGAAATAAGAACTGTCCTCTTAAAAGAATTGAAATTATCATGAAATCACCTTGGGCTGAAAATTTCTGCTTATTATGTCTTTCAATATAATGGCTTACAGCACTTTTCAAACACAGTGGCCAAGAGAGAATAAATGCATTTGCAACTGGAGTGCCTAACAAACTACTCTGGACCATTAGTAAAGCATTATAATCAATGCATTAATGTGACCCATTCAAACAGCTATGCCTTTTTTTCTGATTCAGGTATTAGCCTGAAAAAAGACATGCCTTTAAAGACAAGCTGAACTCATAGCCACACAAGTTCAAATAACCTCTTTCAAATTATTTTCAGACTGTAACTCTACCTTAATAATGTAATCAGGAATATATAAAATTTTATTTTTTACAGAAGTAGGCAGGCAAGGTTTCTAAGATGATCAGTTGGACTCTCCAACTGTGAATAGGAATACTGGGTGGTGCCTATTTGGATTTCTTTAATATGTATGCCTTTATTAGATTTTTCCAGTAGAAAGGACAAAATATAAACTACCCCCCAACTGATTTAGCTCTACTATAATACTTTGAACAATTTTTTTTAAAAAAAAGCAAATTTACACTCATAAGAAATGCACTTACATTCATAGCAGCAATATCATTTTCATAGGACTCCCTAATTTTCTTCATTATTTCCTCCTCAGCCTTGGCACATGTATCAATACTGCCTTTAACTGTAATGGTTCGTTCTGGATTATATAGTGTCAAGTCCTGCAATCTTCATAGCAAAAAGAAGTGAACTGATATGCATGTAATAGCTAATATACGAAGCTGAAACTGAAAATAATTATTCTTCAAATAAACTTTTAAGTATTTATAATTCTTCAGATAAACAATAGACAAAAGCTTCAGAATATACAAATCCTAGATGTATCATTAGTAACTCAGGTTCAAGAATGCCTGACCATCAGCCAATCCATCTTCATGAGTGATATAGTCAACTAGATTGCCAGTCATTTAACAAAATAGGGTTTTTAGTGGAGTCACGTGGAGATATGGATTGGTTGAGAAGACAAGCATATAGTATGCAAGAAGCCAGTAGAATGTAGCCTCCCTTTTAACGTCTTCTACCTTCAGAACATAATGTTCAACAATTAAGTTTCTATTTCTACTCTTCTAAATCTGATTATTTCAGTGTAAATGTTGTATTCATGTATATTAAAAACTTCATATTTAACTTGTCACCACATTGTTCAGTTTTTTAACTATTGTATATTTTTAACTACTGTATATGTACAATTACAGCTGTTTCAGGGACAAAGGGCTTCACTGTTCAATTCATGTTATTGATGTAAGCAATTTATTGCAAAATTGAACAAATCCAGAAATGTACACAATTAAAAAATAATCAAAACATGAGTCTTCTGACAATAAAATGCACTAGGATAAAATTACTTTTTCTCCTTCACAAATATATGGATCCCAATTATGTTCCATCTAACATGCAAATACAGGACAGACATATAACAATTACTAAAACAGACTGGATACAAAATGTGTCTTAACTACAACATACTGGCCAATTCAAATGATGCTACCTGTTACAACTTTTCTATTTAAAAAAAACCCTCCCTCACAAAAGTGAGGATCAACATTTCTCTGTGCTACTGACTTACAAGAGGGGAGAAAACTTGTGACTCCCCTGGCTTTCCAGATGCAGACCTTTAAATGTATAGTTTAAATCATTTCAGCATCCCTGTGGAGTTTACCACGGAATACTGGACTTACTGCAGAATGTGTCATGGAGAGTTCCTCCTCCCATGTACTTGGAAGCAAAGCTGATCTTACTAGATTTCCTGCCTCAGGAGGTGGGAGGGAGTTCCCACCCAGTTTGAGAGCTGTAGTCCATTGGGTGCCATAAAAAAAATTAAGAAAACTGCACTGAAGTGTTTTCTTTTATTATCCGACAACTCCAACAAAGAAACATAAGAGGAACAATGCAGAGAAATGGAGAACAAAACAAAAGATTGGGGGGGGGGCTTTCTGAGGGCATAGGGAGATGTGATAAAGAAAGATGATCTCTTAATAATTTGCAGTAGCCCCCAAAACTGAGATCGGTGAAAATAGGTTGATCTCCTTTCTTTCTTTCTTTCAAAAATGCTGGCAAACACTGCCCCTTAACTCATGTATCATCAGTATCTACTACTAGAACTTGCTATGGAATTATGCACAACTATGTAAAAACAATTTGAGAAACATCTGAACACAGTATGGCCTTACATGTATCCCCTAAAGGATGATGCAATGATGTCTCAGACATCCACCCTTAAGACATGGATGTTTTCAGATTCCTTTAGTTCAAGTTATTCTTCACTGGTGATTACAATGTCATTCCTGACTCACAACAAAATGAAGCCGACAATTACGTAAAACAAAATATATCTCCACCCCACCCCAATAGTTTGGATTCTTGTATAAATATCCAATCCTTTTTTCTTTCGAGTATCAAGACAGAACCAAGAAAGATAATTAATACCCAGAAGCACATCATTTTAACATAAAATATGAACAGATGTTTCTGAACAACTATTTTATTTTTAGATTACTTACACTTGTAAAACAGTGTATCTTTTTTTCATCTGTAAAAAAGAAAAAGCAGATTCCATCTCCAATTCTATGAGCCAATGCAACTATGTCAAGACACCAACCCCCAAGCAACTTAAGGACAAAGTGAAGAAGGACTCTATAGCCGATGTGAAATCTCAGTACCATAAACGCTAGTAACATATGCAACAGAGTATGCATTCAGGCAACAGCCATTTCTCTGAAACACAATTACACTGGGAAATTTGAAGAATCCCTACTGGCAAACGTAAAGTACTGTTCCCTGTGGGCTACCAGCAACCTCTGACATTCCTTTGCTTGGAATTAAACCATGAATACCCAATGAAACAGAGCGACTAGAGAAGCGTTTGACCCTCCTTGATCCTTTTCACATTCGAATTGGAGGCATTCAAGTAGATTTTTGTTGCCTTGGTAGCTGTCTATTTCCTCAGAGGGAAATACTCTACCTAACCCAAACAAGAAATGCAGCATTCCTTCTCTGCCTATTCCCAGTACTGAGAAAAACTGTTCCACAAACTATTCATTTTTTTGATAGAGAAGAAATTTTTAATTGCATGGTAAGCATGTCAGGAATGGGGGATGATCCTCTCAAAATCAGATGCAGGACTCTGGGTGGAATGAGCTCTTTTCATGAATGAGTAAAATGCATAAGAGATACAATACCTCTATTGATAGTTTCGTATTGTGAGATCATTATAACATTGCAGGCATTTCACTACACATGGGATTATAGCTGAGAAAGCTACACTATGGTCTTTCAAAGTGGTATCAAATACTTCTCTACTGAGCTTGCTAGAGTCTGGAAATATGCTACATTAAGACTACTTCTTAAAAAAAACACCAAGATATGAATCTGGAAAATAAAGATGAAATCTCATTCATTAGCTCCTTTCTAATATGACTCAGAAATTACAAGGCCTTAAAGGTGATTATGACATTGAGTCATAGTCAAACTGAGTCAAGGTTCACTAACACTGAAGAAAAACAGCAGCTGTTATTTTCCCTAACATGAGATTTATGTAAGGGAATAGCAACAATTACTGTAACTTCATTGTGGTTGGTCAAATAAACACAGTGCTGAAATAAAAATATTTAAGAGACAATAAATTGTTAAAATAGTAAACAATTACAAATAAAGATGCACATGACATGGAAAAAATGTTTTGTGAATGAAACAGTTTTGGCTTAGACATTTGGACAGTTTATTCGTTCAACACTATTTGGTTTTTGGGCTTCAGCTAAGACAAATTCTGGTGTAGTGAGTAAATAAGACCTTGTCCAACTTTCCACCTAATCTTCCTCAACGTAGTCTGTGCCCACCCTCTAATTTTGCTAGCTCCTTTTTTTTACCCTAGCCACCAACATGCTTTAATTAAAACATGGTTTACCTAACAGGCTTATTTGCTCCTTTCTCCTTTTTCTTTCTTTCTCCTTAACTACCAATATGGGCCGCTCCTGAGCTTGCTTTTTCTCCCCTCTTATTTCTGGGCATCCAAGCTTGTGTCCCATGGCTCAAATGTTTTGCAAAGCCTAAATTAAAAAGCTGTTTGAAACTTGACCTTTATTTGCCCTAAGAAAAATCTAATACTTAAGGAGAAGCTGAGAGTCTCAGTCACAAGCTTTTTGGGAAAGCAATGAAGGACAGGGCTTTGCTAAGGGCCCTGCTGTGCAGCTCCCAAGTAAAACAGAGTAGCAAGGCAGTTTGTGCCACAGAGCTCTTGTGTAGCCCATCTTTCCATGCTTCCCCCTTCCCAGTTCCCATAAGGACCTAGGGATGCCCCCACCCCTTGTTCTTTCACTGATTCTCTCCTGTCCAAATACATCACCTCCACCTGTGGTCTGCCAAAAAGGAAACCTCCACTTGCCTCACTTTCTCCTGCCCCAAAGTCCCTTCAGTGTTTGTCTGGCCTTTTCTCACTTCCACATACCAACTACCATTCCTATTCTCCACTTGTCCACCTTGAAAAGAAAGGCCTATCAAACAATTTATTTGGGCAACCCACCCCCCATTTTCTGAATATGTTGTATGTTGAGTGTACTTGAGGCTACTGACAGACTGATTTCACTGTGTGCGTGTCTGCTTACTCTTCTAATCCATTTTTCTCCAAAGAATATAAATACAAACCTTAATTCCCTTCATGTAAATTATCTTTGGGGGTAATCATTCTAAAGGACAGGATAATAATTAGGAGGCAAACAAACGCTAAGGTGTGAAAGCAACTATTCTTGTCATTTTCAAGACAGAAAGCAAAATGTGGTGATGTGATCTCTCACTTAACAACTGCTTCACTTAGTGCCTAGTTCCAACTGTAGTTGCTAAATGAGGCAACCTATCTTTATCTCCAATAATCAGCTATGAATAATACTGTAAAGAAATTGTCACATTTTTCTTTGAACCTGTATATGTTTCACCTGTTTTACTTTCTTCAAAAGGTCCAAATTACAAGAAACAGGGTCAAGAATATGCAGATGCAGTAAGTATGATGAATTACTAATATTTTGCCCTTTTTATCACTACCACAAAAGCTCAGACATGAGCTCTGTTCAGTACTCCATCACATTCACTTCTCATTTTTCTACCACCATCACACTAGATATCTTTTCATTCATTTCATTTCCCTCAATTCTATGGAAACCCAGCAATTGCTTGGAATCAGAAACTAGGAAGAGGCCTTACTCGAGTAACTTCATCCAGCACATTTTTTTCTTCTTCCCTAGGCTACAGAAACTGGCTTAGGTAACCGGTGGAACTTTCTGCCAGTGGCCAGGAAAATCTCCAAGTGGTTTCTGGAATCCTTCTGAATCAATTTGCAGTAGACTATTCTAAAGGGCGTGACTTCCAAGCAGTCCTGATTTTTTTTCATCTGTAATTTCATAAGTGATATGACCACAATAAAACATGGATGTCAGTGTCCTTCAGTGTCTGTGTCAGTGTGACACACAGATAACATCTTGTCTGCTCTGTGCTTTGCCATGTGTTCCAGGGATGCAATTGCTTGCAATAAGCCCCATGATCCCCATGAAGGCTATGAATTCACAAGAGCCTTCATCAGAACATGGAAGTTGAAGTAACCCAAGATTAAAAGCTTCAGGAACTCTAAACTAGTGCAAAGAATATTAAAAGAAGTACTAATGAAAAATATGAAATTTGATAATATATAAATGAGTATGTCATGAAATTCTACTCAAATTTAGAAACAACAGAATACACTGTATTGGAAACATTAATCTTGGGAATTCTGTAACGTTTTTCAAATGTAACTGCGTATCTGAGAAACACACACACACACATACACACACACACACACACACACACACACATATAAAATCATAATATACATTTGAATTTATGTGCACAAAAATAAGTTGGTGTAACATGACATTCATATGCAAAGAAAATATACTATCACATAGACATAACATAATGGAATTAGCAACTCATTAATATATATAATAACATAAGAATGCAGTTAATACTTTTTTTCTAAAAAGCTTCTGCCAGTTAGCAGTTCTAACAAGTATAGCATTTTAAGATTGACATTGCATTTCCTTAAAATTCCAAATACTTACGGAGATATTGTTATTTTAGTGTCAGTATCCTGTTCAATTTTTTTCAAATTCCGTCCCTCTTTACCAATGAGTCGGCCAACAAAATTATTATGTGCCAGTATCTTCAAGGGAATGTCTTCTGTACTGTAAACATTCCAGACAGGCATATAAATGAAAGTCACATAATTTATCAACCACAAATTAAGAAGCAGAGTCATTTTTCTATGATCAAGTTCATATAGTTTATTATATAATCAAGAAATTCTCAAACTATCCTAGAAAATTATATTTCCTCAAGAATAAAGGTTGAAGCTTTAGGCCCAACATTTCCAAAGTGCTTTGAGTATATTTACCTTTATACTATCTATATGATCATTAAGAACACAATTGCTGATTTCTTACCTAGGAATATATTTGAAATAAGGCTTAGTTTGAAAGATACCATGTGTTTGCTGGAAATATACTATAGTTTTTCTATTATAGTTACTGGTTTTTTTCATACTCCAAAGCAAATTTATTCTTAGTTTAATCAGATTTCTTGTGTTTCTATGGGGAGAAGTTTTATCAGTTGTTCTTCATATTATTTCCTATCTCTAATAATAACTTCTGACTTCTTTTATATTCAGTAATTATAATCTGTCTAGGACACCATCTTATCACAGTTTAGGGAAGAACAGAATGCACTTAGTTCTATCCCACATTAACTAGATGAGCTGTTTGATTATGACTTATCTCTTTCACTACTGTATTAACAAGAAGTTAGAAATGAAAACATCATACTGTGGTTATTTTAGAGCTGAAAGATGGTGAAAGTAAAGTTATTTCCTAGGCCAATGTGACTTTAAATCTTCAATGAAATAGTACATTGAACTAGACCATTTAAAATTGCTTTTTTAAAAAAAATTGCAGTAACTTCAACTATTATTAACACTTCTACCATGTTTCAATTGTTACTGTTCAATTTATACAACAGTTAAAATTATTTTTGGATTGCTAAAAATATTGAGAAGCACTCTATGCTTATATGTATTTCAGTTGCTAGTTTGAAATGTTAGAAATTTATTTGAAATTCTGGTTTCATTTTCTCACATCAGTATTTACATCTATCTCTATAGATGTATTTTAACTATGCAAAATATGCTTAAGAAATAGCTAACTTAAATCCCTCTTTTGTCTAACTTTTTTCTTCAACATATATAAACAGAATTAAGACCTAATATTCTTTTGTATATATAATATGTTTGCCATAGTTAAGTACAGGTAGTCCTCGACTTACAACAGTTCATTTAGTGACTAAAGTGACCTCTAGTAAGTAAATGAACTTACAACAGTTCATTTAGGCACTGAAAAAGGAACTGACTTATGACACTTTTTCACATTGTTGCAGCATCCACATGATCAAAATTCAGGTGATTGGCAACTGATGCACATTTATGATAGTTGCAGTGTCCTCTTTCTGACCAGTCAATAGGGAAGCCAGATTCATTTAACAACCATGTGATTAACATAACTGAAGTGATTCACTTACAATTGTGCTAAGGAAAGTTGCAAAACGGAGCAAAGTCACTTAACAAATTTCTCACTTAGCAACATAAATCTTGGGCTCAGTTGTAGCCATAACTTGAGGGTTACCTATATTTGAGACAAACAGGCAGGCAGGCACACTTACTAAAACACTTTTACTCACAATTTAGTGTCTTGAGCTTCCTTTTGCATTATTTCCATGATAATTTTACAAGCAGTTGAGCATCCTTCTGGAGTAGAATGGATTGTGATTGGTTTTTCAGCAGCTCCTGCATTTTCTTTACGATGAATATCAATCCTAAAAAGAAAAGTAAAAATATTTATGATTTTCAAAATCTGAGTCTATTGATAATAAACCAATAGAACGAAATTCAAATGTCATAACTGACTGTCAGATTAATGCATTTTCATTAATATTGTGATACATTCAGTTCAATCCATTGGTCTTATTGTCTAACTTCATTTAGCTTGCATCTGCCATAAGATAGAATGAGACTATTGCCTTATACACTGTAAGCCGCCCTGAGTCTTCGGAGGAGGGCGGGATATAAATGTAAACAAACAAAACAAAAAAAGATGAATGTACATACAGAAGATGTTTCCTTTGAGGGATTAAACCAAATCCTCAAGAAAGTAATTTATACATATTTTTATCCAATCAAATTTTAAACAAAGTCCCTCTGAAATAGACCTTGGTTCCATGGAAATGATTTGCCAGTATTTTATTTTGGGAACTTTTTTTCTATAAGCTCTGTAACTTTCAAATGACCTATTCTACTTACCCTTTTAAAGATCAGCCACAATAACTCACATTCACCCATTATTATAAGATTTGCTTACCAGAACAAAAGTTTTGAAGTGGTTTGATCAATCATTTAACATATACAGAAATATCAATAACTTGCTACATTTTCCCTACTTTGGGACTTGCAAAATTTCAAATTCTTCTCTCTCGTTGTAGTGCCAACAAAGAAAATCAAGTCTTGTTCCACTGCTTGCCATCCATCTCAATATTTGTAGTACTGCTACATTAATTCAGTGCCATTTTCAGATGTACAAGTCTGTGTGACTGAACACATTTCGGTTCAGCGAAGAATAGGATGTTATGCCTGACTTTCAAACAATCCTAAAATTCACTCAAAAATGGATGTCAAAATAAGCAATAAAATAAATAAATAAAACCTGCAATCAGTGAATACTGCTAAAAAAAAACAACAGGCTGCAATTTTATTTGCTTCAACAAAAACAGTACAGGAAAAGTACAATGAAATGCAGTCTTCACTGGACATTCTTCAATGCAAAAATACTACCTCTCCATATTGGCCTTATTCAGATTCCATTCTGCCAGATTATAGTTTTGATAATTGGAAACATCTTACAGACATCTATGCTTCTCTCTTTCATACAAATTCATGTCTCCCATTTTCAGTTCACAAATTGACTATGCTTTCAGTATTCTATCTGAACTTGGTTTCATCTTACAGAAGTGTTTTTTTTAATTGTTCTTAAAAGAAGTTAAAATATATATTAAAATATTGTACTGAATGCACTTTTTAAAAAAGTTTTTAAAATCCTATTCAGTGAAGTTTATTAAAATACACATTCAAGCTTTAAAAATAATTAACAATGACCTACCAAATAATTAAGTTAAATATTATTAAATTTAAATAATAGAACTGGGCAAAAATGTCAGACATGGCCAAATCAGTAATAACAGTCTTTCTAAACATGATGTGCTGATCGAAGAATGAGCTGTGAACGACCCTAATGTTTTCTTCCTTTTCATCCTGTTGAGTACCTGCCTCCTTAATAGCTAGATTGGGGAAATATAGATGCAAGACAATATAATGAAATGTGACACATTGTAATGTTTATCTGGATTCTTAAATGTAAGAACTCTTAATAGCACAACAGCCCAGTTAGCATCATCTCTGTTGAACTGAATATCCATGAAGGAAGATCATATGAAGTCAGTCTTCTTTTCCAATTAAAAATAACATAACAATATAACACTTTAAATTATAATAAAATCAATAATAATTGATAATAAAGACTTCATATAGTAACTTACTTTGACTGCGTCTGCTTTGTGATATTTCTGATTGTGGCCCCTTCTTTTCCAATAATAGCTCCTACAAACTGGGTTGGAACAAGTATCCGTAATGGAACATCAGACTGTGGTTTCTGTCTTGTTGCTGCACCTGGTGAACCTTGTCTAGGGGGACCTCTCTGCCCAAATCCACGTCTACCTTGAGGATGCTGCTGAGGAGGGGGTTGGGCTGCCATTTCATCAGGAATATATGCAACTTTTAATGAATAGTTTTCAAGCTGGAATCCGTTCAATTTTTCTATTGCTCTGTATAAGTTTACAAAGAAAGTAAGTTGTTGCAGATGAAGCAGCAGAATAGAAAGCCAATCAATTATGGTATAGCATTTCATTGGGAATGGTAAGCTGTCCCATCTGGCTCATGAGATCATAAATAACCCTTTTCTTTATGCCTAAACATTATCTCCTTCCTTCCTCATGGGGAAATGCCTTAAGATGACTCAAAAGCAGTATTAATAGCAACATGAAGCAGAATTTTCTCTGAAGTTCTGCCTTTTTCCTATTTCCCTAGAGAAAAAAGTACTTTGGGAGCCAGCATCTGAAAGTGTTCCCAGTTCTAAAGTGTTTTGAATGCTGGCTTTTGAAGAGCCACATTTAACTCCTTTCTCTTTACAGATAGGCATAAGTTGGCAAAAAAAGAGCCCCATAAAAAGGAAGGTGTGATTGGCTGGAATCTTAAAACTGCTTATCATTGGCAGATAGGCAAGATGATAAGAGGAAAGGACTCTGGTCCTAATTTATGACATTATAAGTAGAAGGAAAAGAACTGGATTTTGGGCTGGATCCTATTTTCCAGCATGCTCAAGAAATTCAAATTCCAAATATAGGTAGTCTTCAATTAATGACTGTCCTGTTTAATGATCATTTGAATTTACAACAGAGCTTAAAAAGCAGGTTTACAACTGGTACTTGAACTTACAACGGTTGAAACATCCCCCTGGTCGTGATTCAGGCACTTGACAATTGGTGCACATTTCTGACATTTGAAGTGTCCCGCAATTATGTGATCATACCATTTCTGATTTTCACAGCTGACTCCCAACAAGGAAAGTCAATGGGGAAGCCAGCAGTTAGTCACAAGCTGTGGTTATGTGACCACGCTTAGCAACCATAGGTGATTTATTTAATAACCAAAGGACTCATGTTGTAAGTTGGACAAGGTCAGTTTCACTTACAAACAACAACACAGCAGTGTTGCCAATCTCAGCTGTGATCATTAAAAGATAATTATCTGTAAGTTAGTTGCCTAAATTTGAATTGTCACTTTCCTTTCTGCTTTTTCCTTCATATTATATGACTGTTTAGACAACAAATCTGAAGGTAAGGTTTTATTGCATTCTCTTAAGAAAAGCCTTTGCCTTTTAATCGAAACTATAAATCCTGCATGAACAGGAAGAGGAAGAAGGTTTTTTTTCCTTCTTCTCTGCCTTCCCCAAATCATCAAGTTTTAGAAAAACCTATATACAATTAAAATATCTAATATGACGTCTCTCAACTCAAACATGAGTTTCTAACAGAGTTCCCCATGCTTATTATCATGGGTCTATTTAAAGCATTTGTCTTCCTAACAGAATAATTCCTGCTTCCTCCATAACTTATTTTTGAATCAGTGTAGCAATGTATTATAACATTAATCCTTCACTCATATCAAACTCATTTCAAACGAGAGAACTAATACAAGTAGTGATAGCATCCTTATTTTGTTTCTTTTGAAGGGCAAGCAGCCAATCTGTCTTGGCAAACTTGCTCTTTTCCCCCTTTTTCTACTTACATGCAGCTGTTCATGAACTGCACCTGGCAGCCTGGAGGCAAGTGTTACTCACTTAGGCAAATATCTAATTACAATAATGTATAAATTAATTGAAATTATCAATTGGTTAGTACTGACCAATTTGTAACATTTTTTGAAAAAGTCATGGTATATTTGAAATTTAACTAACCAAACAACTAGCTCACCTTTCTTACATGAAAAATGAATTTAGAATAATGGTTCTGACTTTAAAATCATAGTACACTACCCAGAAATGATTAAATGTCTATGATTCAGTATTAAAACTTTAGTCCACGTGCACATGCATGCACCCACATATATAATTCCCAGAGACAATAGATAACCCGATGTGAACAGCACCTTACTTCAAAATTGCATCCTTGTGAGACATGTATACTGAAAGCAAGGTCTAGTAAAGCACCTTTAACAGATTAACTATTCCTTGTAGGAAAATGATCTGATACTACATTGTTCATCCAACTCTTACAACACACAATTCTAGGAACCTTATTTCTATAACGGCTCTTTGAAAATTATCAATAGCACTAAATGATTGAGCAAAAGCAAGCGTAAATGTGTAGAGAACCATACAGAAAAAAACCTAAATTATTAATTTCAGTTAGCCACTAGGTGGTACAGAATTCCATTTTAATATTTTCATTTTGTAGAGGAGTGACACCAGATTTACCAAACAAATGTAGACATCAAAATATTACAAGTCATAAAACTGGTGAAAATATAGCCAAATACTACATGTAGCGATCTCTACACATCTACATTTGTAATTTTATGGTATTCTTTTATGGTATTCTATGGCATTAGGTCAATATCACATTTTTTGAAAAGTTAATGTATCCTTTCTACATCACCCATAATACTTTTATATTATAAAGGCTATACAGGTAGTCCTTGATTTATAACCAGTCATTTAGTGTTTAAGAAAAAGGGGACTTTTGTCTATGGATATTCTCAGTGATCCAGGTCGTGGTTGTCCAAAAAGTATTTTTTCCAAAAGGTAACTGGACATTCTTGGTGTTTTCTTTAAAAACTTCCACATCTCATTGAAGAAGCTTTTTCAATTCAGATATTGGGGTACTTATGACCTGGATTTAAAGTTCCAACCGTTCTTTCACCCACCCAGTGTTCACATGACTATAGTCTGGATACCCAGCAACATGGCTGCATTTATGTCCATTTGCAGCATTCCAGAGTCATATTATCATGTTTTATTTCAGCCATAACTTCAGGCAGGGGTCATAAGTCCTTTTGTCCAGTACCATCCTTAATTTCAAATGGTCACTAAACAAACATTTGTAAACTGAGGACTATCTGTATACCATAAAACGTGACTCCTCACTATGATTTTAAGAAAGTATTCTTGACTTTGCAAAAATAGGGCAGGGCATGTAGACAGATATAACTTTTACTGGTGCCTACTGCTGTAGAATTTGCTTTTACTAGAATGATAGCCAATTCTGAACTGTAATCATTTTATACAAGACTGTATACAACCAGCTCTACCCAGTAGAAGTCCAGTTTCCTCTATTAATGTGTGCACGTGTGGCAGGTAAGATTTTAGAATATAAATTCCACCAAATTTTCAATAAACCATCCCAGACCTAAATAGCAAATCCACTGATAAAGGATGAATGGGTTTTCTAACTTCTGTATCTATCTAATATATTGGCATTTCTGCATTTACTTTTATGGTTTGGTTTTACAATGCTTTTAATTTTACATGCCACATTGAGGGGTTTGTTTTTTTTGATCATGTGGCCTTATAATTCTAATAAAGTGTCAGTGAATATTCAGATGAAGATTTCATTGCTTCCTATTATGCAGTCTTGAAATATTTAACTAGAAACTGAAAAAGACTTGCATATAATAATAATAATAATAATAATAATAATAATAATAATAATAATAATAATAATAATAATAATAATAATAATAATAATAAAGTAAAGCAAACCAAGGGTTAAATAGATATCAAATTGGAATGTGTGGGTGTGTAAGGGGGAAAAAATACCTCTGTTTCCAACAAATGCCAATAGCTTTCAATCGCTTTAAGACATTATAATCTTCCCAAAGTTTGATTTTCTTACTATTAAAAATAAATTCTATGAATGTTCATCTAGACTCAAATCCTTCTATAATTATTTTCAACCTGGGCATTTTTCACTTGCATGGATCAACTCTTCTCGAGAGGACATCTGGTCAGAGACATCAGGAAACTGAATACACCAATTAACGAGGGAACTGTTTGATGTTAAATCACCTTACTCCCTCATAAAAGTTTACAAGGGCAATTCCCCAATGTAACTAGATATGTTCCTATTCAAAAGATAATCCAACTAAGCTCAACATGCAGGCTTCAAGATAAGCAGTTGGAAGAAGACTGTAACCTTAGTATTTTGATTTTAAAAAGTAAATATAAAATAAACGACAAATAAGAGACTGTATCAAATGTTAATACATAAGAGAAAAACAATTTTAAAGGTTGGAAAAAAACTAAAAATAAATAAATGAGGACTTACTGCCTGGCCTGGTCCTTATTGGCGTATGTTACATTTACTACTGCAGTCTCTGTGTCAGTATTCACTAGAACAAAAAAGGATGTATCGGGGAAAAAATAAATAAATTAAAATGTCCTTTTATCATTTCCTTTAAACTAACTATTTGAATATTACACCACCTTGCTCACAGGTTTCCACAGTACCATACTGTGCCAGCAAACCGTCCAGGACCTATTAAAAAGGAAACAAAGTACAATGTAAACTTTACACAAGTTATACAAATTTATATAATGAACTTACAAAGTTAGTGACATAGGTTTTTCCAGATTTTTCTTAAATTTGATTATCTTTATTGCTGAATGTGAAACTTCCACATTCAATTTGATCCCCAGGAATTAAATTAAATGAATTCATTAATAGCAAATTGTATGGAGCTACTTAAAAAAAGTAGGTTTGAGACTAAAATCAGCACATATTGAAATAGGCTTTCTAATTACTATAATTTTCTTCAAAAGCAAAATAAAACCATGCTTATTTAGAAAAATGGTTGACTCAAATGCAGTATTAAAAATATTTAAACTGCTCTTATTATAGTGAAGAATTTAATAGATAATACATTTTTAGAAAATATTTACATATTAGAAGTATTTACAATTAATTACAATTTTTAAAGGTATATTTATTGTAAAGTAAACTGAATTGAGTTAGTGTGCTTAGGAGGGGGGAAAGCAACAAGCAATTATTTTTTTAACTTCATTAGACTGAAAAATTCCTTGCATATTCAGGAATGTAACCTTTCAAGTCAGGCAGCACTTAATCGTTAGTTATAATAATTTTTAAATTTTACAATAGCTAGCAATTTTACCATGACTTAAATACTTCACCGAGAGGCAGAGAAAGGATAGTCCTCTGAGGCAAGATTAGGTTCTCTTCATTCGTTTTCAATAATAATTCACCTTACTTCTTTTTACAAATCAGCCTAGTCTGATCAAGCAACAAATGAGGTTTATGTAGAAGGAAACTTCTTGAAGGGACTTTGTTGGATAGATTTATCCTCACAATCTTTTTTTAACCCATCAAAAGCATCTTTCCTGATGCCTGGAAGCCAATTACTAAAACATGAAATATAATAAACATACTTTTAAGCTAAAGTGTTTTTGAACAGAGGAAATGAAAAATCATATGCCTACTGGTTAGTATTGTAACCCACTCCTTCACAGGAAAAAAAAGTTGGTTAGAGGAACACTTAATTCATGTCTAGAATAAACACCCAAAGTCAATGGGATGTAAATTTAAACCTGTATCCAGCCATTATTTTTGAATCAGTATTAACAAATAAAATACACCTTCCTTTTAATACTAATCTTTGTCTAATATTGGCTTAATCCATCATGATTCTTACATTCTGGTGGGGGTTTTTTTTGGGGGGGAGAAACTGAATGCGACGAGTTTATAAATAGACATAACTTTTCATCAGTAAATGTGAAAACGAATTCAATATAAGCAGCATTCTATAAAGGCAAAATCACTAAAGATTGAATGCAAAAACAAAATAAAGAAAAATAACCAAGGAATTTATACTCTAAATCTCAAACCATAACATTAGTAGTTCTCGCCTCATACTCTAAAAATAAATTTACATCTTACATCAATATACATGAATGAATCCAAGAAAAGCATGTGAAACTTTTGCACTGGTATTCTACCAAACGTACTTACTAAGCCTTTCTTACATTTTTATAACTACTCCCAATTCCTATTTGATTTTATCAAGTGCAATACATTTTACTTTTATTCCTAAAAAGCCAAGTCCTCTAACTTTACTCTAAAAACAAACCCATTTTGTCTAAACTGTTCATCTGCCTCTCAATCTTCACATGCAGCCTTGTTGGGCAATAACAGTATTTCTAGCCAAGCTGGTAGTGAGATAGTAATCTTGATGAGCAAATGAACAGAAAAGTTTGTTTGTGTGTATATTTACTGTAGCTAGAAAATAAGGTATTTCTTTTTTATGTAGGAACTCTAGCATTTGTCTAACTGGGGTCTCCTCCTCTTGTTATAACATAGCTCCCTTTCTTGCACACAAAAAGCTGCAGTTTTTATACTATAGGCTTTCATTCATTGGATACTAAAAGCCAAGCCATACAGTATTATAAACAATGTTACCCTATACTCCTGGTGGCGATCCTGTGGCACACATACCAGAGGTGGCATGCAGAGACCTCTCTGTGTGCACATGTGCTGTCGCCCCAGCCCAGCTCCATCACGTTTCTCCATCATTTCTCACTGCTGTTTGCAGGACTAAAAAAAATGCGCGAAACAGCATTCCACTTTAGTGGTGGTGCATTTGCTGTTGCTGCCTCCATGGCCTGCCCCTTGCACAGCACCATGAAATTTAGTGCACTTCACAATGGGGGAAGACAGGGTCCCCTTTTCCTCCTGGAGCCCATTCCGACGCAGAGCCACAATGCGACCCTGCTTGTTCTCGCCCCCTGGATGTCAGTTGCTTTTTCTGCAGAGCTGCCTGTGTTGGGATGCCTGGCCTCCCCACCGGCTAGCTGGTCTTCGGCTTTCCGACGACCAGCTGAGCATAGACATGCAGCTCCTGGGCTCCAGATCAGCCTCCAGATTCCCACCACTCAGCACCAGTACAGGGGTTCCTTCCTCTCCCCAGGAGAGGGAGTGTGGAGACAGGGGGGGGGGGAGAGAAAGAGAATAGACAGAGAGAGAAACAGAGAGAGGGGGAGGGAAAGAGAAGGGGGGAAAGAAAGACAGAGGGAGGGAAAGAGGGGGGAGAGAGGAACGGAAAGGAGAAATTATATTACAAAAGTTTTTCTTTTTTATTGTTGCTAAACGTAATATTTCAAAAGCAGAAAAAATGATTTAAAAAAAGATAAAATATTTATCACGTTTTTCTTAGAACAATTAGTTGAACTTTGCATTGTTTATCATTATTTTAAGTAGTAAAACCTCAGGTTAAATTGCCGTGTTGGCACTTTGTGATAAATAAGTGGGTTTTGGGTTGCAGTTTGGGCACTCGGTCTCTAAAAGATTCACCATCACTACCTTATACCCACTCAAAAGCCACAATTACCTTTAAGGAAGAGCCACCTAAACATTGAAATCAAACATATAATTCTGTGAAAATATAACAGCCCTTTTGGATTGCCTCAGTTTCTGAGGATTTTTGCTACTTTGCTTTATGTGAGTTCTACATAAAGAAAATGAATGAACAAATAACACCAATGTTTTATGCATGTTCCTTTTATTTTATAAACAAGCAAATTAACATGCTTGTTAAATTACTGCCCACATTAAAAAAAAAATCACCCTTCGGATTTAGGTACTAGTTGCACCATCTTTAGCTTTTTGCGTGATAATTGCACTCAAATGCTTCCTGTAGTCACAGACTAGTTTCTCAGGTAGCTGTTTAAGAATTTGCATCCCAAATTTGTTTAACTGTGTTCTCTTTATCTACTTTCAGAACTTATGTGGAGAATGATGTTTGAGGTCACATTTATGCAAAAATACTGACAATTCGAAAGAATTCACGATCCTTTAAGCAGCATTGCACAAAATTTATCTATACTATTTACTGCATCATAGATATGAATTAGACTATAAACATCATGAAGCAGGAAGGATGCCTGCCCCAGAGCTAACTGTCTCTATTGGGTATTCATGATCAAATTGAGGAATGTTGAAATGTTGTCTAGTAAAAGAATCATGAAGCATAGAAACTTGGTTGCTCTTTATGAACCCTGATTCGTTCAACATACCATATTTAACGTATATTATATACAGGTAATGATATATGATGTATTTATTTCAAATCTGTAAGGTTTAGTAGAGATTTTAATTTACAGCAGTAAAACTAGTTATTTAAATGGTTGTGTATGGGATGTATATCTCTTACAATTTCATGCATTCTAAAAGTAACCTGTCAGTGATAAATCACATTTCTGCATGCAAGCTATAGCATATAAATATAGCTGAGGCACCACCTGCGGGTACTTACTTGTATTCAATAAAGCTGTATGTACACTAACTTTATTTTATGAACTTTCTTTCAACTCAATTTAACTCCTTTCCCACTATGTCACACTACTTTTACCTTTCTGTAAGAATTTTTAATGGCAACTGCTCCAAGGTATTATCTCTATTATATGAAAAATTCTAATTTTTTCCCAGATATTTTAAATATTTTATTTTTACTGACACAACTAAAACATCATCCTACTATTATTACACTGTACAGCCTCACTAAAAATGAGGGAAAGTGGGGAATAATAGATATTATGTTTGATAAATAAAAATATTCAAAGATTTCAACAGCTCTTCAGTATCCAAAACCTATCAAATAAATTATTTAGGCAAACGAATATAAATTTTACAAATTATATCTGGGAGAACTACAGCATGAGAAAGAGGCACAAATAGAAAGGTATCATCATATTCTTGGGATAATTGCTATCCTGATTTTATAAAATCTTCAGCCAGCATGGGGCTTTGAAAATGGAGACAGAAAATTAATTATACGAATTCCATAACAATGTTCATGTTTCTAAAGATCAGGAAAGCACTAACGAGTCTTTAAAGTGGGAATAAATCAGAAGGTAACTATTCAGCTAGGGTTGCACTGTAAAACTCTGAAAACATTTAACTCCAATTGCCCTCCATTTAACTTCAACTGTCCAATTTAGGGCAATTGAAATAAATACTTCGATGTCCCTGTTGTTCAAAGTTGTAAATTAACATCTCAAGAACAAAAAACAGTTCTTGTCAAATTTTGCATATGCTAAGAGTTAGAAGAGAAAAAAGTGAGAGAACAAGAGGCAAGTTGGTAGGCAAAAGGCATACCATCCATTTATCTTCATAAACAGGTTGAAAATTTAAAATTTAAAGATGAATGCCTACCTCCCACTGCAAGTGTGGTGGAATATTTCGGATTTGAAGTTTTCGACTCCTAGTGATAGAAGTTGGGGTGGGGAGAAAGAAAGATTGTTATTTAAGACAATTTATAAAGTTAAAGCACTACTGAATATTTCTAACAATACATGGGGAAAATATTATGACAAAAAATATGTCTTATCTCAAGCTTCTTTAAAAATATCCAACAGAATGGACTGTATTCTAAGATACTGCTTTTCATAATGTTTTATTGATGTACTAATATTGATTTCTAGAAATGCATTTCTTTCAATTTAACTTCCCCATGCATATTGTTTAGATACGCAATTAACTGCTTCTTACACTTATAAAAGTTTATTTATTTATTTAGAGGGTTTGTATGGCTGCCCATTTTCACTGACTCTGGGCACTTACAAACAATAATTTGTAAATTATTGCCATGGTTCAAGTTCCCAAAATGGCATCAATTTAATTAGCACTTAAATTACTAAGATCTTACAATACTTGTCATTTTTTTTTACTCATCTTACAGCTGCCTTTGCCAAAAATGAAATTATCTACAAACTCATGTACCATGTAAACTCTAGGACCTGCTAGAACATGGAATCATGTCCCCTGGGGGTGGGGGAGAAGGAATCATGCTTGGTGTTGTCTGCAAATTTGATGAGTTCCCCATCCATCCCCTCGTCCAAACGAACACACACAAAAAAGCATTCACATCTATTGATTACTACTCACCACTACTCCAGTCTTCCTCACTGCTATTACTACTCTACAACTCCAGATATTATCGCTTGTGAGTTCTGCTACTTCAGTGAGTATTCTAGAGAAAATTATCTCCTTCTAGCTGCTTCAGACCGCTTTACTTAAACATACCTTCTTCTCACTGTCTCCTACGCACTACAACCAGCTGTCTCTGAGCACAGCTTTTATAGTCAAGGTTGCAGTGCTGGCCAGGGAGAGAATTTAAAGAGACAGGACAACAGCAGCACAGGTGCTTGCCATTTTCTGGTCAGTCTGCTCTTTTACATAAATGTAAGAAAAAGCCTCAACATTTCAAGACAAAAATAAATTAAGAAATTCTAGCTAGCTACATTAATTGCATGGAACTTAAGTTTTTATAACAGCTTATCTTATATTAAGAGTTCTGAAAACAACCAACAAACCAACCAATCAGTATTTATTTGAGTTTCTGTTCTAACTATTCTGGAATATAAAAAACAATTAAATTAGATTTATATACATCTTTCTAGATGCTATACAACATCACAATAACATAGAGAATTTTATTAGCCAAGTGTGATTAGACACAAAAGGAATTTATCTCCCGTGCAAAAGGCCTCTGTGTACTACAAACCAATAGAGTAATAATAAGCACAATAATAATACCAATAAAGGAGATGGGAAGTATAATAATACTACAGCTATACAACATGTGTAAATATACAGGATTGTGAGAATTAGGTGTTCAGCAAAGTGATGGCACAAGAGAAAACTGAAACAATGCTCTTAATATATAAAAAGTCATCTAGCTCTTTTGTATAGGACAGGCAGATGAATCTTAATATTTTCTTGGCTGCTCTCTCTCTTCTAGATTTCTTCCTATGGATTAACTGATGGCAGATAGTCTAGATAGAAGGGAACATAAAATACCTGCTACAGGTTCAGCCCTGGGGAACTGTAAATTCTCATTTGACTTAAATACATTGTATAGCCTGGAAATAAAGTGTTATTTTCCTTGATGGTCATTTTTAAAGCAGAAAAAGAGAACTTCATTAATCTCTGGAAAGCTGCTTGATGTTAAGTACTTGCAACATTTACATAAATATCTAGAACAGCTTCATTAGTTTGTTACCATTTAAAAGGCTTACATGATCTCCAAAGTGGCTCCATATATATCTAGACAGACTTTGTTATCAAAGAACTATGCATTTCTGAAACGGCACTTCTACAATCTGCAGCCTAGTATTGTTAGAGTGATTTATTGTTTGTGAGTTTGATGTTTCTTTTATCTACCTACATATCTACCTACTTATCGTATGTATATGTATGTATGTCGAGATATATATATACCTATATACATACACACATACTGTGTGTGTGTGTGTGTGTGTGTGTAATATTGTTGTTCTAAACAGGTATTAAAAGAAAGATACAAAGATACAAATACTCAGCTGCTTCACCAAAGTTAGTTACTTCCAAGAAACTTAACAACTGGATTTTCAAAAGAATGATATTTTTTTCTTCATAGAACTGAAGGATAAATATTATTCTATAAATAGTATAAACCAGGGGTCCCCAACCTCCAGACTATGGACCGGTACTGGTCCAAGGTACTGTTAGGAACAGGGCACTACAAGTGGCAGGTGACTGAGCAAAGCTTAATGTACGCATGCACAGAATCTAGGTTGCGTGCAAAATCCCACCCACCCGGTCCATGGAAGAACTGCCTTCCATGAAACCGGTCTTTAGTATCAGAAAGGTTGGGGACCACTGGTATAAAGTATGGTTACTTAGTGAATTCAGTTGGTGATGAAGAAATTTAGTGCTAGGCACTTGTTTTCTTGTGTTTAAGAACAGAAACCAGCTGGATAACATGCTGAAGAAAATTAAGAGATTTATATATAAGGGAAGATGTGACAATCTTAGATAAGATGACGAAGGATAAAGTTTCTCCTATAGTAACCAAAAGCAGAATAGCTTGAACAACAGTCTTTCCTGCAGTCATATATGGCTGTGAAAACTGGACACTGAGAAACAGAAAGGAGAGAGACAGCTTTGAATTATTGTTTGGAGATGGTTACTAAGAGTGCCACGGTCTGCACAAGAACAGCTGATGTTTCAGTCCATCAGGGAAATAAAAGACTGATTACTCCCTTGAAAAAAATTATTAGCAAGCAAAAACTCACATTCTATTGGGCATGTAATATGAATGGATAGAGTACAAAAAAGAACTATGTTTGGTAAGGTAGTAAGGGAAATAGAGAACAAAGACAACAGATAAAATAAATAAATGCAATCAATGATATCAGTGGAAATACCCTAGAAGAGCTGTGGATTATCACAAGGACCAGTCAAGATGGAAGGCATTTGTCCATATAGTCACCAGTAGTCAGATCAAACTTAAGGACACCAAAATAATTAATGCTGAATGAGTTATAATAATTGTAATTTGAGAAGTGAAGGATTTTTCATGCAATGTTTCACTATCTTTCATTATTAATGGAGATAGATAGATAGATAGATAGATAGATAGATAGATAGATAGATAGATAGATAGATAGATAGATAGATAGATATTCAATATATATTTTGTTACAATAATGCACTTCTAATTACATTATTCACTTTTAATCAGCAGTGTTTCATATAAATGTTTTAGGCTTGATTTTATACATTGCAATATTAATTCATAATTGCCATGAACTCTTTTTTCTCTAAACACTTAGTATCTTAAAAATGTACAACTTGACAAAAACAAATCTTATCCATGTAGTAGTGTGATGGGTTTTTTTGGAAGCTGAAATTATACGACTCTTAAATGCTTATGCCAAACTAAGTACAGAATCAAAAATTATCCCAGTGTTGATATATTTTAATAAAACTAAACCCAATAACAGTTTAAACTAAATCCATAAAGGACAGCAGGTGTACAGTCAATTATAATATACATTGATGTATATATCAGTTGTCCTATGCGAAGTAATTTAGCAAAGTCCTTCTTTGTGAATAGGATTGAAAAGGTGTCATTGTAAAACTTTACAAGTTTTCTTGGGATCTGTTATACAATAATATGTTTATTAAAAGGAAGAAGTTAGCAATGTATATTTCTGTTGGTTTGTGATCGCATTGGATTGCTCAGGGACACTTTCAGTATAATAAGCAGTGTGACCTCTTGGGAACCAATATTTTCAACTAAATGTTTCCAATAACTGTCAATCATTTCTGCATATTGGCTTGGATACGTTTTAGCCCTTTCTTCCGTAAAGAACAGCTTCAGCTCAATGATTGGCTTCAGGTCCTTCCATAAAACATTTCCATACAATTAATATCAGGATTTTAACCTGATCATTCCAAACATTAATTTTCTTCCCCTTTAATCGTTCTCCAATTATCTCTAATTTCCCCTTTAAATGATCTGATACCGGTAATTTTTAACTTTCAACCACAATTGAGCCCAAAATTTCTATTGTTAAGCAAGATAGTTAAGTGAGTTTTGCCCCAGTTTACAACCTTTCTTGCCACAATAACTGAATCACTGCAGTTGTTAAATTAGTAACACGGTTGTTAAATGAATCAGGCTTCCCCTCTGAAGGTCACAAAAGGTGATCACATGACGCCAGGACACTGCAATCATCATAAATAAGTCAGTTGCCAAGTGTCTGGATTTCGATCATGTGACCATGGAGATGCAGCAATGGTCATTAAGTGTGAAAACAGTAGTTTTCAATGTTGTTGTAACTTTGAATGGTAACTAAATGAACTGTTGTAAATCAAGGACTCCCTGCATTCCTGGAGGGTCACATACTTTTGCAACAGGCAACAAATATGTAGTTTTGGATCATTTTCCTCAATAAATCTATGAACAAATATACTGTTTTTGATTTAATTTGTTTAACTGCATTACCTTTTTTTAGTTTAGGATTTGGGAGGAGAAAAGATCATATGTTAGGTCACCTTTATGCAGAAATATTGAAAATTCAAAAGGTTTCACGAAGTTTCAAGCATCACTATATTCCAAAAAGCCAAAAAAATTAGATTGGTGACACATGACTTGGTTACACTTAGATGACAATGTGAATGAAACTGAGCAAGTACTGAACTGTTGTGTGAAACATCAACCGGTCCAGAATGTGACAGTAACAATGGGGTTATATTATATTTTTCTGTACATGGAATCATCTGACTTTCTGAAACAGCTGCGCTGAATGCCTATGTCTTCTGAACACAATTCAAAGCATTTATCAATAACTTCCACATCCTAAATAATCTGGTCCCAATGTTTCTTATCCTTTTGTACTTGCCTACTCATGTCCTTACACCTGATGAAAAGATCTTTTCCTGAGGGTTAATTATTACAAATGCATACAAGAGAAAGATCCATTTCAGAAGTCTCACTTTGAGAAGTTCAAATTATCCATTTTTAAAATATATTTCAGTAAATACATTTGTTTAAAGAATCTCATGCTTTCATTTATTGATTTGCACTATTCATATTGCTCACTTGTGAACATTTCTGTTTTATCATAGCTTTACTTAAATGTCTTATATGTTATCATTAATTTTTTTCTGCTATAAACTGAATTCATATAAGCGAAATACTGGGATATGAATCCTTACATTAAAAGTATACCTTGAAGAAAAGACCAGACCCACTTCCCAGAACAGTATATTCAACATTTAAAATATTTTTATAAAGACAAAGATGCTATGAAATGCTCTTTCTGTGTGTGCAATTCTTTATTGGCATACTATTATTAAAGTATTGAAGATAAATTCTGTACAATAATTTTCAATTTTTCACATACTTTAGCTCTTTTAATTTCAATTTTGAATACCTACCCTACTCACTTTTGAGGGTTTATTTTTAAATAAATAAAATATCATAGTACGAACATGCAAGTCTTTTTATATGCTCAATTATGGCTAGCACAATTTGGATGGAATTCAAATAGCTCCTTTAGACGTGCCCAAGGCGCACACTTAATTTTTTTTTATTCTCACTGTGCTGTAACACAGATGCTTTTGATTCAATTTCAAAAATGATTTTCAGTGTGCACATTGCAGTGCTATTAGAGAAACAGAAGCCCCAGTTCCTCCTAGGCACATACATCGGAATTAATTATGCTGCCTTTTGAAATATACTGGCAGGGACCTAAATCTAAATCTACCAATCACATTTTCTATACTGAAGTAACTAAAAATGTATATTCTGTCATAAAAATTAAAGATGAAAAAAGCAGAAGAAAGGAATAGAAAAAAAGCATAAGAAAGGAAACTTCAGAATTTGCTAAGGTCTCCATTTTTATTCACAATGATCTTCTGCCAAATTCTTTTTCAAACATTTAATAACCAAGTGCATTGAAGCACAATTGTACCAGGACTTCAAAATAGTGCTAACACTTATCACTATTAAAAACTACATATATATTGTGTGGATACTTGGTATCCTCTGAGCCTGGTTGTTTTCTTGCAGATGTTTCATTACCAAGCTAGGTAACTTAAGCAATGCTAGAAGGGAGTGGGGCTTGCCCTCATTTTATATACTAGTGGCCTGGCCTATTAATGTTGATAGAGTGGTCCTGGTGCTTCTTTGATTAGGATTTTTCTTTCCCATTCAAAATTATTACAAAAATAAACATGACCTGCAAGCTTTCCATCTCTTCCTTACAGCATAAATCTCACATAAACCACAAGGTTCCCAATACTTTTTTTAATAAATATTGAAAAACTATCATCTTCTAAAATTTAACTACCTATAGAATCTACAGGACCCATCTACAATAAGAAGAAAAACTGATCTATTATCTATTTAGTAATTATTATGATTCATAACCAAATATGTTATTACACGATATTTATCATGTTTTTACTCTTTGATCCTTAAAAACAAACACATAATCCTAGCTCCAATTTCAGGAACAAAGGATCAATTTTTTGAAAAGTACATGTAAGTTTTATCCTCCAAAATGTTTAGTGTATCATTATGCAGGATATACAGGCTGTTTCAGAATATAGTTTGCATACCCAAGCCTGTAAGAGTTGTAATCATTAAAACAAGAGTGCTAAGTTTTCAGTATGGTTTATATTACAGGATCTTTAGAAATATCAGAAAAAAATGCCCAAATGGCAGTCCAAATTACTGTGGCGAGTGAAAAAACATATGACTACATTTGTTTCAAGCAAGGATTATCCTGAGCACTGTATTTAAGGTAACTGAAAATGACATTAGTACAAATTATTAACTTCATTTCCCAAGGATCATCTTCAACCATCTTTCTCTCTAGGCCTAATGTTATCTTTACAAAACATTTATCATGACTCTAATCAATGCAATCCCTGAATATGCTAAGAAAATATCAAAATAAAAAGGAACAGTTGTAATGGACTCCTGAAAAATAGCATTTTTTCCCCAGTCCCAAATAGAAAAATTGTACCCATTTTCTGATCCAGATGTGCTTTTCCAATCATAAAATCTGTAATTTGGAGTACAAAAAAGAAGATTATTAATTCTCTTTTCTTATTGTAAGATGAGTAATTTTTAATTTCATCTTCCTCCATAGCTCTCTGTGAATCAATGAGAAAAGTGCTTTTAAAAAGTCAAAAAATAACCTAAATCCATAGCAATATACAAACTATGCGTCCGAAATGACTAGAACACAACGGATATCTGATAAGAGAATTCTGATGCAGAGATTAACTAAGATTTGACAATAAAGTATATAAAAAGTACAAAGGGGAGAGCTTTCATATTCCTCCCTGCAATTCTCTCTTCTGATGTTTATTTGATATTTATTAGATTTATATCTAATGTAATCTAGTCTATCTCATTAAAGAGACTGAGCAGAGTACAATAAGCTAATGAAGCAACATACATAAAAACAATCATATAAATATATAAAAATCAGGACTAAAAATGTTACTTGATTAAAATATCCAAACCCAAGGTTTTGCGAAAGAGAATATATCTATCTCAGTAGTTTAACCATCTGACCATATCCTGGTTCCCTGGGACCCCAAACCTGATGACCTAAGGAACTAGAGAACACCAAAATGGATGGAGTTAACCAAACCTTTGAGGAAAGAATGTTACACAAGTCGCCAAACATGGCAAATATCATCTCTTCAAATCACCAAATTTAAGTCCCTGGCAAATGGTAATTGCAGCCTGCCATCTCTGTTTGATCTAATGGGACAGGCTCATATAATCAGGCAGAGGCAGTCCCTCAGATCATGAAAGGCTTTAAAAGTTAAAACCAGCAATTTGAATTCAACCTGAAAATAAACTGGCAATCAAAGCCTGTTTGACATGGGATGTTCTAGATCTAAAAGCACACATAATTGCCCAAACCACAGCATTCTGCTTAGTTGAAGCTTCTAAATATCTTCAAGGACAGCCCTGTGTAGAAAGTATTACAGCAATTCAATATGGAGCTATCTAGGGCATGTATCATTGTGGGCAGAGTCTCCTGATCCAGGAACAGTCTTTCCAGCTGCAACTGTCACTTGTTCTTCAAGCAGAGTCATGAGTCTGAGAAGACTCCAGAACGTTAACTGGGACATTTCCTCTTTACCCAAAGGACTGGACTGTTTTTGAAGTCTAAAACAAGCAGGTAACATTCAGAAATAGCTCAGACAGATGCCTCTTTAATTCACTAAATTATAAAAGGAGGTTCAGGAAGTACAGCATAATCAAACTTACAAGATTCTGCTATAATAGTTAATCTCAATAAAAGTAGTTTTAGTCTTCAAATGGAATTGATTTCCAGGCCTGATCCATGTAATGGGGATGACAATTTAGTATTGCCATTTTGAACTTTTACATGGGGACATGCTTCTTCTAACAGATGATTCAAATTTGCTGTTTTTGATACAATTGTAACTGAGTAGTTTTGCTTCTGGTTTGTGAAACAGTAATATCATCACTTTGGTCTTGCTGTTACCTTTACAATAGCCAGGCTACCAAAGTATTGGGCTGATTAACAAGTTTAAGACTACAGGAGCTGCAATAAAACAAATTTAAACTAGACCTTATTTCCTGAATAAGGAAGTGATCTATTCCCTGGAAGACTAGAGCAGTTCCGGTGAGTAGGACCAAGTAAAATTACAAGATGACATAGAAACTAGAATACTATAATATTTAATATTTCTTTTGTATAGGTAGGAACAACTTTAATGTTAATGGGAATGAGCACCATCTTGCAGAATTCTGATTTTAAAATAATTTATTTCATCTACCGTATATACTCGAATATAAGCCGATCCGAGTATAAGCCGAGGTCCCCAATTTTACCCCAAAAACTGGGGTAAACTGGGGACTCGAGTATAAGCCGAGGGTGGGAAATGAGGCACCTACGGTTGAAACCCTCCTCCCTCAGCTGAGAAGGCTGGCGGCCCCCGCCCGTCCTCTCACTGCACCGGCAGGGCTTCCCCGCGCCGTCCGGTAAAATGTGAAAAAAAAAAAAAAAAAAAACTCGAGTATAAGCCGTATATACTCGAGTATAAGCCGAGGGGCTTAAAAAAAAACAAAAACTCGAGTATAAGCCGTATAGACCCGAGTATAAGCCGAGGGGACATTTTTCAGCACAAAAAACGTGCTGAAAAACTCGGCTTATACTCGAGTATATACGGTATAAGGACAGGGAAAATATCTTGGAATGGATTGTGAAAAATAAAAGAAAAAAACTTTGTTTTGCTCAGTGAATTAACAAAAAACAAAGCATCAATTGCTATACTGTGAATAATGTTTTTGGCATCTAATATATTTGATTGAAGGGACATATATAAAAATCTAAATAAAATGTCTATGTGTGAAACTTTTTAAATTTAATTGAAGTTTTAAAAAGTGTCTTTCCTATGTATGTATTTTATTTCTGCTAATATATTTAAGATATAGTATGCAGTGAACTAATTAAAGAATTAACAATTTAAGCTGATTGAAAAATATTCTACTTAATATCTTAAAATGACTAGTATCCTCCACAGTTTGTACACAAGAGTAAAGCCTCATACTGAATTAAGCAAAAGGGAATAATAAGCTGAGAAAATTCAACAGAGAACTCTCACATTTAAGCTATTATTCTAATTTTTCAGATGAGAAAATAAGACACACATATTTTACCAGCAATTGCTCATCCAAATCTTTATACAAAACCCTTCAATGCTTAAGACAGTATCAACTGAAATGGCAAACTGAGAACACGTTTTTGTTGTTATGTTGTAATTAATTCCATCAAAACAATACTTATTTTAAAGTTATTTGGGAAGTTTCAACATTATTTATATACAGTTCCAGTTTGTGCAGGTAGTTCTTGATTTAAAGTTCAGCAAGAGTTTTAAGTTATGATGGAACACTTCAAAAAATACTTATAACTTGGTTCCAGTTTGGGGCAAAAGCAGCTCAACAAACAATGGGTTTGCTTAATGATCACATATTCACTTAACAACCACCACAAAAAAGGTTATAAAAGCCTCTTTATGACCATCATGGCATGGGGAGGCTCCATTATGCTCATAAGTCAAGGAGTGCCTATATAGAATAGAATATAATTTTTTATTGGCCAAGTGTGATTGGACACACATGGAATTTATTGCATTTATTGCATTTATTGCATTTCACTTTGGAATAAAGAAAAACTAATTTTGATAACTGAAATCAAAAAGGCTTGCAGCTGTTCTTCAAGCACATCAGATAAATTACTATTTTAAAGAACTACTTGATACTTTATTTTCGAGACAAATTCACATCTTTATCTCAAAAGCAGTTGTAATGGAATATAAGCATGTGAGTTGATTTAAACCCAAATCCCTATCCTAAGCACTAAGTCTCTGTGCTAATTTAAAAAACTTAGATCCCCTTCCAATATACTAATAATTAGTATATCAATATTTTTAATCCAAAATACTGCAGTTTAACTATTTTGCTGAATTTTATCATTGTTTAATACATTCTAAATTATCAACGTTGCCCTATATGTTTATTCTGTAACATCACAGTCAACATAAAAGTTTTAAATTCCATTGATAAAAAAAGAACAGACATATAAAGGCCTGTATGAAACATGGAAAATTAGAGGAGACTCCAGCTTTTTTCCCAGTTGTTTGTATCTCCCAATAGGGATTTAAACATAAATTGAGTTTACTGGTATTTGTTTGTAAATCAATGGGACTTGACTTGGATTCTGTTCTGTTCTGTTCTAGAATAGAATAGGAACAGAACAGAACAGAACAGAACAACAGAGTTGGAAGGAACCTTGTCTTCTAGTCCAATCCCCTGCTCAGGTAAGAACAGAGATAAGTCTGTTCTACAACTTTAATTGCTGCAATTTCATAAGTGATATCCAGTGGCTAAGTATTGTGTGAATATCATTCAGCTTATGTAGCTTTCATTTACCAAAAAATCTGCTTAAGAAAATATTTAATAATAAATTCCCGTAACAATAATTACATTTTTAAGCATAAGTTAAATTCTTAAACAAATAAGATATCATCTACTCCTGCTGCTAATTCTAATATAGTTATATGGTATTGGCAGGGATTACCTTATCAAATATTTCTGATGAAAAATCATTTTGTATTACCTTATTTATTTTTTTCATTCCATTCTATTTCCTTCAAACGTAAATAAACAAGCATCATATTAAGAATAAAGGCTTGATCCCATCTCACACACTATTTGTCTATTTTCTAAGTAATATTTTTATATAATCTCAGATTTTTTATCTATCCCACCTGATACAATGTGCAGTATAGATCTCAATTACTAACTTCAGCTCACAAAAAGACATTCTGGTGACCAGCATGCTGAAAATTCAATAGCATATTTTAGAAAGCCAAATGGACAAAAAGATTCTAGATTTTGTTTTCATAAGAGTACAAAACTCAAGTATAGTACATACAAATACAATTAGCAATACCTTAAAAGAAAACACCTATGAAGCATTATTTGGTGTATTTCATAAGAAAGTTTAAGGTCAATTTATATTTTAAAATAATATCACAGGATACTTTTGCATAATTATATTTTATAATTATATGCAGACACATCTGCATGGAAATAGTCATGGGTGTACGCTGGAGCTTCTCAGAAAAAAGCCTATGCAGGCTGCTTCTGCATGCCCTAATAGTAGATTACGATGATAGGACAAAGCCTTCTCTTTACAACAATGTCCCTCCCTTGGCAACTTCTGTAAGGAAGCATTGTAACATGAAAATCAAGACATATTTTATGTGCATTTTAGCCAAAAACTATGATAACTGGAAAACCTTATCAGGATATTCTTTATGACTGTCAATTAAATATTATTTCAGACTCATTGAATAGAAAGTACAGGTGGTCCTTGACTTACCACTAAACTGAATCCAAAATTTCTTTCTTTCTTTCTAACGATCGATTGATCGACAGATAGATACAGATATATAGATATAGCTATATCTTCTCTGAATCTATATTACTTATGCATTGTAGTCCTCCAGCAAAGCCAAAACTGTTTTATTTTGACCAGAGGAGCTTTTTATCAGGTACACCTGATATGCCAGTTACGTTCCTTCTTGGACCCGGATTCCCTATGCACAGTCACTCATGCCCTCGTAACTTCCCGCCTGGATTACTGCCATACTCTCTACATGGGGCTCCCCTTGAAGAGTACCCGGAGGCTTCAAACTGGTCCAGAATGCAGCTGCGCGGGTGATTGAGGGAGCGGCTCGAAGCTCCCATATAACACCTATCCTGCACAGGCTGCACTGGCTTCCGGTTGCCTTCCGGGTGCAATTCAAGGTGTTGGTTCTCACCTTTAAAGTGCTCCATGGCTTAGGACCGGGTTACTTACGGGACTGCCTCCTGCTACCGGTGGCCTCCCATCGACCAGTGTGCTCCCACAGAGAGGGTCTCCTTAGGGTGCCGTCGGCCAGACAATGTTGACTGGCGACCCCCATGGGGAGGGCCTTCTCTGTGGGGGCTCCAGCCCTCTGGAACGAGCTACCCGCAGGGATACGCCAACTCCCTGACCTCCGGGCCTTCCAGCGTGAATTGAAAACTCTTTTATTCCATCGTGCAAGACTGGCCTAATAGTTTTAATGGGGATTTTAATAGTTTTTAGTATTTTCAGCCTATCTAAATTATTTTTTTTAATCTGTTTTTAATTTTTGTATTTGTTGTTCTTAGTTGGCTGTAAACCACCCTGAGTCCTTTGGGAGAAGGGCGGTATAGAAATTGAAATAATAAATAAATAAATAAAAAGGAAAACCAGTGTTAAAGACAAAGAAGAAATATTCCACCTAACTGCAAATGCAGAAGCTCCATCGTATTAAAAATGCCCATATGAAACTAAGAGTTCTTATTAGCAGAATATAATTAGTTCCTCAAGTTAATGTAAGATTTTACATGGGTACCCAAAATGTTTCACAGTAAACTCTATTGGGACAAATAGTTCAGTTCTATGTAAAGAAATATTAATTCTGAAATATTTCTTGTATGTCCACTTTAGTCTCCTTTTCTAGTACGCAGCAAATGCTATATATAGTAATCCTTATGACCACATGGGACAGGGATTTCAGTCACTAAGAAGTGCAGTTATAAAGTGAGACAATATGTGACCAGATTCCTTAGTGAATTCAATTCTGGAATTCACTGTTGCTGTGCCCAGGAGTCTTTGCAAAGTGGCTACTTTTGGCTTCCCCTCCCATTCCCCCCATGAAGTCTAGCCCAAGTCTGATCCAGCAACCAGGCCATCCACACCTTGCAATAGGAACAAGAAAACAGCACCATGTCTGCTGGGTGGCACAGCCCAGGATGGAAGGGGATCAAAAGGGCACAGACAGGGTGGGGATAGGTAGGTGGCAGAAGTTTATGTGCTTCAGCAGTTGTTTCTGCAAATGGCCTCTAAATGCAGAATTTTGGTTGTATGACTGCAAATGGCACAACAATGATTGTAACTTTGGACATGGATTGTACATCCCATCATTCTTAACTTCAGTCACTGAATGGGTATTTATAATTCAAGGACTACCTGTATTCTACTATGAGCTTATAGACTTTAGGTTGAATCACTGATAAAAAGTATTGTATTCTATGAGCTAGTCCAGAGCCTGTATTGAGCATATTTAATACTGTTTACTTCAGTTAAAAGACATGCATCTGCATAAGAGTTAACATATAAAAATTGATTATATTGTTTATATCATTATATCCTATTTATCTCAATTGAGTCAACTGGTGATATAATTGGTATGATACATGTAATCCTTGATTTACAACCACAGTTCAACCAGAATTTCCATCATTAAATGATGTGGTGGTTAAGTAAATTATGACCAATTTATGACTTTTTCTGCCATGATTGTTTCATGTAGTCATTAAGCAAATCAAGCTTCCTCCATTGGTTTTGCTTGTCAGAAAGCCCCTAGGCAGGTCACAAATTGGGATTACATACCCAGAGTAAATATAAGTCTACTGCCGAATGCTTAGATTTTAATCATGTTACCGTGAGAATGTTATAATGGTCGTAAGTGCAAGGACTGGTCATAAGTCACTTTTTTCAGCACCATCATAACTTTGAATGGTGTTAAACAAATAGTCATAAGACAAAGCCCACATCTATATTTTATAGGAACTTGTAGGTTAATAGCTGTAAAGCAATTTTTTTTCACCTAACTTGGATATAAAAGTGAGTTTAAAGCATCACAAAGTTAGGGCTGGTTTTTCTGGAACAGTATGACATACATTAAGTAGTCTGATTACAATTAAAACTGTTGTTTCATTTTTGAATCTTGATTCAAACATGATTTTCAAACATAAAAGATTGTATAGATCTACTAGTTCAGGGCTGTCAAACTCACTGTGTCACATACATATCAGAACTTTTTTCCCCTTTGCTAAACTGGGCGGGGCGAACATGTGACACATCCAGCCCACGGGCCGTGGGTTTGACACCGCTGTATTAGTGGAAAATTATAAATTACTTGTGCAAACACAACTCAAGAAGAGAGAAAAACAGATCTACAACAATCCAACCCAGTCTGATTGTTAGGCAAGTTATCATAGAAAATTCATAATGGAGACAGTTTGTCATTAATTTATTACTATCCCTGAATAAGAGTTTAAATTATCATTCCATAATTTCTTTTATTTATTTTTGTATTAAAATTATACAAATCCAGAGGGACCCCCACCATTTTACAACAAAAGAAACATATAAAAGTAGAAACATTAATAGCTAAAATATCCTCAGTAAACTCAAATGCAACTCCTATCAAAATCAAGGAACTCCTCCATCAAAATGACCATTAACTACTCAAGTCCCTGTTGAATAAATATCTTCTTTGCTTTCTGAAAAACCTGTACCAAGAAGGAAAAATCTAAATCTAAAAGAAACTGAAAGATGGTGCCATTCTCCACTTCCATTCATTGTCAGGATTCAACAATGTGCATTTCTTTAAAAGGAAACAGTTTGTTAAAATTTCTACATTTATTCTTTTAGGATGGGAAAGCAGAAGTGTAAATTGTATTTTAAGTATGGCCATCACATCCTATTTCAAGGATTGGGGGCTATTCTAAATATGATATAGGATATCAAGCAGAAGTAAGAAAAGGGATAGCAGTCTCATCCAAAGCCAAATAAATCAACGTCTCCATATACTTGCAGGAAATCACAGAGCTTAGACTGTTGAAATTGGCAACCTGTTTCTTGTGTTCTGTCAACTCAATGAAGGAATGGTTTCACAGACAGTAAAAATACATTATTAAATCAGACATGACTCCTGGCAAATGCAGGGACACATCTATGTAGTGTTTTAGCAGTTTTACAAATAGATTATCATTAGATTTTTTTCAATCTAATATAAAACCTAATAGAGTCCTTGATTTATGACCATAACTGGGACCAGAATTTTAGTCATTGAACTAAGCAGCTGTTAAGAGAAAAGTCATGTGGCTCCTTTGCAGAGCAATCACAATCATAACATTCCTGGTTGTAGTAGTTAAGCTATTTTATGAGTTGTTAAGCAAACAGAATCCCAATAAGGAGAACAGGGTGACTGGGAGTTAGGACGGGGATACCTCTAAAAGTTTCCACGCAGGAGCTGAAAAGCCTCTTTGGCAAAATCCAAGCAGGATTTTCATCCCCTGAGCAAAGAGACAGGCAGGTGTGACCTGTACTACACTTTCCCCACCCACCTATGGCACCCTGAACTTAGCTTACTGCCTTGTCCATTGTTAGTTTAGATTTCATCTCTCTCTTATCTCTTGAGGCTTGCTGAAAGAGCTGCCTGCCAGAGAACTTCAGCTTCCCTCTATACACAGATGGGAACTCCTCTGGTGATGTGCAAGAATGAAGCTCAAATAGGATGTGAGCTTCATTTCTGTATCCTGCCAAAGGAGTTCAGCTCTTTTGGCAGGATTTTCAGCTAGCCCCTAGGGCAGACATGGGCATTTTATGACCCCGGGCTACATTCAGCCCTTTGGCTGTCCCTGTTCAGCTCACATAAGGGAAATAGGAAATTAGAAATTAAATGTAAATAAGCATGCTGCAGAAGACAAGAGAAGAAGCTGAACTAATCCAGCTATGTGCAATTGCTGTGCACTCCTTTAATTGGCTGGCGGCAGCAAGAGGGCATGGAAAATGCTTTTCTGCACCTGTGCAGTGCTTGGCCCTGGAGCAGCTGAAGTGACAGTGGACGACTTCAAATTAAGATTACATCGGTTCAACCGTTCACAGTACCCTAGCTTCTCATGCGACCCCTTGGAAAATTTAATGCCCATTCCACCCTCTGCCTTAAGACGTAAGTCAGCCCTCTAAAAGGGCAACCACAGCTTGCAACCTTCCCTGTCAACTTCCCATCTGATTTTTGGGGGAAGCTGGCAGGAAAGATTGCAAATGGGTATCACATGATAACGAGGTGCTTGATAACTGGTTATCATTGCAAAATAGATTGCAAAGCACACAGACTGCAATCACATGACTATGGGAGTGGTACAACATTTTGCCATGGCCTGAAATGCTTTATATTTTGAAGTACCCTTTCGAATGCCATCATAATTCAGATCATCATTTACATGAAGTCTTTAAACTGAGAATTATATATATTGATAACTTGAAATTTGCTTGGCAATTTCTTTGCCAAGCAAATGAGCAGCTGATGGGAGTTAGGCAATGGAGAAGAATAGGTGGGTAAAATGGCCGCCTTATTTTAGGTTTTCCCTCATAATATTCTTCAACATTTTATCAGCGGTCCATAGTTGAAAATAGCAATTTCAAACTATTTGTATGCAGTATCATTGCCACAACAGAAGAAACAATAATTTTACCAATCCTATTATAACATAACATAACAACAGAGTTGGAAGGGACCTTGGAGGCCTTCTAGTCCAACCCCCTGCCTAGGCAGGAACCCTACACCATCTCAGTCAGATGGTTATCCAACATTTTCTTAAAAATTTCCAGTGTTGGAGCATTCACAACTTCTGCAGGCAAGTCGTTCCACTTATTAATTGTTCTAACTGTCAGGAAATTTCTCCTTAGTTCTAAGTTGCTTCTTTCTTTGATCAGTTTCCACCCATTGCTTCTTGTTCTACCCTCAGGTGCTTTGGAGAACAGCCCGACTCCCTCTTCTTTGTGGCAACCCCTGAGATATTGGAACACAGCTATCATGTCTCCCCTAGTACTTCTTTTTATTAAACTAGACATACCCAGTTCCTGCAACCGTTCTTCATATGTTTTAGCCTCCAGTCCTCTAATCATCTTCGTTGCTCTTCTCTGCACTTTCTAGAGTCTCAACATCTTTTTTACATCGTGGTGACCAAACTGGATGCAATATTCCAAGTGTGGCCTTACCAAGGCATTATAAAGTGGCACTAACACTTCACGTGATCTTGATTTTATCCCTCTGTTTATGCAGCCCAGAACTGTGTTGGCTTATACTAGCCCCCAAATCTTTTCCCCAATGATTAGTGATCAATAATAAAACTGTTTTGCTACTATTTTTGTCAACATTGTCATTTTTCTGTGGCAATTCCCATGATAATGTATTGCATCACTGAGTTTTTAAATATTGTTACATGAATTGGTTTGAATATATTTAAAAATATTTTAATAGATAATTAAAAACTGGCCATTCTGCTAAGTTAACCCCACTAGTGAAATTTAGTATTATGTGAACTGTTATGTCTGTTTCCTCAGACTAGAAGACACACAAATGCACATCCAGGGACTGCCACAAAATCCTTTTACAATGTTAAGACACACATACAACCAAAGCCTGACCGATTTCTTTCTCCACGTTTCTGTTCAAAGGCAGTTCAAGGCAGAATCAGTATACTAGAAACACCTCCTCATGGATTACCCCTGTAATATACTAGTATTAAAGAGGGCAGTGCACTATAACCAGTTAAGATTAATTTACAAAATTGAGTTAACATTTAAAAACTGTTAGTAAAAACTTCATATTAGTAAAAACAGCCTGTTTGAAGGAATACTTGCATTAAAAGCAGATTTTATTTTAGATTCACTTTTTTCAAAATGTTAGAATAAGAAAATTAAGGGAATTTTGTGTACAATTATGGTTTTTTATTGCTCAGGGATGGCATTCTACAGGATAAACAATTGTTACTGTAAGAACAGCAAGCTTACAGTGTATGGTACAATTGCCTTAAATAGAAAATCATTCTGTTTTACAGGATATAACTAATTTAGAGGTCAAAAGAGCAGCGGCTGTACTAATGGTAGAACTAGTTCAGCTATATTTGTCTTTGTTTCATTATAGGAAGTATGGGATGAATGTTAGCTTCCTTTTCCTTCTAAGTATACTTACAAGCCAATCTTTAAACTTTGCATCCGCATATACAGATACTACTGATTAATTTTCCAAGTATATTGCATATTTTATAATCAATGTCAAAAGCTATTCTACTGTATTTCTATGAAAACATGACACCGATATTTTCAATTGTTTGTATTTTATAAAACTCAGTTATGCATATTATAAAGTAAAAGATAAAGATGCTCTTGACACTAGTAACTGGCATTTTGGCAGTTTTCTTGGCTGTGCTATCGAAGTAATTTACTGTTACCTTCTTCCAATTCCAGTCCAGTTATCCATCCTGGAATTCCCTGACAATCTCCCTCCATGTACTAATCAGAAGCAACAAAATATTGGGATTATCCACAGTCAGTTGCTGTGCTATTTCTTTAAACATATTTTGTAGACTTTTTAATACAATGATTTGGATACGGACTATAGAACATAAAGGCTAATATGAAAAACAATATGGGGACACTACTCAAAACATTTAATCCCTTTCATAGAACCAGATTTCCTAAGAACATTTTAAAATATCAATCAGATTTTCATTATTTTTCTCACCCATCTTTTTTAATTATAAGTTTAAATTGTTTAATTATTCGGTAAACCAGAACATACCACATTTTATGCAGAAATCTGATCTGAATACAGAAGTACTAAAGTTGCTTTGTTTTTTTACCACCAAATTTATATCTGTCATATAAATGTTATAGAATTTGGAATGGCAGATGAAGGCAGATAATTTTTTTTCTCATAACTGCTCTTGGTCCATAAAACACTTGACATAATTACTATGAGAAAGAAGTAAATTAAGAGGTCAACAAGCAGATCTCTTCAGCCATCTCCCTTTTCCAACTTCCTAAATCATAAAGCTTCTCATTTTAGGAGCACTAGTCAAAATTGGGAATTTGGGTGGCAGAGAGAAGTTTATAAAATGTTAAGACAAAGAAAAGGAAGGCTTAACCTTGGTACCTAAACTATAAGAATTAGAAGATTGTTTGAATGTTTGTTTTAATATGCAGGAACAGTTTATAATATGCCACCAGGCACTGCTATCTATACATGAGCTCGGAGACAAAAAAATTGCTGAGAATATTTGTTTCACTTTTAATCATCTGTTACAAACTAAAGGTACATGGTTAGGATAGTAACACACATAAACTCCCCCCCGCCGCCCAAAACACACATGCTGTAAAGTAGATTAGTATCTCTCCCTCAAAATAAGAGTACTTTCAAGAAGATTCTAATTTTAGAGATAAATGTCATACCTGTGAAATTTGCAAGGATTAAATAATATTTATACTCCTCAAGGACTGACTCAATATAATATAGCCCTAGCCCACAAGAATCAGGTTCCACTCTCAAGCTATACTATCCAGATACCAATGTTATTTGAATAATCAGTCCCTGGTATGTATATCACCCAACAAAGTAACAGCTGCTGAAGCAAACTAAATAGTATCTAAAAGGCTTACATGCAAAGATTTCCAATATGCATGCATGAACTTGTTTTATATAGTTTTTCCCTTTTGTGGGAAGTGAAAATCATAGCTAAGAATACTCCACATTCTTTTCAAACATGTGGCTAAATAGCAGCACTGTTACAATGTCATTTCCAAGTGCTGAATGAAGTAACTTGAAGTAAGTTGAAGTTGACTTTGTAAAAAAATATACAAATAGAATGAGACTATTGCCTTATACATTGTAAGCCGCCCTGAGTCTTCGGAGAAGGGCGGGGTATAAATGTAAACAAAACAAAAAAAAACTTGAAATTCCATAATATAGTAAGGTATTTTCTATTATTCATGAAGTATAATACCAAAATATTATATTCCTGTTTTCCTTTGAGGTTTCTTAGTAAGTCAGAAATCGCTTTCTTAATATAACTATATTATAAATACTTCGTTCTTCACAGTCTCCTCTGTTTCCTCTTTTAGTCTATTTGGAATATGCCAACCACTCCTACTCTCACCCCACAAAATTTACCATTTGCCTTTCTGAGGAGTTCAATGAGCATTCAAGAACACTAAAGTTCTATACTGCTTTTCATAGAAATTATAAAAGTTAATTCTGTAAATATTGGAATGCAATGAGTTCTTGAATCTCTTTTTCCATAGAAAAAGATATATTTCTTGCAATAACTGGCCCTACAAATGTAATTTATATTTCTAACAATACTGAAACCATTAATATGCGAACATATGGATTAACAATATACCTTTGGTCTCACAAAACTAAGTGAAAGAGAAATACCTAGAACATAAATGAGAATAATTATATGGAAATAGATATATCACTAAATTGTTCAGAATTTTTATTTCACCAAAAATATTTGTTTTAATACAATTTTTGTATGTTTCTATTTTTCTTAATATATATAGTTATCAAATGACCAACTGAAATATTTAACCAATCAGATCAGTCCCAGATCAATTGGTACCAACTGTATACATTTTCTACTAAAAAACAGAAGTGGAAAAAGAAAGGGGGAGAGTTTAAAATACATTTTTATTACTATCTTAGTAGTAAATTAACTTAAAATTTCTAAAATATCAATTAGACATATATTTTACCTTAAGGATATTCAATTATTTAGACAGATCTTTATACAAAGAACTTTAAAAAAAGAAGTTATAAAAGAAAAGCTATTTCACAATGAAAAATATTTCATCTCAGAGAACGTTAGTTTTTTACTTAAAGAGGACTGTACACTTTTTAAATGGTAACAATAAACAATATTATTTACAACCAAATACATTGTTGTAAATTGTTTACATTATTTCATTGGGAAGTCGTCCTGGGTTCAACAAGACTTTATTTCCAAACATGCATAGAGCTATAGCCTATTTCTTTTTATCTGTCTTCATATCAGATATTTTATATATGCATTCTGTATTGAACATTTAAATCATGTTTTCAAAAGTATGTTAATCATTGATGGCATTTTAAATAATTTTAGCAAAAATCTCTCCCATGCAAAGCAGTTGAATTTGCAATAAAATAAATGTATTTGCGATATTTTTCAACTAGATGCTTGGTATACCTTTTCTGCGTACTCAGATTCAAAGTAATAACACAAGAAAAACTGAAAATGTATCAAAGAAATTTTCAACATTTTAGCATTTGGTATTGCTTGATAGTAATAAAAATATTATAAACTCATTATAGTTTCTCATTTTATAAAGTGTGATAATGTTAATATTAGCTATTGTACTATTCTGCATGATACCAATTTGAAATGTGCATCTTAAGAAAGGTATTTATGGTATATATTTTCAAACCTATAGTGTATACCTGGGAACTAGTTCTTAATTTTTAATGAACTTTTAAATAAGCCTTTACATAATGGGTATCACTAGTGAGTTTACAAATGAAATATGAGTGTGGAAGTATTCAGTAAGCATAAACAAAATAAATACCAGTAGATTTAACACACAACAGGTATGGCAAATGACACTGGTATTCTGTCAACTACCTAACCCTTACATTTCCAACTAAAATTCTTTAAATAACTTTTATATATTTTAATTCTCAATATGAGATAATCTAATTTATAAGTTTCAAACTTTTTCTAAAGGTCTTTTAAAATATTTTTAAAGATTTTTTTTAAAAAATGTTTTCATTTGGTTAATATTCATAACTAGGTTTCGAATCCTAATAACAACAAACATGCTAAATTTGTGTTTTTAAAAACTGGGAATACTTTATAACCCTGATCATTCAGGAACTGCAAATGGATGTACTTGTCCCTGGCCCTAACAGATAGATTCAAGTGTATCAGCTCTATAAAAAGTGTACTGCTAACTACTCCCTTCACCAAGTTCAGAAAAGGCTAATTATAAGCCTTTTTATGGCAATAAATAAGCATTTATTGCCATAAAAAATTTAACTGCTGTCTACGATATAAGAATATGTTCTGATGAGAAAATACTTCATCTTCAACATGGTGGCCCTTTTACAAAATAACAGTATTCTCTCCAATTTCAGACCACCAACTTGGAAAGATGTCAGACCTCACTTATCTTTTTAAATTTCAACATGCTAATTCTTAATGTTAAATTATTTCTTTTAAATTAATTGCATTACAAAATATTTTAATATTTAAACTTTATTATAAATTGTAACAAATTTCTCTACAACCACAACACTCTTGACAGCTATCCCTTAAATATAATTACTAATTTCAGATTACTTTCTCAATCTCTTGTAAATAATGAACTTTTCAATTTAGACATTAAACTATTATGCGTATGTAATTAAATACCTTTGTCTTTTGGGAACTGAATGTTCAACTTCTAGGAGTTTACCATGCAGCTCCACTTTACCTGCAAACAGTAACACAACTCATTATAGAATGAATTACGTGCTCTCCCACTCCTTCAGATCTTCCAATGCCCTCCTGAACTGAATATGTAATGATGCAGAACACCACAAATACAACTTATTTATGTGTTTTTAAAATGTTGTAGGATGGTGGAAAAGTCACAAAGGTAACTTTAGGCCAATTTCCAAGATAAATGCTCAAACTAGTATTAAGAGACTTTCCAAATTTAATGTGGATGCTTATTATTTAACCTATGCTTTCCAAAATATGTGGAAACATTAACTGCACAAAGACATATACATATGTATGTCTCCCTGGACTAAAAGAACAGGCCTCTAATAACTTGTCACGAGGAAACAGGAACTGCTGGTTTCAGTGAAAAATGAGCGCGCTCCCCACGCGTTTTTTCCTGGAAATACACCCTCTCATGTCTTCTTTCATATGCCTACTCCCACAGTCACCGGCTGAGACAAGGTTCCCCCCCTCCCCCCAGCTCAGAGGTGGAGGAGACCGAAAACAGGACTGAAATGAAATCATTCAGTTTAACCAGCCTCCCCCGCTCAGCCCGCCAAGTCGTCTTTCACACAAAAACAGGATGTAGAAACTGAGAGGTCGAGATGCTCACTGATTGCCTGAGAGCCAAAGAAAAACCGAAATGACACCCAGAAGCATCGGCGACTTGGGCTTTCAGGCCTCGACCTCTCTCCCGAAAGAGGCAGGCCGCCCAGGAGTAGCAGCAGCCCTTTGTTGTTCTTGTTTTAAACAGCCAAAGTTTGGCTTTTAATGTGAGAAGGAATCAACAGCCCCACACTCGGCAACTCTTCCCTCACAAATTCGAAATAAATATGGGAGGGAGGGGAGCGTAATTTAGAAAAGCCAGCGAGAATCTCCGGGCGCGCGCGCTTTGCGCTTCCAGCAAAGCCTAAGGCGCTGCACGTTGCCTCCATGGAAAGGATCGTGTTTCCATTTCCACCTGCCCCAAAGACAACTGGAAACTTACATCTCTGCCGCGGTATTCCGTGTGCGAGCGTTTAGACCGAGAGGGAGTCCCTGCGCCACGAAATAGGCGGCTGCTAGTTGGGCCCTGGCTTGTGCGTTTCTGCGCGCGCGCCTCCCTTTTCTACTACTACTGTGGGCGACGTTTAGCGCGTCTTCTCTCCCTCTCCAACACGCCGTTTTCTCGAACACGTTTGAAATGCTATTTTTAGGGGGGGGGGGGAGAGAGACAGAGAACGCACAGCAAATTCTCCGAGCCCAGCGGTCTTGTAATTTCTATTCACAATGCTTTTTTTCCCCCTCGAAAGAAACGACTTGAACCCCAGCCATTCCAGCGTTACCTGACAAGAGTGCCCGAGGGCTGCAAGGAAGGCGCAGCAACCTCCTCGAGCGAATCTAAGCAGTGCTCTCTCGGGGCCCCGAACAGCGCGGCTGGAGTCCTTCAGAATAAGTGCAGCCTAATATACCCGACCCCCGCACCGAAATAAACCCGTCAGGAAGAGCCTTCGGACCGAATCGAGGGATTATAATCCGGGAGTAGGAATTTTAAATCAAAATGACGAGGGCAATACGCAGAGGGGTGGGGCAGAGAGAATTCTTACCGAGGGGTTATTGGAGCAGAGGAAGGCAGCGGCTGGCGCCCTGAATTGAGCTTACGGGTAGTAGGAAGCTAAGACTGGGATGGCTGAGGGGACTTCACCCACCTGAAAGTGCCTCGATGGCCTTCATAGCCCAATTCTCGTCGGGGCAGTCCACAAAAGCATATCCCGTCTTCACAAGAAACTGACCGGTGAAAGGAATCTTGGACTCTTTAAAGATACTTTCCAGGTCCATAGGGCACACGTTTTCGCCCAGGTTCCCGATGTACAGCTTGTTCATCTTCTTAGTGAAAAATAGACCTTTGCTTAACGACAATTAAAGAAAACATGCAAAGGCTGACTTGAAGCAACAACAAAAAAACACACCCCCTCAAATGATTCTTGGAATCAAAATAAGAGGGCGGGTGCAAAAAAAAAAGAGAGAGAGAGAGAGAGAGAGAAAGAAAGAAGACTTATAACTACAGCTTGTATCCGTCCGTCTCCCACCCACCCCTCCCTCCCGTTTTAGAATTAAAAAAAAAAAGCCTGTGACAAATACTGAACGTTCAATGCGCTACCCGAAGAAATCACGATGCGTTCGGAACAGCGATGGCGGTTTAAAAAAAGGGAAAGGGAGGAGAAAGGAGGGGGGGAAACTACTTTTTTGTCTTACCCCCCAAGCCCCCTTGCAAGCAGCAGGCGGAGTATGAAAATGTTACAATACGAGAGCGCAGGCACCGCCTCTTCCAAAAAGAGAGAAAGAGAGAGGAGGGGGGAGGAGGGGAAACAAAAAATCACTTGAATAGTCCGGCTTTTTGAATGAGCCACGTGTTCATACTACCAATCAACTTCTCACGTGAGGAATACGAACGCCTCAATTAGATAACAGCAGATTTAAGATCAGGGAGTCACAAAGGAGTAGAAAGCGAGCTAGCTTTGGCCGTTCAGAGCAATTTTTTTTTAAAGAGCGAGATTTGATCAGCTAGGACTCCTGACCGCGTGCTCTTTCCCCTGTTTTCTACTTTCTCCTTCGGATTTAGTTGCTGTGTATACGAACTATCTCCTGTATGCCAAGTTTCTCTGCCTTTAGAGGCTCAGAAGCTCCCTCGCCTGGATCGGGACAACTGTATAACTACAAAGGGTCAGGAGAGGAGAAATTCCTCCCTACCTTTAATCTAGGGAAAAGGCAGAAGAGCAGGAAGGAGGCGGCCAAATGTGACACAAAGGCCACCTATTCGCCTTCCCCGCAATCGCTGGGGTTCCCCAAAGTGTGCTTGGGCCTGCTGAGTGAATTATTAAAGCTCCTAAGGAACCTCTGTGGGATAACGAGCGCAAAACACTGGTGTCAAGAGCTGGTCTTCCACACAAATTCATGGACGATGCGCTACCACCACTTTTACCCGGGATTTCGCGTTTGGTGGCTCTGTCTAGTGCCTTGTTCGCAATTGGCTACACGCCAGAGAAAGACCAAGGGGTCTCATAGAGGGCGGGAGGAGGAGGAACGACCGTCTCCTTGAAACAGCTCACACCCACCCCTTTCCTTCCTGCATAATGATGTTTCTGGCAGTTTGATGAGCGTTCGTTGCATCGATTCTAGAGCTCAACATTATGAATCGGAGGACAAAGGGGTGGAGGCCAGTTGGAGGGTGATTAAAAAGTGGGAGTGCGCAGGGGGAGAGGACAATGTGCTACTCTGGATGTCTCCCCCTTCCCAAGCTGTTTCCTTCCTCCAGTATTTCAAATTTAGTAATGGTGATTTCTGGCTCAGAAAATGGGAGTGATTGGACCACATAGCCCTGCAATTACCATAGAACAGAAGAATCCATCTACCCCCATTCTCCTCCCCTCTTTGGTTCAAGGAACCATTCATAATTTTCAACATTTGTAAGTGTACAATGGTGGGTTTGTGGTGGGGGGGAGTAGAATGTGTGGAGCCTGGTTCCAGGGCAAACAAAATGAAGCCCAAAGATGAAGACAGAGTATGGAAATGAAAGCCAGCACTGTATTTCATAGCTAGGAATCCAGTAGGTTTTAAGAATTCCCTTAAGTTAAAAGGGTTCATTTATTCTGCATAGCTAGAGGAAGTAGTTATAATGGGTAGATTACAACGATTCAGCATTTGATTTAGTTTACAATGACAATCCTTGCACTAATTTTTTGTGAAAACATGCTGAAAATAGTAATACATATTGTCATGTTTGCAGGTAAACAAATTTACTTTTAGTCTGCAGAAATATTCTACTTTTTAGTTAACACTTTTACTATATGCTTTTATCAAAATAATCAAATATAGAATACTGAAAGAAAATTGGTATGTCATAGTTTGATAACACTTGTATCAAAAACATATTTAAGAAGCAAATGGGTATGCATAAATTGCTATATTTTAGCACTGTCATTAGAATAGAATAGAATTTTTTATTGGCCAAGTGTGATTGGACACACAAGGAATTTGTCTTGGTGCAGATGCTCTCAGTTAATAAACAGTTTTAAGATATTAAATGTATTTTTCTGTTTTAACAATTTTTTAGGTATGAAAAAGTATTTTAACAGATAAATTGCTAGGTCAGATCAACTTCCAATAAAATAATTAGGTGAACATGTGTCTTCTTGAATGTTAGTTTTTCTATAATTAATATTCTAAATAAAAGAATTTTAAAACAAATTCAAATAGCTTACTCTGTCGTATTTCCAAAGTGTAATTTTAGTAACAATTTATAAAATACATATGTAATTATGTTTCTATCAACATGACACAAAAATTAACATAGTTTCAGGTGTTTAATGTTAATATTACTTAATATTTTCTTAACTGAAAACAAACTAAACTTAGGACTTATTTCAGGTTTAATCAGACATGTATGAAATCAGCTACTGTATAAAATATTTGAGTGAATTTTGAATTGATGAACAAACACGGTAAGACATGAATTACTTTCTATCAAATAAGTACCTTAAATTTTCATTGACAATAAGTATTTTTAAATATGAAATATTGATTTTACATATTAAATGGTAAGAGTACAAATATTTTATGATGAAAGATCCAATTTCTAAGAAATGTATTGTTCTGTTAGCTCATTCAAATGACAAATTACAAGGTACATCTCAAATATTTGATAACAATTTGTAATTAAAATGCTAGTTTATAGATTAACATTTCAAAACGGTGTTTAGTTGCTTTTAAAAGGTTCACTGTTGAGAAAAATACATGGTCACTGAAATTACAATGGAATGACTACTTTAAAACAATACCAGAATTTTCCATTCTGACTTTTTAAGAATCTAATTACAAGTTTTTATATTTATATATGTGTTTATACTTTAAATTAATGAAGTTTAATGTTAAAACTGATACAATTCTTTTACATTTTAAATTAACAGTTTTAAGATTTTAATTCTCTTAAGGATCTGAGTTCTGAAAGAATAATGGTAAAGCTGAGGTAGAATTTTTAAAAATATTCTGAAAATTTGAGTTATACTAAGATTTACTGTTAGGTATAGGCACACAAAGTACTGTGACTGTTGTTGCAATTGGAAAAGGTAAATCTCTATTTGAAGAACTGAGATTTATAATGGAGATCTATTTTTACAGAATTAAGCTCCTTGGATGAATATATTAATATAGCTATCATTCGTGCCACTTCTAGGAGTCCGGTAAAGCTATTTATAGGTAACTGTTGGTGCGAAGATAGAATTTAAAAAGCCCCACATTTCAGATAAGCAAGGAAAACAGGAGAAAATGGATTCCCGAAATTACAGGGTTGGGGGTGGGGTGGGGGGAATTACCCTAAAGCAGAACTCTCCAAGTGTTGGAAAAAATGTCATTGGTCAGCTTTGCTTTCCCTCCCCTTCTTTATTTTCCTCTCCGCCTCCAGCCTGAATTTAACATAACTATAACTTCCCATAGCAGGTCATGGATACATTTAATCGGCTCAAAAGTATCCGCTGCCGATTCAGATGTGAACATCCGTTCTTTATTCGGTGCTGATATCACAAAGCATAATCCTACGTGGGTCTATTTAAAAGTAAGGGGCCCCGAGTTCCATGTAGCTTAATATAAGGAAACTAGAGAAAGCCTTCAATGCAAAGCATAAGTACGTAGGGCTTCGCGCTCCCCCAATTTGTCAAGGTTGAAAAAAGACATGTTATTAAAAATAAGATATTCTTTCCCCCTCCCGTTTTATTGATTTACTTTCTGGTTTCAGCATTAATTGATACTGAAGTACACCCCCACCCACCCACCCCCAGGAAAGGAAATGAAGGGGTGGGAAAGGTGTCAGCCAACCTCGTCACGTAACACGCGGTTGCAATTCACCAGCCAACGCGAGCTGCAGGAAAGCGGCCGTAGTAATCGTAGTAAGCCGCACGTTAGCTCCAGGATCTGATTCTTGCTTATGTGTAACAGGATTGCGTCCTATTGGTCGACGCGTCTACCTATCGCCGTGCTCAATCACAGTAGCGCTGGCGACAGCAGCTCTCTGATTCGCTGCCGCTTCTCTCCATTCACGGGCTTTTGGGGCAGTCTTTGGTGCTTTTCTGGCTGTGGCGCGAAACTCGCTTGTCTCGCCTCGCGCGGTTGTGCTTTTGCATACTTGGGACTTCTTTTGTTTCACAGGGTAATAATTTGTAGGGTAGTTTGGGTGCTTACCCCGTTTATGTTAATAAAGGCAAAATCTATTCCTTCCTCCTTTGAAGTAAAGCGGGTAGGGGAACGAACGAATTGATGGAAGAAAGACGGAAACATTGTAGCCTATGGGTTTCCTGCAATGTCGTTTTTGCACTTCTCGATGGCTGATGGAGGAGCGGTTCTGTCGGGGCTTCAGGGTTGATTGCAGTGTTAGACGAACCTATAGTTGTGTCTTTCTCGACGTTTTCTTAGAGCAGGATTTCAATATTAAGCAGAATGGAGCGTGCACCTCGCTAAAAAGGTCTTGTTAAGGAATGTCCACTTTACCATTCAGTATGATTTATCTAAATCATACATTTATCTAAATCTTGATTTATCTAAATCATACTTGCGTCGCGAACATCAGAGACGAATCGCCTGTTAACGTGTTTGTAATCAGTAATACTATGTAAACAAAGACCAGAAATGTTCCATGAGTCTTGAATTTCGTGCATTTTTTTTAGAACTGAATCTAAAAATGTGACAGAATTAAAAAAAAAAGTTCATAGCAAAATCTTCAAGAAAATGTTAATGATGGGGGAAGGGAATGAGATCACTAAAGATTCAGAAACATTTCAATTAAAACATATTCGCATATTTCACAGACAGTTGAAGACTAGAAATAATTTAAAATACATTAACTTCTGAAAATTTTATTTAAATTGAGAAAGTGGGATTTAAATACATTTGTCATCTTCAGGAAAATGGTGCAAATGAACATTTACTGCTGCTTTTTTAGTGATACATCCAAGAAGGTACAGTACTGCTATCTCTTTACCAGGTTTCTGTACCTTTTACAAGGAAAGAAGCTGAAACCTGTGTTAAGTTTTTGCTGCCCTATTGGAGGCATACTGAAAATGTGCCAGAAGGAAAAAAAGACAACATGGGCAATTTTAATGTTAATGTTGGATCCATACAAACAGAGCATTAGCTAAATGTATAATCTCTTCTCTAGCCATGATATGTTCTCTTGCATTATGAATATTTATCTAATTTTTATTTTGGGATATATAAAGAGGCTACTTTGGGAAGAGTCTAAGCAAAAAAAAACACATCAAAATAATTTTATATTAAATAGAGACATTAAATTTATTTTAAAAATTTATGTACTGAAATATTAATCTACTTTTAATTAAATTAAAACCATTATAAGAAAGAAACTGATATTCTGCCTACCTAAGAAGGATTTGTATTTACAGAGAAGATTATTTAATGGATTAATATCCATGGGTTTTTTTGGTGATACCTCTGTTTTACTTAGTTTGGATACCAAATGATAAAATAAAATTGTGTATAATTAATTTGGGTTTTGACCTTTAGGTTTGCACGTAACAAAATATTAAATATTGGAAACAGTTGATCACAATAAAAACAAATTCATGTTATGAAGCTGCAGAAGAAACGAAAACATAATTTGTGAATGTTATTTGTAATGAATAAGATTATTATGAAATCATTTAACAATATTTTAAAACTCAGGTAACATTGAGATAGGTGGATAATATGTACATGCCTCACTAGCATTTCATTTAAATTATCTGTTGAAGTGAGTGGGTTTTTTATGGAAATTTGTAAATTAACTTTTTTTTGGCTGGTGCAGACAATACAAATGTTTGCAAATTAAACATAATTTTGTTTTGTACTTGAATAAAGACAATATGAATTATATGTGAATTATTTGGTTTCCAAATGAGGAAGATATTTAATTGATAATCCCATTGAAGTGAATCTGCTCCCCACTATCTTTAAGAACCACATTCCTTTGCCATTTCAGATATAATGAGTAAATTTCATTGTCTTTGATGAATTTTAAATATTTTTAGGATTGTAGTTATGTGGAAGAACCCTGTGAAGATTTGCTTAAAAGTATCTCTTCTTCAGTGAAATGTGCTGTCAAAAGAAGATCAGGACTTCACAGTGTGAATGCTTAATAGCTGACTGGAATTAAGTTGTTAGAAATATTTTTTGACTTGGTGGGTAAGTGACAACTTTCAGAAAATATTTTAAAACATTTGGGAATATATTATATGATATTTTAATGCCTTTTCAAAACATTCTGATACAATTAGGTCAAGAATAACTCAACATATTAGATCACTAACATTTTAAGATACTGTTGCATTATTTAATAAAAGGAGTCAGATAAATTGAGAGACAAGAATTTATTGTTGCATAATTTAATGTTAGTTGCAAAATACTGACGTTCTAAACATATTTAGTTAGAAGCAAAATCGACTGAGTTCAGTAGAGCATATACCTGTAGAGTTGCAATTTTAAGACAGAAAGTGGATCAGTCTTTAATCAAGTTACTTGCAGGGATTTGAGAGCAGTTAAGTGTTTCCCAATTTATTTCCAGGAAAAGTAAGGCTATCAATAGTCTTATGCAGGTTTTTTTAAGAAACAAGTTCAACCATTGTAAATGGGAATATGGTTTTTCTCTTAGTTTCAGAATAGCCACTTACCTGTAGTTTTAAATTTGGATGCAACTAGGACTTTTGATTGTGTAGTTTGCATTCATGGAATAGTTTTGTATGCAGTAATGTTCTATGTACTTTAGTGAAAAAGCATAATAAATGCCTTTCAAATGAATTCTGTTTTGTTACCAGCTGAAGTTTAAATTTGAGAATGTATAAAATAAGTTATAATTCATAGCTTGATTATTTGAAACTGAATTAGCAAATAGAATACAAGCTTTTTATTTTTATCAGTTTCAAATACAACTCTCTAAAAATATTTAATTCGTTTAATTTAGGTTTCTTTTTAATTTATTCTCATGTTTTAAATTGCAAATGTGATGAATTTAGCTAGAAAAAAATAGCTAAAAAGCTGGATAATTACAACACATTTGTTCATTATGATCCTAGCAATATAAGTATTAAAAGCTAGGTACTATTGATTTACTTGGGTTATAAAATGTAAAATACTACAGCTTATAATTCAAATTTGTTGACAGATGGATAAACCCTTGTAACTAGAATTTCCTGAAAACAATAGTTGTCCACATTTCAGATGATAGGTTTTGAACTCTGAAGTTTCCCATGTACATGCTTAGCTAGTATTTTCTAGCACTTTGTTACACTTGAATGAAAATTTTTAAATTCTAAAATTCTGAATTCCTTTCCTCCTAATCTCGCTTGTTTCTACATAACCTAAACGTTGCTATTTTTATATAAGTAGGAATATATTTTATTAATTATGAAACTAAATTTGTATATAGATTGTTTACCTGGCATACAGTAAATTAATGTTTGATTTAGCTAAACAGTTATATTCTCGTTTCAATATTTTTCAAGCTTGAATAGTGATTTCTCAGAATGTGAGTTAAAATAGTATAAAGGGGTCACAGGAAATTCTGTTTTATTTCAGCAGATTTATAATACTGCAACTTGTCAGGAAAAAACCCAACTTTCCTCTTTTGATTAAAATGCTGTTTAACGAATATCAATATCAAGTTTTTAACCAAATCTAATTTAATGAACAGAATAGATTGGTATATACATGAATAATATATTAGAAAACCTGATTCCTTTAAATAGACAGTTTCGTTAATGTAAAAATCCTATTCCCCTATGCTCCCAGTAGAACAATTTTTTAAACTGGAACTCAAAATTTCTTTCTTTATATTATTGTAGTCTTCTCATGTAGGTAACTACTTTTTTCCTTGACAATACTTTTGAGATGATAAAGACTATCAGTCATCCAGGTAGAGTTGTCTGGAAGGTATGTCATGGCAATTGGATTTCTTTTCTTTTTGGTTTAAATGTTTCACTGCTCCTCTTAAGTCGCTTTTTCAGACTAAAAAAGCCATTTGGGTAAGTCACGAAATGTTTCCGTTGCCATGATTCAACTTTCTACTCTACTAATTTTCTACTAATTTTCACTTAAATACTAGAAAACATTTTCCTCTTACATACTAGCATGTTTCCTCAGTATGAATAAGCAAGGAGGAATCATACCTGTTCAATTTGAACCCATTCAATGTTTAAACTAAAAAAAATGGTAAAAAAATCATTCTCATCGCCTTCATTTTCTTACATAAAGTCTGAGTCTTTAAAGATCATCAAGCTGTTGAGGCCATTGAAATTACAATGATTTAATAGTGGAATGAACCTAGATATAGATATATAGAAAAAATATTCAACTTTCTTCTTTGGAGGCAACTGCTTTACTAATTTTAATCTTAAACAACATTGTTTGTTTTCACTAAATGAAAGTGTTTTGTTTATGCTGCTGTAAACATTATATATTGATTTCACCATTTGTAATTCAAAATACCAATCTTAAAACTTTGAACGATTGGATTACACAAGGAAACATAAAAATACAGTTTTGGAAGTTGAAACGGAAAGTATGCTTCCATGCTTTCTCCATCTGTAAGAAGTTCTAGCTCTTGAAATTTTATTGCTGAACAGGTAAAATACATTGTCCATATTTAAAAGCAGTACTAACCCTTGGGGAGTTCATAGATGAAATTGCTTATATTAGAAAAGCAAAGATATATCTTCATTAACATGTTATGATGCAATATACTTAACTGATTAATCAATTGACCATATCAAACATGAGTATCAGTCACAGTAAAATACAATAAAATGAGATGAAATACAGTTAAGTGAGATAAAATAACTGGTGAAATAAAATAGAATAAAATATAGTAGGTAAGATAAAAGTAAAAATAAAAGATAAAATAATAGAAGGTGAAGTAGAAGAAGAGGATGTTATTAAGTTGATTGTATCAAATATATAAAACTGATACAAAAATATAAATAGATAAAAAAGAAAATAAAACTTCATAATAGATTGTCACTCCTACAGTTAACTTCAGCCTAATCAGGGTCTTCTGTCCTCATGGAGATGGACTTTGAAATGAAGTGTGCAATTTTAGTGATAAAGTGCAGGTTTGTTCCTTACAATAAGTAAGATTGTTCCTTCCAGATGCCCCTATATTTTTTAGTTTTTAAATAAGGTTCTAAATAAGTGACCCTTTCTGGAGATTTGTACAATTTGCAGTTGACGAGAATGTATGCAGTGCAGTGTCTTCAAAGGCTGGTGCTTCACAACTATGACTTAAACACTCTTTGTAGAAGGAGTTTCATTTAAATATTTCATTTAAATAATCATTGGAATTTAAACATACTTTCTTTTTTGTTCTATTCCTATTTCTATTGTAAGCTACCTGGAATTCAGATCCCTCACATCCAGGATATAAACTGTTTCAACTCCTACCCTCAAAACGACGCTATAGAGCACTGCACACCAGAACAACAAGAACAGTTTTTTCCCCGAAGGCCATCACTCTGCTAAACAAATAATTCCATCAACACTGTCAAACTATTTATTGAATCTGCACTACTATTAATCTTCTCATCGTTCCCATCACCAATCTCTTTCTACTTATGACTGTATGACTGTAACTTTATTGCTGGCAATCCTTATGATTTATATTGATATATTGACCATAATTTGTGTTGTAAATGTTGTACCTTGATGAAGGTATCTTTTCTTTTATGTACACTGAGAGCATATGCACCAAGACAAATTCCTTGTGTGTCCAATCACACTTGGCCAATAAAAAATTCTATTCTATTCTATTCTATTCTATTCTATTCTATTCTATTCTATTCTATTCTATTCTATTCTAAAAATTCTAGTAAAATAATATCAACAATAATTTAATAATTTGCAATAATTTAAATTAGGTTAGTTTCTACAATAAGGTACAGAAAGATAGAATTCATAAACAGTTATGTAGCTGTTTAGGAAAAATTAAAACGACATAAAACTGGATTGTCTGATAGTGCGTACCTCAAGAATTGTATAGTTACACATAGGTGCACTGGATCTTTCTATGATCATATTGCCATTTTGCTGCATATTTTCTGTTTTCCTAAAAGAAGGTTTAAATAAGTACATTAATGAACTAGACATTACTGTTTTACTAATTTCCAGTCAGAAATCAGCAACTAAAAAAGGTATTTTCCAGGTGATTCCAGGATTTTAAAATTGCTGTTGTGAGAAAAAGAGCTTTTTCTGTTGCAGCACCTATTCCTTAGCTTAAAACATCATACCCCGGGAGATTGCATTGGTCTTAAAAATACTTAAGACTTGTTTAGACTTGGCTATGAAACCAGGCAACTGGGGTTGCAATGTATGGAAGATGGTTATATTAGTGATTGGTTTTGGTTTTATCTCAGCTGCCAGTTTTGTGGGCCTTTTTTGTTACATTGTGTTTTTAACTGTTGGCTGCCTAAAGGACAATGAGATGGACAGCTATATAAATTGAAAAAATTAAACTATAACCAGTAATCCGTTGCAGATCAGCTCTGTGGTAGTGGGACAAAGACATTTGAGGCATTTCCCATATGTTAGTGTCAATAGCGAATAACTGCAATCATGAATGGGAATAGTTTAATGCAGAACAAATTTAAAACTCTCCCAAAAACCTTGCAATTAAAACATGTAAAAAATAAAAAATGAATAAAATAACTAACAAAAATAAGAATTAATTAAAATCTTGCTCAGATAGTCATCAAATAGCCAGGCTTGTTTTCAACAGTTTCACCAGAGAGATAATTACAAATGCATGCAGGTTTTATTTATTACAGGTAATTTTATAAATCTGCATTTCTATTCATCAGTTTACCAATATTGAAATATGAAGTTGTTCTTAACAACTGCAGTGACTCACCTAACAATTGTGGCAAACTAGGTCATAAAATGTAGAAAAATTAATTTTACAATTCACTTAGTAACAAAAGTTTTGGGCACAATTGTCATCATAAATTGAGGACTACCTGTATAGTTCTTTGAAATGGATTAGTTCTTCTCTTCCTAGTCTATTGCAAAAACATGCAGATTGTATATTGGTAAGACAAAAATCAAGGTCAGTTTTGTGCATTGAGGAGTTGATTGGCTCTCCTGTGTTTTAGACAATTTAATATGCTTAATGAATAGCATGTTTTGAAGTTAAATGCTATATGAAACAGCTGTGGCTTTCTCTGTGATATAAGCATGGTGATAAATTTCTAACCATTAAAAAGGTAGAAACCACAATGTCTTTTATGATCTATAAAACTGCAGTTCTTTCATTAGAAATTTAGATTGCTCACCCTTGAATGGAAGCTGAATTCAAGCTATATTTAATGCTAAAATTCAGCACATTTAATGGCATTGATAAACCAATGAAATAGATTCCATATTTTAAAGCCAATTGTACAGGTAACCTAAAGGCAATTGGAAATTTGGGTTTAGAGAGACAAATTCCCTTGAAAATTTCAACATTGTATGCTGTTATTACATTCATAATCGTATGAATGTAATACAAAGGAAACATAAAAAAGAATCACATTTGGTGCACTTTATCTGTTTCCCAAAGAATTGCACTGTCATTTGAAGACTTAAAATTCTGTAAAATTCTCTTTCTTCTGAGAGCTAAAGACTGACTAAATGTTACAAAGAAATAAGTCCACTCCAGTGGGACTGGCTACAATTTATACTTCAATAGAAGTGTGTAGTCGAGGATTCCAGACTACAGAATAAGCAAATAATATTGGTGCAACTTTTTTCTGAACATTTTAACTCTTACTGTAAGTGGGAATGGTGAAAACTCACATTCAAATGATATGTAGAAACTTGTTGATAGCTTTAGAAAAATGGCTATTTTTGCAGACTTCACTCTGAAAAAAAAAATATTCAAATCAGAAGACAATTCAATATTTGTCATCCATTTTCCACATACAATAGTTGGTGAAATTTTTGATTATTTTTGTAATGTATGTTTTCAAAATTACTAATTTTAAGAATCATTAGGAACTCAGTATTGTATCACTTCAGCAGAAGAAAATCAGAAAAAAATGAATTGTTAAGTAAGACAAAGATCAATTTTACTAACACAATAATAAATATATATGACTATCTCAAATATGTCAGCTTCATGACCAATCACAGCAGGTGGATAGTCATCTTTATAGAAAATACTTTTTCTATATTCAAGACTCCTCCCCTCCAAATGAATCAGGATCATCCCTGTACATTTAAAAATGCATCCTTTCATAAGGAATTTTAAAAATTAAACTCAGAAAATAATGAATATCATTAACAGAAACAAAATGGATCAGTTTAGCAATGGGGATTTACCATACAAACTATCTGTTCCTTAAGATCTATGGATGAAGCTCGGTGCCATGTTGAGTCAAATTCTTAAAAGTGGCTGTATGAGACAGAAAACTTGAAAGTTGCATCCAATTGCTTTCCTTGCTATAGACCCAAAGCCTCTAGACCAGAAGTGTCCAATTTGATTTCACTGAAGGCAGCATCAGGGTTGTGTTTGATCTAGGGAGTGGGGGTTGCCAGGGTGGGCATGGCTAGCTTGACATCACTCATGTTGGGGGGTGCCTGCAGTGGCTCAAGTGATCTGCCAGTGAACACAGGCTCCTGAGCTCCGTTTTCAGCCGTGACGGCCTTCTGCAGCCCTCTGCCAGCAAAAACGGAGCTTGGGGGGGCTCTGTTTTCACTGGCAGAGGGCTTCAGGAGGCCGTCATGGCCGAAAATGGAATCTGAGAGAGTTGTGCACAGCCCTCTCGTGCTCCGTTTTCACTAGCAGAGAGACTGCAGGCTGGTCCTTTCCAGGGCAGCCCCATGGGCCAGATCTAAACACCCCAAGGCCCGGATGTGGCCCGCGGTCCTTGAGTTTGACACCCCTGCTATAGACGTTGCAATACTTATTGAACATATTTTTATTTCTGTAGGTGCATTTTCATGAATTCATATTTGTATGAATTAGGTGCATTTTCATGAATTCATATTTGTATGAATTCTTTTTAGTTGGGTCCCATCTAATTTTAAAGTTTGGTTGTAAATGTAAATGAATGCTACCACATGTTTATTGGACCCATGTCCCTCCTGGTTGATACAGGTTACACAAGGCTGGCTTCAGGGAATTGTTAACGCTTCTTTGAAGGAGGGTGTCGTCCCCACAGCCTTGAAAGAGGCAGTGGTGAGACCCCTCCTCAAGAAGCCTTCCCTGGATCCAGCTATTTTATCGAACTACCATCCGGTCTCCAACCTTCGTTTTGTGGCGAAGGTTGTTGAGAGTGTGGTGGCACATCAGCTCTCTCGGTACCTGGATGAAACTGTTTATCTGGACCTGTGCCAGTCCGGCTTCTGGCCTGGGTACAGCACGGAGACGGCTTTGGTCGCATTGGTTGATGATCTCTGGAGGGCCCGGGATAGGGGTTGTTCCTCTATCCTGGTCCTACTTGATGTTGTGCCTCACTCGCTCCCCCCTCTTATCTCCTGCCAGACGCTGATAGTGCGGAAGAATGTCCTGGCATGCCTCCAGCCCCCAGCCCTGGCACCATGCCCGGACAGGCCGAGCAAGACGAATGGCCTGACGTGCCTCCAGCCCCCAGTCTTGGCACCATGCCCAGACAAACAGAGCAACTAAACCCCTCCCCTACAGCATGTGAGCCTGAAGAATGTGAAGCCAGTCATGAGCTAAGATTACCAACAGCTGGAGGCTGGAGAGATCCTCGCTTCCGGAGAATAGAGAGGCGACGTCAGCAAAAGGAAGTGAGGGGCAGGCCTGGATAAGTGCTGAGTCATGGAGCCACACCCCATGGCCTATATAAAGGATCTGCTTTCTGGCATTCTCTGAGTCAGGCAAAGTCTAATCTGGATTGCTGAAGTCACACCTTGGATTCCTGCCTGCCCTGAGGACTCTGATAGGACTTTGGCAGAGCTGCAGAGGCACGCTTGATACGGACTTCCCCGACCTGGCCGTCAGAGGAGGAGTGGGACACGACACTTGATCTGTCAGCGGCTTTTGATACCATCGACCATGGTATCTTGCTGCAGCAGTTGAGGGGCCTGGGAATGGGGGGCACCGTTTTTCGGTGGTTCTCCTCCTATCTCTCTGACCGCTTGCAGACAGTGTTGGCGGGGGGCAGAGATCGACCATGAGGCACCTCACATGTGGGGTGTCACAGGGGTCGGTTCTCTCGCCCCTCCTGTTCAACATCTATATGAAGCCGTTGGGGGAGATCATCCGTGGTTTTGGGGTAAGTTGCCAGCTGTACGCTGATGACACTCAGCTGTACATTTCCACCCTGGATCACCCCAACGAAGCCGTCGATGTGATGTCCCGGTGCCTTGAAGCCGTTCAGGTGTGGATGGGGATGAACAGACTTCGACTCAACCCATCCAAGATGGAGTGGCTGTGGATGCCGGCGTCCTGGTACAGTCAGCTAGTTCCATCGCTGACTGTGGGGGGCGAGTCACTGGCCCCCAGGGAGTTGGTTCGCAGCTTAGGCGTTCTCTTGGATGCACGGCTGTTGTTAGAAGAACACTTGACGGCCGTCGCCAGAGGAGTTTTTTATCAGGTTCGCCTGATCCGCCAGCTGCGTCCCTTCCTAGACCGGGACTCGTTATTCACGGTCACTCATGCCCTCGTTACCTCCCCCCTGGATTACTGCAATGCTCTCTCCCCTTGAAGAACACCAGGAGACTTCAACTGGTACAGAATGCGGCTGCGTGGGGGATAGAGGGAGCGTCTCGGAGCTTCCATATAACACCTTTCCTGCGCAAGCTGCACTGGTTGCCGGTGGTCTTCCGGGTGCAATTCAAGGTGTTGGTGATCACCTTTAAAGCGCTCCATGGCATGGGACCAGGTTACTTACGGGACTGCCTACTGCTGCCAATAGCCTCCCATCGACCTGTGCGCTCCCACAGGGAGGGTCTCCTCAGGGTGCCGTCAGCTAAACAATGTTGGCTGGCGGCCCCCAGGGGAAGAGCCTTCTCTGTGGCGGCACCTACCCTATGGAACGAACTGCCTCTGGGGCTACGCCTTCTTCCTGACCTCCGGGCCTTTAAGCGCGAGCTTAAAGCACGAGCTTTTGTTTCACCGAGCAAGGTTGGCCTAAGGGTAATTTTTAATGGGTGGTTTTATTACTTGTTATTTTAATATTCGGCCTATGGATTCAGATTTTTAAATTCAAATATTGTGTTTTAATTTTTGTATATGTCTTTTTAACTTGGCTGTAAACCGCCCTGAGTCTTCGGAGAAGGGCGGTATAGAAATGTAAATAATAAATAATAATAAATAAATTTAAGTAATCATCCCTAAGTATTTTGGTTGCAGTAGAAAAACAAGAAATATATTATTTTAAAGAAGCAAACAAGCTCGCAAAAATTTCCACATGTTCTGAGCTAAGTGCTATGTTAAGATGACACTGCATTTCATTACACCTGTGTGTGTGAAGAGAACATGGTATTTTTATATTTAGCTTTTGCAGAAACATTTGACATCCCCTCTCCTTGGAAATTTCAGAAATAGTTAAATATGATAAAGGCTTTCTTGCCAACTAGTTTATAGAATTGAATTAATTCAGGTTTAATTGCCCTAATGAGTTATTTAACTAAGTGTGTTCCAAGGGTTTATTAGCTGTAGGGGTTTGTCAATATCAGCATTTAATTGGATATATAAAGTGACCACTTGCTGATTGCTCATTTTCACTAACTTGTTTATTACCCTTGGCCTTAACCCTAGAGCTAGGAAGCAATGTGTGCTAAGTAAATGGACAAAAATAAAATTTGCTTAATAAAAACTGACTTTGCTTCTCCATATTTTGTCTGCCTGTCTGTCACTGAATTTCCTACGGTTTGCTTCCCATAGTCGGATCGAATTACCTTTGCCTGCTCTTCTTCCTATGGGATAATTTGGTTGAATGATTTTCCATTATGGACCAACTTGAAACTGGAAATATGTCATCAATTTAATATAATATACAGGGTATCCCAAAAGTGGATTTGTAAGTTTTATAGCTTAAAAATTCTGGGACATCCTTGATTGTACTCTGTTACCAGAGGTTCATTCCTTTTGGTGGAAGTCAAATACTTGCTGTGACTTTTCTTTTTAAATTCTACATTTTAAGCCTCCAAACTAATAACCTACTCCTGAATTGGCATGCTTTTATAATGAAATGAAAAGAAACAGAATCATAAGGCTGGAAGGGATCTTGGTCTTCTAGCCCAATTCCTTGTCCAAGGCAGGAATCCTTATATTCCATATCAGACAAATGAATGTCCAATGTTTTCTTCAAAACTTCCAGAGATAAAAGTATCCACAACTCCAGAGACAAGTTGTTCCACTGGGTAATTCCTCTCACTGTTAGGAAATTTCCTCTTGGTTCCAGGTTGGATCTCTGTCTGATGAGCTTCCAGCCATTGCTTTTTGTCCTGCCTTCAGGTACTTTGGAGAGTAAGTCAAGTGCCTCCTCTCTGCCAGCCCTTCAAGCACAGGAAGACACCCATCATGTCACCTTTAAACCTTTTCTTCATTAGGCTAGACATACCTAGTTTCCTTAACCATTCATCATATTGTTTAGTCTCCAGGCCTCTTATCATTTTATTGCTCTTCTCTGCACTCTTTATAGGATTTGAGCATCCTTTTTATATTGTGGCAACCAGAATTGGATCCAGTATTCCAAGAGTGGCCTCACTAGTGCAGTATGGAGTGATATTATTGAGTCTTATGATCATGATGATGCATCCTATGTTGATGCAACCTCAGAATGTATTGGCTTTTTTGGCAGCTGCAGCACATTGCTGACTCATACCTATCATATTTTTCAGAGTATAAGACGCACCTTTTTCTTCCCTAAAAGGGGGTGAAAATTTGGGTGCGTCTTATACACCAAATGTAGCCCACCCACCCACTGGTCCATACCCTTTGGCCTCTTCCAGCATTTTATGTCCTTGCAGCATGCAGCAAGAAGGAACAGCCCATTTCAACTTCAGCACAATCTAATTAGCACAAGTTGATTGGCTTCCCATCTCTCAGCTGTTTCAGGCTGCAGGGATTGCCATTGCCTATCTCTGCGCAGGCCTCTGCTGCTTGCTGCAAGGAGGTAAACTGCTTGGAGCAGATTTTTTTTCTTGTGCTAATCAAGCTATGCTGAAAACAAAAATGAAAGTAAAGCAAGCTATTTGCTGTTTGCTGCAACAAAGGAAAACTACTGGGAGGCAGAGGCAGTTTTTTTTTTCTTGTTTTCCACACCAGGTAGGTGGGTCTTATAGTCCGGAGCATCTTGTACTCCAAAAAATACAGTAGGATTCCTACATCTCTCAAAGTTACTGCTGTTAAGCCAGGTACTGCCTATTCTAAACTTGTACATTGGGTTTTTCCTGCCTAAATGCAGGACCTTATTTTTCTCACCACTGAACTGCATCTTATTAGATGGGTCCTTTGCTCATGTCTGCTAACATCTTTCTGAATTGTGAGTCTATCTTACAAAATGTTAATCCCCTGCCCAGCCTGGTGTCACCTGAAAATTTGATGAGTTCCCCTTGTATCCCCTCATCTATATCATTTATGAAGTTGTTGAAGAACACTAGGCCCAAAACAACCTTGAGGTACTCCACTACATGCTTTTCTCTGTAGGTGTACTTTTGTTGAGGCCTAAACATCAGGGGTGAAATTCAGCTGGTCCTATCTGGCTCAGGTGAACCAGTAGCGGCAGCTGCAGGAGGCTCTGCCCACCTGTGCGAACATCATAACGTCCCCTTTTTTGCAATGATTTCAGTCTGTGTGCACATTTGCAAACCGATGGGGAAAGTAAGTGAATTTCACCCCTGCTAAACACTGAGTGTGGTTGGTCAGTCAATTGCAAATCCACTTGGTAGTGATAGTGTCTGTCCCACATTGTTCTATCTTATGAAGAAGTAGGCTGCAAGATGGGTGGGTTCTAAAATTTTTTACTAGCGGTTCTGTGGGGGTTGTTTATTTTGTGGGTGTGGCTTGGTGGTCATGTAACTGGGTGAGAGTGGCTTGGCGGTCATGTGACTGGGTTGGCGTGGCCAATAACAATAAATAATAAAAATAATAAATAAAGTATACAAAACAATAAGCGGTACCAAAAACCAACTTTCACACTTTACACCGGCACAACACAACACGACTGACTCACACCCAATGTAAAAGCAGCTGCCCCTGCAACAAGCAGGAACCTCATACAGCCACAAAAAGCTCAAAAGCCAACTTTCACACTTTACACACACACAACACAACACAATACAACTGACTCATACCCAATGTAAAAGCAGCTGTACCTCACCCAAAATGGCCCCTGCAACAAGCAGGAACCTCACACAGCCATAAAAAGCTAAAAAAACCCAACTTTCACACTTTACACACATACAACACAATACAGCTGACTCTCACACACACAAAATGCCACATACAACTTTGTGAGATTTTGTGCATTTGTGTAGTTAGAGTGAAACACTACAGAAACACATCTCAGAAAACTGCACAAATATTTTATTATTTTATTTTATTTATATTTTTTAGACCAGAGGTCTCCAACCTTAGTAACTTTAAGGTTTATGGACTTCAACTCCCAGAATTCCTCAGCCAGGAAGGACTTAAACTCTGGGAGTTTAAGTCCACAAGTCTTAAAGTTACTAAGGTCGGAGACCCCTGTTTTAGATAAAAGCAGCTAAATTTAAAACTTCCTTAACTTTTAATTGCTGTCTAAAAAACCCCAACTCCTTAAAAAAAAGCAATGAACTACTTTTTAATAGTTTACTTACCCAATTGAGGCAGGCAGATTGAGTTGCTCACTGAAGAGATGGATTGCAGGCAGGCAGATTCAGTTGCTAGCTGATGCAACTGATTGCAGCAGCCGAAGCCGATTGCGAGCCCGAAAGGTAAGTGAGGAGAGGGTGATTGTGTGGGCATGGGCGGGGGCTGTTGTAAGAGGTTGTAAAAAAGTGATTTTAAAAGCCTGTGATGATCAGGAAACTCATCTGGGATCACCCGAGGAAAAAAAGGTTTTAAAAGGCTCCTCTGACGATCTCAACTGAAGTTGCCTGATCACAGCCCAGTATCTCTTAAAAGGATTGTTTTAGCAACCTCTTCGGCTGAAGAACTTGTAGAAAACATGTTTTTTAAAGGTTCTGGTGATCAGGGAACTCAGCTGGGATCACCAGAAGAGCCTTTTAAAACCTTTTGTTTTACAACCTCTTCAGCCAAGGGAACCAGTTCGGGGGTATAGCCAGCTGGGCATCGTTACCAGTTCTGCGAACTTGGCCAGATTTTTGCCAAACTGGTCCAAACCTGTAGCAAACCACCACTGCTGTAAGTGTACTATATCCACAGCATTTTCTTGAGTCACTGACTTAGTTAAAAGAAAGCAATAAGCTGTCTTTGGCGCTGTCTATTGCTGGCTTCTGTTAATCGCCTTGTTCATTTTTAGATGTTCACAAATCCAATCCTTAATTACCTTTTCTAGGATTTTCCCAGGTACTGATTATCTGATTGGTCTGTAGTTTCCTAGTTCCACTTTTTTCCCTTTTTTGAAAGTTGGAACCATATTAACTCTTTTGAGCCTTCTGGCACTTCCCCCAGGCTCCAGGAACTCTGATTTTGTTCAGTAGTTCTGAGATCACATTTGCCAGCTCTTTCAGAAGCCTGAAAGCATTCAAATGATATTTTGTGATAGTACATGAAAAGACCTGCTATAGAATTATTAGACCAAAATAATACTGTATGTATGTATGTATGTATGTATGTATGTATGTATGTATGTATGTATGTATGTATGTATGTATTTGTTTGCTTATTGGTTGCTTCAATCATATCCAATTTTAAGAGGCAAACTTACCATCCCTGTAAACCTGATCAATAGGAACCACTAATACTAATAATCAGGATTCCTAATGTGACAGGAAATTATTCCAATATAAGCAGTCACAATCTGCAGGGAGTTATTTTCAGTTCAGTCCCTAAAGACTTCCTGGAATCATCAGGTCTTGATGGCCGCCTGACATTCCAGAAAGTTGAAGTCTGATGGCCTTTGATGTGTGCTGCTTTGTTCTGCACTCCTGGTTGACATATCTGCTACTCCAAACAGAAAGTTTTCCTACATTTACTGTACTTAAGGTACAAAAACTGTTGTGAAAATCAGAATATTAGTGTAGACAATTCAAAATCCAAGGGATTTATTTAAAAAACTGATTTGGCAGTTCATGGATAGGAGTCCACAACAAAAAACATGACAAAGCATAGTTATCCCAGAGGGCAAAAGCTTGTGAAAGGAACTCTGAAAAAAACCTGGTAAAAGTAAAAACAACACTCATGCTCTCTCTCATACATATCCCTCCCAACTTAGAACTGTAACTGGAATATAGTACTCTCAACTGAAGTATTGGAAGAGATAATATTGAGGACTGATGACGTATCAGTATAAAATAGCATCCATTCTAAATTATTCCAGAGCAGACATAAAAGCAATGCTTCTTTTATTAAAGCATACACATCAACCCTTTTTTCCTTTTGTGAAGTCATATTGGAAGAAACTTGGTGCTGGGGGTTCCCAACCTATAGACCCACGCACTAAAACAGCATCTTTAAAATATATGGATTTCAACTCCCAGAACTTCTCAGTTCAGATCCTAACCCTTTCCATCTTCTGTCGTTGATCTATGCTCTACTTTTCCTAGCACACCAACCTTGTTTGGTTTGTATAAATGTAAATGCTGGCAGTCCTTGACTTACAAGCATAATGCCCATTATAATAAAAAGTCATGATGGTCCTCAAGCAGGTCATCCCATGTCTGATTCAATTTTACAGACTTTTTCATTGTGGTTGTTAAGTGAATCACTATGGTTGTTAAGCGAATCACTATGGTTGTTAAGCTAAATTGTGGTCATTAAGCAAATGTAGTGGCCATTAAGTTAACTTACTATTCACTATAAGGTACTTCTGCCAAAAACCAGAAGTAAAGGTCAAGGTTGTTTTTTTTGGGGCAAAAGTGTAAATCACAATTACATGACCATGGGAAATGACTAAAAATTAATTAGTTTATTTATTTATTTATTTATTTATTTATCAACAAGTACAAGGAAACAAGTAACAGTATAGACATAGTCAAGGACACATGAAAAAAAATTGGCACAAATAAGCAAAACATACACATAAACACATAAAATGAGTACATATAAATGGGGACAGTAGGACAGAGACGGTAAGCATGCTAGTGTGCTTATGCATGCCTCCTTAGGGACCTCTTTAAAAACATGACAGTTTAAGGTAAAAGGTATGGGGATTAGGGAGACTAACAACAGGATCAGGTAGAATGTTCCAGATATTTACTACTCTATTGCAGAAATCGTATTTCCTACAATCAAGATTAGACCGAATTACACTGAGTTTGAATCTATTAATAGCTCTTGTGTTATTGCGGTTGAAATTAAAGTACTCATTTACAGGTAGGACGTTTTGGTAAATAATCTTATGAATTAAGCTTAGGTCTGAATGTAGATAGCGTAGTTTGAGGCTATTGAGGCCTAAAATTTCAAGGTTGGTGATATATGGAATTTTATTTCGAGCAGAGGACTCTTCTAGTAAAATATCTCTGGTAAAATACAATCGAGATGCTGAGTGTTCAAAATGTAGTCACATGACTGTGGAGGGGGGGCTGTCAGAACTTCAGAATTGGTTGTTAAGTATCTTTTGGGAGGTCCATCATAACTTCAAATACGTGCTAAGCAACGGTCGTAAATTGAAGATTATCTGTATCTTATAACACAGCTCTTGCTGCTGAACTTCTGCAATTGTTTTCTTAACAGCACAGAACCAGGGGTGGCAGATTTAGGCAGATAAACCTGGCAGACATCAACAAAAATAGCCTATACAATGTGATGGGACAAAACTACCTTGTGGCATGTTAAGGAAAGTACATTTGTTGACTCTAGGGCAGTTCACAACAAAATTGTGAATTGCTGTATTTAGTACCCATGAACTCAGTACAAGCTATGAAATCAGTAGATTCTTAGTTCAGTAGTCATTTCTTCCATGAATTTATCAAACAATATCAAATAATAGAATTAGTTTATGGACTGGCACTGGAATGACATGTAAAATGATTAAACATCTGAATAATGTATATGTTATATTATTAACTACCACTATACCCCAAAATTTAGTAACAGTATATTTCACAGTATTGGTCATTTAAGATGTTGCTGAGTTATGACTATATTCCTGGTACCAGTACCTAAATAACTCTGAAAACAAGAAATTGTGTAGAAGTTGCTACTGCCAGGTATGGAGGACACAACTATGCTGGCTTTGAAATCTGTTAATTATATTTGTTTGATAATGGAAGCTGAAGCTACAAAAGTATATAAATGCAAAAGCAATAGATTTACTGAGTGTGAATCCCATATTTGTTGGCAAATCCAGTTAGTGGATAATTTTGCTTTAAGAAAGACCATTAATGCACCAAGAAGTTGTTAGAACCAATAGAAGCCCTTTCAGCCAAAGATAGAAAGATTTTCTCATTCAGCTGCTGGGGCTTTTGGTAACATTCAGAATCATAAACAGTTTACTATCATTGAACCTTCTCACTCTCCCCTTGCTATAACTTTTTTTCTGCCTTGCTTTAAGTTAGTTTAGTTTTTGGAACATATCAAACTCAATCCCTTTGTTTTCAGAAAAAAATGTTTTTTTTTAAGGATTTATCCTCTCCCCCTCTCCTATTGTTACTGCAAGCAGAATGCTGAGTGGAGAAAAAAGTACTGCCCACAACAATAGCTGTGCTATAAATTTGTAAACGTAAAAAGAAAAGGACACTTAAGAAAAGCTTTAAAATGCGACTAGCATGATATTAACCCTATAAATTGGTTTAAACATCATGCCTAGACTGGTATCATTACATAACAAATATGGGTATTGTTTTTTCAGCAGCTAGGCCTGGGCATTACAAAAATTTACATTGGGGATACAGATGGTGCAAAGGGCTGAAACAAGGGAGATATGAGCTTCAAACTCTTCAAGCAGGCTGGTTTGAGATATTCAAATTTCCACTTGGTGAACTGAGAGTTTTATTTTGGAAAAGAATAAAATGAAGACATACAATATTTCACTGCCATATCACTAACAGTTTGCAGCAAATTTGGAGGCTTGAAGGTTTGGTGACTTCAAGTAGCAAGCTATCTGTCAATTAATGGCATTAATGAAATGGCTTAATTGAAGAATGTCAATCTATCACAACTATAGATAGTGCTCGGCTTAAAACCATTTGTTTAGAGACAATTGGAAGTTATAACAGCACGAAAAACAGTGATTATGACCATTATTTTTCCACACTTATGGCTATTGTAGCATCCCTGTGGTTATGTGATCAAAATTCAGATGCTTGGAAACTGGCATGTATTTATGATGGTTTTTTATTTATTTATTTATTTTATTTATTTGTCACAACAGTATATATAAGTATAAGCATGAAATAACTATATGATATATAAGCATATATATAAGCATAAGTATGTAATAACTATATTAATTGGATATAATGGAGGGAACATTAGGACAGGAACGGTAGGCACGCTGGTGCTCTTATGCACGCCCCGTATAGACCTCTTAGGAATGGGATGAGATCAATAGTAGATAGTCTTTGGTTAAAGCTTTGGGGATTTTGGGAAGAGACCACAGAGTCTGGTAGTGCATTCCAGGCATTAACAACTCTGTTACAGAAGTCATATTTTCTGCAATCAAGATTGGAGCGGTTCACATTAAGCTTAAATCTATTGTGTGCTCGTGTATTGTTCCAACTGAAGCTGAAGTAGTCTTCAACAGGAAGGACATTGTAACAGATGATTCTATGAGTTAAACTCAGGTCATGTCGAAGGTGGTGGAGTTCTAAGTTTTCTAAACCCAGGATTTCAAGTCTGGTGGCATAAGGTATTTTGTTGTAATCAGAGGAGTGGAGAACTCTTCTTGTAAAATATTTCTGGACACGCTCGATTGAAATGATTGAGGTATGGGTTCCAGACAGGCGAGCTGTATTCAAGAATTGGTCTTGAATTGGAATTGAATTGGAATTGAATTGAATTGAAATCTTGACACTGGTTGCAGTGTCCCTTGAGTCATATGATCACCTTTTTCAATCTTCTGACTAGCGAAGTCACGGATGAAGCCAGATTCACTTAACAACCATGTTACTAACGTAACAACCACAGTGATTCATTTAACTGTGGCAAGAAATGTCATAAAATGGGACAAACTCACTTAACAACTGTCTTGCTTAGCCATGGGAATTTTGGGCTCAGTTGTGGTTGTAAGCTGAGGACTACCTGAATATTTTCTCAAAAATTCTTTATACATAGCTTCCTCTGAAGAAACATCACATTTTGTGAAAGGAGATATGTCATCAAATTTAGAATTGTCTGTATGCCTCTTCAAATCCTTTCTCCTATGTTGGATTGTGAACTAGTCCCTCTCTCTGGTGTCCGACACAGTGAATAGTTGCAAGGACAGACGCTTGCACATCCAGCTCTAGACAAAAGCCTTGAATGTCCCTGAAATCACATGGATTATCAGAGATTTGGCAGATGTTGATGTTGGGAGAGGGACGGGCTGGTCAGCACAGCAGTATAACCCGCAAGCAGGAAATGTTTTTGCCACAAAATGATCCTATTAGTTGCATTAAAAGCAAGTTAGGGACAGCATGCCAAGAATGGCTTCTGGAATTCTTTCCAACTGAATTATCAGCTATGGGCATAGAAAGCATTTTTATTTTCTTCTGTGTAATGAAGCCACATTACATCTATACCTCTGTATGCAGGCATGCACTTTCTCTCTGGGGTCTAAGGGTGTGCACATCCTGCCTGTATGTTCTTGGGAGGTCTAACCAGAGCCGATGCATCTACATTCCATTTTGATGTACATGTGCTTATGCTTTCATCTCATGTTGTATATTCTGGAAATGGGAAGCACATATTGAGGCCCAGCTCTGAATAAGAAGACCTGGATAGGAGTTTAGAAACAGTTCCTAAGATACCACTATTGCCAATAAAACTCAAGCATCTGAGTTGACTTGGAGCTGGAAAGAGGATAGTCCCTGAATTTAAAAGAGAAACCCTCAATACTTTTGCAAAGTGCCTTCTCTCCATCTAATGCAAGCTATAGGTTCTTCAGGCAAAAGGGTGTGTGTGTGATATCAAGTATTATTTGGGATAAAGAAACAAATGATATACACCAGGGGTGAAATCCAGCTGGATCTATCTGGCTTGCACGAACCGGTAGTGCTAGCGACGGGAAGCTCTGCCCACCAGCTGGGACGTCATTACATCCTGTTTTTTACCTTCTGCGAATATGCAGAAGAAGCACTCGTGTGCTTCTGTTCCCAGACTGGTAGCAAAGGTAAGTGGATTTCATCGCTGATATACACATTTAATATATGTGATTGTCAAAAAACAATAAATCAAACAAGAAAGGACATTGATTAGATGTGACCTTTAAAATATGTTGCATCTTCTCCTTTCTCAACCCAGTTTGTTTCATTACCACTTATAACACCCAACAACTTCAGAATACAACCGTAATGTTTGATTCACCATCCCAGAAAGGGCTAGTTTTTGGACCTCAAAGGAAATGGCTGTGGCTTAAAGGAAATACATGGTTTCCTAAATTTCAAAGGAATGGACAACATGCTAAAATATAATTTTTATTAAAATGATAGTAATAAAGCCTAAAATTTCAGGTAATATCACTAACTGCTTCTACAATACGAATTCACTGGAGAAATTGTTTTGCAGAGTATTTTCCTCCATAGTCTCCAGTCAATTCCAACCTCTTTGTGAAATCAGTCTTTATTTTTCTGGCTTCTCTCCACATCAACTCTAGTCTAGTTCTGTTCTATTTGTATAGAGATTTATTATATTGATGGCAGGTATACTATCAACATCACAAGCATCTTTACATAATGTCTTCATAGCATCCTGTTGTTGTTGCTGGAAAGAATATCAAAGTGGTGGTTTGTTTTCATTTGAAAATATAAAAATCGACAGTTATTTGTACATATTTTCACCAATAATTGGAATAAACGTAGTTTTGCAAAGTGCCTTCTCTCCATCTAATGCAAGCTATAGGTTCTTCAGGCAAAAGGGTGTGTGTGTGATATCAAGTATTATTTGGGATAAAGAAACAAATTATATACACCAGGGGTGAAATCCAGCTGGATCTATCTGGCTTGCACGAACCGGTAGTGCTAGCGACGGGAAGCTCTGCCCACCAGCTGGGACGTCATTACATCCTGTTTTTTACCTTCTGCGAATATGCAGAAGAAGCACTCGTGTGCTTCTGTTCCCAGACTGGTAGCAAAGGTAAGTGGATTTCATCGCTGATATACACATTTAATATATGTGATTGTCAAAAAACAATAAATCAAACAAGAAAGGACATTGATTAGATGTGACCTTTAAAATATGTTGCATCTTCTCCTTTCTCAACCCAGTTTGTTTCATTACCACTTATAACACCCAACAACTTCAGAATACAACCGTAATGTTTGATTCACCATCCCAGAAAGGGCTAGTTTTTGGACCTCAAAGGAAATGGCTGTGGCTTAAAGGAAATACATGGTTTCCTAAATTTCAAAGGAATGGACAACATGCTAAAATATAATTTTTATTAAAATGATAGTAATAAAGCCTAAAATTTCAGGTAATATCACTAACTGCTTCTACAATACGAATTCACTGGAGAAATTGTTTTGCAGAGTATTTTCCTCCATAGTCTCCAGTCAATTCCAACCTCTTTGTGAAATCAGTCTTTATTTTTCTGGCTTCTCTCCACATCAACTCTAGTCTAGTTCTGTTCTATTTGTATAGAGATTTATTATATTGATGGCAGGTATACTATCAACATCACAAGCATCTTTACATAATGTCTTCATAGCATCCTGTTGTTGTTGCTGGAAAGAATATCAAAGTGGTGGTTTGTTTTCATTTGAAAATATAAAAATCGACAGTTATTTGTACATATTTTCACCAATAATTGGAATAAACGTAGTTTTGTAAAGACAAGCAAAGAAAAAAAATACTGTGGCCTGAAGATTAGTTGTAAACAATCACTGTAATAAGAAAATATAACTTAGCGGTATATACTATTTAACTGCTGCTTTTGCACCAGTCATGGTTATATCTCAAGCCTCACACATCTGGGCAAGATTAAAGAAACAAAAACTACACATATTTCAGTATAGTACCTTTAATGTTAATCTGAAATATAGAATCTTGGAAACTAAGACTTCCGAGTCTTATTCATAGTGAATTACAAAGATGCCTTTGAATGATTTGAAATACTTCTTTCTGAATGCCTTTCCATCTGCACAAAGTTGCCGTTTTATGAGATAAGCTATCATGTGACCTGTCCACTATTCTTTTTTATTTTATGTTTGCATTCTCTTCTATTCCTTGCCCAGCTTTCTCAATATCTCTGAAAAAATGTAGTCTCTTTCTACTTTAATTAATGGCAACAAGAGAATGACATTCATTCTATCTAAAATAAAATTATATATTTTGTTCTTGATATGTTAAGATTTCAAGTTTGAAGAAGTTAACTGCCAACAGATAACATACAACAGCTTTAAAGATTGCCTTCCTGCAGTATTTCTTTTCCATAAGTTATTATTGAAATAAACATCTTATATTGAAAAGCTAGATAAAATAAGTTAAAGTCATAGTTAAACCTAACAACAGCAAATATTTATCTCATAATAAATTTTATTATTATTTATTTATTATTATTTATTTATTTGTCATAACAATATATACAAGCGTTACATAAAAGATTATAAATATATGAACGTATATATGAGGAGAAATGAGGTACTAAAAACGTGTATATACATAGGGAAAGAAACAGTAGGACAGGAACGGTAGGCACGTTTGTGCTCTTATGCACGCCCCTTTAGAGTCCTCTTAGGAAAGTGGTGAGGTCAACCGTGGACAGTTTTTGAGTGAAACCTTTGGGGTTATGAGAAGAAACCACAGAGTCAGGTAATGCATTCCAAGTATATACAATTCTGTTACAGAAATCGTGTTTTCTGCAATCTAAACTGGAACGGTTGACATTGAGTTTGAATCTGTTTGTAGCTCTTGTGATATTGTTATTGAAACTAAAAAAGTCATTGACAGGAAGGACATTACAACGGATGATTTTATATGCTAAACCCAGATCCAGTCGAAGGCGACGAAGTTCCAAGTTTTCTAGACCCAAGATATCAAGTCTGGTGGAATAAGGTATTTTATTAGTTTCAGAGGAATGGAGAATTCTTCTCGTAAAATACCTTTGGACACGCTCAACTGTGTTGATGTCAGATATATGGTAAGGGTTCCAGACAGGAGAGCAGTAATCAAGAATTGGCCTAACAAATGTTTTATATGCTCTGGTCAGTAGCGTGGTGTTTTTTGAAAAGAAGCTACGTAAAATTAAGTTGACAACTCTTAGAGCCTTCTTAGCTATGTAGTTGCAGTGGGCTTTGGAACTTAAATCGTTAGATGTAAAAACTCCAAGGTCTTTGACAGGGTGGGGTCATCTGCGAGGCAATGTCCATCAAGCATGTACTTTGTGATTGGGTTCTTTCTTCCAATGTGCAAGACTGAGCATTTACTGGTTGAAATTTGTAGTTGCCAAATTTTAGACCAGGCAGATAGATGATCAAGGTCCTTTTGAATTGTGGATGCATTGTCAGTGGTGTTGAAAAGTTTGACATCATCAGCAAAGAGAACACAGTTACTTGAAATATCAATACAAAGATCATTTATATATATTATAAAGAGAGTAGGTCCAAGAACGCTGCCTTGAGGAACACCACTCTTGACAGGAACAGGATTTGAAAGAGCATTACCAATTTTAACTATTTGTTGTCTGTTTGACAAAAAAGCAGATATCCAGTGGTGTAAGGGTCCTGAAATGCCATAGGATTTTAATTTTAGGAGAAGTTTATCATGTACTACTGAGTCAAAAGCTTTGCAGAAGTCTATGTATATTGCATCTATTGATTTACCTAGATCAAGATTAGTAGTCCATAGGTTTTTACAGTAGAGAAGTTGTAGATTGCATGATAAATTTTTCCTGAAGCCAAATTGTTTATTAGAGAGTAGGTTGTGCATTTCTAAGTGTAAGGTAATGGATTGGTTGATGATGGATTCCATAACCTTGCAGGCTGACGCAACATAGGAGATAGGTCTATAATTATCAACTAAGCTGGGGTCGCCTTTTTTGAAAACTGGAATGACTGTGGCTAGCGACCAGAGACTGGGAAGGGAACTGGTTCTAAAGGCTATATTAAAGATTATACTTAGGGGTTCTGCTAGATTACTAGAGAGTTTTTTAAAAAAGTAAGCACAAAGACCATCAGGTCCAATGGATAGAGATGGCTTCAATTTACTTAGAGCTTTACCAACATTTTCTTCTGTAAAATCAACAATTGTTAAGTTGTCATGCTCATTGATTGTACAAATTTGGAATGTTGGATGAGTGCCATCATATTTTACACATATTTTACACATAAAATATTTAATACAGCAGACTAGTACTCCAGAACAAACAAATGTTAATGAATCAGTGAATAAAGCTATAACCTGGTAATTCTAGTGTAAAGAATGCACAATTTTACATCCCTTTCTGGATTATATTCAACTAGAATCAAAATATATACAAGTAGACTTCAACCTAAACCCCAACTGACTCTGGAATTTCCATCACTAAGTGATGTGTTTATAAAGCCTGATGTCATATAACCATATTCCTTAATAGTGGCAATCCCATCATTCCCCATTGCCATGGTTAACGAAATTCCACCAGTTATTAGATATTAGATGAGGACCTATCTCAATGCAAGCCATTCTGGGCTTTGATCTTTCCCAGCCCAAATCTCAGTTTTTCCAGAGTATAGGACTGCCTCCACTTCAGCTCCCTCGACTGCCTGCTTCCCTCCTCTGCTCTTTTGGCTACCCTGTACCCTAGTTTGTGGGGCAGCAAACAGTCCAGCACCATGTATCTCTGGAGTTTCTTGCCACATGATGGCTCAGAGACTTCTTGGTACACCGTGGCTCTGGGGCTGCAAGAAAACTGAGTGCAAAATTGTAGCTACCCCTTGAAGCCAAAGCCATCCAAGCCCAAGGCCACCATCCACAGGGAGCTCCAACAGTGCATTCTACCACACTCTGGGAAACTCCAAAGATGTGGTCCAAAGCTATTGCTAATCCAGGAAGCTTCCTTGCTTAATACCAGCTGCAGTCATCTTCACTACTCTGCAGTGTGAGATCCCTGCCACTCCTGCTATCTTCACTATCATATTGTTCCTGCTACTGATGAGGCATATCTATCATAGCTGTTCATGAGGAAACCATGGCTTCTCCAGATGTGAAGGAACTGCCATGTACAACCTTGTGAAAAAAGCCTCATATGCAGCCACAGCATAGATGGCAAAATAGTAGATAGGGGAGTTGAACCACCCCTATGGGCCCCAATGGTAAGCCCTTTCATTCAGTGCTGTTGTAATTTTGAATGGACACTGAATGAACAATCGTAAGAGGACTATCTATAACTGAGTTTGCAGCAATATTTAGATATAGAAGAAAATGTAAAGGAAAGAATTAAAAACCATGTATTTAGTTTTAGTTTTGACCTAGAATGACCAATGAACTGCAAATACTAAAACATCAACAACCACATTAACGCTTGTTTTTCTTGTTATAACAACATATAACATGTACCAAGGAAGTTGTTTTGGTGAATAATAGATTCAAAAACTGCTCATGCTTCATTGAGTACATTAGCTAGGGAATCAAAAATACTAGCAGTGATGGCACAGTGGTTAGAATGCTGTATTGCAGGCTAGTTGTGTTGATTGCCAGCAGTTTGATTCTCATCGGCTCAAAGTTGACTCAGCCTTCCATCCTTCGGAGGTGGATAAAATGAGGACTCAGATTGTCGGGGGGACTCTGTAAACTGCCTAGAGAGGGCTGAAAAGCATGGGACATGGGTTAGATCACAACTTGGAAGTGCCTGAATGGATTTTGAAAGAAAAAAGGAAAAAATGTACTGTAAAAGATTTACTTCACTTATAAAAGTATAAATTCTGTATAAAAGAGCCTTGGAATATAAATCTTTCAAAAGAATGATTGATTATATGCCATTGTCAACTGTTAATCTCCATAAAGATTTTGTCTATGAAGCTATCTCCCCAACCTAGTTTTTTAGGTCTCCCAATGGTATAGACATTATCGCTATAACTGAGACCATCCACCTTTCTGCTGTTCTTTTTCCTTCCACCTTTCCCAGCATTAGAGCCTTCTCTAGAGAGTTAGATGGTTACATAATGGGCCTAAAGTAAGATAATTTGAGCCTAGCCTTGTGTAACTAGAGTGAGAACTCTGGATCGATTTGTTCAATGATCCTTTTGTTTGTGGCAGTCTACAGTATTTTCAAGAGTAGATGTAATGAAAGAAGATTGATATATGTCTGTAGCAGACTAAAAATTATGTTAGAGTGCCACACCATTTTGTGTGGTCCTGCTAATGGGAAATCAGGTCCTTGATAAAGTGAAGTGAGCAGCTATTGTGGATGAAGATAAATGCAAAGGACAATGACTGCTGCAAAAAAATACATTTAAGAAAAAGGTGTATTATGGATAGAGAGAAAAAAAGGCAGAGAACATGCAGCAATTTTGATGAAAATAAAAAAGGTGGAGAGGATCATCAGCAGAATGAATAAAATTGAAAATAAATAGGATGAAATGAAACAGTAAGGGAAGAAGTACTTTCTAAAGATTTATATAATAGTGACATGCTGAACCCCCAGCAACAGGGTTCAACATACTAATACTCTCCAGCAAGTCATTAAAAATATGAGAAGCTTAATTGTATGTTGTTGATTTAATACAATTGATTAACAATAAATTAGACTGAATGATGCAATAAGGAATAAGAATTTGACATTTTTTCATATAGGCCTAAAGTCATGGCTGTGCCAGTTGGCTTGGGGTGCCAATGGGAGAACAGTGCAATGGAAGTGGTTGATTAAGTAATAACAGATCCCACCTCCCTCCACTCCGTCCCCATCCTCCCCATGGTTACAGTTTTGCTGTAACCATGTTAGTTATCTGGGCCACTCTGTCTCAGCCCAAGTCACCTCACAGCGTTGTTGTGGGGAAAATAGGAGGAGGAAACCATCTTTGTTGCTTTGATTTTAATATCTTTTTATGTTTTAAGCCCTTCCCCCCCGAGTAAGATGGACAGCCAATAAATTTTATAAATAGCTAAAATAAATAAACATATTGAAAATCAAGAGTTATTTATGACAGAAAAACCGATGCTTCCTGCTTTTGTCAGACTCCTTCCTGGTAGCCATTTGTTACTTACAAAGTCTTCTACAACACAGCACCAGAATACATTAGACAAAACTGTATCAGTATAGCCAATCGAAGCATGGATTGAGATGGCCTCTTGTAAATCTTCTTCACACAAGAAGTACATGGAGAGTAAAATGGCAGATTTCTTCTGTTGCAGCCATGCACTCAGCAACTTCAGGCCATGGAAAGTTACAAATAAAAATTCAATGTCTGCCATTTAATAAAAATTGTGGAAAAAACTAGAACAAGTGAATTAATATCAGAAATTTACTGAAGAAAACTGATAAATTATGATATGCAAGTAATAGAATTACAGTGCATGGTATGTATATTGCATGGAATAAATGTGTTTTGTGCAAAATGACTATCAAAACATGCTTCTGCACATAGCATATCATTATATCGCATATCGTCTTCAGTGTTCCCATCTTTGCTATATAGATTATGTTTCATTAATTCTTATTTTACGATAACATGACCATAAGCAAGCTTCAGCAATCAGCATATTTAATCAGACTAAATTATGAAATTTAACCTGCACCAGGTGGAGACCATGAATTCGTTTCAATGTAACCATGATAGCTAGCTGGGTCACTCTGACTCAGCCTGTCACCTCACAAGGTTGTTCTTGTGGAGAAAATAGGAGGACTGTGTGTTGGATATGTTTGCCACCTTGCATTATTTGTAAAAATAATAAAGGTGGAATACAAATAAAAATAAGCATATACATGCAGACAAATCCATGAGGTGTCTTTAAGTATGCATTTGCTGTGAATTTCAATTCATCTGTAATGTATCTGTAATTCTAATGTATTTTTTTATTTGAAATGATATGATACACTTAGAATATTACATATACCCGAGGTGCAAAAATACAGAACAGTAAAATCCTCCAAGGGAAGTTAAAATACAGTTATAGATTGCAGTTCAACTTACTCTTTCAAATGATGCAGAAGAGCACTTGGATAATAGAAAATCTTGGCAGAAATATAGTTTACAGCATGTTTACGTTTTTGGTTCAGCTTGTTGCAAGAGACTGAACACAACTTCTCTTCGAGTTCACCCACCTTAAAGGTAACAAAATTCTTGTCCTTGTATAGATGAGATAGACTCTAACAGTATACATATATTGTAAGGTTATTATAACTCTTCTTTCACTTTTGACATCTATATGGACTGATCTGGATGAAAGGGATAAGTAAGAAGATTTAAACAGAATAAACTATACGTAGCAGTGAAAGAGGAAAAGAGCTACCTAATTTAAAAAAGTAAATTAAGTACTTAATTGCAAAAGAAATTGAAACTTTCTTCTTAGCAAATAAAATTCAAAAGCAGAAATCTTGTGGGATGCTTGCAGTTAAGATTGAAATATTTTTTACCTTCCTTGGTCATAGAAATAGCATTCTAGAAGTAACACCGGTAGCATAGCATTCTAGAAGTTATACTGGTAAAACGTGCTTGGATTTAAATTAAAATTAAAATATGTTTGTGAAAGAAAGGTAAACAATATACTTTGTTCCCATGTATATTTCTAGCAGATATTACAATTTTTGGACATTTTCTATTTCTTTGCTTTTGGAATTAATTCTGACATTGCAGCCAGTCAAAAATACTGAATTTTATGGAGGTCTGGAGCTTTTGCACTTGATCGTTTTCTTGAAAATGTTTCACCACCAGACTAAGAAACATCAGCAGTGTTGGTGAGCATCCTTGTTTGATCCTTGTTTATGTAGTTTGCTCTGCTAGTATTTGTGGGAATGTGGTTTCTCCTTGGTAGTTACTACTTTGTCTGGTTTTAATCCCTGCCTCTGCAAAGCAGAATGTATTGATTTCTGCAGAGGATATGCAAACACAAACAGGGAGATGGTTTTGTTAGAACAGAACAGAACAGAACGGAACGGAATAGAATAGAATTCTTTATTGGCCAAGTATGATTGGACACCAAGGAATTTATGTTGGTGCATATGCTCTCAGTGTACATAAAAGAAAAGATCATCAAGAATTCTAAGTTACACTTAATGATAGACATAGGGTACAAATAAGCAACCAGGAACCAATATCAATATAAATCATAAGGATACAAGCAACAAAGTTATAGTCATACAGTCATAAGTGGAAGGAGATGCGTGATGGGAACGATGAGATTAATAGTAGTGCAGATTTAGTAAATACTTTGACAGTGTTGAGGGAATCAATGTTAAGGCACCAATGATTGTTTGTATACATTTCTTTGTGCATGTGTATAAAACAAAATGTCTGTTTGAAACCTGTTGAATGTACAGAAAAAGTTTGGAATTTGTTTGTCCCTTTAAAAAAGCTGAATCATTTCCCATGGTGAATGCGGGCATGGGACATGCCTACATTCACTTTTTTTCTTCTTCTTCTGGTATGTATGTTTTATGTGAATTTTGTAATAAGTCAAGGAAATTGAGAAGTTTCTGTTGCTTGTTATTTTTTATTGTTTGAAATGTCTGAGGTTTCCCTCCCGCCTCCCTTTTCTATTTGATTTAGCCTTTCCCAGGCTCAAAGTTCTCTCCTCCAGATTTTATTAAGATTTGCTAATTAAGGTATCTGCCTCTTTGGTATCTGCTTCTTCTGTCTCTTCTCGTTAATTAAAGGTCACAGAGAGGATACGGAAAGGGGGAGAAGACGTAATACAATGTTTCTACAGAAAATCACTGGGAACAGATTCCCTCTCACACTTTTTCGGGGTTTTTACAGTGCTTTCACACATACATAAAATTAATTTCTTTGCATTTGAACTAAGGTTTCACTGAGTATCTCTACATATACAGAGTGCAAAGTATGCAAGATCAATTGTTTTTTGTCCAGCTTTTTTTTTTTAAATAACTTTTCTATGGGACTGAGAGTTCAATGGAAATAGCATATATGTAGAAAACATGTTACAGGCTGTCTGTTTATTGTGTTGATAAGGGAGACTTCACGAAGATCTGATAGACAAAAAGGACACAGAGAAAGGCATTCAAAGTGTTTTTAAGAAAAAAAGACAAATGGATACAAGTATTTCACAAAGGGTGGCCAGGTGGGAGGAGGATCGTCTTCCGTCTCTGAACCCTGATTAAAATGGAAGTGAAAAAGTCTTTTGAACCGAAAGCATGCACTTTTAACCTGGCACAAAACGAAGTTCCAGTTCAATTGAACAGAATGATGAAATTAAACCTTTCAGCCATAATTACGTTTTTAAGAACATGGACTGCTGGCTCCTGTTGCCTTACAGCTCTTGATTTAACATTTTTTATTATTATTTAGTTTCGGCTCCTAAAAGCCAAGAAAAGTTGTGAATAGTAATTCAATATGTTGATTCAATGTTCTCTGCTGATAACTTTCAAGCATGTACAAAATACAGAGCATGGTCCATTTCCTTATTGGGAGAAGCTGCATACTGAGTACAATGGAAAACGTCAGTTTATGCAAAAGATAATTAAAATAACTAAGCTTTCAACTTTTTCCAGCATAAAGACAGTCGCTACACAAATAAAATAAAATATTTTGCAGGGTAGCTTCTTCTCCCCTACCCCCACTTACTGCCAATGGGATTCCAGAATTTGGACTGATTATCAAGTCCTTATCTAAAGCTAACCTGAGAAGAAATCTTTTTGGCAGTTAACATAAAAGCTCATAAAATGAGGTGAAGATAGAAGCTGCTACCGCAATTTGTTTTGATAAATAAGTTGGAGAGTACAATTTTTTCACACGTTGATCTTGGCAAATATCCTTTTCTCTCCAATTATGAGTTTTACTATCTACTTCTTTTATTTGGGATGGTGGTGGTTTCCATCTGTATGCCCCACAAGGTTCAGCTTTAAGACCAAAGAATTTTTTTTCACACGCTGATATTGGTAAATGTTCATTTCTTTCTTTACGTATGTGAGTTTTTACTATCTACAGTACTAACTTTTATTTTGGGGGCCTTCAGCACACATATTTGCATGCCCCGCAAGGTTTAGCTTTAAGCTCAACCTGCTTTTCAATGACTTAAGTCTGGTACGTTAAGTCTTTTATTTAATTTATTTATTTTACAAAAGCAGAAACAAAGCTAATAGAGAATTTAAAAGGTACATCCAGTTTTAATGCAGTCTTTAAATTTTACTGTGATACCAGTTTCATCAGAGTGTGCATGGGGGAGGAGAAAGAGTGCAAGCATAAGACAGGATATGCAGTCCCCACAAAACACTGTCCAAGCAGAACTATATGACCAAGAAGGAAGAGAAGTATCAGCCCAGAAGTTTAAGTAAACTTGGGAAGACAAAGAAATTCATACAGAGGCAGAAAAGATGCTTGGCAATTATGCTGTACTAAGAGCACTTTAAGGAAAGAGGTGTAAGACTACATCCTTCCCAACTGCCTAGTGTGTGGTGGTATTCTTTCCAGATGATACAAATGGATTTTGCTGACATGCCCCTATACTTCCCATGGTATTCCTAGCTATCAAAAGCCCAACTTTTAAAACTTAAATGCTGTCTCTCTATGAAATTGTATATAGGCAATCAATGCCTTTAGACTTTGAATTAATTCGTATTCAAGATGTTTACTTTGACCATGGTCAAATTATTGATATGTTATACATTTTTTTCCATAGCAGTGCCAAAAACCCAAGGGCAAGTCAGACTACATCATGAACTGAGTGGGCTACACCACACTATAACCAATTGCTAGCAGGAAATTTGATGTTTCACAAAGTGCATCAGAGAAAGAACTCTGTGGAAAGGCAAAGCAATACAAAGTTTGAAGGTCTAACCTTACAGGTTCATTTAAGTCATTTGAGGCCTTCTCCAATCCAGAAATCCCAAAAGCAAGTCCTACTAGAGATGTTCCAACCTCCCGGAAAGCAAGGAAAAAAAGGAAAAAAAGGGAAAGTTCTGACAATGAAATCCTGAAGAGCCATGAAGACCATTTTTAATGAGTTTTAAGCCAATGGTCCTCATGGCAGTTTAATTTTGTTAGAATGAGCTTGTTTTACTATATTCATCTTCTTTCCTTCACTTTTCTGCAGCAAAAGCAACCGTGTTGCTAAAAATTGGGTTTCTGTTGGTATGATGTATTTACAATTGCCAAGTAGCATGCAACAGTCATTGAACTGGCTGTCCACCAACAACTTTTAAATAATTGCCTTAAGCCTATTTCATAATTCTATCTGGAATTTGTAAATTTGCCCTTTGTTTCCCTGCTGTATAAACCTTGATGGGTATAGGCTCAATATAGAAGAGAGCAGGTGTTTGAGATAGTGGTTTATGTGTTGAGGGTGCCTTATGGAGGCCCTACAAACACTGCTCTGTTAAGACATATTTTTAACCCAGAATCTAATTTTTCTCTTGGTAGCATAGAAAGGGATGCTACAAGGGAACAAACTGAGATTCTGGGTTAAGAATATGCTTTAGCAGAGCAGTTTTTGTAGGGCCTCAGTAAGACACCCTCAACGCATAAACCACTCAGCCTCAATCACTAAGAACATTTTTTTTTATATTGAGCCTATACCTATCAAGGTTTATAGTGTGAAAACAAAGGGCAAATCTGCAAGAGCACAATGTGTGTTAAATTGTTAAGACATGCATTTTTCAACCAATTGAAAATCCCATACAAGCAATACAACTTGAGTATGTTCAAACTCTCCTGTACTTACCAAAGATATGGTATCTGTTGACCGAAATTATTCCATACTTTCCTTATGCCTCAGGAGGTCCTTGTACAATTGGGCATTTAACCCCATTTCATGCAGTAACAGTTGCCTAAAACTAAACTAAACACAAGCCCAAGTGATTTTATAAAAACCAGGACTTCAAGGGCTTCCCAACTGCTATTACCATAATAATAATAATAATAATAATAATAATAATAATAATAATAATAATAATAATAATAATAATAATAATAATAATAAAAAAATAATAAATTTTAATTTGTATACCGCCCTTCTCCTGAAGGACTCAGGGCGGTGAACAGGCAGATAAAATATAGATACACACAATAATTAAAAACATCCCTTAAAAAACTAATTTAAATGCCCAAAAAAACGTACTCCCCCGTAAAATCACAAAATTTTAAAAACCCATCCAATAAAAATAAAAATCAGGCTAGTCCAGCCATACGAAATAAATAAGTTTTAAGTTCGCTTAGGAAAGGTCCTAAGGTCAGGTAATTGTCAAAGTCCGAGGGGAAGTTCGTTCCACAGGGTCGGAGCTCCCACAGAGAAGGCCCTCCCCCTGGGGGCCGCCAGTCGACACTGTTTGGCTGACGGCACCCTGAGGAGTCCCTCTCTGTGGAAGCGTACCGGACGATGGGAGATAGAAGCCGGCAGTAGACGGTCCCGTAGATAGCCCGGTCCTAAGCCATGGAGCGCTTTAAAGGTGGTAACCAATACCTTGAAGCGCACCCGGAAAACAAGAGGTAGCCAGTGCAGTCTGTGCAGGATAGGTGTTATGTGGGAGCTCCGAAACGCTCCCTCAATAACCCGCGTAGCCGCGTTCTGAACTAGCTGAAGTCTCCGGGTGCTCTTCAAGGGGAGCCCCATGTAGAGAGCATTGCAGTAGTCCAGGCGAGAGGTAACGAGAGCATGAGGCATCCCAGTCCAGGAAGGGACGCAACTGGCGGATCAGGCGAACCTGATAAAATGCTCTCCTGGAGACGGTCGCCAAATGGTCTTCAAAGGACAACCAACCATCCAGGAGCACGCCCAAGTTGCGTACCTTCTCCATCGGGGCCAATGATTCACCCCCGACAGACAGCCGCATCTGCAGCTGACTGTACCGAGGTGCCGGCATCCACAGCCACTCCGTCTTGGAGGGATTAAGTTTGAGCCTGTTCCTCCCCATCCAGACCCGTACGGCTTCCAGACACCGGGACAGCACTTCGACAGCTTCACTGGGGTGGCCCGGGGTGGAAAAGTACAGCTGGGTGTCATCAGCGTACAGTTGGTATCTCACCCCAAAGCCACTGATGATCTCACCCAGCGGCTTCATATAGATGTTGAACAGGAGGGGTGAGAGAATCGACCCCTGCGGCACCCCACAGATGAGGCACCTTGAGTCGATCTCTGCCCCCTGTCAACACCGTCTGCGTCCAATCAGAGAGGTAGGAGGAGAACCACCGATAAACGGTGCCTCCCACTCCCAACCCCTCCAACCGGCGCAGCAGGATACCATGGTCGATGGTATCAAAAGCCGCTGAGAGGTCTAATAGGACCAGGGCAGAGGTAACCCCTATCCTGCCCCTCCAGAGATCATCCACCAGTGCGACCAAAGCTGTCTCCGTACTGTATCCGGGCCGGAAGCCGGACTGGAACGGGTCTAGATAGACAGCTTCATCCAGGTACTGGGGTAGCTGACATGCCACCACACTCTCTACAACCTTCGCCGTAAAGCGAAGATTGGAGACTGGCCGGTAGTTCCCTAAAACAGCTGGGTCCAGGGAAGGCTTCTTGAGGAGGGGTCTCACCACTGCCTCTTTCAAGGCCGCGGGAAAGACCCCCTCCCGCAATGAAGCATTTGTAATCCCCTGGAGCCAGCCTCGTGTCACCTCCTGAGTAGCCAGTATTAACCAGGAGGGGCACGGATCCAGTAAACATGTGGTGGCGTTCAGCCTACCCATCAACCTGTCCATGTCCTCGGGAGTTACAGGATCAAAGTCATCCCAAACCACCTCAACAAGACGGGCCTCAGAACCCTCGCCTGGATCTACCCAATTTTGATCCAATCCGTCCCGAAGCTGAACGATTTTGTCATATAGATAACCGTTAAACTCCTCGGCACGCCCTTGTAGGGGGTCCTCCCGCCCCTCCTGTTGAAGGAGCGGGAGCACACCAGCCAATTACTTCGATATAAAAAAACCTGGCTTGTGTAGTTACAAAATATATAGACTTCAAACACTATAACCCTCCTAAATGAGAAGAAGGAAAAGCCGAGAACATCAATCTTGCAAATTGGCTTTATGCTAATCATTGGCTTTATGCTATTCAAAATGACCCGTGGCTGAAGAGTTTCCAGCTTTGTATTGCTTTAACCTGACAATTCCTTGCAAGTAAAAACACACTATGCAAGATGTAAGTTATCTGGCAAAAGGAACTACAATACAAGTGCTGACAGTCTACGAAATTGGCTTATCTTGTTACCTGGGACAGGCCAGTTTCAAAATGTGGCTGTAGATTGCCTACTCTTCTGGATGGAATTAGGTCTTTTCAGTATTTGTTTCCAGAAGAGTATACGGCAGATACATATTTGCCCTCCAAGAGGTCAAAAAGGAGAGAACTATAAGGAAAACAAGTTCTTGGAGGAGTGGGGGCATGTTAGCAAGATAGAAACAAAAGGAATGCAGTTATCAAAACTGCTATGGCAATGCAACTATTTCTTTATATTAAGACAATATCTCTTTCTTGAGGATAGTAGCAGTATACAGATGAAGAAGTAACTTGAGATTTTCTAATTATTAATATTCATGCTTCTATCATCTATACCTTTGTGTGACTATTAGCTTCTCCTTTCCTGAAATGTATAAAGCACCACAATCCAAGGACTCCAGAGTGCAACCCTATCTTCTCTTCCAATGGAACTACTGAATTTAACAGCAAGTTTATAGCATTATAGTATGGCAGTCCATTCATTATAGCTGTAGCACACACAGATTTCCAGAAATGAAAAATTAAGGGAAAAAAAGAATTGACTACATTTAAACCTCTAATTTTCCTTAACATTACAGAAGGGTAGGTATTATGTGTTCTTATTTCTTATTTAATTCTTCCATTCATTAAACACACTGTCCAGTTTCAGGAAATGTCTTATATTCAAGTATTACCCACTACTAAGGTCTGCTCTCAGTTTAAAAGCAGTTCAGTTCATGCTGATTCTGTAAGGATTAAAGAAAACCTTTTGGCATCATAAAAACACAGGCATTTGTAAAGCCTCAGGGTTTTTTTTTTCCAGTTAGGGGACATGCACTTTTTCCTCTATTTTTTCTTTGTAATATTTGTATGTAATGATTAAACCTTTAATAATGTAGAAAGTGATAAGAATCATATTAAATCCCCTTTCACATGCTGAATTGTAAGATCTCAATTTTTTACTGTTTTTCAGTTCAGTGTGTATTCAAGTGATTTTTCCTTGGAATGTAAAGATAGACACAAGCAGTTTGCCTTCAGCTTATCAACATGTCTAATGATTTGTTATTTTGAATTACCCATTCTCAGCTTCAATCTAAAAACTCTTAACAAATGATATAAATACTGAACAACTGCATTTGTACAATTTAAATTTATTTTGAAAAGTCAAATAATTACAGTTTCAGATCATACTACTAAATAGAACCTGCTTCATCTTAATTTCTGTATCATATAGACTTGTGTGAACAGATCAAATATTTCTTATATCCAGTCATTTGGGCCTATTCTGATTATGGGGTAATAAAAATAGGAGGAATACTTTGCAGGTCAGCTTGGTATTTAAAAGAAATTTCAATTTCCTCTCAGCAGCACTGGGATTATTTTACCAAAGCCTATTAAAGAGAGTGTGTCGGGTATAAGGTTTTTTCACCCTCCAAGGGATATACCTTCCAGTCCAATATTGTTTTAATTATTAAACTAAAAATACAGGAAAATTCTGGCTTCAGATTACATATCAAATTGTGTTAAAATGAAATAAACTGGACAAGCGGATTTTTTTGAAACCAAAAAGATGAGAGGTTATTAAAGTAGTAGTTTTCTACTGAAAATACAACATGCAAGCATTAGCACATACCAGTTCTTTCTCCATGAGGTTCAACAAAAATCCACTTGTTTAAAAAACAAATGCATGAATTACAAAATATTTTACCACTCTGGGATTCCCATTAATTTTTTAAAAGATATTTAAGCACATAAAACTACAACAATTACACCTGGAATATTACAGTAAAGAGATGAAAATGGGTATTTGAAAAGAAAATACATCTTAATGAACCAGGAACATTTTAATTTGATACAGGATAATGGTAGGGAACCAACAGGAAAAGCTAGGTTCAGAACATGCTGTTGAAAAATGTTATTTGCTCTGTAACTGACTTCTCTTCTTAATAACGCCCTAAAAGGAAGAAAAAAGAATGCTGTAATGATAAATTTATACCACCACATCAGCTTCTACATTAATTTAGTTGTCTCTGAAAGGGGAGTATATTGTATTAGCATTTCCTACGCAACTCTTAAAATCTCTCACTATATTAAGATTATGCATATTTACTCTTTAATTAATATAGTTATGCTTACTTGGACTGTAGGAACGAGATCTTGATCTTGATCTGTAACGACTATAATATGGTGAAGGTGATCGCCTCCTTTGAAAAAAATGCAAAGTATTACTGTTGACAGTGGCTCATTTCCATATTCATAGATTATAGCAATTCACAGGTATAGGCATTAATGAGGTTTGAAGATATTAATTGAAAAATTGTTTGTAGTGTTTATAATGTGGAAAAACAAGAGTTAAATTTTATACAGGTAATCCTTGACTTATAATCATTCATTTATTGACCATTTGAAGTTAAAACAACACTGAAAAAAGTGACATGACCATTTTTCATACTTATGACGGTTGCAGCACCCTCATGGTCAAGCAATCAAAATTCGGATGCCTAGTAACTGACATATATTTATGCCAGTTACAATGTCCTGGATCATGAGATCATCTTTTGCGACCTTATGACAATCTAAGTCAATTGGGAAACCAGATTCACTTAACAGTCATATTACTAACTTAACAACTACAGTTAATTCACTTAACAACTATGGTAAGAAAGATAGTAAAATAAGGCAAAACCCTCTTAACAACTATCTTGCAAATTTTTGAGTCAATTGTGGTTGCACGTTGACTACACACACACACAGGTAGTCTATTTCATTTACTTACTACTTCAATCAGTGACCATTCAAATGCTATGTCCTCACAATTACGTAACTGGAATTTGGGCACTTTGCAACTGGCACGCATTTACGGTGACTGAAGCAGCTTGTGGTCTTGTGAATGCCATTTGTGACCTTTACAGTCACAACAAGCAAGGTCAATAGGGAAGGCAGCAGGAAGCTGTGGTCATGTGATATTAATGAGTTGCAGTGACCTGCTAAACAATTGCAGTGGAGCTGAAGTTTTTATGTCCAGTATAGTCACATGATATTTTCACTTACCAACTGCATCAATTACAGACAGAGGTGCCGGTCTCAAATGCAATTGGTAGTGTGAACTATTGATTTATATAACAGCTATAGGTTACTTAGCACAAGTGTACATTCTATTTTTAAATAACTTCCCAACATGTAGGTTATAATGATCAGGACTTTTGTGTGAAACTTCCAAATTACCCTATTTGCCATTTAAGCACTTCCTAGGATATTTTCTTCCCAGACCAACTTTCTTCCATTTTTATTTTATTGTTTATTTCTCACACTGTATATCTTTCCTCTGATTTTAAAGTGATTTTTCTACCGATGAAAAAATATTACAATGAATAGTATTAACTATTTCGTCACACTCTAATTAAAAGCCTTTACAATGAACTGTAATCCAATAATCCTGATTTTTCTTTTCTTTTTTAAATGTCAGGCACAATCAAAAGTATAGCACCATAGTAAATGTGTGCCAGTTGTAAAGTGCCCAAATTGCAGTTATGTAATTGTGACGACACAGCATTTGAATGGTTATTGATTGAGGTACTACCTGTGAATAGAATAGAATAGAATAGAATAGAATAGAATAGAGTAGAGTAGAGTAGAGTAGAGTAGAGTAGAATAGAATTTATTGGCCAAGTGTGATTGGACACACAAGGAATTTGTTTTGGTGCATATGCTCTCAGTATACATAAAAGAAAAAGAAAAAAAATACCTTCATCAAGGTACAACATTTACAACACAAACGATGGTCATAGGGTACAATTTAACCCTTAATGATAGCAACAAAAAGTTACAGTCATACAGTCATAAGTGGAAAGAGATTGGTGATGGGAATGATGAGAAGATTAATAGTAGTGTAGATTTAGTAAATAGTTTGACAGTGTGGAGGGAATCATTTGTTTAGCAGAGTGATGGCCTTCGGGAAAAAATTGTTGTTGTGTCTAGTTGTTCTGGTGTGCAGTGCTCTATAGCGTCGTTTTGATGGAAGGAATTGAAACAGTTTATGTCCAGGATGTGAGGGATCTGTAAATATTTTCATGGCCCTCTTCTTGATTCGTGCAGTATACAGGTCCTCAATGGAAGGCAGTGTGTGTGTAGTCAATTTGCAACCACAATTGACTCAAAAATTTGCAAGATAGTTGTTAAGAGGGTTCTACCTTATTTGACTACCTTTCTTACCACAGTTGTTAAGTGAATTAATGTAGTTGTTAAGTTAGTAACATGACTGTTAATTTGGCTTCCCAATTGACTTTGTTTGTCATAAGGTCGCAAAAGATGATCTCATGATCCAGGACATTGTAACTGGCATAAATACATGTCAGTTGCTAGGCATCCAAATTTTGATTATTTGACCATGGGAGTGCTGCAACTGTCATAAGTATGAAAAATGGTCATGTCACTTTTTTCAGTATTGTTTTAACTTCAAATGGTCACTAAATGAATTTAATACTGGAAAACTCACTCCCTATTTATTTTGCCTCTTTCATAGGACACAGACAAGGTCATCACATCCTGATAGCATCTGATGAATCTATTTTTTCCTTAAAAAAAAGGACATGCAATGATAGAAGACCCCCCTCCTATTTTTTATTAGAAAATAATCAACTGACTATGCTTGATTGATTATTTTCTATCTAACAAGGAACAAAGAATGTTCCTTATTAGAAAATGTATCTGCTATTACCAGTTTGGATTTTAAAAGTGGTAACAAAGGAAAATAGTTCATATATCTGCTGGGTACAAAGTATAAGATGGCCACTCCTTTCCCCCACACAAATTACAAAGTTTCATTCATTTTTAATGAAATGTTCAGTATATTATTATTATTATGCTGCCTGCTTTCACGCTATTTTTTAAAATTGTTTTTATTATGGTATCCTGAGTATTTTAATAATATTCACTATATCATACTAATAGCAGCCAATAAAATGGCTAAAACATTGTTTCTATTCATTTCAAACATAATACAAATGGAAAATCATATTATATATGAGCAGTAACTTGCCTGTAAACTGCCTAGAGTCACTTAGATAAGATGGGCAGTATAGAAATTTTGTAAATAAATAAACTTAGTTTTCCAAATACTGCAAAATACTTTCTGGCAATGTCCTGGAAGAGGCAGGTCTGAATATTTTGGGCATATCTTTCACACATTTTGAGAGAAATTTACAGATGGATTTGGCTTATGCAAACCATATACTTTTATTTGTCACTTTAAATCTGCAATGTAGATAATTGAGGTTTGTTTCCCAAATTTAGTGGTGTACTCTTAGGGTGGTCTGTGTCCACAAATGGAAATTAGGTCACTCATATGACTCTTGGATTGTCCATCTCTGCTAAATGGGGAAGGAGCTCCAACAAAGGAGAATTCTGAGAACCTCCAGTGAAATTGTTGGTCCTTATCAGGCTGGAAAAGCTTACAAAACTATTTCCCAGGAGTTTGGACTCTGCCAATCCACTGTCGGGGAAACTGTGTATAAATGGATGCAATTCAACAATATTGTTAACCTCTCTAGGAAGGGTTGACCAATCAAGACCACGCAGCTTGCAATAAAAAAATTGTGGTTGCTCCCAAAATGGTTATCATTTGCAGGACTGTATCAAGTGGCTTCGATATAGAAAGGTGACATGGTGTATTGGCAGATTCTTTCCCAAAGCCAATCTCAAAGATTGCTTTTGGGAAACAGAACTTGGTGATCTCCCAAATAGCCATCCTATACATAGGCTGATTTATGACATCCTGGAATAAGCATCATTTTGGGAATGACTGCATTTCTTGCAATTTGAGAACTGTGACCACTTCCAAAATGGCACGTACTTCCGTACTGCATAGAGTTATAACTTTCAACATAGTTCGTCTGATCTCTCTCTCTCTCTCTTTTTAATAAAAGCAGAGGTGGAGTGAAGGAATAGCGGAGGTGGAGATTGGTTGCTCTGCTTTCCCAAAGGCAATCTTTGGAAAAGGTAAGTGGAGCAAGATGGGGGAGGAAGCCCAAGGGCATGGAACACAGGGTGTCTCGGGGTGGTGAAAGGCCTGGGGAGTCTGAAGCAGGCCTCATATGAACTGAGGAGATGCTGCAGTGTAAGCCTGGGGCTGTGTTGGTCTTTCTATGTATTTTCCCACCCTGAAATATCTCTTGCTCCTCTTAATGACTGCAATGAGGAGATCAGGGCCATTAAGTAAGACAATTATGCGGGTGCCTCACTTAACAGCCACAACTTACAACCATATTTTTTGATTCAATTATGATTGTAAAGTAAGGACCACTTGTATTCTACAAAAATAACATTTCTGCCCATCTACCATCTAAGAAAAACGACCAATGTAAGCTGAAAGCTTAATGAAAAAATGTTCTGTAAATGGAGGAGACCAAAACAGAACTCTGAAAATTTTATTTATTTGTATTCTATCATTATTATTGAACAAACATATTTAACTTGCCTCCCCCCACCAGCCCCCGTGAGCTGGGAAAGAGAGTGAGTGTTTGGCCCAAAGTCGCCCAGCTGGCTTTTATGGCTAAGGACGGCGCTTGAATTCACAGCCCCCTTCTTTCTAGCCTGGTGCCTTAACCATTAAGACCACACTGGCTCTCTAGAAGTTGAAGCATTCTGAAAGCAGAAATGAGCTAAAATTCTTCCAACCGCAGGACTGATCAATAGTGGAATGTTTAATTGCAGTTACATTTAACTGCAGTTATTGCTGCCCAATGGAAAAATCCATTATTGAAATAAATAAATAAATAAGTTTAATTTTTTACTGCTTTTTAGATTTAGATTCTCTATCTAATTAGGATGCGTGGAAAACAGATCATGTCTTGGGTCATATTTATGCAGATATACTGAACATTCAAAAGACTTCACAAACTTTTAAGCATCACTATCGGAATTTATTGCTTGTGTTAAAAGTTTTCCATCGCTTCCACATAATTTGAATTGAATACCTGTAGCGATAATCATATTCTTCATATCTGTCGTATCCTCTGTCGTATCCTCTGTCATAATAGGAATCACGGCGACGGCCAGTTCCTCCACCGCCGCCTCCTCCTCCGCCTCCTCCTCCTCCGCCTCCACTACTATTTATTTTAAAAAAGAAAGAGAGTTCAGACAGGTTAGCTGAAAGCTATACATCTATTTAAGATTTTGTATCAAGGATCAAAACAGTACTTCTAATGAAGGAACTGAAGATTCATAGTTGACTTAATTTCAGCAGTTATTCAAACTGGCATCAGTTATCAAAAATTATTTACAAAATGCGCTCAAGTCTTATCCTAAGCTCAGGAAAAAAATGAATAAAGCATATTCTTTTTTTTTAAGCAAGCTTTCAACTCCAGTTAACTGATATGTGGTCATTTCTCTGTATGTATACATTCCTGTAGTATTTTTAATTGGTTTTTATTCTATAGTTTAATTTTATTCATTTTAGTTATTCTGTTGTACATCAAGAACCCAGTGGCAGTGGTTAGAATGCAGTATTGCAGGCTAATTCTGCCCACAGCCTGGAGTTCAATCGTAATTGGCTGAAGGTTGACTCAGCTGTCCATCCTTCTGAGGTCAGTAAAATGAGGACCCAGATTGTTGGCTGCAATATACTGACGGCACTTTCAACGGCCCAGAGAGTGCTGTAAAGCACTATGGGGCAGTATATAAGTCTAAGTACTATTGTTATACTGCCCAGATTTGTAAGACTGGGGCCACTTAACAAATACAGTAATCTCTACAGCTCTTGGTTGGATGTAGTGAAAGGAAGTGTGTGTTTTTCTGGCAATTGGCAAATAGAAAACTGTTCACGATATGCTATAATGTTCAACTCCAGGATGCTATATATATAAAGTACAGTATGTTGTTAAATTTGACAGGTAGGCCCTGTACATGTGTATTACGAAAGCCGAAGTCATTCATTAGGGAGCAATACTGTTCATGGCCTGTCCTGAATTGAAAGCTTAACTGAATTAGGTTCTGAGCTATTTGCCAAGAAAAGCTGCAAAAATAGATACCACTATTGCTTCCTTTGAATGTTATGGTAATTTTAAAAATATTTATTCTTCAGGAAATACTGAGTACAGACTATAATTACACCTATTTCTGGAGTCCCAGGACCAAAACGTAAAAGGGGGAACAATGGGCTTATTTTGAGTTCAATTGGTTTCCTATAGCAAAATATTGGAACTATTTCTGTGGTATTGGAACCCAATCTTTTGAAACCTTCTGATGGAAAACTCTAGTGAAATAGATTGTTTGGAGTTTGAATAAGCAAATCTGTATATGTTTACTCCTATTCATTGAGCTCTGAAGTCTCACTTAAAATGCCAGCCATAGAATTTATTTGTAGAAACAGTAAGAGTGAAATAAAGAAGTCATTAGATTAAAACATGTTTAAAGGAATGGAACTTAGAGTCCAATGGCAAATGCATTTCTCATAGTAATATGAGAAACATATTACTAAATAAAAATAATATCTTACTGAGTTGGTCTGCCCATGTAGATGCCAGGGGTAGGTGTATGTGCTCTCTTTGTGATAGAGTAATCCACTCTGATTCTTCTACCATCGAGCTCCATTCCATTTGCATGTTCCATTGCCTACAAGAAAGATAAAACCCAAAACCCTCTTATGTCTATATATAGTAATCTTCTACAAATTAACTTCAAATTGGGGGGGGGGGAGAGAGAAATTAAATGTGGTCATTTTTAAGCCAACAGAGGAAGATGCTAATGCATTCCTAACATTTTATCTCTAAGCAAAGCAAAAAACAAATAAAAAGATAAATAGGCAGCTGGTTTTTTGCAACTAAAGTAAAGAATTCTATGATTAGCTTCTTCTTGCAGACTCAGTTATCATTTCATGATTTCCCTGTCTATTTCCATTTCATTTCTTCTAGAACTGGGTATAATTGAAGTTTCAAAGCTCTTCCAGAAGAGACCCCAGTTATTTTTTAATCTATATAAACATTATTAAAATTCTACCTATAAAATAAGCATAAAAACACAATAAACCACAAAAACTTAAACCTACAAATACAAAACTAACATCTAATTTAAAAACAACCCATATACAACTTCTGTTTTCATGTTCCTCAAAGATCTTCTGCCTTTACTTTCTTCACAGATCCATTAACACTAATTCTTTTGTAGAACAGATTCCCTTTTATATGACTTTTTAATTAGTCACTTTTTAAACATGCTGCATGGGGGGGGGTGATATTAAAAAACAAATCTCAAAAGTGGTACACAGAAATACATCAAAATGTCAGAAAATCGTAAAAATAAAATTTGAACTGAATGCACAAATATTTTTATTGAGTATAAATGAAAAATATCACATAATTTACTAAAATATATGACAACTGCAAGAACGAATTTGGCACAGCATTGGAAAAGAGAAACTTTGCCTACAACATCAGATTGAAAAACTAAAAATAGAGAATATGTAGCAATCACAAATTGGCATTATATATACTTAATAGAAATCTAATTAAATTTATGTAAAGTTGACTCCTATATATAGTACACATTGCATAGTAAGGCAAATTTAGTCATTTGTAACAGAAGGCAAGAATGTGTCTCTGGAAAGTTTTCCCATATTGCTTATTTTGTTTTATTCTACCATATCTATTGTCACTATTTAACATAAACTTTTTTCCTGTGTATTTTACTATAATAACAATAAAAATATATTTTAAAACATGCTTAATATATCATGAGACCGATTTTACATTGCGCAGAATCAGAGAAATTGAAACCTGCTATTACTACTGCTTTACATCAAGTTACTAAATTATTTTTCAAAAATTCTCAATGATGTATTTCATTAGCTTAAGAACCAAATAACATGTTTATGTTAAGACATTTAAAAGTTAAAAATTTCCACTAATGAGGAAAATGCCTGCTTGCCATCAAATATTTTGTTAGAAAAAGTTAATGCCATTCCAAAGAGAATTACTGCTTCTATATCATAATAGATAGTCCTATCAGAATGTTCACTCAGAATGTCTTTGTGTAAGACAGAATTGCCCTATTGTACAATAACACTTATGAATTGGCCTCAAATACATTTCAGGATATTATTTAAATAATTATATTTAAGAGGGAAAATTGAGAATTTAGAGATTAAATTCACAGACATTCACAGAAGCTAATTCGGTATTATTTATAGCCTGAAACAAAATAACAGGAAAACTGAATACTGAATATATCCCTATTTAATGTTCTTTAAAACCACATTAATTGTAGTCTATACTGCCACCTTGTGTTTCCTTTTATGCCACAAAAATACTTGTTTTCTTTTTATTATGTTATAAATCTTATGCATTATGTTGTTTCAATACATTGATGTCTGTATAATGTGTTTAAAGTTATTTTATTTAGATATCTTAGAATACTAAGAATGGAAAAGAGGAAAAAATCTATCAATGTTAATTCCAATTTTGGGATCAAAATTACAAATGTAAATTTTTTTTTTTTTTAATCCAAGCAAATTTATTCTGGTTTCTGTTCATATTATACGAATCTTTTCCCCCTTACAGAAATGTTATTAAATGCAAATTATAGTAAAATGAATATTATTTATAAAAGCATGGTTCACTTTAGTGACGAGAGCGATCATCAATCTGTGTGACATTGCGAGGTTGCTCAGATTCAAGACCATGTAACATGGCTGACATAATGGCTCACCAAAAAGGTAGAGGTGACCCATAATAAAAGGTTAATATTAGCTAAAGTTGATACTGTCAGACTGTCTTAAAGCAGAGAATGCTACTAATTGGTCTAGAACAATCCAATCATCTACTACTGACTGGCCATCAACCTTCAATGCATCTTTGTAATATCCTGAAGAAACATCTAACAACTAAACCTGCTATCAAAAGATCTCGAGTGGGTAGACTCCGTTGGTTTGATTCTGAATGCCAGAGGCTGAAAAAGAAATTGAAGGCAGCCATGAGGCTTGCCCAGAGGAATCCTACTGCTCATATATAACCTGAGATGTTGCACACAGGAAGAGAACACAAAACAATTTAAAATTAAAATTAAAATTAAAGAAAAAAAGTTCTGCCACCTTAATTTGGGTAGAACTTGAATTGGCTGCTAAAAGTCATAATTCAGCAATATAGCAGGAGTTCTAAAGGAACAGATATTTGCATTTGATAGACCAATCTCTGCTGAGGAATGGGAGAACTACTATTAAAGTCTGTTTGCTTCTACCAAATAAGTAGAGAAACAGCCTTAAAGAAGTGAATTAGCACCCCCTGAAACTCTTTCCTCTTGGCCACCAGTCTCTGTAAAAGAAATAAAATCAATTATTAAATGTCAAAACAAAGCCCCTGGTGAGGATTTCTACCAGCAGAAATATTTAAGAATTTTGCTGATTAGTGAAGTCCATTAATGGCAGGCTTTTTCACACATATAAATAACACTTGCCATATTCCAGTTGGCTGGAAGATGGCAATAGTGGTCCTCATATAAAAAAAGGGAATAAAAAGGATCCCAGTAATTATAGACCCATTAGCCTGATAAATATTGTAGCAAAATATATATATGCAAGGTTTCTTCTGAACAAAAGGAAAATCTAGGCAGAGGAAAATCATATTCTCATAGAAGAACAAGCAGGCTTCAGACAAATTCTATCTACTATCTAATTGCTAAATATGCTTATAAGAGGAGCCCCCTATATGCAGCCTTTACAGCCACATTTGATTCGGTAATCAGAGATGTACTATGGCGTAAACTGACAGCTCTTAAAACTGAACCTAGACTACTAATCCTGATTAAAGCCTTATATACAAATACTTGTTTGAAAGTGCGATATGGGGTTAATGGAGTTCTGACTAACAGGATTCACACATAAAAAGGGGTAAGGCAAGGGTGTATTTTACCTCCATTACTATTTAATTTATACATCAATGATTTGCCAGGATTAATGAAGGACACTATGATGCACATCTCAACGATTCTAAATAGAAATTGCAACATCTTGCTCTATATTGATATGATATTATCATAATTATAAGTAGGATTGCGTAGACTACCAAGAAGATTTAGTTACTACTGTCAGTTCTCTCTTTTTTTTATTGAAAAAGTTTTAACAAACAAAAACATTTTCCCCCTTTTTCCCCCCCCACAAAACCCCCTTCCCCCCTCCCTTCCCTCCACCACCCCCCCCGGCTTCCCGGGTCAATCACAAGGTATTGTTATACATAAGCCAAACAGAGAGTAAAATTTTCCCTTCTAATCCAATTCACCTCATCCAAATCTTTTCATTTCCCAACCCCCCCATTACATAAAATAATACTTCCTAATTATATCTGATATTTCTTAATCTGATATCTGTTTTGTAAATAATCAATCCATTTTTTCCATTCAATTAAGTATCTTTCTTGCGTATTGTCTTTCAAAAAAGCTGAGATTTTAGCCATCTCAGCCAAATTAGTAACTTTCAATATCCATTCTTCTATTGTAGGTAACTCTTTTTTCTTCCAATATTGTCCAATCAACAGCCTTGCTGTTGTTATTAAATTCAGAATCAATTTAGTCTCAATCTCTGTACAATCCGTTATAATTCCCAAAAGGAAAAATTGCGGCAGGAACTTTATCTTCTTCTTCAGGACATTTTGAATAATCCACCAAATTCTTATCCAAAAGGCCTTAATTTTCTTGCAAGTCCACCAAATATGAAAATATGTAGCGTCATCAGTGTCACACCTCCAACATTTTGCTTGGATATCAGGATACATACATGATAATTTTTTGGGATCTAAGTGCCATCTATAAAACATCTTATAAAATTTTTCCCTTAAATTCTGTGCTTGTGTAAACTTAACACTTCTAACCCAGATTTTCTCCCATGTTTCCAACATTATTGGTTCCTGAATATTCTGTGCCCATTTTATCAAATCCTTTTCCGAATCTATTTAAAGCAACACATTATACAATCTCTTTATATGCTCCTGGGTCTGATTTCTAATTTGCTTTATTAAATTTTCCTCCCTTTGCATTATACCAATTTTTTGATCTTCTTTCCATCTAGCACTTAGTTGCCCATATTGAAACCAAGTATAATTCCTTCATTTAATACCTGTAATGATTTTAATTGCAATCTACCTCCTTCAGCATACAAAAGTTCTTTATAAGTAATCATTTCCTGTTTCTGTTCTATATTTATATTCTCTATTGCATGTCTGGGGCTCGCCCATATAGGAATCTTATAGTCTAGTTTATAAGAATATTTTTTCCAGACCTGCAAAACAGCACTTTTCAACACATGATTCTTAAAAGCCCTATCCACTTTTTTTTCATAAAATAAATATGCATGCCATCCATATAACACTACTGTCAGCTCTCTTAATTATTAGCAAACCCAAACCAAAAATTATGGTGTTTGGCAAACATAACTAGAGACATAGATGGCAACTACCAACTACCGTGTTTCCTCAAAAATAAGACCCTGTCTTATATTTTTTTGAACCCTGAAATAAGCACTTGGTCTTACTGCCATGCGCTCAAAAGCTCGATTGGACTTATCAGGGGCTTTCTTATTTACCTGAGCAAGATTCAAACAGCTTGATAAAATGGTTAGATTTAGGAGATTCCATTCTATCCTATATAATGAACATACATGTATTTGCAGAGCTGAAGAGGTAGAAGACCTGACTCATATATTATTTGATTGCTGTCTCTATAAGGGGGGAAGCGATAAGTACCTTGGTCCATACATTAAACATATGGCCCAGTCGGAGACCCATATTAAAACAATATATCTCATGTGTAGCCAGAATTTCAAATGACATTTAATACAGCAGTTTCTGAGTAAAATGATCCGAGTGAGATTGGCATATGTGGGCCTGATTGGGGTAGATTGCAGCGGTGACAATAAAATACAATTTTATTGTGTGTTTGAACCTTATACTTTGATATGACTTATAGGCTAATCAATAAAGCTAATCTATCTAAAAACACATTATCACAAGAATCAGAATCCTGAAGGTGATATACCATAAACTCTGAACTATTTAGATTTATTTATAGTGATATGCAAAACTTCAATTTTGAAAAATTGGCAAAAATGTAAAAGCAACCTGAAACTTGATTTGATACAGATATAATTCTTAGCTCTAAGGATTTAACTCATTCACTATAGTATCAATGGAAATATTAAGCAGAATATTAATGGCAGGAGTCAAACTGAGTCCTTTGGGAGAAGGGCGGTATAGAAATTTAATAAACTAAACTAAACTAACTAAACTGTTTCAAATGAATAAATAATTAAATCTTTTAAAACTTCACCTGGAACAAATTATGCCTAATTAATTCATAAGTTTACCATATCTCCTTTTAAAAAAGACGTCCAACTGGCATTAGATCTTAACTATACTTTTTATACAATTTTTTTGTAGATTTTAACTATAGGTTAAAGATAATGTAATGGGAAAGATCATACATGTATGTAATTTCTTCCTAATTTTCCAAAAGATCTTAGCAATAATAAAGTCTTTTTCTGGCTGAATTAAGATTCTGGTTGATTAAAGTATTTATGTAGGTTTCTTTATAATAAAAAAGGAACTTGTTGCTCATTTCTTTTTTAAGCCTCCCTATAGCTCTGACTTTTCTGATAATTCCATGCAAATTACTAGGCCCAAATTTGCTTAATCATTTGAGATCAACAAGGCTTAGCTGGATGCTACTACCTAGTTGGATTAGCAGTATAAAATATTTGGTTTAAAATGAAGTAGCTGAGCCGTGGATTTATATGCTGAGTTAGCAGTATATTAGCTATCACATTTTTTAATATGACAAACAGGACAAGTTCACACATACCACAAAATTATGTACACTTACAAATAATAAACAATAGTGTTAACTTTGCACCAAGATAAAACTGTAACAGCCATAATATGGTTTTGTGCAAAATATGTATTTTGTTCTGATATTGTATTAGTCCTCTCTCTTTAAAATACATTAGCATATCCTATCAACCCCAACCAAGCTCAGAGAAAACCAGGTACTCTGTGAAAGTATTATTTATATACCGTATTTTTCAGAGTATAAGATGCACTCCCCCCCCCCAATTGGGTGGAATTGCTTATACAGCAATTGTTGCCGAAGCCCCATCTACTCGCCAGCCCCCACCCACCAGCCGTTTTCAGCCTCTGCGTGTCATGTTTTTGGCCTCTGCATGCTTCATTTTGGACCCATTCTGGGCTGCAGGGATTGCCACAGCACATCACCACCAATCGACGTCTCCACATGTCGCATTTTCATCCTCTGCCCAGCGTGTTTTCACCCTCCGCACGCCCCGTTTTAGACCTGTTCCAGGCTGTGGAGATTGCCACAGCACATCACCACCTCCACACATCGCATTTTTGGCCTCTACATGCCTCCGTGTGTTGCATTTTCAGCCAGTTCCAGGCAGCGGGGATTACCGCCACCTGGAATCAGCCAAAACAGAACATGTGGAGGCCGAAAACACGACACACAAATACCGATCGGTGGCGATATGCTGTGGCGATCCTGGCAGCCTGGAACAGGTCTAAAATGGAGCGTGCAGAGGACGAAAACACAACATGCGGAGGCAGCAATGGGCTGTGGCAATCCCTGCAGCTTAGAACAGCTGATTGGTGGTATTCCAATCAGCTGCTTGTGCTGAATCAGAATCAGTGATAACATGCAGAAGCTGACTGGCTGTTTGCTACAAGGACGCTAGCCAGATGAATACCAATGGATGTTGGTAGGCAGAGGCACTGTTGTAACTTTGAACTAAATGAACCGTTTTAAGTCGAGGACTACCTGTATTTTGTCATTTAATTCAGCGATCACCAACTGGTGGTCTGTGGACCACTGGTGTTCCATGAGAAAATTTTGGTGGTCCGCAGAAAAATTATTTGCATTTTTTATATTGCACTAAATCAAGGGTCCTCAAACTATGGCCCCTTGGGATGGATACATGCAATGAATGTTTTTGTTGCTGCACAGTCTTCCTCTTTGGGGTCTTTTTGTGCAAGCCAGAGGGGGGCAGAAATTCCAACTTGGGGGTCTGCTTCAGTCTCCTAGTGCCAGGGATTTAGGTGAAGACTGGAAGGAAGTGCCCCTGGTGGCAAAGAACCAGAGGGCCTTGTTCTAGTGGGACTGCATCATGTCCTGGAACTGGCTGACCAACTCAGCCCGCTGAACCTCCAGGCGCTGGTACCTGGCCTTGCACTCCCACAGTCTTCCCTCTGCTTGGAAAGCCTATGCTCCTACTCCTCAGTTAGGTGCTTCTGCGGAGCCTCCTTCCCAGTCAGATCCAATCTGAAAAAAGCCAGCTGTTTTGCCAACTCTTTCTCCTGGTGGCTGCTTAGCTCCAACAACTGCTTCCTATTGGGGCCCTAAGGAGCCCAGGTGGGCAGGCGAGGCGTGGCGAGTAGAGGCTGGCAATGCACCACTCGATGTAAACTCAAGTTAGCCATGCCCACCCAGTCACATGACCACATTGCCACGCCCACCCAGCCGGTCATTAGGCAGATCATATTAGTGGTCCACAGGATTTAAAATTATGAATTTAGTGGTCCCTGAGGTCCAAAAGGTTGGGGACCCCTGATTTAATTCCTGCTGTTCATAATTTACTGTTACTGAACAATTGTTACTGAGAAATTCCCAGAGATATTGACCTGAGCTGCAGGACATTATGATACTGGTCATTCAAGACTTTCAAATAACAACACTTTCATAAGAGAAAAGATGCAAGGTTATCAGCCTCCAATGAATTTGTGCTACATAAAACATTCCTTGCTAATAACATGCACTGGTCAATATTGGCACATTTTGGTTAGAATGTCAACATCAAAACCAAAGCGTAGTTTTACCCCAAGCATCCTTATGTTTTAACATGCAAGGTAGCATTTCTAAACTAGAGACCATCTGGAAACTTGCCAACATCCTACCTAAATGTCTGGAAAGTATACAGGTAGACTTCCATTTATAACCCTTTGGTTAATGAGAATTTGAATTAATGTCTATCTCCAAAAGTCAGCTGTGTCCTAATTTGAAACTTTTGACTTTCGCCCTCCCCTCCCCACCAAATGGTCACGTAATCACATTCTGGACGCTTGGTCAGACGCATTCTGACTGGTTACATCATCATGGCATTTGTGACTTTTTGGGCAGTTTCTTACAAAACTTGCCTTTAATTAAATTGGATTTATATTTACAACCACGATTCAACTTACCTCAATGGTAAAAATAATTCTTAAAATTGGTATAGTGTTGACTTGTGATGCAGAATTTGTTTTCAATTGTTAAGGTTAAGTCAGGGACTACCTGCATAGAATATACTGACCCACATCCAGGATGCATCCTTTGCGCCTCAGAATAGTTATTAGTTTTAATTGGGTAAAACAATAAAATCTGATATATGAGGTTGTGTTTTAAAAAACAATCAAGATTAGCCATATATTTAGGATCCTACATAAACTAAACTATAGTTAAAGTCATCAAAAGAAGCCATTTATTTCATTATATATGTGATTACAGAAATTTATCTGTAGTATTTATCAGGTAATTTCAAAGTTAACAAGTATCTTTGCAAAAAAACCTGATAATTTCAATTTTTTTTACCTCTTTAGAATCGTCTATTCTTTCAAAGTAAACAAATGCAAATCCTCTTGATCGCCCAGTCCGTTGATCGTACACGACGTTGACGCCACTCAATGGCCCATAACGGGAAAAGACTTCTCGAAGATCCCTCTCAGTAGTATATAAACTGAGGCCAAACACTCCAAGACATGTATTAGGATCTGGATTAGCCTAAAATGTACCAAGTTAAAATATTATCACATGATCTGCAAGCCGGATGCACGCATTCCTATGGGACAAAAAATTTAAAATACATAGGTATTTTCAAAGTATTTTCATAATATTCCTACAAGCTTACACTACATACTCTGCTGCCAGTGTGCCTTCTTCGGTTAGACATAGGAGAATGGCTTCGACTCCTTCGACGCCGATATTCTGGAGTATATGATTTACTTCGTGATCGACGCCTGTGAGAATGGGATCTAGAGCGAGTGTATCGCCTGTGAGAATGTCTTCTGGATCTAGATCTTTAAATGGTAAAAATAAAGTTCCATATAAAACTGCAATAAGCCATCATTAAAAGTTATTAATAACAATTTAAAACTACTGAAAGCATTTATAAAACAACTGATAAAAATTTAAGACATTAATTCCAAATTTATGGGCAACTTATGGAATAAGATCTGTACCTGACATGCTGTTAAAATGCTGGAGTTACATATCAAAGAAATCTCTCAAGAAATTCTAATCCTCACCTAACCTAAAACAGATTTATTTATTTTTTAAAGGCAAAGAAATGAAATAATACTACAGGTCTTAATATTCCAAAGTGGAGCAGTAAATTGCAGAAAGACTCCCAAAACTGCATGACCACTGTCACCCTATTCTAGGTGTGAAATGAGCAGAAATTTGTGTATTTTTATTTAGGACACAATTTGTCATGGAAATCTTTTAACTTATGTTCAAAGTCTTTATACATTCTAATAGAAATATTTTCATATTTTTCATAATTACCATGTAGCAATGAATTTAAATGGCTTACCTGTATTTCTACACTTGCATGTATATACTTACATATTGTTAAAACACATCACAATTGCTTGAAAACATGCACAGTACAACAATTCAGATGGGTTTTACAATGTCACAATGTTACCTTTTTATTTTTATCATTACCACCATATGACTATTTATGAAGTTTCTGGGCATTTTTCAAGCCATGACAAAAATCTTACGTTACATAATGCCTAAATTTTCCAATGAAAGATCTAACCAACAAGTGTACAAATAAAGTTTAACATATTAAAGTTTTTAATAAACATAAACATACCTGGATTTTGATCTTGATCGAGAGTGTGACTCAGAATGTTTAGAAGCTCTTGATGGGCTACGAGATCCTGACCTGCTCTCAGATTTTGCACGAGCAGGACTCGCAGCTGGAGATTTTGACTGGGAGCGTGACTCCTACCGAAAGAAGCAGTATTACAAATGGTATTGGTTGCACAAATGCCTACCTTCTTATGTTAAAAGTAACTATATTTTATTGATTGTGCCTGAAAAATAAATGGTTAGGCAATACCCTCCAGGGCAAGATTCTCTTTAACCCACTATTAATATTGTGTAATTTCCTCAAATAATTCCCTACATGAACCAGATGACCAATGTTCTATTAACTAAGTAATCATGCAAATTCATCTATAACTTGATCATACAGACACTGGAACATAAGCCATACATTTACTTAACCTAGGACCCATTCATTCTTCCAGATTCTTTTAATGCTACTTCACTCTTGCTTTCTACTTTTCTTCATTCTTCATTTTTCATTTTTCATACTTCGTGTATTCTTCCCCAATTCAAACAATTCATTATAGCCTTAAAAATATTCAAGTGCTTCTATCTGACCAATCTTCTGTTCAATTTTTTCCCCCATTCAATTTTAATTTTCTGATCTTTAACATTTTTCATTAGCCTTCTTTTATCTTGATTTATCTTCCACATTCTTGGAAAAAACTCTTCCATTTCTTCACGAACATTAACCTTAATGGAAAAAGAACATTTAGTATATTTAAGCATGTGGGGATTATAAAATCCTGCTGGATTTTCAGAATTTTATCGACTAAAATGGAATAGCCAGCAGGTGAAATGCAAATAACTAGTTTATAAAAGCAATTAAAAATATTTTAACTGATATAATCATATAGGCTCTACTAATGAGTCCACTGATTCACTTCCAGTGTTTCCCAAATATTGTACACCTATTCTCCTCCCTAATTTCAGCAACTTTCAAATCTGTAACATTTATCCATATTTGTATTTACACACACACACACACACATTCTTAAATACACACTTGCCTGAGGTTTAAAAAGATAAATAGACTTATAGGCAAAGATTCAAAGAATTGCAATGGCATATCCATTAACACAAATACAAATAATAAAGTGTCTTGATTTCTGCTTTTTAAACAGAAATATTGCACAACTTATTACAAATTTGGTTAAAATATATATTAAATGCTGGTTATTCAAGTCCCAAATCCATACTGAAAATGCAAATTTGATTTACTTCTTTGAATCTGAGCCATAGAAGCTACCTTTGATAGATAGATTCCTGTCTATCATTAAGTGTGATTATTTTATTCATTACAAATATTTGTACAGTAAAATAAAAACAAAGCTAAACTATTTGTTAGTATCAGTATGGTTTAATAGTGCAGGTAATTGGTTAACCGTCTGACTAGATGTCTACTTTGTACTCCATCAGAAGAAATGTATCAGGCAAGGCAATATAGAAAGAGCAAAGTTTGTGTATGTATATTATATGTATCTAAATGAGGTAATCGTTCTCCCAAACTAAAGTACCAAATAGGTACTTTACTCTTGAATTACTTCAAATTTATTTAATTCAAAAGCTGATCATTTTTCCAGAAGTTAAAAATGTTCATTTTATTTTCTAATTTTAGATTTTTTTCCTATCATTTTTAAAATACTGAGTAAAGTTGCAAAAATCTCAAACATTTTGCACTTTTAGCAAGAATCTGCAAATGCTTGGTAGCTTTTGTAAAATTCAGCTTTTATGTACTATTCTCTACATACTTTCCCACAATTAAATATCACATAATCTAACTATTTCAGAAAAACTTTTAAAAACAGATTTTTAATGGGAGAAAAATGGGTATTAAATATAACCCATTTTTACGACACCCAGGGGAAGGGCCTTCTCTGTGGGGGCTCCCACCCTCTGGAACGAACTCCCTCCAGGACTTCGTCAACTTCCGGATCTCCGAACCTTTCGTCGCGAGCTTAAAACATACTTATTCATCTGCGCGGGACTGGATTAGGTTTTAAAGTAATTGGTTTTAAGGGGTTTTTTATTATTTATACTGTTTTAATGATTTGGGCTTTAGAATAAGTTTTTTAATTGTCGTTTTAATCTGTATTTATATGTGTTTTAACTGCCTGTAAACCGCCCTGAGTCCTTAGGGAGATAGGGCGGTATATAAATATGAAAAATAAATAAATAAATAAATAAAACTGGAAAATGCATAAGACCATAGATAATGATAGATAGCTTATTACAAAGAACTACAGATAGTTCTCGACTTATAACCACAATTGAGCCATAATTTTTCGTGTAAAGTGAGACATTTGTTAAAGAGAATTTTGCCCCATTTTATAATCTTTCTTGCCACAGTTATTAAGTAAATCACTGCAATTGTTAAATAAATTTATTTTTATTTATTTATTTATTTAAATTTTTATACCGCCCTTCTCCCGAAGGACTCAGGGCGGTGTACAGCCAAAGTTAAAACAATTTAAATATACAAAATTAAAATATCAATTTAAAATACATATTCAGTCATGGCCAAATTAAAACCGTCAATTGACCCAACGTAAAATACCCCATATAAAATTACAAAAAGTTTAAAATTTGGAAATTTAAAAATCAAGCCAGTCCCGCTTGGATAAATAAATAAGTTTTTAATTCCCGGCGAAAGGGCCGAAGGTCAGATAATTGGCACAAACCAGGGGGAAGTTCGTTCCAGAGGGTAGGTGCTCCAACAGAGAAGGCCCTTCCCCTGGGGGCCGCCAGCCAGCATTGCTTGGCGGACGGCACCCTGAGAAGACCTTCTCTGTGAGAGCGTATGGGTCGGTGGGAGGCATAAGGTAATAGCAGGCGGTCCCGTAAGTACCCGGGCCCTAAGCCATGGAGCGCTTTAAAGGTGGTAACCAGAACCTTGAAGCGCACCCAAAAGACCACAGGTAGCCAGTGCAGACTGCGCAGGAGTGGTGTTACCCGGGAGCAACGTGGAGCTCCCTCAACCACCGGCGCAGCTGCATTCTGGACTAACTGGAGTCTCCGAGTGCACTTCAGGGGTAGCCCCATGTAGAGAGCATTGAAATAATCCAGACGAGAAGTGACGAGAGCATGAGTGACCGTGCATAAGGCATCCCGGTCCAGAAAGGGGCGCAACTGGCGAACCAGGCGAACCTGGTAAAAGGCTCTCCTGGAGACGGCCGCCAGATGATCTTCAAATGACAGCCGTCCATCCAGGAGAACACCCAAGTTGCGTACCCTCTCTGTTGGGGCCATGACTCGCCCCCAACAGACAGCCGCGGTTGCAGCTGACTGTACCGGGGTGCCGGCATCCACAGCCACTCCGTCTTGGATGGATTGAGTCTGAGTCTGTTTCTCCCCATCCAGACCCGTACGGCCTCCAGGCAACGGGACAACACTTCGACAGCTTCGTTGGGGTGGCCCGGGGTGGAAAAGTACATCTGAGTGTCATCAGCATACAGCTGATAACTCATCCCGAAGCCACTGATGACCTCACACAACGGTTTCATATAGATTTTGAACAGGAGAGGCGAGAGAATCGACCCCTGAGGCACCCCACAAGTAAGGCGCCTCGCGGTCAATCTCTGCCCTGTCAACACCGTCTGCGACCGGTCAGAGAGATAGGAGGAGAACCACCGATAAACGGTGCCTCCCACTCCCAAACTGGCGCAGCAGGATACCATGGTCGATGGTATCAAAAGCCGATGAAAGATCTAACAGGACCAGGGCAGAGGAACAACCCCTATCCCTGGCCCACCAACGCGACCAAAGCTGTCTCCGTGCTATACCCGGACCGGAAGCCGGACTGGAACGGGTCTAGATAGACAGCTTCATCCAGGTACTGGGGAAGCTGCCATGCCACCACACTCTCTACAACCTTCGCCACAAAGCGAAGGTTGGAGACTGGACGGTAATTACCCAAAATAGCTGGGTCTAGGGAAGGCTTCTTAAGGAGGGGTCTCACCACCGCCTCTTTCAAGGCGGCGGGAAAGATCCCCTCCAACAAGGAAGCATTTATAATTCCCCGGAGCCAGCCTCGTGTCACCTCCTGAGTGGCCAGCACCAGCCAAGAGGGACACGGGTCCAGTAAACATGTAGTGGCATGTAGCCTCCCCAGCAGCCTGTCCATGTCCTCGGGAGCCACAGAATCAAACTCATCCCAAACAACATCAACAAGACGTGTCTCAGTCATCTCATCCGGATCATCACAATCTTGGTCCAAACTATCCCGAAGCTGAGCGATTTTATTGTATAGATAACCACTAAACTCCTCAGCACGTCCCTGTAAGGGGTCATCCCGTCCCCCCTGGTGTAGAAGGGAACGGGTCACCCGAAACAGGGCAGCCGGGCGGTTATCTGCCGACGCAATGAGGGTGGAAACGTAGGAACGTTTCGCAACCCTCAGTGCCACTAGGTAGGCTTTTGAAAAAGACCTAACTAGTGTCCGATCAGCTTCGGAACGGCTGGACCTCCAGGTACTCTCTAGGCGTCTTCTCCGGCGTTTCATCTCTCTCAGCTCCTCAGAGCCAATTGAGATCTATGCCGGGTCAGAGGCCGCAAAAGCACGACACGGTCCAAAGCCCCAGCCGCGGCCTGTTCCCAGGCCGCAACTAGTTCTTCAGTTGTGCCGTGGGCAAGATCCTCAGGAAACGGCCCAAGCTCTGTCAGGAACCTCTCGGGGTCCATCAGGCGCATTGGTTCCATCTCCCTGCCAACGCATTGGTTCCATCTCCCTGCGGTGGTGAGCGGCGGTCTGAAAGTCTAGGCGGAGGAGAAAATGATCTGTCCATGACACCGGTATCGTCACTAAATCCTCTAATACCAGATCATTAAACCACTGTCCAGAGATATAAATCAAGTCCAGTGTGGACCCCCCCCCCATGTGTGTAGGGCCATCAGCTACTTGGATCAGGTCTAAGGCCGTCATGGAAGCCTGGAACTCCTGAACCACTGTCGACGACAAGCCGGCCGATGGCAGATTGAAGTCCCCCATGACCAAAAGTCTGGGGATCTCAATCGCCACCCCGGCAAGCACCTCAAGCAGCTCAGGTAGGGCTGTAGTCACGCAGCAAGGAGCCAGGTACGCGATCAACAGACCCATCTGATTCTTATGGCCCCACTTCACAAGAAGGGATTCACAACCGGCTATCTGAGGCACAGTGGACTCTCTCGGCTCCAGACTCTCTTTCATCACAACCGCCACCCCTACCCTGGGCCCTCGGCTGATGGAATGCTCGGAAACCCGGAGGGCACAGTTCAACCAGGGGGACACCCCCTTCTGCGCTCAGCCAGGTCTCCATAATGCCCATAAAGTCCACGGACTCCCCCTGAATATGATCACAAATCAGGGGAGCCTTATTGACTGGCTTCCCCATTGACTTTGCTCGTCAGAAGGTTACAAAAGACAATTCGCATGAGCCAGGGCCACTGCAACTATCCTAAATATGAGTTAGTTTCCAAGCATCTGAATTTTAATCACATGACTATGGAGATGCTGCAACAATTTAAGTGTGAAGTCACTTTTTTCTATTCAAACAGTCGCAAAATGAACTGTTATAAGTCAAGGACTACCTGTATTAATTTTTGACAAAGACTAAACAAATTGTTATAAGGATCCAATCTGGGTTGGTCACAAGGACAAGAGGTTTTGTCTTCTGAGCTTTTGGACTTGTGCTGGAGTCCATTTTCAGGGAACATCTCTCTAGCCAGAAGATGGGCTTTAGAATTAGTTTGAAAGCTCTGGTCCTGATGACTGATCCAGACTGGATCCTGTAACATTACCCCGGATCACATGTTATTAAAGCTCAAGACTACAAACTGGGAGACAGTTCTAGTCCTGCCCTGGGCATAAACCACTTTTGAAACATCTTTGTGAGAAAACTGCAGGGACTTGTCCAGGCATTTTTGAGAAATGGGCACAACTGAATAGAAGGAAAAAAATTACATATCCAAGGCTCACTATCAACAATTAAGAAAGACAACAAAATAGTTATATTAAGTATTTTTAAACCTATTCATATAGGTTTAAATTTACATCATGATTGATATAAATGCCTATTAGTTTAGAACAACTTTGGAAAGAGTAGACAAGGTGCATTGCCTTGATGCTATTTCCACTTAAATCTTTTTGAAATTATATCCTGACCAATACATTTAGAAATGCCTGGTTTTAATACAAGGACATCTTTTTAAAGTAACATGACTACTGTATCTTTCGCATAAATGATCTTTCTAATTTAAAAATATACATTGAACAACTGTATTGGTCATTTTTAGAACAGCAGAGAAAACAATAAATTACATTGAAAAAGAATATTCTCTGTATCAGTGATATGGTACTTCATTTTTTTGCCTTCTCCCCACCCTGAATATGGGAATTTTATCCTGGTTTGAAGGTCCTCTTTCAATTAAGCTTGATTCCCAGGTGACCTTATTAACATATCAAGAATGGGGGGAAAGCAATCAAATGATATGATTTTATACTGCCACTTTCTATATATTTTTCCCAATTTCCAGATCTATTATATGATCTTGGAATTTCCCAGTAATCCCCTTATCTTTGTAAACGTTTTTAAGATTAACCAAGGTCTACATCAAAAACATACTAATATTAGAAGGCAACCGTATTTTATAAATAATCCTTGCATTTATATCATCATGACTGCATTCTGTCCAACTCACAACTGACTCACCTTTGTGACAGATTGCAGTGCTCTGCAATTTATACTTTTTGCTAGAAGCATGCTTTCTTGGGACAGTTTTTGGCAAAAACTGCCAAATAGGAATGCACTGACTCCCTTAACGACTGCTGCATAAAAGGTCACAAAATTGGGTCAATCATGAGTCCCTCAACTTATGACTGCCATGATTTACAACAGAAATTCCAGGCTCCATTATGATCATAAATTAAATACTATCTGTATATAAAATTGTAAATATTAAACAACATTCCTCAATATATTTATATTATAAAAATAAGAAAAATTCTACAGGGAAACTACAAAATTTAAATTGCTAAATTCATTATAGGGACTTCGCTACCTTCTCAAAAGTGCAATGAGCAACTTAATTTCTCTAGACTCTTAAATCTTAAGAAATTGGTGTGGATCTCTCAGCTTTATGAAGTCTTCCCCCAGATATAAACCTAAAGGGAAGGCTAGTGACTTTTATCACTCAAAAGCCAGATGAACCTCAAGAAACTCAGATAAGCTGGTCTTGGAAAATAGCAGTGGTTTCTGTTAGGTGGGCCATTCTTAAAAGCAGGGGTGGGTTTCAAAACCCACCACTACCGGTTCGCTCGTGGGCGCGCACAAGACTTCTGTACATGCGCAAAGGTGTCCGAGCAGAGTCTCCCGCCGCCACTACTGATTCACCCAACCCAGGGCAAATCGATAGCAATCAACCACTGCTTAAAAGTATGAAATAAATAAAACATATGTTATGCGCAAAAATCCTTTTGTGGCTTTTTGCACAAGAAGCATTCTATAGATGAGAAATAATTTAAAATAAATGGTGATTTATTAGAATTTTCTCGGGGAATGTAAAATAAAATCAAGAGAAAATCGGACATTATTGGCAGACTTCCACTTATAATCATAATTGAGCCTGACTGGATTTTAGAGTGTATGGTAGTCCTCAAATTACGAGCACAGTTGAATCCAAAATTTCTATTGCTAAGTCAGATTTGTTAAGTGAGTTTTACCCCATCTAAAACTTTTCTTGCCATAGTTGTTAAGTGAACCACTGCAGTTGGTAAGTTAGTAGCACAGTTGGGAAGTGAAACTGGTTTCCACATTGACTTTGTCAGAAGATTGCAAAAGGTGAACATATGATCCCTGGACACTGCAACCAACACAAATATGAGTCCATTGCCAGGCATCTGAATTTTAATCACGTGATCATGGGGATGCTGCAATGATCCTAAGTGTGAAAAAAACGGTCAAAAATCACTTTTTTCAATGACATTGTAACTTTGAGCTGTCACTAAATGAGAACTGCTGTAAACTGAGGAGAACATGTATATGTCACCTGAATTAAGCCAAGCAGTTCAGTGCTAGCTAATGCAGGACACTTCTTAATTAAGGAAAGTGTCTCACCAAAACACAGCAAAAAAACAAAAACAAAAAACAACAACAAAAAAACAAAAAAACATGGTACTTCAATACCATAAGGAACTATTTTTAAAGTAACAAAGAGGATTCTATTGCACCCAGATTCTTATTCTAATTATACTGGACAATTTATTCTTTTAATAATCACTTCTATCTTCCCTGGGTTCAAATTGTTTCATTTTTTTCATTTCTTCACAACTTCCAGCTGCTGTTTCAATATTAAGATAAGTGTTCCTAACTTTTGCACAGAAAATCAAACTATAATCCTAAATATATTAAAAAAGCCTATCACAGTTTTATATTTGGTTTGATTATTTTTCAAGATTTAAAATATGTGAGAATAATAAGCTTTATGAAACATCATTATTAGATCCAAATGAACATTAATTGTAAAGGCTGAAATATGATATTCTTATACAAGGATAGGATTTGCATTGAATCACACACTTCTATTACGATTTTTGAGAAAAGTAGTAACAAGATATGTCAGTTTTTAAAAAAATGAGTTTTCCCAAATTTATAAGGTAGGAGAGGAACGAAATTATGTCAACTTTTTTTTATACTATAACACAGACACACACACATACACTCACAAATCTAAATATAAAAATACTCTTAACACTCTTCCCAGACACCATTTTTACAAGTATGCTACTATACTCTCTATATAAAATTTAGAAATCCCTTTCAATAATTAAATAATGACCTGATAAGTTATTTAAGATAGTGCAAACCTAGAATTGGAACAGTGGCAAGTAGCTTCTAATTAACCATTATGACTGCCCACAATAATGCAGAAAATATCCGCTAGTACCATACCTTAAATATCTTATCGTAACAAAATGTTGACTCTGTCTTCCAGTGTAAACCTAATGAATCATGCTGGAAGCTTAACAACATTTTTACCTGAAAAAATCCTGACGCCATTTTCATCGAATTATTATTAGAAACGATCCTCAACTCTCTGCCAGGACAAGGGGGCTTCTTTAGAGCCGGCCCTCCCGATTTCTCTGACTGTGTATGGGGTCCCTGCATACTTTCTATTTGGATTTGCGGGGAGGGGGGAAATGCTGTTTGTTAAAAGTGAAAAGGGAGATTTAAAACGATAGGGAATGAAATAACGTTCAAAATGGCAATAAAATAAAATAAAATAGGGACAGGGCAAACGGTTAAAAGCGCGAGGGGGACGCCAGAACCCAAACCCATGAAAGGGGTGAGGGCTGGCGCCAAAAGAGGAGTCGGGATCACGGTTTGTTAAGTCCGAGGATCCTTGGTCCGGAAGGAGGTAAAGCAGGGCAGAGTCGAAACAGCCAACGAGAGCACCGTCCCTGCGGGCGGGATGCAGCGTAGCCCCACCTCGGAAGAAGGAACCATTTTGGTAAGGAACAACGAAGTCTGTCAGGATGACTCCGCCCCGCTCAGCGCCCGATTCGGAGGCTCTCTTTTTTTTTTTTCCTCTTCGCCCACTTCTCTCCCTCAGGGCCAGGCCAGGCCTCCGACACCTCGGTCCGAACAGAAACCGCTCACTACTTACCCTCCCCTCGAAGTTATTCTCCTCCACGTCGCTCATGCTGGCACGTGTCTAAGGCGGCAGGTGGCCAAACAAGTGGGAATCCAAGGGAGGGAGCGGCGAGCCCCGACTTTCTCCTGCCGCTGCCTCCAATTACCTAACTTCTACGCTGTGGCGACGGCAACGCAAAATGGCGCTTCAGTCACTAAGGTCTGCGCCCGACACTCAGGGAAGGGGAGGGACTCCTGGTGACACGCCCAGATATGCCACAATGTGGGCATCTCCGCCGCAAGGAACAACATAGCACTAGTAGTCTGGGCGGAGTGGCACAGGCGCGGTTTGTTGGATCTAGGCTTTGCACATGTTGGACTTTTCCAGGAATGCTTGAAGTGGATTGCAATAGCATAGTAATTCTTGCTTTGTGGCCCCTATTCGTTACTTTTATTTGATTTATATATTCACCCAACTGCAAAGTGGCTGTGGACAGTTTACAATTGGATAGAAACATAAACAAAATCCAACAAATATTCATTACTTAAAAACAGACTAAAAGAATGAACACTGGTTGCTGTAGTACAGGTAGTCCTCCACTTACAACAGTTCATTTAGTGACCATTCAAAGTTACAACGGCATTGAAAAATGTGACTTATGACCATTATTATGCTACTCAGCATCTCCATGATCATGTGATCATAATTCAGATGCTTGGCAACTGGTTCATATTTAAGACTTGCTATGCCTGAAAATAATGGGATAACCTTTTGCGACCTGACAAGCAAAGTCAATGGGGGAAGTTAGATTCACAACAATTGGTTACTAATACAAGCTACAGTAATTCACTTAACTGTGGCAAGAAAAGTTGTAAAATAGGGCGAAACATTTAACAAATGTCTCACTTAACAACAGAAATTTTGGGTCTCAATTGTGGTTGTAAATTGAGGATTGTAGTTGTTGGGAAAGCTAGATATCTTTATTACTAAGATTATGCATCAGAATACTATGGCATATAAACCAGGTCAATAAGGATAGTTTGGGTTGTTGCTTATAGCCTTGATCTTAATCTCAGACACACCAACAACAGCCAAATCTTCTACAACTGACCCCATCCCATTGGGTTCACAACCCCTAGTGATCACAGAAAAGGAAGTGCAAGACCTATTTTACAGACAAAAGTTCCTTTTTGCTTAAAACTGTAAGAATTTAGCACCCACCCCCCTCCTAGAAGAATGAAATATTTTAGAAAATATTTAAAAAGGCAGAATATATTTCCCTGGATGAGAAATGGAGAAACATGTTTTAAAGACAAAGCAACTCCCCCCCCCTTTGTCAATGGGCCATTAAGGCCTGAGCTAGTCCATTGTCTACATGACAAAGATAGGATTAGCCCCTACCCATCTAGCAACAGAATCTTACCACATGGCAAGGCTCAGGCAAGCTTGAGAGACAACCTACAAGGCTAGCTAAGACTCCCACCCCCTGGGAGTCTGACAACCAATCAGGATACTCTTCCTGTGCCCCAGAAAGTTCAAAGCTCAGAAAAAGCATAAAGCCAGGAGCACACAGGATCTCAGCCCTTTTTCTGTTCAGGAACTCAAGCCATGTGATCCTGACCACCATTAAACCATCTTTCCAAGCAGCCTCCATGTTTCCAGTGTCTTTGTCCCCACTTGGAACTGAACCCAGATGGATATTTCTTCCAACAAAACGTTCTATTGTCATCCCAGTGCCGAAGAAGCCTTCCATCAAGGAACTGAATGACCACAATTGCTCTAACATCTTTAGTTATGAAAACCTTTGAAAGGCTAGTGCTGTCCCACTTGAAAACCATCACAGATCTGCTGTTAGATTCCCTGAATTTTGCAGGCCGAGCAAATAGATCAACAGATGATGCTATTATTATGGCTCTGCACTACATCCTACAACATCTTGAATCTCCAAAGACCTATGCTAGGGTCCTCTTTGTAGACTTTAGTTCAGCATTCAATACCATCATTCCAGACACTCTTCTAACTAAGCTAAACCTGCTACAGGTACCTGAACAGACTTGTAAGTGGATCACAAGCTTCCTAACATAGGAAGCAGCAGGTGAAGCTAAGCAGGATCACATCAGATACCTGTACAATTAGCACAGGGGCCCGGCAAGGCTGTGTGCTCTCCCCACTTCTCTTCTCTCTGTATAACAATGACTGCATCTCTAATCATCCATCTGTTACACTACTGAAGTTCGCAAATGACACAACAGTGATTGGTCTCATTTGAGACAATGATGAATCCGCATACACATGGGAGGTTGAACAACTAGCCTCATGGTATGACCAGAACAATCTGGAACTGAACACACTCAAAACTGTAGAAATGGTGGTAGACTTTTTGAGAAACCCTCCCATATTACCACTTCTCACAATATTAGACAACACCATATCAACAGTAGAGACCTTCACATTTCTAGGTTGTACCATATTTCAAGATCTAAAATGGACAGCTAACATTAAAAACATCATCAAAAAAGCACAACAAAAAATGTTCTTTCTGCGCCAACTTAGAAAGCTCAAACTGCCCAACGAGCTACTGATCCAATTCTACAGAGGAATTATTGAGTCTGTCATCTACACCTCTATAACTATCTGGTTTGGTTCTGCAACCCAACAAGACAGACACAGACCTCAGAGGATAATTAGAACTGCAGAAAAAACAATTGCTACCAACCTGCCTTCCATTGAGCACCTGTATACTGCACGAGTCAAAGAGAGTTGTGAAAATATTTACAGACCCCTCACATCTGGACCTAAACTGTTCCAACTCCTACCCTCAAAATGACGTTATAGAGCACTGCACACCAGAACAACTAGACACAAGAATAGTTTTTCCCCGAATGCCATCACTCCACTAACCAAATAATTCCTTCAACACTGTCAAACTATTTACTAAGTCTGCACTTCTAATTCTAATTCGGATCCTCACACAACGATTGTAACTTCTGGGTATCATGGCTTAAAGAGATATTAAAACTTATTTCAGAAGAGGATATCTTTACCTGTCTCACTGGTAATGTTGATGCTCTTGGTGAATCTAGTCTCAAATATTTTATTAATATAATTTATTTATGGTTCAAGAGCCCTTTTGATGTTGTGTCAGTTATCTTCACTTTGGCCATTAACCAATTTATGCAATTCAGTTCTCTGGGTTTGCACAACCCACAACACCATAAACTAATCATACACAAGCTAGATTTATATAATGGGTTAGACTAAAATATGGGTGGTTGGCTTGTGGTTCAGTGCCTCACGTAAACAAAGACTATTGTGAGGTGAGATAAATTAATTAACTGCAAGTAAACTACCAGCATTTTATAGGGGCATCATAGAATCATGGAAGGGGAAGAGGTCATTTGTGCCATCCATCGAACTCCCCACTTCATATAAGAATCTGAATTAAAGCATCTCAGATGTGACATCTCTACTTGAACTCACTATTTGAACTAGTTTTTGGTTCAACGTGCAATCCAATAAACTGGGGTTAAGTAGATCATGGTTAAGCTATAATAATCATGTGTTTGAACATACACAACCATAGTCTTTGTGCAGTTTATTTTTCTAGGTAACTCCACTTTTGAAATGTTGTTTGTAACTTCATATACTGTTGAAAACGCTGAAAAGATAAAAAAGATAAAAATTGCTAAAATTTAAAAATAAAAACTTAGAATTCATTTGTAAATCCAGTAATGTACTGAAAAAAAAATAATGCGCTATAATAAGTCAACGTAGTTTTAAAATTAGGAGCAAAAATTAACACTTCAAACCTTTGGCTTCCGTTGCCTTTCTTTTGCTCCACCCCGTTTATGGTAATTTTACCCGCTTTCCACCAGCAGCCGGAAGTGCGGCCTGGATATGATTCAATTGCTGTTTTCCCTATGCGCTGCGCAGGTAGGAGGTGCTGACTGAAACCTATGCCGGGGTAAGGGGACGCTTTCTCTGTGTGTGGCACTGCTGGCAGGATGCGCGAGGTTCGGTAGTAATTCACCGCTCGCACTTGGGTTTAGAGAGACACATCTGGGGACAGGGGAGAAAGAGATCGAGTGCCGGAAGGGCGGACGGGGTTTTAGTGACTGCCCGCCACCAGCTTTTTTTGCGCCGTATAACCCATGGAGAGAAAAAAATGTGATAGTCGACGAATAGATTTGTGTGAGTCGCTTGGTGAAAAACATCTGTGTTTCTAAGGCACGATTCGGGGCGTGTACAGAGGTATGTTGGTATGACATACTGACACAGAAACGAGCAAGCCAAGTTCTAACCTAGCGTCTGGCGCGAATTCAATTCGTGCGTCTAGTTTTTGGTTCAATGTGCAATCCAATAAACTGGGGCTAGATTACGGTTAAACTATGACAATCACGTGTGTGAACATACACAACCATCACCTTTGTTTTCTTAAGTATCATGGCGATTTTGCACATTCTTTATGCCTTGCAAATGTTTTCTTGATAGCTTTCCTGAAATAAGGTATTAGTATTTCACTTCCTTGCTCCTTGAATCATTTTGTTCCTTCAGTCAAGCTTCCTCCAGCTTATCTATATTGCAGATTTTGAAATAAATATGATTGTGAACAGGTTTTCTTTTTGAAAAACCTTTTCCTCCTAGTAGATTTCATTTTAAATGGTATCATTTTAAAAAGCTTTATGTTGTATAAATATTTGAGTTTAACTTGATTGAAAATATGTAATTTTATAAAGTTAAATATTATTTTTATGACCTTAGTAGGACATGTGAACTTAGATGGACACTAACCTGCTGACAGATTTTAAATTCTTTCAATTTAATAGTGTTTACTACTTCTTAAAATAATTTTCTATCTGATTACAAATAGGAAAATTGGTGTCTTTCTGTTGATGCAGTGATATCCACTGCAAAGGTATTTTCTATTTAAGTTTGATAACATACAAATAACATTAGGCCAGTAATAAGTAACTTGATAATATATATATGCTATTGTATAGTTAATAACGTATTTGCATTTTGAGAGTCTCATAAAGACCCAAAGATCACCTACTAAATAGATTTGTGTAAATCTGAACTTTACATACAATCCTCATTTTTTTTTTTTTTTGCTTATGTCTTGCTGAACAAAAAGGTAAGAATTTTGAGAGAATTGTTTCTTATAAATTAGTATACATTGGGCTTTGGGCAGTTTGGAATATATTATTTTTGACGTTTTGGTCTTTAATATCTTTTTCCTTATACTAAAGGATTATAAAATCTATGTTTGACGTGCCAACATGTCTTTTAAAATTTCTTCTCATGCCTACATTTATAACAATAATGACTTGAACACATTTTCATATTTTTTTAAATTCTTTTTCCTCAGATGTTTCTCCCTCTCCTAAATGGTTATCATTTCACCAGCAAAATGTGCTACTCTTAATTCTGAAAAATAAGAACTGCATTAGGCCAACTAAATACAACGGATTAAATAATTCTTGAGTTTACTCAAAATGATATTGAGCTGAGTATGGATGCAAATGTTGGCTTAGAATATTGGTTATTGAGGACAGCTCCAACTAAAGTAGCAGGATTATAAAATGGTAGGTGTTCCTAATTTATTATTTTGAAAAATACTTACCTTATGTGTTGACAATATGCAACTTTGCAATATGCAATATTAATCTGCAGTTGAAAATTGTCAGATAAAACACTGTAGATGTAATTCCTACATAAGTAGTTCTAAGTTGTTGTTTTTTCTAATGGGGCTTATTCTAAAGCAGGCCTGTCAAACTGGCGGTTTGCAGGCTGGATATGGCCCGCACAGGCCACGCCCACTCTGGCCCTCCAAAGGCAAAAAACATCACGATACAGCCCGCAATGTGAGCGGGTTTGACATCCCTGTTCTAAAGAGTCTGGATGTAGCTTCTATTTTCTCTCACTATTAACCAAGCTCCCTGGGGTTTGGGGGTCTGGAATAAAAAACCTTTAGGGAAGTCACGGATTTCTCACTCGCAGATGGTTTACAGGTAGTCCTTGTTTAACAACTCTTACTGAGATCGGAATGTACATCCCTAAGCAAAACAGTTGTTTGGTGAAACATCATGTTATTACATTGCTTAGCAGCAACAATTCCATTATTCCTGGTTGCAATTGTTAGGTGAGGACCTCATGTTACTCCTGTTATTCGATGCTGACCTCTTCTTTAATTCTCATCAACTGCTACCTCCCCCAATTCTGCCCGTTTGGCTGCCCTGCACTCTGTTGCATTGCCTGCCATCCCCAGCTGACCTTTGTCATATTCCTCCTGCTATTGATGAGGTGCACCAGGGCTGCTGTAGTCCTTGAGAGTCATTGTAAAAGACCAGCAGCTGCCTTGGTCAGGCATACCTCTTCAGCAGCAGGAAAAAAAAGATGGCAAAGTCAGTTGGGGCAGCCTGGTAGGTCATGGTGGCAGGGTACTGGGTGGGAGGGGGAGACAAGCGAGTGGAGAAGATTGATGTGCACACTGTAGCCATAAATGCGGGTGGACTGCCAAACACCCAAATTTAGATCATGAAAGCACAAGAATGTTACAAATGCTATATTTTCAGCAGCCACTCATTACTATCAGTTATTCAGCACTCATGTAACTTCAAATGGTTGCTGAATGAATGGCTATAATGTTAGTGAAGATTAACATTATAGCACTTTTGTCTATCTGTTCAGAAAGCAGGGGGACGGGACAACAACAGTCATTGATAGCAAACTTTCAATTTAAAAGATACCATAGAGAATGAAAAAAAGATTAATAAACAAATTTAGACATAATTTCTTAGGGTTTTATATTTTAACTTATGAGCAGGGTATAGTTTAAAGAGAGAAAAAAGGATAATGGTTTATCTGCAGGGCTGATGAAATGGCTTTTCAACTTACTGCTGATGCTTTTTCTGATATAGTTAGTAGTTAATCAATATTTTTGTAGCAATTTTTTTAGATAATGGAATTGGAATTGTTGATAATAATGGAACTGTTTTCATAGTACAGCTGTAAAGCTGAAGTAGAGAGATTAAAACTTACACAAAGGCACCAACTAGTTCATTGCTGAATGGATATTTGTACCATGGATTTCCAATTCATGATTATATTGCTATCATATACAATTATAGTTTGGAAAGTTACTAGATTTTTGTTCTTATATTGCCTGTATTCTCAGCAGTCATTTTACAGGGTTTCAATAATAATGCTCTAGATTATATAACACATTCCAAATTAATACTGTAGTTTATAAAAATTAAATAATTTTGACACAAGTTTTTTGATAAAAAATTTCAGGAAACAAATGGAAAAATTAGACAAAATAGTCTCCCCCGAAGACCAAGCATGCTGTGAAGATGTTTTGCAAAACAACTTACCTTGAAGATACTGTGACTTCACACTTACTACCTTCTACTGACATATTTAGCCTGCTCAGAAATGATTTTTGCATTTTCTAGAAAAAATGTGTCCCAAAAATTGAGTTTATTGTTGCTAGTTTTTGGTTTTATCTGGGGCATAATGTTACTGCGCTACACCTTTCAGCATCCAAGACAACAGAGCAGTGCTGAATTGCGTGAACAAATTCTTGACTTAAGTAAAAAATACGTTAGAGCCCTAGCAGAAGAAAACAAGAATGTAATAAATGGTGATAATGGAGTTGCAATGGCGGGATATGGTAAGCCTACATAATCTCTGTAAATTCATCCTCGCTTTAGTTTTTCAAAATATATAAAGCAATATTATGTAAAAGTAGCATAAGAAGTTTTTATATTTATAAAGTGGAACTAATGTTTGCTACATATTCAGTGTTTTACTGAAGTTGAACATACTAAATAATAGTTTTCATTCATAAGGAATGTTAGACTGTTCTTAAAATTAAAGAGCTGATATATTGGTATTGGACATAGTATGTCTAGAAACATTTTGCTTTGAATAATATGGGTTTTTGTCTAATACTAGAAATGTAAAATTTCCAGAACTTTTGAAACAATGGAGGATTTGGAGAAATTAAAATACTTTCTTTTTTTAAAACTGATTAGATATAAAGAATGACTTTCAGTGTATTGTTATGAAGGTTTACAGAGGTATATTAGATAAGTAAATTGTTTATTTAGATGACTAAATTTATACGGTATATTTAGTGTTTTTGTTACAAATGAAAGTTTAGAGTGTTGTGCTCTAAGGAATATAGCATTTATTTAATATATTTAAGAAAAGCAAAGAAGAAAAATTAAAACGGAAAAATAGAACATAAACAGTACATTTAAAAAGTTTGCATATGCTGTATTTTTTCCATTACATTAAACAGATACAGAAAAAGTTATACCCAGAAAAACAATGAGAAAACAACTGTTTTCTCACATGAGATTTTGCCTGTTCAGTGTCACTTTCTGAATATACTTTTTTCCCCCTCTAGCTGATCTGAAAAGAACAATTGCAGTTCTTCTAGATGACATCTTGCAGCGCTTGGTCAAACTGGAAAACAAGGTTGATTATATGGTTGTAAATGGTTCAGCAACAAATTCTACAAATGGGAACTTAATGCCATCAACTACAAGCAAACGAGTAAATGCAGCACACAATATAAGATAATAGTCAAAATACCTTGCACAGGTGAAACGGCTTTAGATCTAATTCTTCAGGAGAGAAGCAAACAGTTGGCTAAAGGCAATCTATATCCAGTTGCAGCAGAGAAAAATGAACACGTAGAGGCCCAATTTCTTTATCTTCGTGTTAAGAAAGTTGCGTCGTAAAGCAACATTGTACTGTAACTTAAAAGAGTGTATTGGTAATAAAACTATTGTAGGAAGGTAAGCAGGTAACACACGCACACGCACGCATGCACACACTCACACACACACACACACACACACGATCAAAGAACAAGCTAGCCAGAAAATTCCCTCAGAACAAACAAAAGAAATCTAACAATAGGAAGAAAAAATGATGGAATTGATGGAATGAATTGCAAACAATACCTACAGCAACAGGCCAGGCAGCAGAAATTTTCTATATGAAAACCAAATCTTAGAGCAATCAGAAACCAAACAATATTTCTAGGGAGTGATCTCTTAGCAAAAGAAAACATTTTCTTTGGAGGTTGCCAATTGACAGTAACAAGGAAATTTGCTCCGCCTCATGGAGATGCTACTCTTACAAACTGAGCAGCTACCTAGCCTTTTGGCAGCTTCCCGCTCACGAATGGTACAAAGTTGGGATCCCACGACTCTAACACGAGCTCTAAATTGGGGGCACTTCTTTCGGCGACTTCACAGCCATCTTCGGGCTCAACCAACCCTCCGGGAAGCTTTGAAGCAACAGCTGAAAAAAAGAAGTTTAGTCAGATTAAGTCACTTGAAGCGCTGCCCAGAGCTTCTGGGTTTGGCACTGCTGGAAAATCCGGCATTATCTTCTACCACCCGCCATAGCCTATTCTGCAACTTCTTGATCCCAGCAACCAGTGGAACAGAGCCCTTCATCAATCTACTGGCAAGACGTAAAGCTGCCTCTCAACTTCTTGGTCTCTTGGAATCTCCTATAAAAGGAACAGCTGGTATTGAACAATGGGAAGGACTGCCAGTGAGAGTCCAGGCTCAGATGCTGCTTTCACAGCTACAAGGTGACAGAGGTGGTGATGGGAACCAAGGTCGATCTTCCTCAGCCTTGTTAGACTGTTTGCCCTGCGGTTCCATGCTGTACAGAATTGTGGCTGCAGCATTGATGGAGCCTGGTTGGGAAATGGAGGCCAAGGTGTTTCTCCTTCCTTGGTTGCTGTTTGGAGACCCAGCTCGTCTTTTGTCCTTCTGCCGCTTTTTGCCTCCCCGATATTTGGCTTCACTTTGTGCCCATTACTCTGAATTACTTGCTTCCTATTTGAGTTTCCTCTCAGCCTGGGGAAACAGCCTCAGTTATGATCCTCTGCATGGGAAATGGCAAACTGGTGGTGTAAAAGAAAATGAAGTATCTTGGGAGGAGATGCAGGACCGTGTCAATTGCCTTTACCAGGAGCCAGAGCCTCTGGGCAGTGCAGTCCAGACTTGGCTAAGACAGCTCAAGGCCCAAGATGGGAACTTTGAAGTCCAAGGTCTGAGCATTTGGACTGATCTTTTACTGGATATGGAGATGCCTCATTTTGAAAGAAAACTTAACTACTCTAATTAAAGATGTTGAGTAGAAAAGTATAGGTATTGTACAAATCAAGTAGAAAATTCTATGATAGTTTCAGAAAAGGTATAGATTTAATATCTAAATAAATTTAAATAGGAAATTGGCTTGATCTTATGAACTGGTTTACTAATCCATAGTGAAAAAGGAATGCCTTTAAAGTGAGCAGATTTTAAGTATAGATAAGTATTTTAAAATTAGTAGGCAGTTTTTTGTTCCAATTTAAGTTTGTTCCATCTCAAAGATGGTGCTCCAAAGAGTGTCTTTTTGCACTGTGAAATAGCTTGAGAAAGAATGTTTTAAAAATAGTTACACTTGAGAAAATCTAAAGTAGCAATGTGCCAAAGTGTAATCTTGCTACAGAACTAGAACAGTTGATTAAAAAATAGTAATGTATATAGCTATTCCAGAAACATTTAATACATGTATTTAGTAACTGAAGATATAACTTATGATGAAGTCACATTAATTGGATGTTGAACACTATTAGCTTCTTATTCATTGCTTTCCTATTCAATATATTTTACAGATGATGATACATGGGGCATACTGTATCTCAAGTTATTCCTGAAATAAAAACAAGAGGAGTGGGTTGAACTCTGATTATTGGAAGCAAGGCATTTTGATGTTTACTGAAAATCTATGCTAAAGCAGTACAGTCTGTTATGCACACAATTCTTGTGAAGCATTAATAACTGGTTTTATAACCAGGATCTTTTCAAATGAATTTGAAATGGGAACAGAGAGGTCAGCATTGCCTTATATCCATGTTAGCCTTATAGTGGAGAATTGTGGTGAAGGTGCTCTATAGTACAGTCTACATTCTGCATCGTAAATTATAAAATGAAGTGCCAGTTTGGGTTTTGCACCTATATAGAATGATTTGTAAAAAGATTGCTCTGCTATTTTTGCTTAGAATATGCTATGTGGTTTAAAAAAATATTTAGAAAAACAAGATTTGTGGTTCTAGATAATACAGTTTCAAATGGTTTCCTTTTCACATGACTGTAATATTTGGAAAGGTTAAATAAAATATATGTCCATACTATGAGTCCCTATTGATCTTTTCACATATTGTTTCAAAAGTTTTTATTAGTTTTTTATTGTAATTCTGTAAAATAACATATATCCAGTTGTTAGTATTGCTTTAATATCTATTTGATAAATAAAACAGCAAGTTTGGTTTAGGATTAAAGCAGGGATATCTGAGTTCTAGTCCTAGACAGCTGGGCAATCTTGTGCTAATTCCTTTCTTTCAGTCTCGCAGGGACATAGCCAAGCAGTCAACACTGACTCAAAGAAAAAAGATAGCAATAGAATGAAGGGAAATCCTGTGCCTATTTAGTTCTAAATATATCTCACTGCAATCTGTCCATTTATAGGTAATCCCCGATTTATGACCACAATTGAGCCCAAAATTTACATTGTTAAGCTGGGTCTTCAAATTTAAACACTCAGCCATTTGGACCCGCTTCCCACAGAAAAGAAAACACCGGGAGCCACAAAACCTGGCTGGGCATGGCCATCTCATTGTCACTCCCACCCAGTCACATTACACCCCCACCCAGCCATACTTAGCCAGATTTTCTGGCTCCCCTGTGTTTTCTGTGGGAATCTCCCTCCCTCTCTCTCATTTGTTTTCTCTCTTTCCCTCTCCACCCTCTTTTTCTTTCTTTCATTCATTAATTCTCTCCCCTTCTCTCTCTCGTTTGTTTCCCTCTCTCATTCTTTCTCTCCAGTGTTCTCTCATTTCTCTTTTTCCTCTCCCTCATTTTTTGTTTTTTCCTTCCTTCCTTCCTTCCTTCCTTCCTTCCTTCCTTCCTTCCTTCCTTCCTTCCTTCCTTCCTTCCTTCCTTCCTTCCTCTCCCTTCTCTCTCTCATTTATTTCCATCTTTTCCTCTCATTCTCTCCTCCATCATTTTCTCATCTCTCTTTATCTCCCTTTCTCTCTCTCCCTCACATTTCTATTTCTCTCTCTTTTTCCTCTCTTTCTCTTTCTTTCCTCTTCTCTCTCATTTGTTGCCCTCTTTTCCCTCTCTCTCATTCTCTCCCTTTAGCTCTCTCTCATTTCTCTTTCCCTCTCTCTCATTTGTTTCTCTCTTCTTTTCCTCTCTCATTCTCTCCCTCCATTTTCTCATCTCTGTCTCTCTCCCTGTTTTTCTCCCCTTTTCTCTCATTCTCTCGCACATGTTTGCGCAGGAGTGGGGATACCCTCTCTAAAGCAAGTGGAGCTGTGCCACCAGTGGTGTTGATTGAAAAGCATCTTCTGGGCTTAAATTTAAATTTCGCATGTGAGACTTTAGACGCCCAGAGGATACTTTTCAATCAACGCCGCCAGTGGCACAGCTCAGCTGGAGGAGTAAAGAAGCTCAGTGCAGTGGGAAAAAGAGGCTGGCCCTGCCGAACCTTAACAAGTTCTTAAAAGAGATGGGAGTACCAGATCATCTTATTTGTCTTGAGAAACCTATATGTGGGTCAAGAAGCAACAGTTAGAACTGGACATGGAACCACTGATTGGTTCAAAATTGGGAAAGGAGTCTGGCAAGGCTGTATACTGTCACCTTGCCTATTTAACTTACTGCATATGCAAACAACATCATCAGAAAGGTGGGGCTAGATGAATCAAAAATTAGAATTAAGATTGCCGGGAGAAATATCAACAACCTCAGATATGCAGATGATACCACACTAATGGTAGAAAATGAAGAGGAACAAAAGAGCCTCTTGAGGCAGGTGAAGAAGGAGAGTGCAAACGGCTTGAAACTCAACATTAAGAAAAGAAAGATCATGGCATCCAGCCCTCTCAATTCCTGGCAAATAGATGGGGAAGAAATGGAGGTAGTGACAGATTTTATTTTCCTTGGTTCCAAGATCAGATAGGGACTGCAGCCAAGAAATTAAAAGACACTTGCTCCTGGGGAGGAAAGCTATGGCAAATCTAGATAGCATACTAAAAAGGGACATTACCCTGCCAACAAAAGTGCATATAATCAAGGCTATGGTTTCCCAGTTGCAATGTATGGCTGTGAAAGTTGGACCATAAGAAAGGCTGAGCGCCAAAGAATTGAGGCCTTTGAAGTTTGGTCCTGGAAAAGACTCCACGAGTCCCTTGGACTGCAAGGCAATCAAACCGGTCAGCCCTAGAGGAGATTAACCATGACTGCTCTTTAGACGGCCAGATCCTAAAGATGAAACTCAGATACTTTGGCCACCTAATGAGAAGGAAGGACTCACTGGAGAAGAGCCTAACGCTGGGAAAGAAGAAGGGAGAATGAGGTGGCTGGTTGGGGTCACTGAAGCAGTAGGCATGAGCTTACATGGACTCCAGAGGATGGTAGAGGACAGGAAAGCCTGGAGGAACATTGTCCATGGGGTCACGATGGGTCAGACATGACTTCACAACTAACAACAACTGCCGAATCTTGCATGTCCACCCCAAGGATCAGGCTCGGAGAAAGCCATAGCACCCTCGCCAAAGATGCTAGCCTGTCAGCTGGTCAACCCGCCCGTTCTATGTGCAAGGGTTAAATTCAGCAGGTTCTGACAGTTTCTGGAGAACCAGTAGCAGAAATTTTGAGTAGTTCGGAGAACCAGCAAATACCACCTCTGGCTGGCCCAAGAGTGGGGTGGGAATGGAGATTTTGCAATATCCTTCCTCAGGAGTGGGGAGGGAATGGGGATTTTGCAGTATCTTTCACCTGCCACGCCCACCAAGCCACAGCCACAGAACCAGTACTAAAAAAATTTGAATTCCACCACTGGCCATATGCCTTCACTGCGCTTTGGCGGAGTCTGGCTGCCAACTTGAGGAGGGTATCCCAGCTCTTGTGAGCCCTCCCGGCCCCGCAACAGCCGGCCTGGGGGTCGCATGAGGAGGAGGAGGGTCGTCTTTGGGGAAGCCGCCATTGCGGCTCGTGCTCCCTCCTCAACTGCAGGCCTGTATATAATGTAAATATACATGTATAAATAAAACTCAATATACATGTGCATGCACACATAGTTATATATATATATATAGGTAATAAAACTCAAGGCAGAGAACATACCTAATAGTCCTGCTTCCTACTGTACTTTCCCTATAACTGTGAGGTGGATTGGGCTGGGCTGAGAGAAAGCGACTAGTCTAAAATCATTCAGGCAGCTTTCATAGCTATGACAGAAGTTAGAACTCAATCTTCTGATTTGTATGCCAGCATTTTATATTGTTTCTTAGCTTTATTCAGAGAGCCTTCTTCCTGGGGAATTCTGGGAGTTGAAGTCCATACACCTTCAAGCTGCCAAGTTGTGAAATGCTACCTTCTGCATCAAGCTAAATTTATATAAAATATAGGTAGTTAGTGAATCACCATTCTGACTTGTAGTTCATATATGACGCACTGAAGCATTATGCTGACTAGACAGGCAAAGTTTGTGGCTCTGGCAACTGGGCAAACTCAATTTCAGGAGGGAGGGCGGCCTAGCTAGTATTTCTTTACTAGCTGCCTTTATCGCAAAATCGTTAAAACTGTAATTTTATCGCTGAAAGCGTTCACGTAGCAACGGAAAAGCGGCAGCTTCAACGAAATATATTCAAAACCAAGGCGCGCGCTGAAAGTGTTCTGAAACCGCTGCGTCCAAAGCAGCGGCAAGTCCTCCCGAGCGACACTGCGGCCAGCCGCTCCTCCTGACAGGGAGCCGCCTCCCCTCTCCCCCGAAGCCATTGCTCTGTTCTGCGTGTCTCGAATTCCTCTTGGAAAGGCTTCGCGGGATCTCCGAAAGAGCATCTCTGCTGCGGATAGCCCGTAGGTTGTTTCCAAAGTAATGGAGCGGCTGACATTTGAGTCCGGGGCTGCCGCGGCCGTAGACGATTACTTGGAATATAAGAGGTAAGGAAGCCAATTGAACGAGCGTTTCTTATCTACCGAAAAGGGACTGGGAAAGTCGTTGCTAAGGCGCCGGTACGAAAGAGGAAGTCGTCGAGGAGGGTAACAACATGTCTCCAAGACCCGCGTTTATTTAGATTATGTTTGAAGACCCGCGCTATAGTCTGGTGGCGGTTCGGATTTCTGTATGCCAGATCTCGTAGCCTAGCTATACTGTAAACTCTACGACAAATTTAGGGTTGCTTACCTGAATCAGGAACACATTTTAGAGATTGGATAAAATGGAATTGACGGGTTTTTTCCTCTCAACCTCAGCAAACTATGGGGCAGCTCCCTAAGAGTTAGGGGTCTTGGGCATATAAATTAATAAATGTCTTCTGGCCATGTATAGGAAAGAATTTCTTCAGTTTCTAAACTGCTGTTCTTTAGCAACCACGACCCAGATAAAGATCTAGACTTAAGGCTCATTTTCCAATAGGGAATTTCCATTCCATTTTTGGCCTCAGCATTTTGGCTATGTTATTGCAACACAATAACCTCTAAAGTCTAAACCGTGGTTCAATGAATCCACTAATTTTGTCTATGTATTGTATACAAGCTGTTATGAATTGGGTTTGCACAAACACTGGAGCCACCAAATAGCGGATTACATCAAAACCTAGCATATGAGATCATAAGGTGCTTAATTAGAATACTTCTCTCATTTTCTGTTCCAATCAGGGCCCAAAGAACTGTTACCTATCCTAAATCAAGCTGCTTGATCTAAATTGAGTCGTCTAGAGTAGTCCCCACAAAACGTTCCCTCTCAGGCTTTAAAGTGTACTAAAGTTAATGGGTGAATTGGGAGCAGAAAAGGAATGAGGTGTCCCAATTTAACTAATCACAATCAGTTTATTGCAGGATGAAGGCCTCTTCAGTGGCTATATATGTTTTAACACATTACTTTTTTTTCTTCGTTAACTTCTTTGAATTGAGTTATGCCATCTATCCAATACTGCAATTGATATCCAACTGCGATTATCCAGCACTGATTTGTTTGTGGTGCTCTTCACCATTTTGATGATGCTACCCAAAGCAGTTTGGCAATTTCCTTGTGGCTGCTACAAACATATATATAGATATTACAACATTTTTTCATCATCACACACCACTCATCTTCACTGGCAAACACTACCCTACGAAGAACAATAACAAGATTGATATCCCAGTCAAAATATTTAGTTCTTATTCCAAGATGGCGCTGATGAAGGCTGCCTCGATGAAATGCTCTCTAATGGTTTCTTTATTTCTAATTATTCTCTGCGACTCACGGATTTCCTACTCACGAGACCATTTGCTAAAAATTAAGCAACATTTCTTTAAGGAGCAGCTTTCTGTGATCTCACCCCTCCCCCATCTTTACAAACGTGAAGGAGATTCTAACACAGAAAGAGGCAATTTCCCTGGAGCCATGGCATACCAAAAAAACCAAACAGCAGAAGTGGCGAAGGAGAATAAATGGACGGGGATTTTAATCAAGCTAAGAAATAAGAGAAATAAAACTCCTCTGCCTTCAATTTTCCTAATCAATGTACGCTCATTTGCTAATAAGATGGATGAAATACTCCTCTTAAACAAATACAATTCTGATTTTCACAATTCAGCAGTCCTATGCTTCTCTGAAACTTGGTTAAATGAATCAATTGAAGATAGCAGCCTGCACATCCCAGGGTTTCAGATTGAACGATCAGACAGAATTACAGAAGCATCTGGCAAAAAGAAGGGAGGAGGCTTATGCCTATATATTAACAGCAGCTGGTGTCAGGATTTAACTGTAATTTACAAATTCTGTGATGACAATTTAGAGACTTTAATTATCAACTGCAAACCATACTATTCGCCTCATGAATCTTCCTCATTTCTTCTAATTGCTGTTTATGTCCTACCACAAGCCTGTGTAAACAAGGCATTACGAACTCTAGCTGACCAAATCATGGAGGCTGAAGCCAAATACTCCAATTCACTGGCCATTATTTTGGGAGATCTAAACAAGGCAAACTTAAGGAAAGAGCTACCAAAATACTTTCAGCATGTCAATTGTCCCACTTGGCAAGAAAACTTTATACCATTGCTACATAACACTAAAAGATGCTTATCGGTCTTTACCATGAGCAGCTGTAGGACACTCTGATCATTGCATGATTAACCTTGTACCTGCTTACAGACAAAGACTTAAAACCACAAAACCAACAATTAAATCAATGAAGACCTGAACTGAGGAGGTAAAATTAAAGCTACAGGCCTGCTTTGACTGCACTGATTGGAATATTTTTGAAGATATCTCTGCAGACCTGGATGAACTCACAGATACTGTAATATCATATGTCAGCTTCTGTGAAGGCCTATGTGTACCGACAAGGAACTTGCGAATATACAGTAACAACAAACCTTGGTTCATACCTAAACTTAAGCAGCTACGTCATTCCAAAGAGAAAGCCTACAGAAAACGTGATAAAATGCTGTACGATCAGGCCAGAAACGTATTAACAAGGGAGATCAGAACAGCAAAAGAAGCTATTCTGAAAAGCTAAAGAATCAGTTCTCAACAAATGAAACAGCAAACATGTGGAAAACTCTTAAAAATATCACCGGCTATGGCAAACCTCCTTCCCAGGCTGAAGGAAATCAACAACTGGCAGATGACTTGAATGAGTTTTACTGCAGGTTTGAAAGGAAACTACAGCCACCTATCTCCACAACTCCCATCTCAGACGCACCAACAACAGCCAAGTCTCCTACAACTGACCCCATTCCATTGGGTTCACAATCCCTAGTGATCACAGAAAAGGAAGTACAGGACCTAATTCACAGACAAAAGCCAGGAAAAGCTCCAGGCCCAGACAAGGTAACTCCTTCTTGCTTAAAAGTCTGTGCTGACCAATTGGCCTCATCTTCACCCATATCTTCAATAAATCACTAGAGATGTGCTATGTTCCTTCTTGCTTCAAACGCTCTACCATCATCCCAGTGCCAAAGAAGCCCACCATCAAGGAACTGAATGACTACAGACCAGTTGCTTTAACATCTGTAATCATGAAAACCTTTGAAAGGCTAGTGCTGTCCCACTTGAAAACCATCACGGATCCGCTGTTAGACCCCTTGCAATTTGCATACCGAGCAAATAGATCATCAGATGATGCTGTTAACATGGCTCTGCACTACATCCTACAACATCTTGAATCTCCAAAGATCTATGCAAGAGTCCTCTTTGTAGATTTTAGTTCAGCATTCAATGCCATCATTCCAGACACTCTTCTAATTAAGCTAAACCAGCTACAGGTACCTGAACACACTTGTAAGTGGACCACAAGCTTCCTAACAAACAGGAAGCAGCAGGTGAAGCTAAGCAGGATCACATCAGATACCTGTACAATTAGCACAGGGGACCCCCAAGGCTGTGTGCTCTCCCCACTTCTTTTCTCTCTGTATAACAATGACTGCATCTCCAATGATCCATCTGTTAAACTACTGAAGTTCCCAAATGACACAACAGCGATCGGTCTCATTCGAGACAATGATGAATCTGCATACAGACGGGAGGTCAAACTACTAGCCTCATGGTGCGACCGAAACAATCTGGAACTGAACACGCTCAAAACCGTAGAAATGGTGGTAGACTTTATGAGAAACCCTTCCATACTTCCACCTATCACAATACTAGACAACACAGTATCAACAGTAGAAACCTTTAAATTTCTAGGTTCTACCATATTGCAAGATCTAAAATGGACAACTAACATCAAAAACATTATTAAAAAAGGACAACAGAGAATGTTCTTTCTGCGCCAACTCAGAAAGCTCAAACTGCACAAGGAGCTGCTGATCCAGTTCTACAGAGGAATTATTGAGTCTGTCATTTGCACCTCTATAACTGTCTGGTTTGGTTTTGCCACCCAACAAGAAAGACACAGACTTCAGAGGATAATTAGAACTGCAGAAAAAATAATTGCTATCAGCCTGCCTTCCACTGAGGGACCTGTATACTGCATGAATCAAGAAGAGAGCCATGAAAATATTTACAGATCCCTCACATCCTGGACACAAACTTTTTTCAACTCCTACCCTCAAAAGGATGCTATAGAGCACTGCACACCAGAACAACTAGACACAAGTACAGTTTTTTCCCGAACGCCATCACTCTGCTAAACAAATAATTCTCTCAACACTGTCAAACTATTTACTAAATCTGCACTATTAATCTTCTCATGGTTCCCATCACCCATCTCCTTCCACTTATGACTGTATGACTGTACAGTCATACAGACTGTACTTTGTTGCTGGTAATCCTTATGATTTATATTGATATTGATTGTTTCCTGATTGCTTATTTGTATCCCATGATTATCATTAAGTGTTATATCATTAAGAGAGAGAAGAGGATAAGATAGGGGAGGCTTTTATGGGGCAAGGCTGAGGGAGAGAAGAGGATAGGGGAGACTTCTGTGGGGCAAGCCTGAGGGAGAGAAGGGGAAATGATAGGAGACATTTCTGTGAGGCAAGGCTGAGGGAGAGGAGGATAGGATAGGGGAGGCTTCTGTGGGGCAAGCCTGAGGGAGAGAAGGGGATAGGATGAGGGAGGCTTCTATGGAGCAACCCTGAGGGAGAGAAGGGGATAGGATAGGAGAGGCTTCTGTGGGGCAAAGCTGAGGGAGAAAAGCAAAGGGCCGGTTTAGCTCTGCCTGGTAAGGCCTGTTATTAAGAACACAAAGCCTGCAATTACTGCAGGTTCGAGCCCGGCCCAAGGTTGACTCAGCCTTCCATCCTTTATAAGGTAGGTAAAATGAGGACCCAGATTGTTGGGGGGGCAATAAGTTGACTTTGTAAATATATACAAATAGAATGAGACTATTGCCCTATACATTGTAAGCCGCCCTGAGTCTTCGGAGAAGGGGATAGGATAGGAGAGGCTTCTGTGGGGCAAAGCTGAGGGAGAAAAGGGGAAAGGATAGGAGACATTTCTGTGAGGCAAGGCTGAGGGAGAGAAGGATAGGATAGGAGAGGCCTCTGTGTGGCAAGGCTGAGGGAGAGAAGGAGATAGGATAGGGGAGGCTCTGTGTGGCAAGCCTGAGGGAGAGAAGGGGATAGGCTAGGAGACGTTTCTGTGAGGCACGGCTGAGGGAGACAGGATAGGAAAGGCCTCTGTGGGGCAAGCCTGAGGAAGAGAAGGGGATAGGATAGGGGAGGTTTCTCTGGGGCAAGGCTGAGTGAGAGAAGGGTAGAGAAGAAACTGATCGTAACTACTCATTAATTTTCAAGCTCTATGTGTTGATTTATCAAGCCCGATCACATAGTTTCATAGCGGAGCACGGGTATTCAGCTAGTCATGTATAATACCTAGTTTGGAAATTTCTCCATGCACTTAAGTGAGTCACGATGTAACCATAAACTCCAAGTTCATTCTGTAAATTCATCCTTGTCACTTTTTTTCAAACAACTTTTTTAAAAATAAAAGATAAACAGAAAAAAAGATCTGATAAAAGAAAAAGGAAAGAAAAAAGAAAATGTAAGAGAAAAAGAAAAATAGAAAAGAATAATTTCTGATTTCGTTTCATACAGACATGAGTAAAACATTTCTCCCATCTTATGATAATTATACAAATCCTGAAAATTTGTTGGAGAATACTATTGATAAATTAACCAACTATATTAAGCAATTATTGCCAATTGTATTTAGGATAATAATAGTCTGTAGATATTCACTTACCGTATATACTCGAGTATAAGCCGAGTTTTTCAGCACGTTTTTTGTGCTGAAAAACGTCCCCTCGGCTTATACTCGGGTCTATACGGCTTATACTCGAGGTTTTTTTTTTTTTAAGCCCCTCGGCTTATACTCGGATCGGCTTATACTGAGGTTTTTTTCTTTTTCACATTTTGCGGACGGAAGCCCTGCCGGTGCAGTGAGAGGCCAGCCTTCTCAGCTGAGGAGGAGGCTTTAACCGTAGGTGCCTCATTTCCCACCCTCGGCTTATACTCGAGTCCCCAGTTTACCCCAGTTTTTGGGGTAAAATTGGGGACCTCGGCTTATACTCGGATCGGCTTATATTCGAGTATATACGGTATTTCTTTTCAGACTTAGAATTCCTAGTTATGTATATTTTCTGTCTCATTCACTCATGATATAACAAGTTCTCCCTGTGTTCTATGTACATATTATTAAAAAGGTTGTTGGTTACAGTTTTAATTAAATTTGTAATGTAAAGTATTATAGAAATCAACACTTTTTCAGAATCGTAGGAGAAGATGATGGTGGGAAACTGTTTACCCCGGAAGAATATGAAAAATATAAGAAACAAGTACTACCAATTCGGTTGCAAAATAGATTATATGTGAGTTGGAGATCACCAACCGGCATTGACTGTAAACTCGTGGGTCCAGAAACACCCTGCTTTTGTTCTCATAGGTGAGGCATTCTATATTTGTGCCAATGGATGATGCATTAAAGTTTATCTTAGATTAAAAAGATGATTAAGAGACTACATGTCTTTAATAATCATATACATTATATATTTATAATATAATATACAAATGATTTTTGTCTTTAAAACAGAAGAGTGGTTTTGCATTTGTTGCCTCATCTTAATAGGGAAAAATGGGTATTGTCTTAAAATCTTGGTTATCTTACTTTGGGTTAACAGTGTTGGAAATAAATTCAGCCAACAAGCATGGGTCGATGAAAACAAAGAGACTTTATTAAAATCTATTTTGCAAAATAGGGTGGGTATATCCCAGCAGATCTCAACAAGAAGTTTGAGCCAGGAAGCCACACCTGAAATTTAAAAAGCATCACATTTTATAGTTCCCTATCACAACGCCCCTCCATGCCCCTCCTACATTGGATCCAGTGACCGATCACAGCTAATCCAGGGCGCCTTCAGAGACAACATCATTTCTCTAATTTCATGTTCTTCAACACCTTCCTATTACTACCAATACCTCCCTTTTTCTACCCATAAAATATTTTGCAAGCATGGCTCTTCCTTATCTCTATTGCCTTGGCATTAAGGAATGTCCCCATAGCTGAGCCTCTTTCTAACTGGCCTCAGACAAGGTTTATTCTAACACAACATTGTTACATTTTCAGCGTGTCTCTTCTCCACTATCTTAAAGCAGAATAATGTCTAACAAATTTAACAGAATAGCAGAACTGGAAGGGACCTTGCAGGTCATCCAGTCCAACCCCCCTACTTAAGCAAAATTGAATCTCCTCTTATATCATTTCTAACCTATATACCTATATACTATTTTATTTTTGAATTTTCTCCTATCCTACAACAGTAAACCTATTTTAATTAGCTTACGGACTACCTTTTTCTCAGGGTAGTACATTTATAATGCCAATTTCTATCCTTTTCGTTGTTTCTAGTATGGTTTTTGTTGTGTGAGAAGTAAAACAGAATTATTATTAATTTTTTTTCTCTGAATGGTAATGGCTCAATAACTGTACATTGCTGGTCTGTGCTATCATACTCAATAACAACTCTTTTGAGCACAGAATATTGTTTCTCTGCTTTTGGTTGAATTTATAAATATAACCAAGAGAAAGTAAAGCTTTAACAGCTCATATTCCTTTTATTAAGTTAGAAACATTTTGTCCTAGAAATGTGCAGATCTGTTCATTCCTCACTTCTGATATATAATAAATCTATTAAGCACAATATGTACTGGTATGTATGTATATATGTGTGTATACATATATATACAGTATATACTCACATACTTTTGAGTTGTTCAACAGGGCAAAACTCATGACCTTGTTCTTTTTTTTCTATGTAAATTACTGATAAGTAAAATTAATTTAGTAGGGTTGTGGTATTGGGAAAATTTGACTTTCCATTTTGGATTACGTTCGGTTCAGAACAAAGTTCATTCCAAATAATACTGCTGGGAAGGATTCATTCAGAGATTCATACTTTGGAAGCCACAATATTTCTGGCTATTATCGGCCCAAAAACAAATAGAAAATTGAGCAATTCTAGGGATCAATTGAAACAGGGCCCCCCAATCTCTAGGCTGTGGCCCAATACTGGGCCATGGCCTGTTTGGAACCTGGCTGTGAAAGCAGCGGGTGAGAGCACAAGTGCACAGCCCCATTTGCACAAAGAGCAGGTGCCCGTCCCTCCCCCCAGCTCATTTGGAACCATCCCCTCTTTCCTCCCCTACTGGTCCACAAACCCAGAAAGGTTGAGGACCATTGAATTAAAATATTGATGCATATTTTCTCCAAATCTGGGATTAAAATTGAGATTTTGAAGATTCTGCCAAAATGTATTGGCCTCACCCATTTTATAAAGTTATTAAATGTCTTTGAATAAGAAGATTCTTAAATATTCTAATAAGAGAATAGTAACTAAACAGTGCATCTGCATTTTTTAATTTTTTCCTAGATATAAACAACACAAAACAGATTTTGAAGTGATTCCAAAAGAACGTCCTATTTCTCTACCTTGTAGAGTGAGCTGGTGTGCATGCAAATCTTACAATTTTGTTCCTCTTAACGGTACTCAGCCCATCCGCTGTAGATGTAAGCACTTTGCAGATCAGCATAGTCCAGCAACTGGATTTCTATGCAATATGTGTAAGTGTACTTTGATTAAATTACTTTATATTTAAAAGTAATTACTATCTACAGATACCTTTCTTTAAATACCATCTCAGTATCATAACAATGTATATCTATTGCTTTGGAAGTAACAAATTCTGCAATCAGGAAACTAATTCAAGATTCACCATAAATATTTCTTTATCCAGCTTTGGCTTGCCTGATTAGATCTAGTCAGGAGAAACTGCTGCAAATTCCATACTTTTGGGAGGTTCAGGGAGTTGAGGTAAGGAGGTGCTGCTTTTCTGTTGCAGCTCCAATATTGTGGAATAGTCTCCCTGAGAAGAGTTGGCTGGTTTTTCTTTGTTGATTTCTATAAGCTTCTACAGACTGAATTTTCTGAAAAATCTCTGATTTGTGTTATCACTATCCTTTGTTCTCTAATTTTGTCTTGATGTTTTATTTTTAATTAAAATTGGGTTTCTTTTATATTGTATTTTTATGTGACCTGTCGAGTGTAAATTTTGATTGAAGTGGCAAGCAAGCAGGCTAAATAAATAAACACTTTAAATCTGATTAATTTGCATAATGATACACAATAATCAAATATATGCTGTTTCCAAATAGGAGATCCTCAATGTTGTCTTTTTCAAGCATGCACACAATAAGACTGTTCCTATTCTCAGACAACTCATTGGAAAATTAGAACTCACCTGCAAATTATTATCTAAGCAAAGAATAGTAGTCTTTATGATTCCAGATGTAGAAATAATTATCTTGTAGCTATTAGTCTTTTCGTCATGTCTGTCTTATTTAAATAATACATATATGAATATTAAAAGGTTTCAGTTGTAGCAATTGTTTATATCACCAAGGCTATGGCAAGCAAAATTGACATTGAATGGAAACTTTTCAAACAAATTCTTACTTTTTCAAAATATGTTTTGCATTAGGTTCCAAATGTGCAGGGTTTCACAGTTGCTTTACTTGTGGATGTGGCCAGCCAGCATATTCTCATGAAACTATAGTGGAAACAAAAGAGGAACGTTTAGCCCAAGGAAAGCCAGTTGGGCACGATGTCCCTTATGCTGCAATGGGGGGACTAACAGGTTTTAGTTCCTTAGCAGAAGGCTACATGAGACTTGATGATAGTGGAATAGGTAAGGATGAAATTAATTTTTTAAAAAAGTTTATGCCCGATTACCTTTGTATTTTTCAGCCAATTATCCTAGGGAGTTTGGGGCAAGACAAGCATCGGCTGTACTACCGGTATCTATTTTACATAGAAATCCTGGAAGAAATTAGGGTGGAGTGGAGATCTGGTACATGCATTGCACAAGTAACATAACCTAAAAAGGAAATAATAGTTTAGTAAAACAATTGTGATAACCTAATAGCATGTCTAAAAAAATCAGTGATGTTTCAAATAATTATATCTGACTATGAAATTGATTTTAGTACTATCAAGACTTATAGTTTAGTACAAATATGCTTGAATTTTTTTTAAATAAATGAGTATTGCCATATTTTGATTTATACAGAATTTCCTTGAAGATCACCTGAAACCTAGTATGTTTCAAATTCTTCTTCGTGATTAATTTGAAGTTATAATTCTGCATTCCAACCAGGGGTGAAATCCAGCAGGTTCTGACATGTTCTGGAGAATTTTGAGCAGTTTGGAGAACCAGTAGCAAAAATTTTGATTAGTTCAGTGAACCGGCAAATACCATCTCTGGCTGGCTCCAGAGTGGGGTGGGAATGGGAATTTTGAAGTATCCTTCCCCTGGAGTGGGGTGGAAATGGAGCTTTTGCAGTATCCTTCCTCTGCCATGCCCATCAAATCACACTACACCCACCAAGCCACTCCTACAGAAACGGTAGTAAAAAAAATTGGATTTCACCACTGATTCCAACATGGGCTTGATTTAGATTGTTGCCTCCTTCATCTTTATAAATCTATGAATGCTGATTTTAAATCACCATTCTGGCTTTTAATGCTTGCCTAGACATAGAAGTGTTTGACTTTCAAACTCTTTACAGTCTATGTTTAATGCAAATAGTCTTTCAACCTGATTGTTGATTAGGCTGGTTTGTTTATATTCTGTATATTAAGAAGTGTCATTTACAGTTGGCAACAGGCCTTTACTGGAATACTTCTGTGGTCTTCTGATATTCCTATGAAGATCAGTCATATCTTTTTTCCTCCGAAAACGTATATATATCTAAAATATATACATAAAATAGAGAAGATTTCAGGTTTACATTTTAAAATTGCTGTCTTAAATAGCTGTCCTGAAGATAATGTTATCATATGTTATTGTATGTTTATTTTTTAATTAAATATAATTAAATGTATTTTAAGTAAACTTTTGAGTTTACTTTATAACAATAAAACCATAATTTAATGGACTTTGGCTGAGAGCACAGGAGACACAAGATCAAAAATAAACGCTAGGTATTCCTTTCCCTCATGTTGGTTGTTTCCCCCATTCGAGCACTTTTTTGTTGGATGAAGTTTCATTTGAGTTCAGGATGAGGGAAGGTACAGGCAAGGAGTATGATATTATCAAACCATCAATTGGGTAAGCTAATTAGTGGGATTCATTGTGTTGAAACAGTAGTTTAGGACAGCAGAGGGGAAAAATTAAGCATTCTGGTAGGATATGCCAGCCTGGGAAATAAGCAGCAATTCCTTTTTACCATCATGACTTGCGTTTTGATTTCTTATCTACTGTATTTTTTGGACTATAAGACACACTTTTTTCCAGTGCACTGCTCAGACAATTCATAGATGGGTATTTTTATTGGTTGAGACTAAGTGGAACTTTTTTCCTATTCCCTTGACCACGCCTCTTCCCCTTGATTTCCAGTCTTTTTACTCAGTCTTATTAATGAGACTTGAGTTGGTTTTCCCTGGCTTTAGTGTGCCAGATAGTTGAAATGTTGATTGTGGAATTTTTTTGTTTTTTTATTTTAAATGTTCGGTTGATTTATAGGGCGAGCTATGCAACGTGGGATTCTTTTAAAGGCTGCTTGCGGTGTGTTATGTGTGCCTGGGGCTCCAGGTCACCAGCAGACACCCAAGATTTTTCTTAAAGCAGCATTCCGGAGTTGTTGCCTGGCTGGGCACCTCCGATGACAGATCGTGCCGCCGGTGGAAAAGCTGGTTACCCAGATTGCCAGTAAAACTGCCACCACCACCGCAGCTCTCCTCGTTGGGGCGGCTTTGGAGTCTCTGCCCAGAGAATGGAGCAAACTCCAGGAATCAGGAGAAGGCTTTGTGGCATTTAGGAACCGGTTTCTGTTTTTGTGCCATTTTCAAACTGTCTGTGCAAGCCGCGGCGGCACTGAGGAGTGGTTTTCAGCTCGTGCTCGCCATTTTTTTGACAGTTTTGGCCGTGGAGATGAGATCCCTATGCACGGTCACTCATGCTCTCGTGACATCTTGTCTGGATTACTGCAATGCTCTCTACATGGGGCTCCCCTTGAAGAGCACCCGGAGGCTCCAGTTGGTCCAGAATGTGGCTGCGCGGGTGACACCTCTCCTGCGCAGACTGCACTGGCTACCTGTGGCCTTTTGGGTGCGCTTCAAGGTTTTGGTAACTATCTTCAAAGCGCTCCATGGCATAGGGCTGGGTTATCTACGGGACCGTCTGCTGCCACCGATTGCCTCCCATCGACCCGTGCGCTCTCACAGGGAAGGACTCCTTAGGGTGCCGTCAGCCAGGCAGTGCCGATTGGCGACACCCAGAGGGAGGGCCTTTTCTGTGGGGGCTCTCACCCTCTGGAACGAACTTCCCCCAGGTCTTCGTCAACTTTCTGATCTTCGAACCTTTTGCCACGAGCTTAAGACACATCTATTTATTTGCGCAGGACTGGACTAGAATTTTTAAATTTTAACTTTGGTTTTAACGGGGTTTTATTATTTTTATTGCAATTTTTAATATTCGGCCTTATTTAATAAGTTTTTTAAATTGGTGTTTTATTTTGTATTTATATGTATGTTTTTATTAGGCTGTAAACCGCCCTGAGTCCCTCGGGAGATAGGGCGGTATAAAAATATGATTAAATAAATAAATAAATAAATAAATAAATAAATAAATAAATAAATCTGAGGCTTTTAACCTCATGCCTGACAGCTGACTGCCTTCGGGCTCTGCGACTATTCTTAAAAAGCCGAGCCAGCTTGCGAAGTGGTACCTTCGGGGAGTTTTATTCTCTCCAGCACCTTTTCTCCTGATCTTATTTGGCCTGGGTCACCGCTGGAAGAATGCCTGGATGACATAGTCGCCATCTTGTGACAGGACAGGTTTGCCCAATTACGCCAAGCTAATTTGTCTTGCCTCCTATCTAGCCTTATATAGGTCGAGGTCTGAGGCTGAGAATTTGAGTGGTAAAAGTGGCAGTTTAGGAATTGTCAATTTAAACTGCTGAAATTGGACTGTCTGAAATTCTTTCTAGCCTTACATAGGCTGCCTTCTGTGACTGAGAACTTATTGGCAAAAGTGCAGTTCCATGATTGTAATTTAACCTGATTAAATTGTTCTGTCTAATCTCAATCTTTGCCTCATTAATAGCCATAAAACAATATAATGGCAGATCATGATCTCTCTTCAGACACTGAACAGGAGGTTAGTCCACTCAAAGTTCATAAACCTAAAGCCCACAAAGTTAAACATTCTGGCTCTAAACAGCCTAAGGCAGCTACTAGAAGCAAGGCACATAAGGCTAAAAATTCCAAATCTGGGTCTTCTAAAAGGTCCACAGTGGAAGATAAAGATGCCAAAAAGAGGCATGAGGCCTTGGAACGTTAATTTACAAAGGCCTAACGTAAGGCACAGGTGACTACATTTCTGAGGGATTCTGCTGCTGAGGCAAATTTACCAGCGCAAAATACTATTCCTCAGATACCATCCCAAGTTTCTGAAAATCCAAGAATCCGGGCTCCTGGCGAAGCTCCTGTTGAACAACAAAGGCCAATTACTGGGGTTTCTCAAGAGGTCCCCTTAGTATTGCCTAATGTATATGCAGCGGGGGTTCCCTTACCACTTATTGCTGCCCGCAGATCTCCGCAAGTGATGTTTACACCGACTGCTGCCAACCTTAGGGATGTGAATGGACACTATTCTGGTCAGCTTTGGACTTCAAACTATGATGTCAGAAGCGGTTTCTCAGATTTTGGCAGCTAGCATTCAACAGGGCACTCGACTGGCCCCTATGGAACCTATTGCCGGACCTCAAGTCCAAACAGCTACGTCTAGCCCCTCTGAATCCCCTTCTGTGCAGAAATCCATTCATAGTGAGGATTCTCTGCAAGAGGATGACTATCAAGGAGAACTTGAATTTTCTGAGGGCGAAGGGATGATGCCGGACAAGCCAGCTTTCCCTGGACTGTTTAGAACATCAGTTTTCAAATCATTGTTACACAAGGCGAAGGTGACAACAAATATAGAGGTGGTATCAGGTTTGGCTTCCCAGACTCTGGATTTGTTTGTTCACAGTTCCTAAACTGGAACATGACTTCATCCCTTGCCCAGCTCTTTTCTCTGAGGTGGTCCAGCGACCTTGGGATCAACCTGGTTCTTTGGCAGGTCCTAGCATGCATGATAAAAAACTTTATTGCTCTGCACCAGACCTTGATGAGCTGTTACAATTACCATCCGTAGATATACTGGTAGCTAGCCTAACTTCTGCATCTGTCCTCTCCACTGACATTGGAGAGGGACTCAAGATGGAAGAAAGAAAGGCTGAAATATCCTTCTGGAAAACTCACCAGGCAGTGGCCTGGGCCATTCGGGCAGCAATATCCGCCTCATTTTTTAACAGGGCATCTTTAATTTGGCTCCGCCAATTGCAGAAGCGGCTCCCACCTGATGAAGCACAGCTCCACCAGGACATAAATAAACTGGTAGCTGCCACTGAATACTCGCGGATGCATCTTTGGATGTGGCAAAATTTGCTTCTCGTGCTCTCGCTTCAGCTGTCATCTCCCGCAGACTTCTGTGCTGCGCCACTGGAAAGCAGACATGAAGTCGAAATGGAAGCTAGCTGCAGCTCCATACAAAGGATCCAACCTCTTCGGAACAGCATTAGATCCCATTTTAGTTGAAGGCTGGGATAAGAAGAAAGTCCTCCCTTCCTCATACAGGAGGCCAGACCACAGATACACCCCTTATTCTCAGCGGCAACCCTTTCATGCTGACTCAGGACTTGGGGGGGTGGGGTCCTATTATCAACGATCTTACAACCAGGGATTTTTACAGTCTTCTGACCAATTGTCATTCCGAGATCGCGGCTGATGCCAGCCTCCTTTAAAAAGGCCTTTTAGGGGAGTTGGCACCTACTCCTTCTGCCATGGCAAATGACTCCCCATCGGCTAAACCCATTGGCAGTCAACTCCAACAATTCCACCATCAATGGGCAGTATCCATGACCGACACTTGGATTCTGAGCACGATGAAATTCGGCCTCATCTTAGAATTCCAATCCAGCCCTCGAAGCCATTTTCTTCAATGCCTGGTGTCCCATCATCATGTCAAAAAATATCTCATGGATCTCGAGATAAAACATCTATTAGATATCGAGGCCATCGAACTGGTGCCAAGGATCAAGAAAGGACCGGATTCTATTCCATCCTGTTCCTGGTTCCCAAGAGTTTGGAGGGCTGGAGAAAAATCTTGAATCTCAAGCACTTAAATCAGTATATATTATACTGGCAATTCAAAATGCATTCCCTCAGATCAATCTTGGGATGCATTCGGGAGGGAGACCTTCTACAATCTGTGGACCTCAAGGAGGCTTATTTACATGTGCCCATATATCCAGCACATCGCTAGTAACTGCGATTTGCATATCTCAGCCATCACTACCACTACAGAGCCATGCCATTTGGCTTTTCATTGGCCCCATGGACCTTCGCCAAGTTACTGGAGGCAGTGGCTGCAATGGTCCGCATGGTTCCAGTTTGCATGTTTGTTACTTGGACGATATTTTAATTCTGTCGTCTGCGCAAGCAGCTCAGGACAGAGTGATGGTAATTCACGCACTTTAGAGTCACGGGTTCACTCTCAACATAGCAAAGAGTCATCTAGAGCCTACCATCCGCATTGTCCACTTGGAGGAGGTGATAGACTCAATCAAAGGCCAAGTCTATATGTCGTCTGATCGCTAATTCAGTATCATGGAGCTGGTGACACTGACATTATCGCAAAAGACAGTTCAAGTACTCCTTTTCTCCCAATTGCTTGGGAAAATGATTTCCTGCATTGCAACTGTACCATGGGCAAGGTATCATGTTCGCCCACTACAATGGTTGCTACTGCCATATCAAAAACAAGGGTGAAGCAACTCCACAATCGGAGTATCAGTTCCAGCTCGGGTTCAGCTGTCTCTCCACAGGTGGGTGTCACTGGCGCTCCAGAAGGGCTGTGTATTCCAGGAACCCAGATGCATCACACTAACATTGGATGCGAGTCTCTACAGTTGGGGAGCCCATCTGCTATCTCAGGTGGCCCAGGGCCAATGGTCCACAACAGAAAAGAAACACAGTATCAGCTGGTTAGAGTTGAGAGCCGTACGACTTGCCCTGAGGCACTTTCGAGCTGAGGTGTTGGGTCAACACATTCTGATTTTGACTGACAATATGGCCATAAAGGCCCATATAAATCGACAAGGGGATACTCAGTCCAAGACACTAATGGACGAAGCAGAGCTTCTCCTGAGTTGGGCGGAGAGACACACCCTTTCACTGACAACAGAGCACATATCAGGCTCTTCGAATCTCCAAGTGGACTGGCGGAGCAGGACTCAAGTCGATCCCTCCGAGTGGAAGCTCCATCTTCAGCTTTTTCTGGAATTGTCTCAGAAGTTTGGCCAGCTGATTCTCGACCTATTCACCTATCCTGAAAATGTGCAGCTTCGAAGATTTTTCTCGAGGTTTCTGACCCCAGGGGCGGAAGGGAGCAACTCTCTGCGATGTCCATGACCTCAGGGCTTACTCTATGCGTTTCTGCTGATTCCCTTCATTCTGATGGTCTTGCAGAAACTGTTAGCCAAAAGAGCAGAACTTCTTCTGGTAGCACCACATGGGCCACGCCGATCCTGGTTTCAAGTCCTAATGAATCTTTCGTGTCCCGTCCCTGGAGGATTCCTCGGGACAGGATCTCTCTCAGCCAGGGACTCATCATCCATCCGGAGCCCGAGTGGCTCCAATTGACCATCTGGCACTGAGAGGATCCTCCTGAGGAAAGATAATTGTCGTGTCCCACCCCCCACTCCGACGAACGAGTCAAGGAAGTCCATAACCAATTTGGCAACGAAGCCTCTGCAGCTTGCCAAGTTCCTCCGAGGTTTCTCAGGGCAGGCAGGAGTCCAAGTTGTGACTTCAGCGGTAGGGTCCGGTATCAGCAAACTCGGTAAGACTTTGCTTGGCTCAAGGTTGGAATGCCAAAAGCACGTCCTTTATATAGGCTGTGGGGTGTGGCTCCATGACTCAGATTTATCCAGGCCTGCTCCTCCCTTCCTTCTGCTGGCGTCGCCTCTCAGATCTCTGGAAGCAAGGGTCCTCCCACTGTGAATTGTCTTCAGCTGGCAGCTGAATTGTCTTCAGCTGGCAGCTTCTGGGAAAGGGAGAGGTCAGAGGGAGTAGGGCCGAGCAATTCCAGAGGGAGTAGGGCCGAGTAATTCCTGGCTGACATCCTGCTCTGACGGCTGAGCCAAAGGAACACACGCTATATGAGTGAGGTTTATCGGGCTTGTCCTCCCACTCCTGGAATCCTCTCCGGGCATGGGGCCAGGGCTGGGAGCTGGAGGCATGACAGGCCGTTCATCTTCATTATCAGACTCGGACTCTGATAACAGGCCCGGTTGGAGACGGGAGGGGCCTGGCTGAGGAGAGGAGGGAGGATGAGTCACAACAATAATCTTTCAGGGAAGGTGATACAAACAATTCAACTAATTGCTTCAACGAACTGGATCTATAACGCTTCATGGCGATCATTTTGTCCGTGGTGCTCCAAACAACACATAGATCCAACTTCTGCTTCTATACCTGCAGTGCTGGACTTCTTACAAGCTGATCTGGAGAAAGGGTTGGCTCCAACTACACTATGTAGACAGGTTGCCACCTTGTCAACTGTTCTTATATGCAATTCCCACCGGACTCTTTCTCAGCAACCAAGGATCCACTGTTTTCTCCAAGGTGCTACCAATCTTCAACCGCCAGTCATACACCACTATCCAATGTGGGATCTTTCTTTAGTTCTTCAAGTTCTCATGTCATCGCTCTTTGAACCGCTGGGATCAATCAGCCTCCAATTCCTAACTCTGAAAGTCGCCTTTTTCCTGGCGAGGAGGATCTCTGAATTGGCGGCCTTGTCCATTCGAAAGGACCTCTGTATAGTTCATTCAAACAGAGTTCTGCTGTGGTTGGACCCCTCCTTTATGCCCAAGGTGAACTCTTGGTTTCACCATGCCCAGAAACTCATTCTCCCTAATTTTTGTCCAGCTCCCACTCATCCGCTGGAAGAACAATGGCACACCTTGGACATGAGGAGGGCTCTCCGCAGATACATTAAGAGGACAGCCTCCTTTAGGCGAATAGAGGCTCTGTTTGTATCCTTTCACCCTTCATCTATGGGCAGAAAAGTTTCTTCATCAATGGTGGGACAGTGGCTAAAGGCTTGTGTCTCTACTGCATATGGAATCAAGGTCAAACCTTTGCCTGGTCGCATTTTGCACATTCCACTCAAAGTACAGCCACTACGGCTGCATGGACTACTCAGGCATCCTTTGCCGCGCAACCAGCTGGTCGTCCTTGTCACCTTTCATAAGATATTACAAACTTGACAGTTATGCTTCTACTGATGCATCCTTTGGGTATTGCAAAGTGTACTCTCCCACCAGGACCTGGGGATCAGTTCTGCTCCCACCCAGAGTCCTTAACCTTGGGTATATCCCATCTATGAATTGTCTGAGCAGTGCACTAGAAAACAGACTTTGAGTTACTGAATGTCCTTTTCTGTGCACTGCGATGACAATTCAACCCTCCTGTATAAGCAGCCTGATCCTGGCCAGGGGGTGGTTTCTTCTGTGTTTTTTTGTCTTTACAGAGTTCCCATCTGACGACGCCTTTGTGAAAAGACTGGAGATCAAGGGCAAGAGGCGTGGTCAAGGGAATAGGAAAAAAGTTTCCCCTCAGTTGCAACCAATAAGAACAAAGTGAATACCCATCTATGAATTGTCATTGCAGTGCATAGAAAAGGGACATTCAGTAAGTCAATGTCAGTTTTGTCTCCCAAAAGGCAGCAAAAATGTCTGTGTTTCTTATAGACTGAATATTGCCAAAGCCCTGCCCACCTGCCAGCCATTTTTCGGCCTCTGCATGCCCTATTTTCAGGCCTTTTTCAGGCTTCTTTTTGGCCCATTTTCGAGGCTTTTTTCAGCCTGTTTTTGAGGCTTTTTTGGCCCGTTTAGGGGCTTTTTTTGGCCTGTTTCCGGTCCCTTTTTTTGGCCTGTTTTCAAGGCTTTTTTTGGGGTCTGTTTTGGGGGCTTTTTCAGCCCGTTTTGAGCTTTTGGGAGGGCTGTTTTTGAGGCTTTTTTTGGCCTGTTTTCGAGGCTTTTTTCAGCCCATTTTTTTTTGAAAAACGAAAAAGCCCGCAAAACAGGCTGAAAAAAGCCTCAAAAATGGGCCAAAAAAAGACGACCGGAAACAGGCCAAAAAAAGACTGGAAATGGGCCCAAGGAAAAGGAGGCCAAAAACTTTTTTTTTCTTTTCCTCTTCTAAATTTAGGTGCATCTTATAGGCAGGTTATGAAAAATACAGTTAACTTCGTGCCCTCATCTAAATAACCTCTTTTTTCATTCTGCAATATGTATGAGGAAGCTATCCTAACTATACTGAGTTTTCTTCTTTTTCTATCATTTGGATTTATTGGACTCTCCTGCTGAAATGACTCTAAACTGAACTTTATCTATAATTTATCAATACATTTCAAATAAATTCTGACACAGAAAAACTATTATCCTTTTCATACTTCATCACTTTTACAGAGATGTAAGAAATCATAACTTAGGATACATTTTAATTGTTGCTTCTGTCAATATTGACGAAACAACTAAAGCAAACCTCTTTAACACATTCTTTGGCTCAGTTTTTGTTAACAGTGATGACACATATCCGAAATTCCCAAATCGTACAAGCAATGAGTATGACGACTTAACACATATAGATTTCACAGAAGATAATGTTGGAAAAGCACTTCGCAACTTGAAACCATCTCTATCCATTGGACCTGATGGACTATGCGCTTACTTCTTAAAAAAACTTTCTACTAATTTAGCAGAACCCCTAAGTATAATCTTTGATAAAGCTTTCACAACCAGTTCCCATCCCAATCTTTGGTCACTAGCCACAGTTATTCCAATCTTCAAAAAAGGCAACCCCAGCTCAGTTTTCTTCTTCTGCGCATGTGCGTTATGGCGGCGTCTTGAGTTCTGCGGAGACGGTGGCTGGAAGTCCTTGGGCCGCAATGCCGTTCCACCGGTCACCTAGCTGCTTGCTCTCTGGCTCCGGTTTTGTGATCTTTCCGGCTGCCGAGAGCGAGGTCTTTGGACCTCATTGAGCTCTCGGCTGCCGAGTACGGAGCCGGAGTTTGTAAACAAGCAGCGGATGACGGCGGCCATGTTGGGGGGGGCATGAGGAGACGCCCGGCATGATTCAGCTGTTTTTCGGCCGTTTTGGCCGCGGATATCATCAAAGGCTGGGGAGCGTCCCGAACACCGACTGAGGACATCGATGGCGGTATGCTGGGCACCGGGTGTTTGGGCCGCAGTTAACATCGGTTGCTGGGACGGGACCTGCATGGGCATGAATATCGCCCCCTCCCCTCTCCTCATGGACCGGAACATCGTTCTTTCCCCACTGCTGACTTTTGCCATGGCCTGCCAAAATGCCGTAATTACCATCAACGGCTTACCTCTCTTTGAGTTGCTCTTTCCATCAGCGACTGAGAGGCGGCTTGGCCTGGACAATTTCAACAGCGGCACAGCGGCACGCTGGAGCCATATTGGGCCCAGCGGTATAATCTGGCGGCTTAGTGGTGGTGGCATGGACGGCGTTGATGGCACTGGCGATGTCATTCCAATTATCGTACTGCACGGGTCTTTGTCCTGTGATGGTGCATTGCCGGGAATCCGAGGGAGACCTTTTTATTCTTGTGGTCCCACGGACTTCTACGGACTAGGACCCATATGGCTGACTATTTAATGTCGGGTCTTGGCGATCTATTGATACGACTGGAACATCTCCGACGGCTAATGATGGACATTCTCCTGCGGTTATACTGACTATTTCTCCATGAGATACTCGTCTGCCGAACTATTATGACTGCGAGGTTCCCCCGCCTCGCAGGAATGACCCTCCAAGTTATCGAGGGCTTACCTTAACGAAGGGTCTTGGGACCCAGAGAGGTGGCATGTGGCCAAGAAGAATTTGTGGGGTTTTTTAAATAGATTTTTAAATAAGGGTTTTTTAAGGGGGGAGGGATTTGACGGATGGGGGAGAGAACCCGTCGGGGAGGGATCCAGCCCCTGTGCTTGTTCGCGGCACTACTTCATCTGGTCTGAAGGCAGGGGGGGAGGGCTCTGTTCCAGGACTAGAGGGTTGTTCGATCTGTACGGTAAGTGGGAGAGGCAGATATGGCGGAGGGGGGGCCGTATCGAGAGTTGGGAGCACGTGTTCAATGTCTGAAAGCGATCACGTGCTCCGGCCCCTCAATCCCTACCCGTTCCTCGGGCGGCCATGATCCTCAGAGCTTGGATCTTCGGCTGATGTTATGTAATGCCCGGTCCATGGCTAATAAAGCTCCCCTGATCTGCAATCTTATTCAGGGGGAGTCTGCGGACCTTATGGGCATTACAGAGACCTGGTTGGGTCCAGAGGGGGGGGATTCCCCTTGTTGAGCTGTGCCCTCCAGGTTTCCAAGCATTTCATCAGCCGAGGGCCCAAGGTAGGGGTGGGGGGGTGGCGGTTGTCATTAAGGAAGATTTAGAGCCGAGGGAGGCCACTGTTCCTCAGATTGCCGGCTGTGAATCCCTCTATGTGCGGTGGGGCCATAGGAATCAGTTGGGCTTGTTGATCGCGTACCTGGCTCCTTGCTGCGTGACCACAGCCCTGCCTGAGCTGTTGGAGGTACTTGCCGCTGTGGCGGTTGAGACCCCCAGACTTATAGTCATGGGGGATTTCAACCTACCATCAGCTGGCTTGTTATCGACTGCAGCTCGGGAGTTCCAAGCTGTTGTGTCTTGTCCGCTCTCACCGCAGCCGGGGTCTGCTTATCTGCTCCCGAACACGGAGGAATGTATGCCTCCCGGCCCCAGTTCTGGCTCCATGCCCAGACAAGCTGCAGAGGAGGGGGCACCTCCCGGTCCCAGCCCTGGCTCCATGCCCAAGCAGGCTGCAGAGGAGGGAGCATCCCCCGGTCCCAGCCCTGGCTCCATGCCCAGGCAAACGGAGCAGCTAGACCCCTCCCCCTCCTCCACAGCATGTGAGCCTGAGGAAAGTTTATTTCCAACAACAGCTGATTGGAGTGACCCTCGCATCAGAAGATTGGATAGGCGGAGGCAAGAGAAGGAAGGGAGGGGCAGGCCTTAATGAGTGCTGAGTCATGGAGCCACACCCCATGGCCTATATAAAGGATCTGCTTTCTGGCAGTCTCTGAGTCAGGCAAAGTCTAACTTATCTTGCTGAAGTCACTTACTGGTCTCCTGCCTGCTCTGAGGACTTTGCTAGGACTTTGGGCAGAGCTGCAGAGGCAAGCCTTATTCGGATTTCCCTGACCCGGCCGTCAGCGGAGGAGTGGGACACGACACAAGCTTCCATGACGGCCTTGGACTTGATTCGAGTAAATGATGGCCCTACGCACATGGGTGGAGGCACACTGGATCTGATTTATATCTCTGGACAGTGGTTAAATGATCTGGAATTAGATGATTTAGTAACAGAACCAATGTCATGGTCCGATCATTTTCTCCTTCACCTAGACTTCCGAACCGCCACTCACCATCGCAGGGAGACGGAACCTATACGTTGGTTCCGTCCCAGGCGCCTGATGGACCCCGAGAGGTTCCTGACGGAGCTTGGGCCATTCCCTGAGGATCTGGCCCACGGCACGACTGAGGAACTAGTCGTGGCCTGGGAACAGGCCACGGCTGGGGCCTTGGACCGTGTCGCGCCTTTGCGGCCTCTGACCCGGCGCAGATCTCGTCCGGCCCCTTGGTTCTCTGAGGGGCTGAGGGAGATGAAACGCCGGAGAAGACGCCTAGAGAGCACCTGGAGGTCCAGTCGTTCCGAAGCTGATCGGACACTAGTTAGGTCCTATTCTAGGACCTACCTAGTGGCAATGAGGGAGGCGAGGCGTTCTTACGCCTCCACCCTCATTGCGTCGGCAGATAACCGCCCGGCCGCCCTGTTTCGGGTGACCCGCTCCCTCCTTCATCAGGAGGTGCGGGATGACCCTTTGCAGGGACGAGCCGAGGAGTTTAGTGGTTATCTATATGATAAAATTGCTCAGCTCCGGGACGGTCTGGACCGAAATTGGGATGATCCAAGCGAGGGAGAGGAGGCACGTCTTGTCGAGTCTGTTTGGGATGAGTTTGACCCTGTGGCTCCCGAGGACATGGACAGGTTGTTGGGGAGGCTTCACGCCACGACATGTTTACTGGACCCGTGTCCTTCCTGGCTGGTACTGGCCACTCAGGAGGTGACACGAGGCTGGCTCCAGAGGATTATCAACACTTCTCTGTTGGAAGGGGTTTTCCCTGCCGCCTTGAAAGAAGCGGTGGTGAGACCCCTCCTCAAGAAGCCCTCCCTGGACCCAGCTATTTTGGGTAATTATTGTCCAGTCTCCAACCTTCGCTTCGTTGCGAAGGTTGTACAGAGTGCTGTGGCGTGACAGCTACCCCAATACCTGGATGAAGCCGTCTATCTAGACCCGTTCCAGTCCGGCTTCCGACCCGGATACAGCACGGAGACAGCTTTGGTCGCATTGGTGGATGATCTCTGGAGGGACAGGGACAGGGGTTACTCCTCTGCCCTGGTCCTATTAGACCTCTCAGCGGCTTTTGATACCATCGACCATGGTATCTTGCTGCGCCGGTTGGGGGGATTGGGAGTGGGAGGCACCGTGTATCGGTGGTTCTCCTCCTATCTCTCCGACCGGTCGCAGACGGTGTTGACAGGGGGGCAGAGGTCGACCGCGAGGTGCCTCACTTGTGGGGTGCCGCAGGGGTCGATTCTCTCGCCCCTTCTGTTCAACATCTATATGAAGCCGTTGGGTGAGATCATCAGTGGCTTCGGGGTGAGATACCAGCTGTACGCTGATGACACCCAGCTGTACTTTTCCACCCCGGGCCACCCCAATGAAGTTGTTGAAGTGCTGTCCCGGTGTTTGGAAGCCGTACGGGTCTGGATGGGGAGAAACAGGCTCAAGCTTAATCCCTCCAAGACGGAGTGGCTGTGGATGCCGGCATCCCGATTCAGTCAGCTGCAGCCGCAGCTGACTCTTGGAGGCGAGTTATTGGCCCCAAAGGATAGGGTGCGCAACTTAGGTGTCCTCCTGGATGAACGGCTGTCGTTTGAAGATCATTTGATGGCCGTCTCCAGGAGGGCCTTCCACCAGGTTCGCCTGGTTCGGCAGTTGCGCCCCTTCCTTGATCGGGATGCCTTGTGCACAGTCACTCATGCGCTCGTTACCTCTCGCTTGGATTATTGTAATGCTCTCTACATGGGGCTCCCCTTGAGGTGCACTCGGAGGCTTCAGTTAGTTCAGAATGCAGCTGCGCGGGTGATAGAGGGAGCTACGTGTAGCTCCCATGTAACACCGCTCCTGCACAGACTGCACTGGCTACCTGTGGCCTTTCGAGTGCACTTTAAAGTTTTGGTTACAACCTTTAAAGCGCTCCATGGCTTAGGGCCTGGGTACTTATGGGACCGCCTGCTGTTACCGCATGCCTCCCACCGACCCGTACGCTCTCACAGAGAGGGACTTCTCAGGGTGCCGTCCGCCAAGCAATGTCGGCTGGTGGCCCCCAGGGGAAGGTCCTTCTCTGTGGGGGCTCCCACCCTCTGGAACGAGCTTCCCCCGGGTTTACGCCAAATACCTGACCTTCGGACCTTCCGTCGCGAACTGAAGACACATCTTTTCACTCGCGTGGGGCTGGCTTAAATTTTATCGATTTTAAATTTTCTATTAATAATTTTAAATGGGGTTTTAGTTTATTATATATTTTAAACTTTTTAGGCCAATTATAAAATAAGTTTTTTAACTTGCATTTTAAATTGTACATTGTATTGCCTGTTTTTTACTTTTGCCTGTACACCGCCCTGAGTCCTTTGAGAGAAGGGCGGTATAAAAATCAAATAAATAATAATAAAAATAATAATAAAGTTGAAAATAACAGACCAATCTCCCTATGCTGCGTCACCTGCAAAGTAATGGAATCTATCATCAACCAATCCATTACCTTCCACTTAGAAATACACAACCTATTCTCAAATAAACAATTTGGTTTCAGAAAAAAATTATCAGGCAACTTACAACTTCTCCATTGTAAAAACTTATGGACTAAAAATCTTGATCTAGGCAAAACAATTGATGCAATCTACATAGACTTCTGCAAAGCTTTTGGCTCAGTAGTACATGATAAACTTCTCCTAAAATTAAAATCCTATGGCATTTCAGGACCCCTATACAATTGGATATCTGTTTTTCTGTCTGACAGATAACAAGTGGTTAAAATTGGTAATGCTTTTCCCATAGAATCATTTGTTTCCATAGAATCAAATCCTGTTCCTGTCAAGAGTGGCGTTCCTCAAGGTAATGTTCTTGGACCAACTCTCTTTATACTATACATAAATGATCTTTGTGATCCATATCTCAAGTAACTGTGTTCTCTTTGCTAACAATGTCAAACTGTTTAACACCACTGACAATACATCTACCATTCAAAAAGACCTTGATCATCTAACCGCTTGGTCTAAAATTTGGCAACTACAAATCTCAACCAGCAAATGCTCAGTCTTACATATTGGAAAAAAGAACCCAAACACTAAGTACATGCTTGATGGACATTATCTTACAGATGACCCCCACCCTGTCAAAGACCTTGGAGTTTTCATATCTAATGATCTAAGTGCCAAAGCCCACTGCAACTACATAGCAAAAAAGGCTCTAAGAGTTGTTAACCTAATCTTATGTAGCTTCTTTTCTAAAAACACCACACTACTGACCAGAGCATATAAAACATTTGCTAGGCCAATTCTTGATTACAGCTCGCCTGTCTGGAACCCATACCACATTTCTGACATCAATACAGTTGAGCGTGTCCAGAGGTATTTTACAAGAAGAGTTCTCCACTCCTCTGTAACCAACAAAATACCTTATCCCATCAGACTTGAAATCCTGGGTTTAGAAAACTTGGAACTCTGTCGCCTTCGACAGGACCTGGGTTTAGCTCATAGAATCATCCATTGTAATGTCCTTCCTGTTAAAGACTACTTCAGTTTCAACTGCAATAATACAAGAGCTACCAATAGATTTAAACTTAATGTCAACCGCTCCAATTTGGATTGCAGAAAATATGATTTCTGTAACAGAATTGTCTGTGCTTGGAATGCATTACCTGACTCCGTGGTCTCTTCTCATAACCCCAAAAGCTTTAACCAAAATCTATCCACTGTTGACCTCACCCCATTCCTAAGAGGACTTTAAGGGGCGTGCATAAAAGCACAAATGTGCCTACCGTTCCTGTCCTATTGTTTCTTTCCCTATATATATATATATACGCTTATACTTCCTTGTTTCTCATCACATATATGTTTACATGTTATATAATCTTTTTGTGTGATGCTTGTGTATATTGTTATGACAAAATTAAATAAATAAAAAATATATTTGATTGTTTTTTACTTTAATAATAGCTTAATCATTGGTCTTATTAAAATCTATTTCATAGTTATCCCCAAATGAGTAATAGTGCTAATTTTGCAACAAAAATGTGGTACTTTAAAGATTAAGAAATATGTTATATCATATAACATATTATATTTTATAAATTTATTTTTTATTTTATTTATTACATTTTTCCATTCATCTCCCTGCCAGGTGACTGTAAATAAATATAAAATAAATATTTATAAAATAATAAATTTTACTTTATGTTCGAATGTCCGTGAATTGGACTCCATCCGATATGTGGGACATTATCTTAAGCTGGAGGTTTATATTGCTATTTGGGATAGTGCAAACAAACAAAAGGAAATGAACTGCAGCAGTTTGCTGTTATCCTCGCTAACAGTGGCTGTTTTCAAGCTTTTCTTGTTGACAATTTAACCAACGACAATGTTTAGGTTGATACATGCAGTATGATTTACATTTTTAATTTTGATGTGACCTGCAGAAAATAGAATTAACCCTTTTGATGAGTGTTGATTCCTCTTGATTATCCTATTTTATCCACACTATGAACCTGTTCCTTTTATACTACACTATCATCTAACAGAAATGCTGTTCAATATCTTTGGTGATCTTAATTGAACGAATATATAACCTAGACTTTATTCATCAGCAGTATACTTTAATTTTAATCGTTAATGTTTGTTTACTTTTAAGGAGCACCTTCTGCTCAATTCTTGGAAGCTCCTGTAACCAACATGGATAATCCATTTTTAAAAGTATTCCAAGGTCCATCCAGTTCCATGCAGGCCTACTCCCAATTAACAGATGGTAAAGATTTTTTACATTTTTAAAATAGTTGATTAAACAAATTTTAAATGTACTTTAAAATCTAACAAAATTATTGTCTTTAAGAAAGTACAAATACAACAATGCAAGTTTCCAGTTTAAGGAGATCTGAAGAAGATGATATGGCTTATTTTGAAAGACAATATCAGGCACGGGTAAGTCCACAGCATACATTATTTAAAGCAGAAGCATTTGTTTCTGTTTAAAAATAATTTGTTCAAATATTGTTAGTACATTGGGAAACTGTAGTGATATCTGAAAATTGAATGTACTTAGATGGGAATAGCAGGACTATCGTGACATGCAAAAACAAAGAAGAGTGTTTGTATAATTTATATTGAACACCAGTGACTTTTTTCAAAATAAAATAAAAATAAATAAAAGTTTTAGAGGCAGCACATCTACCTATTTATTCGGTAATGTAATTGCACAAATAATATTTACATTATTGGCTAAACATTGTATAAATCTTGCTACAAGTAATTTTAAATTCTATTCATGATAGTCAATTGTATCAACTAATTCATGTGTTTCTTTATCTCCACATTATATCACAGTTTATGAGATTTCCAACAAAGTCATAACTCATACATTTCAATTTGTGAATTTGTGTCATTTCATATGGGCACGTGGATTTAGATGCATCCCCCAAAGGAAATTTCTAAGGCAACAGAATAAGAAAATGTAGCAATAATGAGACTAGTTCAGGGGTATTAAAGTCGTGGTGCCATGTTATCGTCATGTGACATATTTATAGTGACCAGACATCCCGCTTTTGGTGGGACAGTTCCGCTTTTTAATAATTTGTCCCGTGTCCCGCGGCAATTCCAAAAAGTCCCGATTTTTTTTTTGTTTCACTCCCATTCTGAAAATGGGAGGCGGCAACACAAGAGGAGGAGGCGGAGAAGGGGGAGTGGCGGAGAAGGGGGCGCGAGAGGGAGGAGAGACGCCGCTTGACTTCACCTGAGAGGAAGAGAAGGGCCGAGAGGAGAGCTGAGGAGAGCTGAGCCTGCCTGGAAGAGCGGAGAAGCAGCAGCCGCTCCTCCTCCTTCAGGCAGGTGGCAAGACTCAGCGCGCTTGCACAGTGCCCACCCCCCACCCCCGTCAATGGTATCCCGCTTTGCCATCGCTGAAATCTGGTCACTTTAGACATATTATAACTTTCCTCCCCTTCGCTAAACAGGATGGGCGTGGCCAGCACGTGACACATCCCCCTGTGGGCTGCGACACCCTTGGACTAGATGAAAGCTGTTTTCTATAGTTTGCAGAAAACAAGGAGAGCTTATGTTTCAAGTAATTTTATGATTTTTTTCATTACAGTTGAAACAAGAAAAGGCGAGGGATCAGAAAGGCAAAAGTCCTATGCCAATGAAGACACAACATCATCAATAATATATTTGGGTTTCACTGTACTTTATCAGCATCGCTGTCCGTATCTATCTGTCTGTCTATCTATCTTCAGTGACTATAGTACAATATGTTTATTTGTCTATACCAATTTTGTTGTATATAAAATGATAATGTACTTCTTTTTAGACATTGAAGCAAAATAATGCTATTCATTTATTTCTACATACTTGAAAATCACTAATGGAAAAAATTCAGGTTTCATGGCAGAAAACTATTGTATGAACTTTGAGAATTACTTCTTCAGAAGAGTTTATTATTGTTAAACATTTGCATTTTATGAAAATAGTGGTTTGATTTTCTGTATTTCAAGATTTGAAAATGTTATAATAAAGAAAAACAAATAATCATTATAGGTGGTAACTGAGCCAAACATTTCTGTTGCTAAGCAAGACAGTTATTAAGTGAATTTTGCCTTATTTTAGGACCTTTCTTGCCATAGTTGTTAAGTGAATCACTACAGTGTTAAGTTAGTAACATGGTTGTTAAGTGAATCTGACTTCCCAATTAACTTGGCTTGTCAGAAGGTTAGAAAGGCAATCACATGATCCTGGGATATTGCCACTATCAGAAATATGAGTCAGTTGCCAAGTGTCTGTATTTTGACCATGAAGATGCTGCAATGAGTGTAAGTGTGACAAACGGTTATAAGTCACTTTTTTTCAATGATGTTATAACTTCGGTCACTAATAACTGTTGTAAGTCAATGATCCCTGTATAGTTGAATTGATTTATCTAAAAATAATGCAGTAAAAATGTGGCTGACAGATTACTAGATGGTTTGGATTGGATAACATACATTTTATGCCTTTTTTTAATTGGCTATCCCTTATTAAACTAGCCTTATAGATGATAGCTGAAAATGGATCTTAATCTCTAATAACAGTAGAATAACTTTATTGTCATTTTAAATGTACACTAATCGCATACATTAAAATGAAATTTCATTGCATACAGCTCTCAAAGGGTCACCACCTCCAATATACATTATATAAACATGAACCCACACATATTGTGTGATACAGAGAAACAACACAATCTAGTTCAGATATATACATGTACCTGGTAAGAAAAATGGATCTTGTGAGTTTACAGACTGTAAAATGGGCATGTGGGGTTTCTAACAATGATTTGAGCTTTATACTCATATAGTGCTTATAAGCAGTATCCTGAATTATAGGAAGCAAGCTTCCGACTATCTTGGCTGTGCTTATCACTCTCTGTATGGACTTTGTATCTGAGGTACTGCTACCACCAAACCAAACAGTGATGCAGTTTGTTAAGATGCTCTGAATTGTGCCTCTGTAAAAAGTGGCCAGGATACAAGATGTGCTCTCCTCATCCAATTCAGGAAATGCAGACACAGGTTTGCATGCTTCACTAAGGATGATGTGTGGAGAGACCAGTTCAGATTGTTAGTTATCTGCACCCCCAGATACTTAATACTGTTGACCACCTCTATAGCTGTATCCTTAATACTGAGTGGAATGCTGGCTCTTTCTAAATCTACAGTGATCTTTGTTTTATTAACATTTAGAACCAGGTTACTTTGATTGCACCAGTCCACCAGGGCCTTCACCTCTTCCCTATAAGCACCTTCACTGTCAACCCGGATAAGACACTGCCATATCATCCAATATGATTCATAGCAGATTTTGCACAGCAGTTGTGGGTCATTAAGATGGACAATAGTGGATTCAAGAAACAGCCCTGTGGGGAACATGTACTCAAGGAGATGGAGTTGGAAACTTTAATTCCAACTAGCACAAAGTGGGACCTATCAATAAGGAAATCAAATGTCCAGTCACATAAAGGAGTATTAAAACCTAATAGGCCCGTATATTCACCTAATGCTGAAAAATGAATGTGTTGATGAAAAATGAATGGGTTGAATGCCAAACAAAAATCAACAAACAGCATTTGCATGAGTATTCTCCTCCAGGTGTGTCAACCTAAGATGAAGCACACAAGAAAGTGCATTATCTATAAAGCGGTTCTTTTGATAGGCAAACTAATGAGTCAAATGTAGAGTGCAAAGACTTCATCATAGTGGAAGTGAGTACAACTGGATGGTAATTATTAAGGCATGTGAGTTTTTGGCACTGGTACAATGTTTGCAGTCATGTCTGTGAGGGCAGTGGCCAGCTGAACAGCACACTCCTTAAGTACTGCCCAGGGATATTAGCAGGACATAGAATGTTGACCTTCCACAGCACCTTTTAAACAGCAGTTGTATCAAACCTGAGCACCTGTTCATCAGGAAGGGGAACAGCCTTCCTTGCTAGAATGTTATTTGCGGCTTCAAACCATCCAAAAACATATTTAGCTTGTTTAGAAAATCTATGTCATCCTTACAAGTTAAGGAAGCTGCCTTATAGTCAGTAATAACCCAAATATCTTGCCATATACTAGGATCTATAGGATCCTGAAAGAAATTCTGTACTTTCTGACTACAAGGCCCGCTTTGCTGTTTTTACAGTACGTCTCAAATCAGCTCTTGCTATGGTAAGTGCTGCCACAACACCTGATTTGAAAATGGTGTTTCTCACCTTCAGCACTGCACTAACCTCCTGAGACATCCAATTTGCTCTCATTTGCTCTCATAACAATCATCTTAAGAACACTGACATCCTCCAGACACTTTTGAATATAAGCAGACACAGTAGAACAGGGGTGTCAAACTGACAGCCCGTGGGCTGGATGCATCATGCGCAGGCCGCATTCATCCCGTCTTCACAAAGGCAAAAACTGGTGATATGTGACATGACGTCATCGAGTTTTGATACCCATGCAGTAGCATACCTGTTCACATCAGTATGTTGTCCAATATGTTTCAGCAACATACCTAACAGTAAGCTTCAGATACAAGATGGATCGATGACATCAGCAAGTATTATGGGCCTAATTGGCAAAAGAAAGTTCAAAACTATTGCTTGGAAACATGTGGAAGAGGCGTTCGTCCCGCAGTAGAAAGACAATGGCTAAAATGGCGATGATCCGGCAATTTAAACTATTTCCAACTAGTTTAGTTTTGATGGCACCAATGCTGCATTAAGGGTGATTGTATGCATTTTGATGCTGAAAGCTTGCAAGTTAGCTTTGCTACTTCTGCCTGATTAAAAAGTAGCCAGAAACCTAAGTGAAAAGGGATCACTGGACTCTGTTTATGTGAGGCTAATTTAAAAAGAAAAAAAGACCCACCTTTTCAGAAACCACTGGCAAAGTAGGCACAATACTTCATGAATATGGGAAAAAGAGTTTTACCCAGGAAGATTCTGTGTAGCAGGGATTAGGCAATTCAGCTACCTAGGATACACAATATTCTGTAGCAACCATGGGGAGGAATCGTCCATCATAGCACACAGTAGCCAAACGGGAGTGAAAAACTCCCTTTTCCTCACTTTCACTTTTCCCCTCCCCTAAAAGACACCGAAAGCTCAGGACCAATGGCTAAAGAGCCGTTCTCAGATTTGCCTAGTGAGATCCCAGAAAGACTTCTTGCCGGTTAACCTCTCGCGCAGGCTTAGACTGATTTAGTTTCTCACGTGACTGTGTGAGAGGGCGCAATTTTGGTTGCGTGCTGGGAGTGGCTCCTTCTGTCGTTAGGGTGAGTATTCGATCGTTTTTCTATAATTCTCGAAATTCTAACGGGCCCAATTGTTAAAACAGACGGTTGGCTGCGATTCTGAAACAAAGTGAACGCGGGAGGAAAGGAAATAAAATCCAAAGAGCATCTCCCAGCCACGTGTTAAATGGTGATTCTAAAAAGCTGAAACCATAAGGCCTTTTTCTGAATTGTTTCTTTGTAGCAAAACAAAAAACCGCGAAGAGGCCGACAGTCTTGAGTCACTTAGTTTTGCTGAAAAGTGGAGTCTGTTAATAGTATTTAACTTTTACTCGTGGCTAGATTGCATGACGCTTTAAACGGAAACGTTGGCTATTAAATCAGGAGATTTAGCTGCGTAAGAGTTTGTGGTTTACTACGGTACGCACTGCAAAGCCAGCCAGTTAGGTTAACTTGGTTCAAGAAACCGTGGGTAAGTAAGTGACTTACCAAGAGTCCACGAGTTACTTTTTTTTGGTATACTAAATTCCAAGAGGTTCATTCTGTGGAATATCTGCAGCCCAGCCTCGTGGAATAGTTATCGTTTTAACAATTTAGTAATTATATAAAGATAAGCAATTACAATAATAGAAGTGTAGTACTCAGTGACTTGCAAACGAGGTAAAACAAGTGGAATTTTTGTAACTACCTTATTGAGTGTTCTGGAATAAACATTACAATTTTACTTCTTGCAACATTCAACCAAATGGTACTGTTTTTAGATTAGTGAAATATAAAGCTAGGTAGGATATGTTTTCTGTAAATCTTGTGTCCATAGAAAATGGTAATTTTTTGGGTAGCTACTTTTAAATTAAACTAGGTTGGAGTAATCTTTAAAACAGAATGGCTAAAAGTAGATTTGATCCACTAATGAATTTATTGATGAATTGCAGTATAGTGGTTGAAATCTTGAAGTAGAGCAGGGAGATCTTAAGTTATAAACCAGCCTCAGCCACATAGCTTAGTAATGCAGGTAGTCTTAGATGTACAACCAAGTTGAGGCCAACATTTCTGTTGCTAGGCGAGACAGTTGAATTTTCACCATTTGATTATCTTTCTTGCCAGAGCTGTAAAGTGAATCACTGCAGGGTTAGTAACATGGTTGTTAAGCAAATTTCTTTTTGTCCATCTTACCTCACAAGGTTGTTTTAGGAAAAATAGGAAAAATACTATAACAAACAATACTTTGAGCTCCTGAATGAAAAGCAGGATATAAATCTAATAAATCAATAATTTTATAACATTGTTATTGTAACAGTGGCAACAATTCACTAACTCATACTTTTAATATTGAATTTTAACTATTCTTGCCTCTTATTTAAAATGTATGTATATGTTTTGCTTTAATATTTTATTTGTAGACTACCCAGAGTCCAGTTGTATATTTGTATACAATATAGTGAGGAATATGGGTGATTTATAAATCTGATAAGTAAAATGATGTGGAAATTAAATAAGTAGGAGGGCAATAACCCAGCTGTACAGACAAGCAAAGCTGGTGCCCCCACCCAAACCCAATCCACAATGCGCGAGAGGCATGCAGAGATGATAATACATGGCACATTACTGTGGAACTGGTGGGCAGTTAGAAAATTTTACTACTAACAGAGATACAAAAGTGGGTGATAGGTATAAAAAGGTTGACTACCCCGTTTAAAGTTACAACAGCATTGAAAAAGGTGACTTGCGACCATTATAGCATCCCCATGATCACATGATCAAAATTCAGGCACTTGGCAACTGGCATGTATTTACAATATTTGGAGTATTCCAAGATCATGTGATTGCCATTTGTGACTTTCCCAGCTGGTTTTCAATAAGGAAAGAAAACATGGAAAGCCAGATTTGCTTAACAACTGCATGATTCACTTAATAACCACTGTGATTCACTTAACAATTTTACAAAAAAGGCATAAATTGGGTGAGACTCACTTAACCATTTTGCAGTCTGATCCCAGTTGTAATCATTACCTGTATTACTATGATATCTCAGCTTTATCTACAGGTTTTGAGAAAGGACAGCACATTTTGTTCTAAGAAAGTGGCAAGTAGATTATCCTCTAGTTTCCTGTTTTTTTCTTCCACTGAAAAGGTACATGTAATGATGAAACTATTTAAGTTTCTAATAATAAATAATAGGCTATTATTCTAACCAACAATTGTTTCCATATTTTAGGTTCTGTCAACATGGAGGACGATTCAACATATAATAAAGGTACATATATTAAGAGGGTATAGGTTTTTTTAAAATTACCCTCTTAATATAAAACTGATTCAACTTTTTTCTTCTTCTCACAGTTGAAATGGCAGTTGGCTGTCATGTAGAAGATGCTGTAACTTTTTGGGCACAGGTAAGGTCAAAATTGTGAGGTGTTATGAACAGCACTGTTGACTAAAGTGAGATTAAAATAGTTCATGCCTGAGGGAGTTATTATTTATCTAAACTAGAAATTCTTGATGCTTAAATTTGATAAAATCAAGGTTTTTTTTAAGATACAGTCATAAAATTCTACATGTAGAATGTTTTATGTTTGAATCAGTTTAGTATTTGTCATTGATTATGTATTAAAATCTTGAATGTGAATATTTATTTGGATTTCAATGTGTGTTGTTTAGACCATTAATAAATCTAAGGAAATTTTGAAGATTTGTTCTAGTCTGGCTGAAATCTGTCCTTATGCTAACTCAGTTTTTGGCAATCCGGATTCTAATAAGGTAGGTTATACACATATTTCTTATCTTATATAAGCATAGGATAACATTTTGCAGGGATCACTTGAATTTGTATGCTTTAACATGCACTCCAAGGACTTCTATTTGAAGTAAATTGATGAACTTTTAAATAATAATGTTCTTGTCTTCCACCTCTGCTTTTAGAACATGCACAGTAAATATTGACTAGGTTTGCATTTCATGCTAAATGATAACATATTACTTGCAACCCAGCCCAGTTTGTGAATTGTGGCTATTACAAACGTGGTGTAATATATTATGTCATCTGACTTTTCATTTACCTTAAAATATTGTATTCAATGTCATTTTCATTTATTTTTGTTATATACATTGGCAGTTTATGATGGAAAAGTTGAATAAATAATTTAAATAAATACAAGTGCTAAAGTTGGCATCATTGCTAAACATGCCATCTTAGTGATTGGCAAGCTTTACTCATTTTAATGCTAGTGGACAAAGAGTAGTTTGCAAACAGTTGACAAACTGAATGTGTCACTATCAAAAAGAAAAATGTACTTCTAGTTGCTGCAGAAATATTACAACAATGTGTACAGGTAATCCTTGGTTACCGACTACATCATGTAGCAATTTTTTGAAGTTTAGGGTTTCACTAAAATAATAAATAGTTGTAATCGGTTATCGCATTTCTGATCATCACATAATCATGTTCGCATGTTTTGCAAATGGCTTACCACAAGCAGAGTTATAGAGAAAGCAGAAGTAAAATTGATCTGTGATTTTTTTTTTGCTTAGCAGCTGTGATGCTTCTCTTAACAACCATAAGACTATTATGGTCATTTTCTGCTAAGTGATTAGCAACTAAATTGCTAATCAAGTTGTGGTTGTTAAATTATTATTATTATTATTATTTGCATTTATATCCCGCCCTTCTCCGAAGACTCAGGGCGGCTTACACTATGTCAAGCAATGAGGACTATCTATGTTAAAGATTGCTGGCTTAGTTTAATAGCATCTTTAGTCTGGCTAGTTTGCTTGACTACAGGTAGTCCTTGAGTTATGAATGTAATGCAGCCTGCCCATTCCATCCATAACTTGAGAATTTGTGGGAGTGAATCTCATACCTTGAATGAGATAACTCCCTACTTTTGCCCACGCATTTGCTAATTTAATGCGTGGGTGAACGCGCAGCTTGTTAAGTGCACATGAAGTATCTTGGGGTGGGGAAGGCCATGGGGTGGCGTAGTGATGGAACAGGCAACCTACTTTAGACTACTCAAGGCTTCCCCCGAACCACAGATACCTCATTCTCCCTCCCCTGGGGTCTCCACAATTGGTTCCCCCCCATCCTGTCATGCTGGGTGACTTACCTTATGAACTTTTCTCCAGGCTGTTTCTTTGCTTGCTCCCTCCTTTCTCATCAGCAAAGGGCTTGACAGAGCCTCTGGCGGTGAGAAAGCAGTGTTAGAAGGCCGCATGCGGTCTTCCAGACCTCGTTACTCCCTGGAGATCAGTTTGACAAGGCTTCTGGCAACTTCAAAGGGGGTCTAGAAGGCAGCCTTCCAGGCCTGCTTTCTCACTGCCTGAAGCATTGTGAAGCTGATCTCCAGCAAGAAAGGAGGTCTGGAAGGCTGTGTGGAGCCCTCCGGGCCAGGTCCACAACTTTTAGGCTCTGTCTTTGGCTATGCCTGCTTCTCCACCAGGGTCCCGCCTCCATGCATTAACCTCTAGCTTTTCTCCTTGGCTAGCCCGCCCCTAACTGTTCGCCCTGGCCAATGAGCCATAGCCCCTCTGTCCCATGCCATTCAGCGTGGCCCATTTGCCGAAACAGCTTTTGGCTGCCCGGGACAGTTAGCCGCCAGCCAATCGCCTAACTGCCAATTCTGACAGCCAGAAGGCACAGTGCGATCGATTACAGGGACTGGGGGTCTTTGGGGGAGGTGCTGTAGCCAAAGGGTCTCAGGTGCTTCTAGGAGAAGGAAGGGGAGAATTAGAAGCTCCCCTGTAGCTGATTATGCCTTCCTAACACTGAACGTTTGTTGCTGCGACTGCTGTCCAGATTTGGTTGGAAGGGAAGAGCAGGGGTAGGGGGTAGTGGTAAGTAAGCCGGCTTCACCAAGTTTTTGTTTTGGGTGGGTATCCTAGCCTTAGAAGGAGAGAGGGAAGGAAGAAAAGAGAGAGAGAGAAGGGACATAAGAAAGAAAAGGAAGAGAAAAAGAAGAAAGAGAAAGAGGGAAGGGAAGGGAAAGTGAATGAGATATGGATGGATGGAGGGAGGGAGGCAGAGGAAAAGGAGAGGAGGGACGGACCATTTTGGTGCCTATAACAGAGTAGAAAATTCCCAGAAAAGGGAAGGAGTTTACTAGGACAAGGTTGCCATGCAGAGGAAGGCAGAGATAGTCCTTGACTTACAACCAAGATGGAGCCCAAAATTTAGGTTGCTAAGCAAGAGCGTTGGTAAAGTGAGTTTCGATACATGTTACTCAATCCATCCTTCAACAGTAGATGTCAATCACTACAATCACACAATTTGAGAGCAAAGGCCTGCTGGATTACAGGTGATTGACACTTGGAAGGGAAGGGTAAGGCTTGACTTATCGTATATCCACCATTGATCCTAGAATCTCTGTTGATAAGAAAGACAGCTGTTCAGTAAACTTTCACCTACTTTACGACCTTTCTTGCCATCATTGTTGGAAGTTTCCATTTTCTGACAATTTTCCTCAGTTAGAGGCACCAAAACAACCCAGATGATATAAGGCCGTGTTGGTGAACCCATGGCACGCGTGCCGGAAGTGGCACGTGGAGCCCTCACCAATTGCTCTTCCGGGTTCCGGCAGGCTGGAAACAAGAAGAGCAGCCACCCTTTGCGCGTGCGCCCTCCAGGAAGATGATCTTCCTGTTTCCAGAGTGCACATGCACACCAGCCAGCTGGTCTGGTTTCTGGCGCGCATGCAGGTGCAAAAACCAGCAACGGGCGCGTGCCAAAAAACGCAGAGAGGAGATCTTGGCGGTCACTCCAAAGGGAGCAGAACAAGGTAAGCTAGGGCTTCCCTCCCTGCCTTCCCGTGCAGGCTTCCACCGTGGCCCCAGGCGGTCTGGACCAGGAGCCCATGAAGGCAGGGTGGTGGGCTGTCTCAGCAGACGACCCCATGGCCTGGTTTCCTCCCTGCTGGGAGCCATCCTTCCCTGGCTGATGGCTGCTCTCTCGGCCCCTCCAGGAAAGCTATAAACACATGCCTTTCCTGGGCTCCTCCTTGCTGGAAGCCGCAGGCTGAGCAGGTGCAGCTGGCGGGGCTTTGGCGGACCAGCAGCTGGTGAGCTCCGAACGCAGGGCTTGCGTGGGCTCCTATTCCACTGGGAACCGTCGTTCCCTGGCTTGGCTTGGCTCGGCATGGTACCCCCATCACTACATTGCCTGCGGTTGGGTCCGTCACCCAACCCCTGCCACACCCGCTGCTGCGCCATCGGCCGAGCCAACACCGGGGAAGGAGCAGCAGGCAGGGAAGCCAGCTGCCCAGCCAGCAAATGCTGCCCTTGTGCCTGAGCTGGCCAGTTGCTCTTGCCCTTCCCCCTGCAGCCTGCGGCTCCCAAGCAAGCCGCAGGGGAGCCTAAGCAAGCCACGCGTTTGGAGTTCCCTGTTGGAGCTGAGAGCACTTCCGCTGTATGCCGCCGTCCCTTCCCGGCCACTCGCTTCAAAATAGCCAAGCCATTCCCTTGGAAGCAGGTGCCCCCGGGGCTCTGCATGGAGCTTTCGGCCGCCTCTCCCCAGAGCCCTGACGCATAGCAGCTGCCTGCTCCTCCCTCTCTGCCTCCCACCCGCCCTCAGCCCTGCACTGAAGTTTGGGAAGCACCTGTTGTGTCTTGCCCGCCCTCAGAGCAGCCGGGGCCTTCTTACCTGCTCCCCAACACTGAGGAATGTATGCCTTCCAGCCCAAGTCCGGGCTCCATGCCCCCACAAACTGCAGAAGAAGGAGCATCTCCCTGCCCCAGCCCTGACTCCATGCCCAGGCAAACGGAGCAGCTAGACCCCTCCCCCTCCTCCACAGCAGGTGAGCCTGAGGAGGGTTTACTCCCAAGAATAGCTGATTGGAGTGACCCTCGCATCAGAAGATTGGAGAGGCGGAGGCAACAAAGGGAAGGGAGGGGCAGGCCTTAATGAGTGCTGAGTCATGGAGCCACACCCCATGGCCTATATAAAGGAGCTACTTTCTGGCAGTCTCTGAGTCAGGCAAAAAGTCAAACTTATCTTGCTGAAGTCACTTACTGGTCTCCTGCCTGCTCTGAGGACTTTGCTAGGACTTTGGGCAGAGCTGCAGAGGCAAGCCTGATTCGGATTTCCCGGACCCAGCCGTCAGCGGAGGAGTGGGACACGACATCTTGCCTGACTCCTGACACATCTACAAGATGGATCTGCAACAGCTGGCGCTGATTGTGCAGCAGCTACAAACAGACAACCAGCAACTGCAACAGCAAGTCGCCCAGCTGACTGCTCAACTGGCTGCTGGGAATGCCCCAGCAGTCCAACCTCCTCCTCCTCAGCGCCACAGCCCGGTACCGGTGCCGGAGAAGTTCTCAGGACGGATGGAGATGTTCCCGGCCTTCATGGCCCAGTGCCAGACCTACATGGCAATGCGGCCGGGGGACTTTCCAGATGACCGGGCCAGGGTGGCCTTCGTGATGAACCTGTTGTCTGGCCAGGCTGCGCAGTGGGCCACGCCCTTGGTGCTCAGGGACAGCCCCTTGCTGGCGGACTACCAGGGGTTCTGGGGGCAACTACGCCTGATGTATGAAGACCCTGTGCGGGCCCAGACGGCTGCCTGGCGCCTCGGAGAGATCCAACAAGGGCCCCGCCCCCTCCGGGAGTACATCGCGGAATTCCGGTTGCTGTGCCATGATTCGGACTGGAACGACACGGCACTAGCGGACGCGTTCAAGAGGGGCCTTTCGGAAGAGCTGCAGGACGAGCTGGCTCGGGTGGAGGCGCCGCGGACCCTCGTTGACCTGGTGCCCCTCTGCCTGCGCCTCGACATCCGTCTCCAGCAACGCCCATCCTGTCACCGCCCGCAACTGTCAAAGACCGTCGCCCTCCCTCGACCCGTGCCGACCCCGTCCCGGGCCACCCCGCGCTTCGTGGCTGCCGCCGAGGAGCCCATGGAGTTAGGAGCGGCCAGGCCTCGCCTGACGGCCCAGGAGCGGAGCCAGAGGCGCCAAGGGGGGCTGTGCTTGTACTGTGGGGAGCCCGGCCATTTCGCCGCCGCATGCCCCAGGAAGCGCGGCGGAACACGTACGCCCGTCCCCGAATCCCGGCCTGGCCAGTCGGGAAACGGGGCAGGCCCGGCCCAGGGGAAACCCTAGGCCGGGCACGGACCAAGCCCCCGCCAGACATGGCCGACGTGGACCCTGGGCCCCCTCGGCACCTGATTTTGGACACCCGGGTGTGGGTGGGTGACCGGCCGGAAGGGATCCCGGCACACGCGCTGGTGGATTCAGGGCCACCACGAACTTTATGGACCGGGCCTCGTGGACCATTTGGTGTCCCTTGGTTCCGTAGACCCTCCGATGAGCGCCGAGACCATCGACGGGAGGGAGCTGGTGGCGGACCCATTAACCGCCACGCAGCCCTTGCGCCGCCATCGGGGACCACGAGGAGGCGATTCGCTTCACGTGACAGCGGACCTCCACTTCCCAGTGATCCTCGGACTGGCCTGGCTGCGGACGCACGACCCTCAGGTGGCCTGGTCGCGAACGCCATCTCGCTTCCCAGCCTGCAGTGTGTCGACCACATCCGCCACACCCGCGCCCGGCCAGGACGTCTTCACCCGGCCGTCGCCGTGCCCCGGAGCTGCAGGACTTCGCTGGCGTCTTCAGCGAAAGGAGGCGGACCGCTTACCCCGCACCGCCCCACGACTGCCCTGTGGACCTGCAACCCGGCGCCCGCTGCCCACGGACGCCTGTATTCCATGTCCGAGCCCGAGTTGGCGCCTCAGGGACTTTCTGGACAAAAATCTGGCCCGAGGGTTCATCCGGCCTTCCAAGTCCCCTCTGTCGGCCCCGGTCCTCTTCGTAAAAAAGAAGAGGGGGGATTTGCGCCTGTGTTGCGACTACCGCCGGCTGAACGCCATCACGGTGCGGAATCGCTACCCCCTGCCGCTCATCCCAGAGCTGATGGACCAGCTGCGGGAGGCCTCCATCTTTACCAAGCTCGACCTCCGGGGGGCCTACAACCTGGTGCGGATGCGTGAAGGGGACGAGTGGAAGACGGCGTTTGGCACCGCGTAGGGACACTACGAGTACACGGTCATGCCGTTCGGGCTGACCAACGCCCCCGCCGTCTTCCAACATTTTATGAACGATGTGTTCCGGGATATGTTGGATCGGTTCGTGGTGATCTACCTGGACGACATCCTGGTCTACTCCCGGTCCAGGGAAAGTCACCTCCAGCACCTCCGCCTGGTCCTGCAGCGCCTGCGGGAGCACCAGCTCTACGCCAAGCTGGAGAAGTGTTTTTTCCTCCGGTCGTCCATTGAGTTCCTCGGGCACATCCTCTCACCCGAGGGGATCGCCATGGACCCGCGCAAGGTGGAGGCCCTGAGCAGCTGGGAAGCCCTGCGTCGGGTGAAGGATGTCCAGCGGCTGCTGGGCTTCGCCAATTACTATTGGACCTTCATCCCGGGCTTCGCCACGCTGACGGCTCCGCTCACCCAGCTCCTTCAGAAGAAGGTCCTGCCCGTGGGGTCCCTGCAGGAGGAAGCCTTCACGGCTCTCAGGAAGGCTTTCGTCACGGAGCCCATCCTGCGACATCCCGACCCGCACCGGCCTTCGTGGTGGAGACGGACGCCCAACGCCGCCTCGGAGCGGTGCTGCTACAGGCCCGGCGGATGGCGGCACTCTTTTCCCTGCGCGTACTACTCGCGAAGCTCAACCCTTCCGGCGCAACTATACCATCTGGGAAAAGGAGTTGCTGGCTATCAAGGCGCGTTCGAGGCGTGGCGGCACCACCTGGAGGAGCCCGGCATCAGGTGGAGGTCGAGCGGACCATCGGAACCTCGAACATCTCACCACGGCTCGGAAGTTGAACCAGCGGCAGATCCGGTGGTCGCTGTTCTTTGCCGGTTCAACTTCCGCGTCACCTATATCCCCAGTGGCCACAACCGGAGGGCGGACGCCTGTCCCGTAAGCCGGAGTACCTGAGCGCCAAGACCCTCTTCCTCCACGGACTGTACTGCCGGCGGAAGCCTTGGCGCCGCCGGAACCGGTGGACTTACGGGCCCGGTGCGAGGCGCAGCGCCAAGACGCCTGGTCTCAGCAGCGGCGGCGGAGGCGGGCCCCACGTCTCCGTGGACATTGGAAGACGACGTACTCATGTTCCGGGGGGGGGTTGGATGTGCCCACGGGGGCGCTCCAGTCCCTCGTCCTGGCCCAGTGCCACGACAACCCTGCCGCGGGCCATTTCGGGTTTTTCAAGACTCTCAACCTGGTAACGCGGACCTTCTGGTGGCCCGGGTGCGGCATGATGTCCATGCCTATGTGGCGTCCTGCGTGCGTGCCGGCAAGCCAAGGCCGCCACGGGGCCCCTCCCGGTCTCCTCCAGCCCTTGCCGCCTCCTGACAGACCCTGGGGGGTGATTTCCATGGACTTCCTGACGGACCTGCCGCCGTCCTCGGGGTTCACCACGGTGCTGGTGGTGGTGGACATGCTCACCAAGATGGCACACTTCATCCCGTGCAGCGGGCTGCCCACCGCCACCAAGACAGCCCGTCTCTTCTTGCAGCACGTCTTCCGCCTCCACGGCCTGCGGACAGGGTGGTGTCGGACCGTGGGGTGCAGTTCACGGCCCGCTTTTGGAAGAGCCTGATGGCGCATTGAGGTGCAGGTGTGCCTGTCGTCGGCGCACCATCCGGAGACCGGCGGCGGACGGAAAAGGTCATCGGCGTCCTGGAACAGTACCTCCGGTGCCGTGAACCAACAGCAGGACAACTGGGCGATTACCTGTCCCTGGCGGAGTTCGCATTCAACAACTCCCAACACACCTCCACCCAGACCACCCGTTCCTGGCCAACTTGGGGTACCATCCGTGGCTCTTCCTCTGGCGCCCGCACTCCCCGGTTCCCGAGACACAGTCCTTTCTCTCCGAGTTGCACGCGGTCCAGCAGATGGTGCGTCGGCAGCTGAATCGGGCGAAGGAGGACTACAAGCGGGTCGCCGATCGTTCCCGACGGGCAACACCCCCACTGGTGGTTGGGGACCGGGTGGCTCTCCACAGCATCTCCCGTCCGACCGCCGGCGAAGAAACTGGACCACCGGTTCATCGGTCCGTTCGCCGAGGCGGTCATCAATCCGTGGCCTACCGATTGACCCTGCCGCTCCATGCGGATCCATCCCGTCTTCCATCGGTCCTTGCTGGTCCCTGAGGCCCGCCGTCTCCCCTTCGGCGCCCGCGCCACCGTCGCTGTCGACGAGGACGGGCGGAGGAGTACGAGGTGCACAGCATACGCGACTCCCGCTGGCTGAAGGCGCCCAATACCTGGTTGCGTGGCAAGGGTACGGGACCGAGTTCACCTGGGTCAACGCCTCCGGCGCCCACGCCCGGACCTGGTGCGGGCCTTCCACGAGCAGAACCCGCCCGACCGCATCCCGATCGTCAGCCCGGGGAAGGGCCCTGCGGTGAGGATAGTGTTGTGTCTTGCCCGCCTCAGAGCAGCCGGGCCTTCTTACCTGCTCCCAACACTGAGGACTGTATGCCTTCCGGCCCAAGTCCGGGCTCCATGCCCCCACAAACTGCAGAAGAAGGAGCATCTCCCTGCCCCAGCCCTGACTCCATGCCCAGGCAAACGGAGCAGCTAGACCCCTCCCCCTCCTCCACAGCAGGTGAGCCTGAGGAGGGTTTACTCCCAAGAACAGCTGATTGGAGTGACCCTCGCATCAGAAGATTGGAGAGGCGGAGGCAACAAAGGGAAGGGAGGGGCAGGCCTTAATGAGTGCTGAGTCATGGAGCCACACCCCATGGCCTATATAAAGGAGCTACTTTCTGGCAGTCTCTGAGTCAGGCAAAAGTCAAACTTATCTTGCTGAAGTCACTTACTGGTCTCCTGCCTGCTCTGAGGACTTTGCTAGGACTTTGGGCAGAGCTGCAGAGGCAAGCCTGATTCGGATTTCCCGGACCCAGCCGTCAGCGGAGGAGTGGGACACGACAGCACCAGGGAAAGTTTGTGTGCCACACTCAGAGCAGGAAAGCAAGCCACCGTCGCCAGCATCGTGGAGAGCAGGCCAGCTGGGTCGGAGGAGACCGCCTGACCAGCTCCCTGCTCTTCCAGCAGCTCGCTGCTTTCCTGGAGAAGGGATGGCGGTATACAACGGAAATGCTCCCAGCCCCAACAGGGAAACTCCAAACGCGCGGCTTGCTTGGGTACCTCTCCGCTGGGAGCCGCAGGCTTCAGGGGGAAGGGCAAGAGCAAGAGCAACTGGCCGGCTCAGGCTCAAGGGCAGCATTTGCTGGCTGGGCGGCTAGCTGCCCCACCTGCTGCTCCTTCCCTGGCGTTGGCTTGGCCGATGGGCAGCAGCGGGTGTGGCTGGGGTCAGGTGATGGGCCCAACCACAGGCAGTGTACTGGTGGGGGTTGGGTGGGAGTGCCATGCCGAGCCAAGCCAGGAAACAACGGTTCCCAGCGGGGAAGGAGCCAAGGCAAGCTGTGCGTTCGGAGCTCACCAGCTGCTGGTCCGCCAAAGCCCTGCCAGCTGCACCTGCTCAGCCTGCGGCTCCCAGCAGGGAGGAGCCCAGGCAAGGCGCACGTTTATAGCTTACCCAGCAGGGCTGAGAGAGCAGCTATCAGCCAGGGAAGGGTGGCCCCAGTGGGAAGGAGCCCAGGAAAACAGAGCTTCCCTGGCAGCGCTCTCGGCTCTGACATCTTGGCAGCGCCATGTGCTGGTCAGGTAATGGCTGTCTCGCCAGGGAATGGGCCGGTGCCTAGTTGTCCTCCAGTAAGAGGTATGCCAGCCCTCTTGAAAAAAGGGGCATTTTTTGGGGGGGGCGCATGCGCAGGGGGACCATGGGGGATCATTTGTGTATGCGCAAATGGAGGCGCGCATTGCATTATGGGTGCCGGCACGCGATGCCAAAAAGGTTCGCCAACACTGATATAAGGTCTCTTGTTGGAATGGGGGGTTGGACTAGATGACCTCTGATGTCCCTTCCAGTCCTGGATTGCTGTGTTGTCTCAAAGTGTCCTCTGAAGCTGTGTCTTGTGCCAGGGTTTGTGATCCTTCCTTCCTCTTCTTTTTCTCTGCCTCCCTCCCGCTATCCATCCATATCTCATTCCCTTTCCCTTCCCTTTCCCTCCCTTCCCTTCCCTCCCTCCCTCCCCCCCTCCCCCCCTCCCTCCCTCTCTTCCTCTTTCTCTCTCTCTCTCTCTCTCTCTCACACACTTTTTTTCCCTCTTCTTTCTTGTATCCCTCCCTCCCTTTCCCCTCTCTTACATTCCTCCTTCACTTTCTCCTTCTATGGCTAGGATACCCACCTGAAACAAAAACTCCTTTGGTGAAGCTGGCTTACTTACCCCCCCCCCTTCTTCCCTTCCAACCAAACTTGGGTGTCAGTTGCAGCAATAAACACTGCCTGTTCCATGTCAGGGAGGCATGACCCCAAAGTCCCATTCTGCGTGGATCTGCTTTCTCGTTGGCAACATGCTTGAGGATTACATCCCTGTCAGCTTCGGCAGCCCTTTGCAAAATGCCTTTGCCGATAGGAATAGGGCTTTGGAGGGGCGTGCCCGCTCCTCCCACTATCAAAGCCTACAGGATTGCAGTCTCCCTGAGGCTTCAACAAGGAAACAGCAAACTGAGGGAAGTCCTAAAGCCTTCCCTCCGTTTGCAAACGTCTAGGCCTCAATTTGCAAACAATAGAGGCCTAAAATGTGAGATTACACGAGATCAGTAGCACAAGATCTCGTGCTACTGATCTCGCATGATCTTGCGGTGTGTTAGGCCTATGTTCTTTGCAAATGCAGGCGAAGAAACCATGACAGAGAAGAAATCTTCACAAAATGCCTGTGAAGATTTGTGTGGGGAATAGGAGGGATGAATATTACAGAGCCTCTGCGGTCATTTGTAACAGTGAACAACTGCTATGGTGCTGCAGTATTCATAATTTCGGGACTTGTTCATAAACGCTACAGGGCGCTTATCACATAACTTCGAACATTCGCTAAGGGAATGTTCGTAATCCGGGGATTACCTGTATTATAAAATCATAAATAGAAGGATGGTATGGAAGCAACATCTCTTTGTCTGCTTATAGCAGTGTGCTTGCTCTTAACTGTTTCATGGTTAAGCATGCTGGTAATGGATCCTGGATGTTGGCCTAACAAAAGAAGGATTATTGTGCATAAAACTCTTCACATAGAATTCTTTGTATGAAATTGAAAAAAAATTTTTTTTAACTTCCAAAAGGGGAAATTTTATAATGTTACCTATAACTTCTATATTTTCCCCCTAATATTTGAAAATTATTATTTTTTCTCCATAGTTATAATGGACAAACAAAAATTTTCAACCCAGATTTCTTGTTGACAATCTTTATTTCTGTGCTGTTTATCTTTATTGGGATGTCATAATTACTTTCTACACACATTGTATCTCTATTTTGTATGCAATGTGACTAAATAATTTCTCTCAGAACAAGAATTTATTCTGTTTTGTAGTATTATACAAATACATCCTTTTTAGAATAATCTGAATTGATAGGTATAAAAATAGAAAAAAGTAGGTTCATTGCATTTTTACAGGATTGTATTTTTTTTTTAATTTATATTTATATCCTGCCCTTCTCCGAAGACTCAGGGCGGCCTACGGTGTGTAAGGCAATAGTCTCATTCTATTTGTATATTTACAAAGTCAACTTATTGCCCCCCCAACAATCTGGGTCCTCATTTTACCTACCTTATAAAGGATGGAAGGCTGAGTCAACCTTGGGCCTGGTGGGGCTTGAGCCTGCAGTAATTGCAGGCTGCTGTGTTTTAATAACAGGCTTCTTACAGCCTGAGCCACCACGGCCCATCACGGGGTGATGTAAACTTCCCAGGTGCCATGTGGTAAAATGGGTAGAGGGCTAATCCTATTATGTCCTGAGGGTGAAGGTCTTTGTTGTGGCTCCAGAACCCCCCTCCCCGGGCCTGGCCCCCTGCCAGAAAGCGACTCAGAGAGTGTTATACTGAGAGAGTATTCAATGAATTATAATATTCTGGGCAAAATAATTCATACTTTCATGAAGTTAGAATCTAAAAATTGCATGGAAAGTTACAAATTGATCTACATTTGTTTTAATCCTCAGATATATGGAGGTTGCTTTTCTGAAGATAAATGCTGGTACAGATGTAAAATACTCAAAGTTATCAATGATGAAAAAGTAAGATTGATAGTTTAATCAATAGCAGCTCAGCTTGATTTTTTGAATATAATTTTGGAAATACAAAAATGTATTGACAAGAAAATAGGAGTTTTGTAAAGTGCAGCATGTTTAAATTTGTAGCCTAATTAATAATTCAGTGTACACTGTTCAATTTTTTTTGGTCTTGTTCTGCTGGTGTATTTTAAAAAGTATACATTTCATTGTATAATTGAGAATATTGACTTCTTATTTTAATATCTAAGTAAACAAAGAGACTGTTTTTGTACAGCTAAGCTTGGATCAACTTTTTATCCTATTTTGTTACATTTGCATACTTACAAGTAAGCTCCACCAAGATCTATGGGATTTATTTTTTTGATGCCTTGAAAGTCTTAAGTGCTATTGAGACAGTTACTGAGACTCTCTATTCTGTTTCCTTCCCCAGAGCAAGGAATAGATGAAGGAGATTTTCAAATAAAAGGCAGTTATAGTTAACGGTCAAATAGTTCAAATAGTGTCCACAGCTCTGATTCAGGGAAAGGTCCATAAACTTTCAGTTATAAATTAAAGTGATATTTCTTTATTCAGATTGTTTGCTCTTTGAAAACTGATTCCTAATACATCATGTTGTTTATAATGCTATTCCTGATTTTTTACATAATGTCGCTATGAGGAAAATCAGGAAGGAGGAAGGCTTTCCTGCTTTGTTCAAGTGGCTCAGTGGCTAAGACACTGAGCTTGTGGATCAGAAAGGTCAGCAGTTTGGTGGGTCGAATCCCTAGTACAGGTCTTCTGCATGAGCAGGGGGTTGGACTAGATGGTCTCCAAGGTCCCTTCCAACTCTGTTGCTGTTAAAATAAGAGTGACATGGTATAAATAGAGTTTACTTGGTACTCTTGGAGAATCCCAATCTGTGGAAAACCATTATAGGAAGCCCAGTGTTGAGGAAATGGGGTGGAGTGTCAACTGGAAAGAATACGCTTCACTACCTTACAGCTTCAAAAGGCAGATTTTTAAAATTTTTTGTTATTTTGCTGTTACAGTGTCAAGTATTATACATTGACTATGGGAATTCTGAGGTCCTCAGAAGATCAGAAATAGTTGAGATTCCTGAAAACTTGCAGTTTCCTGGTGTGGCAAAAAAGTATAAATTGTGGGGATTACAGATATCAGCTAATATAGCTTTAAATCAATTTGATCAGGTAAGCCAGATGTTTCCTGTGATTATGTTTGTGCATGTAAATTTCAAATGTAAACTCCATGGTTATAGTAGCGGCAAGGATGTGGAGAAAAATGTGTATATATAAAATTACAAAGAAAAGTAACAGCATCAGTTCTTCTCTTGATAGCGTTCGTGTTATTTTAATTATATTGTGAGCAATTTATTCATTTTTCTTTTACTGATTATGAAAATGCCCTAGTTTTAGTATGGAATAGACGTGCCTTTATAACATCTTAATGACTTCATGAAGAGACACTGAACAAGGAATTGAGTTTTTATTCTCCTCCTCCCAACCTTTCCCATTTAATTTCATTTATAAGGAGGCAAAATGGTGAAAAGCTGCCTGTCATTCATTTTTCCTCCAAGAGTTGTATAAAAGTGGGTTTCATTTTTAAATAGTTTCTGAATTGCTGGCCAGGACATTATAAATGGAGCATGTCCTTGATTACAAAGTAGCAGTCAGTATCCTTGAAGATCCTCGCATTATAAGAAACTGAGATTAAATATTCAGTTGAAAGGGATAAAAAAATAAAAAGGAGCAATTGTTTTGTTCTGATTAAAAGTCATGATTACTCGATTTTATATACCTTTCTTACTTATAAAAGAATTACCAGGCATGTTTAAGGTGTCAGAAATGAACAGGCAAAGAGATACTGTGAATATTTAGATTAACCAGCCAGCTAAGACATTCAATTTGCTTTAACAAGAACCGTCTAAGCAATACTTGAAGTGAATATACTGTTTAGTTTTGGGTTAAATCAGATTGAATGTGGCTTTGAATGATAGATGTCAAAGTGATCGAAGTACTGGAAGTAATTTGTGTATTTGTTTAATTTGTTTTTGACATAAATAATCGTAACTTTTGATGAGTCAGAGAAAGAGTCAAAGAATATATTGCAGCACTTCATTTGTTCTAAGATTCTTTAGTTGTAAGATTATATTTCAACTTCTTCTATAACTTATAAATTTTATTTTGCAGGGAAAATTATTTCTGAGTAGTTTGATATATGAAAAAGAAATGAAGTTAACATATAAAAGTGTGCATCGGGACGGTACCATTGTTGCCCAGGCAGAATGTGATTTACTGGATGTTGGAGAAGAAATGATTAAGAAAAGCTTTGTTGAACTTCGTAAATCTCCCATAAAAACAAAATTCTTGGACGCAAAGGTGGATTTCTTTTCGCATAGGAATGCCAAAACATCAACTCCAAGATTGGCTATAAATGCTTTAGCAAGTACTAGAGTGACACGTGGTTTTGGTGATAAGTTTCTGAGTGAAAGAAATGGGAATAATTCTAAAGCTCATATTTCTTCGATCCAGTAAGTTATAGTGGGAGAGGGTTTTCTGTGATATAGTTTGATAACTGTGAAAGGCAATGGTACAAAATTATTTGTTAGATTAAAGGTATGCTACCTGCACCCATGGATATAATATACTGCATCCAATTTTTAATTTTTAATTCGCTACAATGGAAAAACTATTATTCCTCACAAATTTAATTATATTAACATGAATGGGTAATTTATCTGAATTTTAAGTTTGATCCTCATTTCATTAAAGGTTGGCTTCTTGGTCCCTCCTACATTTTGGAGCATATTCGCCAGCTGAAACACCAAAGGTGGTCCAGCCTTGGTTAATGTAGCCTGAATTAGAAGGAAACGAGACTCGCATGCAAAGCTAAACCATTTGTTAAGCAATACTTTTTTATTATTTTGGTGATATAAAATATAAATGAAGACAGACAATAGGAAAGGGGAAAAGGAAAAAAGGAAAGGGGAATAAAATAGAAAAAAAATCTGCCTTCCAACTTTTTTTAGTGCAGTAAGTTACATGATAAAATTAATCTCAGCTTTTTACTTATATAAAGATAGTGGTAGCCATTTCTGTAACAACTACCTATTTAATCATCAAAAGGCAAAATTAAAACTATTTTTATCTCTTTCAAGCAGAAACTGCAGAAAAGACAAATTCCTTGTGTGTCCAATCACACTTGGCCAATAAAGAATTCTGTTCTGTTCTGTTCTATTCTATTCTATTCTATTCTATTCTATTCTATTCTATTCTATTCTATTCTATTCTATTCTATTCTATTCTAAAATGGTTTCAAGTAGAAACAAATCTAGTTACATTATTTTCCCCAAATTAAAATAGTTGCATATGTAATAAATTCCATTTTTTTCTCCAAATCTATGCCCAACAGTCATATTTTTTTATTTCTATTATATATTTATTTCAAGGATCTTCTGAATTAAAATTCAATCTGGTCCCAGTGCTCCTTTGCCTTGTTACAAGTCCACCAGATATGATAAAAACTATTTTCCTTATAATTACATTTCCAGCAAATGTTTGAAACTTCTTTATACATATTTGTCATTTTTTCCATAAATACCAATAGTATATCATTTTATAGATTTTTCTTTAAGGTTTTAGTTCAGCATAAATTTCAGCCCTTCATTCTACATATTTACCTATGTTCAAGCACTACAACCAAAATTGTTTGCCCATTGAATCATACAATATTTAATATATTCATATTTTAATTTAAGTTCAACAGCACTTTGTAAATCTTCAGAATAACAAAATAACAGAGTTGGAAAGGACCTTTGGGGTATTTTAGTCCAATCCCCTGCTCAAACCCTATCCCACCTCAGACAAATGGTTATCCAATCTATTTTAAAAAATCGCCAGTGTTGGAGCACATACAACTTCTGGAGGCAAGTTGTTCCACGGATTAATTGTTCTGTCAGGAAATTTCTCCTAAGTTCTAAGTTAGTTCTCTCCTTAATTAGTTTCTGTCCATTGCTTCTTATTCTGCCTTCTGGTACTTTGGAGAATAGATTGGACCCCCTCTTCGTTATGGCAGCCCCTTAGATATTGAAACACTACTATCATGTCACCGCTAGTCTTTTTCATTAGTCTAGACATTGCCAATTGCAATCGTTCTTAATATGTTTTAGGCTCTTCTCTGCGCTCTTTCCAGAGTCTCAATGTCGTTTTTATATAGTGGCAACCAAAACTAGATGCAATATTCCAAGTGTGGTCTTGTCAAGGCATTATAAAGTGATATTAAAATTTACATTGTCTTGATTCTATCCCTCTGTTAATGCAGCCTAAAACTGCATTAGCTTCTTTTGACAGCTGCAGCATACTGCTGATCCATATTTAAGTGATTGTCTACTAGGTCTCCTTCTCACAGTTACTATTATTAGGCCCAAGTATCACCTATTTTATATCTGTTCATTTGGTTTTTCTTGTCTAAATGTAGAACCTTAGTTTTCTTAGCATCAATTTTTCATTTTGTTAGATAGGGCACAGTGTTCAAGTCTCAAGATCCTTCTATATCTTGAGCCTATCTTCTGGGGTATTGGCTAGTTTTGCAAATTTGATGTGTTCCCTTCTTTCTCCTTGTTTATACAACTTGTTTATAGCAAGTATTGGGCCTAAGACAGAGTGTTAGGGTATTCCACTGTATACTTCTCTCCATGTAGATGCAGTTCCATTAAGGACTACATGCTAAGTGTGGTGAGTGAGCCAGTTATGACTCCATCTTGTATGTCTATCTAACCCACACTTTTCTATCTTATTTGGTAGGTTGTGGTCTACTTTATAAAATCCCTAACTGAAATCCAGATAAATTATATCAACAGAATTTTGCTAGTCCACTAAAAAGATCTTATTGTCAAAGAATGCAATAAGATTTGTTTGGCATGATCTATTTTTTAACAAACCCATGTTGGTTTCTGGTTATGATTGTGTTTGCCTCTAGATGTTTGTAGATTTGTTGCTTGGTTATCTTTTCCAGAATCTTCCCAGACATTGATGTTAGGTGGATAAGTGTTTAATTTCCTGGATCATTTTTTTCCTTTTTTGAAAATAGGAACTATATCAGCCCTTTTCCAGTCATCAGACAGTTCCCCAGTGCTCCACTTTAAAAAATATAGTTCAGTGATTTTAAGATCACAATTCATTCAGAACCTTGGGATGTAATCCATCTGGTCCTGGTAATTTAAAATTGTCTAGAGTGAATAGGTGTTCTCTTTGCATTTTTTTGCTTATTTTTTTAATATAAAATTTGTTATTTCCATTTTCCAGCATCATATTTATGTACAATCTGTTATCAATCATTAATCTTTAATTTTTATTTATTGCTGATTCGGGCCTGCCCGACTGCCACTTCCTTTCTTCACAACCTCCCTCTACCCTCTACTACTTTCCCCTCCTTCATCTCCTTCACTTTACTACTTCCTCTCCTCCTTCTCCACTCCTCCCTTCTTCCACCCTCTCTAACCTTCTTATTCCCCTCCTCCTTCTCAACTCTTTCCTACCTACTTTCTTCCCTCCTTCTACTCCTCTCTCCCTTTCTTTCTGAAATGGCAGCCGGCAGCCCCAATATCATTTCAAATTTTAATTTCATATCTTCAATCATTACTGTACATTAATAACCAATCCATGTATCATTTTTCCCCCTCCCCCTCCTTTCCCCTCCCCCCCCCGGACTTCCCAGAGCAAATACTGGGTATTATGACCAACAATCACAAGCTAAAGTATACAAAATATACATAAATTCCCACCCTTCTCTAAAACTTTAAATCCCCTCACAATAAAAATAAAGAGATAAGAAAGAATAATAAAAAAGAAAAAAGAAAAGGAGCAATACCAATACAATCTTCCCTTCACATATTGCTTCTTCTTACAGTCCATTTTTAAAATTAGTCCATCTTCTCAAATTCAAATTTTTCCACTTGTATATTCCTTCAAATTTCATAAGTCCATTTCTTAAATTACAGTCCATCTTCTTGAGCTCAAATTTTTATCACTTATATATTTCTTCAATTGTCATAATATTTAATGTCCAATCTTCCAATATTACTCCATCAGTCAAATATCATTACGAATAAAGTCTCTCAGATACAATATTTCCAACTTAACTTCATAACTTTTACTGTCTATAAATGTATCAATTAAAACGAATAATCATTTAAGTTACATCCACAATATAACAGTAAACAATTAACATCATTACCCACAACATTATCTAAATTCATAAATTTTACTTTCCATCCTTCACAAATAAATAGTATCATCCCATAGGTTTATACCAGGGGTGTCCAAAGTTTTTTTGGTGAGGGCCAAATACAGAAAAATAAGCAAAGGCCCGGGCCACACACTTTCAGTTGATTTCTTTAAAGAAATATTCATTTTCCCACCGTGTTTGAAATCTTCTACACTCACTTGCTATCTTGCGTTTCTTCGGTGCTGCCATTTCTGGTGACTCGTGGTAAATATTTTTCTTTGCTTAATTTTGTTTAGTGGAGAAGCACCTTTTCTGTGACTGGCTCCATCTAGTGTTGAAACTGAGAAGTGCAACAGGGTTGAGCTCAAGCGCCATGTGCGGGCCATATTCAATTATATTTTCAGAATTTGCTGCGGGCCAATAAAAACTGACCCGCGGGCTACAGTTGGCCCGTGGGCCGTAGTTTGGACACCCCTGGTTTATACCTTACAAATAACAAATATCAAAACCTATAATTTATATCCTAAACAAATCAATTCTAAAAATTAACCATAATCATCATATTCACATCTTAAAACATTCCTCCCCTCTCCTGTTCTATTTTCCATCATCTCCAAACCAGTTAACTTAGCATCTAACAACAAAGGATTCCCACTCTTTAAAACATTAATATAGAAATGTCTTGCTTTCATAACTGTATTAAGAAAATACTTTCTATCTCTAAAATTCACTGACAAACCCATTGGAATTTCCTATCTAAAATATATCTGATGTTTCTTAAACTCATCCACTAAAAAAGCAAATTCTCTTCTCTGTCTTAACGTTTTAGGAGGAATTTCCTTCATCATTTTTATATCTTGTCCCAATATTTGAAATTTATTTTTATAAAAGGCTTGCAAAATTTCATACCTAACCTTTTTAGTTGTAAAATAAATCCCTCGGTAATTTATTTTGTCTTGCCCACCAAGAATTAACACGATAAATTTTTTCAATATTAATCTCAAAAACTTCTGGCTTCGCACCCTTTATCTGAGCAAAAGCTTGCATAAAAATTTCTTTTAAATTTTCCTTCCTACCTTCCCTCAATCCCCTCACCCTTATATCATATTCCATTAATCTATATTGTAATCTATAGTAATATATTGTAATATTACTCTTTCTTCATCTGCCCTATCTACCTTTGCCTGTATATCTTCCATCTTATTATCTAAGTTCCAATTGTTTTGATTCTTTTGAATTTCCTCTATTTTCCTTTGCAACTCTTAAGTTAACTTTATTAACTTCTGCCAAACTATCCTCCATCTGAATACAAGACCATAATATTTGCAAAATTGCATCCTTTACCATTTTCATTTCACTCTTCTGCTCTTCCACCACTTCCTTAAAATCCAACATCTCTTTCTCTATTTCATAAAATTTTTGATCTATTTCTGAAAAACGAGTCTCCAGAAACTCCTGTAAAAAATTTCTTAATTCCTCTTTGATTTATTCTTTTAATTTTCGTATCTGAGCTGAAGAAATTTCAAAGTTTTTAGTGGCTTTTGGTACTATTTGCTTAAAAGCCATTTTTAAAAATATATAACCTACCCAGTTACAAAAAGGGGTTAAAAGGGAAAGATTCAAAAAACTTTTCTTCTAAATCGACTATAATCCCAAAGAAGAAGAAAAAAATATAAATCATAAAATTCTCATTTCTTCCATTTAGTCAGTATCTTTTTGTAGATCTCCTAATTCCACACTAGCTGTTAATAAGCATTTCCTTAACTTTCGTTTCCAATATACAAATCGCCATTTGCTCGCATTCCACAAAACGCCATTTGCTTTCTTCTCTCCTATCTTCGCAACAGATGTATCCTCTATTAGGGGCTTGCAGTCTTCTTACAAACAAATGCTAGAACTCCAGTTTCTGCTCTGTCCGCGTTGCAATCAATCACAAATCAATTTCTGCCACGGAGATTGGACGCTACGTTTTTTTCTTGTCAAAAGGCAGATGCCTTCAGAGTCTGGAGCTTTTTTCAGGCTTTGGAAGGAGCACTCCCCTCTGAGTGGCTCAACTTCAGCCTGAATGCTCATCTCTCCCTCTTTGCCCGAGGGAGAGATTTACAAGCTGCCGGACAGCTAAATTATGCTGTCCTGGCAGCTCTACACACTACGAGGTTAGTAGTCTAAAAAAGACTGCCATCAACGAAGCGGAGGCAAACCGGAAGTTGTTCCATTTTCTTGCTTATTTTGACTTGCATTCATAGTCTGCATTTTATAGTTTGTTTGTTTTTTGATAGGCTGAACTGTTTTTTTCCCAAAACAGTTTCCCAAGCTTCTTGAGTTGTTTTCATGGAATTCTTCTCAAGGTTTAAGTTTATTGAAATCAGTACTCTTGAAGTCCAAGATTCTAATTTGACTTTGTTCTGTTGCTTGTGTTTGCATAATGTTGATTTCCAATATTGCATGGTTACTCCCCTCAAGGTTCCTGTAACTTTGCCTTCTATCATTTCATATCTTACTGAGAATTAAGTCCAGTATGACTGACCTTCTAATTCTCTTCTCTACCTTTTGGAAGACAAAATTGTCTGCTAGGTTTGTCAGGAATCACTTCGATCTTCCATTAGGTGCAGTTTATCTTCCAGTTGATGTCAGAATAGTTAAAGTTCTCTGTTGCTATTGTGTGCTTCCTATATATCTTAGTTAATCAGCAAAATGCTGTATTTTCTCTGTTTGGGTATGAAAAGTTCAGGTAATCTTTTCAGAGATCCCATTTTTTATTTTTACAACAGTAAACCAGATATACAGTCTAGTATTAAAAATGTGAAATGTAAAGCTGTAAACCATTGCTTATAAAGCATAAAGGCCAAAATTGTACATTGTTTTAAAACCATATAAAAACAGATTAATAGCTCAGCATGGAAAAAGGTGACTACTTTAAAATGTTGCAGATGCTATATTCATTCCCCTACTAGCTCCAAAGTGTCTCTCAGCCCAAATAACTTTATTATTTTAGAATTGGAAGCACATGTTTAGATGCACTAGTATTTGTGTTATATAATCACAATAAATACATGTTCATTGCACTGCTGCAACACAAGCTCCATGTCTTTGTATGTATGTGCGGTTTCATGAAAAATGTACAAAATGTACAGCACTATGATGCTTTGGTGGGGCCCTGTAGGTTCTTTGATTCTGACCCATGTAAAGCAGTAAAACAACTATTTGTTACGGAACAAGCAAAAAGGAAGACAAGCTATGTGTTTGTCTTGATAACAAATGGTCATAGTATCTAGGTGATCTTGAAAAAGCTAAACAGAATCAGGTATTGGTAGTATTTGGATGGTCAAATAGCAGGTTGTGGGTCTTTTTACTTGAAAGGTTAAAAAAGTCTCAAAAGACAATAAACCTTCACATTGTCAATAAAACAAGGATGGCATATATTCTAGGAATTGAATTTGAAGCTTAATTACCATTCAAATATTAATGTGTGATGTGAATTTTTGAACCCATTTGGAATAATGCATATAGTCTTTCAGAGTTTTTCTAGCTTCCAGTGGAGTGGAACATACTGGAAAAACATATCCTTACTTTCTTAGGAAGCAGAGCCATAAAATATGCTGTTGTTTTACTCAGGTTTGTTACATAAATGATAAATTCATTAGCAGCTAGTAAAGATGTCCTAGATAGACTTGGACACAAAGTTCTTTAAAACACACCTAAAATTCTTTCAGTGAATCTTCCTTCTGTGTTCCAGTAATAATAGAATGGTAATTTGTGATTTTAGAAAAATGTCAAATGCTACCCTGGAAAAGGTAAGAGAGGATGAGACGTTGATTGAGGAGATTGAGCAACTGAAAGAAGAAAACGAGAGTTTCAAAAAAGAAAATGCTATTCTTTCCCATCATTGTGGAATGCTGGAATCAGCACTACAGAAACTGACATGTGATCTGGAGGTAGGATAAATAGAATGTTGCAAAATCCGTAATTGTGTAATTGTCAATCTTCCAATATTAATGTAGAAAATTTTTCCTCCTCAGTTTAAAAAGTGAAGGTGGATGCTTGATGACCTTGGTCAGTGTTTCTTAAGGTAAAGGTAAAGGTTCCCCTTGCACATATGTGCTAGTCGTTCCCGACTCCAGGGGGCAGTGCTCATCTCTGTTTCAAAACCGAAGAGCCAGCGCTGTCCAAAGATGCCTCCATGCTCATGTGGCCGGCATGACTAAACGCCAAAGGCGCACAGAATGCTGTTACCTTCCCACCAAGGTGGTCCCTATTTTTTCTACTTGCATTTTTTACGTGCTTTCGCTAGGTTGGCAGAAGCTGGGACAAGTAATGGGAGCTCACCCCGTTATGCGGCACTAGGGATTCGAACCACCAAACTGCCGACTTTTCAGTTGACAAGCTCAGCATCTTAGCCACGTGAGCCACCGCGTCCCTTCAGTATTTCTTAGACTTTGTCAATTTAAGAAGTAGGGACTTCAAGAATTCCCATCCAACACTATCATAAGAAACACTGATATAGATGTTCTTTCTTTAATGTGTTTAACTTTTGTCAGTAGATTTTGTGGGCCTGACCAAATGTAATGAGTATAAAGGGGAAAGTACCTGAGACAATAGTGGTCCAGCTAATATAAGCAATTCTTTACAGTCTTAATTTGTTAGCCTGGTATCTTTTAGCTCAAGAATAGTTAGTCCACAATCACTTGTAACCAAACCCTTTTGGCTATGATTGCTAAAAATTGGAGGCATTGTTCACCATTCGAGGCAGAAACCCACAAAAATATAAGCTATAATGCAGGCTTATCATCAGAGGTGGGATACTGCTGGTTCTATCCAGTTCTGCCCACCCGCCCTGACATAATGTGTGAGTACTGTGCATGCGCAGAAGGCCGTGCATATGCACATAGGTGACATGTGCAAGTGAAGCAAGCTCACATTTGCAAACCGATAGAATAGAATAGAATAGAATAGAATAGAATAGAATAGAATAGAATAGAATAGAATAGAATAGAATTTTATTGGCCAAGTGTGATTGGACACACAAGGAATTTGTCTTGGTGCATATGCTCTCAGTGTACATAAAAGAAAAGATACGTTCATCAAGGTACAACATTTCCAACACAATTGATGATCAATATATCAATATAAATCATAAGGATTGCCAGCAACAAGTTATAGTCATACAGTCATAGGGAAGGTAAGTGAATCCCACCTTTGTTTATCATGGTCTTAAAATCAAACTCTGAAACTCATCTTCTGTGTTGGAAAATGTTGCCTTGCCCAGATGTGTAACATGGCTTCATTCAATTTGCTTTATCATGTTTTGCCTTCCTTAGTAATAATAAATGTGTCCCTTGATTGCTGAAAGGCTAACTACCCTCTGGTTATATTGGCTTTTCATCTCCACCATTTCCACTTAAAATATTTATTCCAGTACTATTTTCCTTTGCCTGAAGCAAAAATCTGTGTACTAAGGACTAAGATCTACTTAGTCCTGTTCAGTTCTTCAGTGAAAGATTGATGGCCTGTAAGAAGAAGTATTGGTGGGCTGATGCTTTAATTGGTATATCCAATGCAGAAAGAAAAGAAAGCTTCCGAGGAAAGCCTTGATTTTATGGAAAATAGGCTGCTCAGTTATGTAGGAACTACAATGAAAAAATTGGCTATCAGCTTTGAAAAATTGAAAGAAATGAGGTAAGCATATTTCCAGACTATATCTGTAAAGGATATTTTTTAGTTAGTGTAAGTAATAATAATGTTTTTCAAACATTGATTTACTCTTACGATAACCTATGATTTATTTAAGCATAGTTTATGTGAAATAGATATAGCAAAATAAGCTGGGGGTTATTTCGAGAAATAATTTGAGATATTGCAGTCAAAAAAATAATAATTAAAAAGTGAAAATGGGCAACATTTCACAAGTTTTATGCCTTTTCAGTTTCATGATTTTGTCTGTTCCCAGCTAAAATCTCAAGAGTTCTCATGGAAAACATTGACATCTTACAAGATTTAGTTGTCTTGCATATTTTGGGATTTTTGTCCATTTGTTTCTAAAGCAGATTTGTTTAATTTTGAAAAGCCAAAGGTGGTATCCAGGAATCTTGTACTGGTTTTCAGAAGCACTATATAAGTGCATGCAGACAACCATGAATCCATTTTTACTACCACATTAGCTGAATTTATATATAAGTAAAAGATTGTACTGTGTTTCAAGTTACATTGATCAGGGTGATACTAAAAATAGCCTACACATAATCCTTGACCTTACGGTGGACCTCCAAAAGGTACTTATGATGGCCACTCACCCCTCTTCTGGTCATATGATCACTGTCAACTCCTGAACAGTCACGTTTTGGACACTTAGCAACTGGTCCACATTTATGGCCATTTGCAGCACACCTAACATAAATAAAAATGTAATTATGTACAATATTTAAGTCAATGTGTTTGATTATTGAAAGGTGGATCACAGTACCAACTTCTGTAGAAAGTTAGTGTTTTGGCTCCCTCTCTCCCCTTGCTTCCATTGGTTATTTGGCATAGTGAAACATTTGAACAGCTGTAAAGAAAAGGGATAATGTGTCATGAGGCAGAGGCTTGTATATAAGTTGACTTTGTATATAATATACAAATATATATATTTAATTATATTTATATATAATGTATATCAAGTTGACTTTGTATATAATATACAAATGGATGAAGACTATTCTTAACATAGTGTAAGCTGCCCTGAGTCTTCGGAGAAGGGCGGGATATAAATGCAAATAAAAAAACAAAAACAAAACAAAAAAAAATGGAACAGGGTAGAAAGAGCAAGGAAGTGAGAAAAAAGAGTTGGAATAGAAGAGGCAAGCACGGAGGAAATATAAGAAGGTATAAAAAGCAGAATAGGTTAGCAGCTTCGCAGTTGGTGAGGAAACAGGAAGGAGGGTAAGCTGGGGTGAAGGAAAGAAATGAAGGGAAATATAGCAGCAGGCAACCTATGGGGAGGTGTAGGAAGGAAGGCTGGGGAATGAGAAAGGAACAAGACAGTTCAAAGACTAAGCATAGTCTGGGGCTGAACTTTATACATTCTTGATAAATACTATTGCTTTATCTTTTAAAGAGTAAAATTACCCAAGCATATTGTTTCATTATGTCTCTGATAATAGTATTCTACATGAAAGGTTTAATCTGTTCTTGTGTATTCTTTTATTGTACGTCAGATAGAATCAATTATACTTGGAATATTGGGACATATTTTATTGAGTAAAAATAGCTGCAAGAGATACATAGCAATGGATGTTAATTATATAATGGACCTTAATTATATAGTATTATAAATGTTCATTTTTAAATATCATTCAGGCAAAATCATGCAACAGTTCATTTGGGAGAAGATCTTTTAGAAACTGCAAATAAAATTACCAAAGATAAACTTGTAGACCCTCAGTCCATGGAAACGCTGGAAAAGATATGGGCAGATTATAATACCTCCCAGCAAGAAATACGCCTTTGCAAAGATGTGGTAGGTGACATATCGTACCATTTTATGGCAAATCATAAGCTCCGATTATGTCTCTTAAATTTTGTTGATGTAGCTGCTTATGTTTGTTAGCAAAAGGATTGCCAAGGATTTAAAATGTGACCATATTTTGCTAATATATAATGTATTCATATTTATTTATTAATTTATTTGATTTTTATCCCACTTTATTACTTTATAAGTAACTCAAGATGGTGAATATCCATAATATTCCTATTTTTCTACAACAACCCCATGAGTTGAGTTGGGCATAGAGAGTGTAATTGGCTGAAAATCACCCAGCTGGCTTTCATGCCTAAGGCAGGACTAGAATTCATAAGTCTCCTGGTTTTTGGTCCTTAACCATTAAACCAAACTGGCTCCAAGTTAGAGCTGTCACAGATTATGGATTTTGTGCAGGGGAGAAAGCAACTTGCATGGCATGATTAGCAAATTTTTATAGCTTTTCTCTTCCCTCTACTGATCAGCAATGGGATAGTTGAATAGAATACAATTTGAGAATTTGTTGGACTGCAACATCTCTGTGTGTGTGAGAGAGAGAGAGAGGGAGAGAGAGGGAGAATAAACGTCTTAAGGTTTTTACAGGTACTAGTCAAATGAAATTTCTTGTTAGTCCTACCCACTAGAACAGAGGTCAGCAACCTTAAACACTCAAAGAGCCATTTGGACCCATTTCCCACAAAAAAGAAAACTCTGGGAGCCACAAAAACTGTGTGGGTGTGGCCAACTCGATGTCACTCCCACCCAGTCACATGACCACCACCCCAGACATGCCTACACAGCCGGTCATTAGGGCAGAGAACTGGTTGTTGAATTATTTGCCCTCGCCTTCCTTCCCCCCTTTTGATTTCACCTTCCTTCCCCCCTTCCTCGATTTCACCTTCCTTCCCCCCTCCTCTGATTTTTTCTTCCTTTAATCCTGTATATTAGGGTTCGTTATTTTTCTATTTATTAAAGAATGCTGTGAGGCTTAGAAGCTCTCAGCAAAAATAACAGCAGCTTGTCTTTGTGGCTGAAGTTATCCCAGGCTGCTATTTACACACCCACACACCTACCTATTTTATTCTACTTTCCCTGGGTCCTTGGGAAAGGAATGGCATCTTTTCCCCATCCCCGTCTTTAATAATCAGAACTTTGCACCCGCGTGAGATTTAAGCACACATTTTCACTCACTCCCCCCACCCAGAAAAAAAACAGGATTCAGAAACGTGAACCAGAAAACCCAGAGGAGAGTCCCCTCTGGACTTGGGGGAGCGGAGAGAGAAAGAAAGAGAGGAGGGCCCCCGGGGGGAGGCTACCAGAGTGAGAACTTGGTGCGTTGTGGGGCTGCTGCATTTTATGCCCATTGCCTCCAACCAAGGCCCTTTGCTTCCCCATGGAAAATGCTCCAAAGCGGGTGGGGAGGCAAAGAGCTGGTCGATACCATGGAGCGAGTTCTGTATCCGTTCCCCCCTCGCAGCCTTTTAACTACTATTGTCCTACCTTGCCTTTCCCTCCCCTTAAAACGAGGCTAGGGAAGAAAGCCGGGAGGGGGGGAATCTAAGGGAAGGAAGAAGAGACCCAAGCAGATCCCTCTCTGAATAGCCTTCCACCCAGATTTTGACTGATTTCCTTTCCTATCCTCCGACGAACAGACCCCACCTACCTTTCTGGACTCTGGACTGTCGGGCCTTTATTTTCCTCAATTATTGGGGGAAATTGGATTTTTATTGGGTCTTCCCCCTGCCCCACGCCAAAAGGAAAGCCAGCTGGGCTTCTCCTCCTAGAAGTCCCCCTACCCTTCCCTCTTTGGGACAGAGGATTGCGCGCTGGAAACGCCTGTTGGGGTGACATTGGAGCGTGCCTTCTGACCCTCCTGCAGTTGGCCCGCAACTTTCCGCACTGGTCCAGGAGCAGCTTGCTGAGGAGGGAGTAGGCGAGCAGCCCTAATGCCTTCACTGCACTACCCCACTGCCCCATTGCTTCCCGGCTTCCTCAAAGGCATAGCATGTTTCAAAGACAGCAACTCATGTCTGGAGGTCAGGCATCTCCACATCCGACCTGCCAATGGGGGCGCTTCTGCCAGGCCAACTGCCCCCCTCCCACTGGGCTTTTGTGCTCACCGCTCAGCTGGGGGGGGGGAGCATTTCCACATGCCAACTTCTTCTTTCTCTTGGCCCTGCTGATGAGGGAGGAGAAAGGCCTGGCTTGGGGGATGGCCCCCACCCTGCAATATTCACTCCCGCCATTCTCTCCCAGACCTCTTTGCTGGTGGCAACAGCAAATGTACACAACGAAGACGGGATCCTGTTGCCGCGCAAAGGCAAGTACAGGGGTGTTTCACTCCTGCACTAAGGGTCCAGCCATCACTATTGCCGCGACTAGAGTGACAGCTCTTTCATCCCTTTGCCATGACAGGGAGCTGTAGCAGAAGGATGAAAGAACTGTATGTGGCTCCAGAGTCGCGGGTTGCCGACACCTGCACTAGAATAATCTTCCTAGATGTAGTTATTAGGAATTTAAATTATTAGAGGTAGCTACTGTTGGTAGGAATTTAAATTCCTAAATGTAGCCACTCGGAATTTAAATTAGTAATTACATCCAGGAAGATTATTATATTGGGTAGATCCAATGACAGGAAATTTTTCATTCGAATGAAAATTGAATTCAAGACTTCCATATCTTTTTTATCATTCATTTTATTGGTCTTGTTAATTTTATATGATTCTTATGCTTATTGCATGTCCATTACTTACAGGTTATTCCGTTAATTGTTAAACTGTTTTCAAGAGGGTAAATTAATCTTCCCTGCAACTAAATGTGTGAGAGAGGATGTTCTATCTCACTCTGTGTCTCTCCCCTCCCGAAGCTCAGCCTCTGGATTGAAAAACTGTGTAAATTCATGTAGAAACTACCATACGTTTTTGGTCTTAAAAGGTCCTATAAAGTAGCTTGGGAAAAGTCCATAAGTGAGGGTGAAATATTTGACATAACTTTATATAATAAATATAGTTTTCTTTTAAAAAAAATTAATAAATAAAAAGGTATATAAACAAATGTGAATATTTTCTTCATTGGTTATATGTCAGCAGATAAACAAAAGGACATACTGCGTGAGAGCTGTTCTTTCTGTTGTTGCTCACTTGTCTAATTGCAAGTATTGAGAATTGCCTGCTTTTGCTTTCATCTGTACTGGCTTGTAAGCGTGTACATGATACAACATTTGTTTCTGCACCAGTATCTGAAAACTGATGTCTTGGATCAATGTCAGCGCTGTATTAGGTTGTACAAAAACCTGAAGGTAGATCAGGATGCACTTTAGAAACACTTCTTGTGCTTAAATTCATTTTCACATGGTATGATTAACTGCCTAAATTTGGGGTTGTCCTATACAGGAGGTCCTTGATTTAGAACCATTTGTGATTTAGTGATAGTTCAAAGTTACAACAGCACTGAAGTGATAGTCCTCACACTTAAAACTGTCATAACGTTCCCTAATTCCCTAAGAATTTGGATTCTTGGTAAATGGCATGTATTTATGATGGTTGCATTGTCTTTGGATCATTGCAATTTGTGACCTTCCCAGATGGATTCTAATAAGCAAAATCAGTGGGAGAAGCCAGATTGGTTAGCGATTACATGATTCACAATTACAGTGGTTTATTTAACAATTGTGGCAGAAAAGGTTATAAACATGGGTGCAACTTACTTAACAACTCCTTTGCTTAGCAGAAATTTTGGTTCCAGTTGTGGTTGTAAATTGTAAATTCTCTACTGAAGAAGACCTCAATTGTGCATTCTCTTCTGCACAGGATGAAATACAAAGCTTGATTCTCCAGAGGAATGAATTGCAACATAAATTGTACAAAGCTGTAGAAGAATTTATTGTGGAAGTAGATGATCTGCCTCTTTCTGAGCGCTTAGAAACGTTGAAGGTTGGGTCCAAAGTGGCATTGTACTTATTTTATGTTTATGAGATGTTCTCCAGATCAGATTACAATTTTGTATTATCATAAACAGTAACTTAAAACAGTCATAGGATCATTCTGACATTTCATTTTGCAAACATTAATATTTAAATTAACTTCTGATGTAACCTTAGAGCCTCCTGATGCTGCTGTTTCTAATCTGAAATATTGACAAAATGTGCATCGTGTTTTACTTTTAAACAGTCTATGCAATCTGAGCAGGTCATGCTATTCAAAATAGTATTTAGGAATGACATCAGAATAGGCATATGTGTATGTGTGTGTGTGTGTGTGTGTGTGTGTGTATGTGTGTGTGTGTGTGTATATATATATATATATATATATATATATATATATATATATATATATATATAGAGAGAGAGAGAGAGAGAGAGAGAGAGAGAGAGAGAGAGAGAGAGAGAGAGAGAGAGAGAGAGAGGGAACATGCTGTTCCTGTTTGGGATCTGCTATGTAATACAAAAACAAGTAATAATAGACAAAATTAAAGCTAAGAAAAAAGAGAAAGAAAAGGATCTCTAAATGTACTGTTAGAAAATGTTTTCTCATTCATAAAAAACTAATATATCACACTAATTAGCCATTTGAGTTTACTTATTTTTCCACTTTTACAAAAAACTTCTTATACTGAGATCCACAAAGGTATTTTCAAGTATAGACTAGCTTTATATTTATTCCATATTCTCAATATGGCTATAATGTATTCTTTTTAAACTATACCCTATACACTGCCCTTAGCCCCTCTTTGAGGGAGATTGGCAGTGCAGAAATGTGAAAAATATATAGATAAATAAACAATTTGATTAACTCAAATTCCAAAGAGCCATCAAAAGTATTGGACGCTACACAGTTGGGGTTTTATATCTCGCTATAAGAGTTGGTTTTATTTTGGAAAAAGAATACCCAGGACATAAAAGTAAAAGGTACAAACATGCTGATGTGAGTTGTTTCCATGTGAATTGTCTTATACCATCTTTTGTTTTTATTAACTATTTGTAGTATATAATGTTCTCTAAACATGCCTGTGTACAATATTATACTATTTTTATTATTTATTTATTTATTTTGTCACAACAGTATATATAAGCATAAGCATGAAAATAACCGTATATACTCGAATATAAGCCGATCCGAGTATAAGCCGAGGTCCCCAATTTTACCCCAAAAAACTGGGGTAAACTGGGGACTCGAGTATAAGCCAAGGGAGGGAAATGAGGCAGCTACCGGTCAGGGAAAGCCTCCCTCCCTCAGCCGAGAAGGCTGGCGGCTCCCCCGCCCCGCCCTCTCACTGCACCGGCAGGGCTTCCCCACGCTAATGCAAAAGCCCGCCAAGTTTGCACCATCCGGTATAATGTGAAAAAAAGAAGAAAAAAAAAAACCTCGAGTATAAGCCGTATATACTCGAGTATAAGCCGAGGGGACGTTTTTCAGCACAAAAAACGTGCTGAAAAACTCGGCTTATACTCGAGTATATACGGTATATAATATATAAGCATATATATAAGCATGAGTATGTAATAACTATATTAATTGGATATAATGAAAGGAAACAATAGGACAGGAACGGTAGGCACGTTTATGCTCTTATGCATGCCCCTTACAGTCCTCTTAGACTACTACTACTATTATTCTCTGCTATATAATACTTGTACTAATATTACTATTGCTACTGTACTATTTACTATTATTAATATGATGGTGATATTATCCATTCAGTCATATTCGAGAGTGTGTTCTTATGCATCTTGGTCCGTCTTTATTCCCCCCTGCCCCAGATATCTTTTACTGTTATTTTCTTCTTTATTAATAGGCAGCAGGTAAAGCACTAGCACTTGCCCAGTATTGTGCTGGCTTGGCTGTACCTCTTTTCCTCCTTCTGTCTCTGTGAAGAAAATGGCTTTTTTTATTTGGCTTTTTTCTGGCAGCATTGGCTGCTGTTTCAGAAGCATGCATGTTCCCTCTGTTCTCCTTGCTTCTCCTCCTCCACTTGCTTCAGAGTGAAGTATTTTATGAGCAATTCTGCATAAGGAACCCAGGGAGAGGGCTCAAATAGGAGGAGAGAAAGGCAACACAGATACATGTAGTTTTCTCTACTCTTCTACAATGACATTTCTAAAAAAATCTTCAGTTCACTACAATCTTCAGTAAAATCTTGGCTTTATTGTACTATAAATGTTCAGACCACCCAAGTTTCAATTCATATCCTTTTAGCTCAAAATCTTTTCTATCAACATCCTCTTTTTCATCCAACTAAATAGCAAGCTGCAAAATACAATTTCAAATAGGGTAACCCCAGGCCTTCTCTTTCTTTTACATCTTGTAAAACTTTATATTCAATTATTATTTATCATATTAATACCCATATATTTACTTTCAATCTTAAAAACCATTTTATTCATCAATTGTTCATCTTATAACCTCTTATTAGTGTTAATGTCTTTGTTAATCTTGAAACCTAATGAACCAAACTATTCTTTATTTAACAGTGCCTTTATTTAATTTGTTTTTTACAATCTTCCACTTCCATTTCTTTTTTTATTCCTGCTGAGAGAATTTTTTCATCCAAATGTTTATAAATCAAATATTTTATATTTTTCTTTAGATGACTCTGTTGTAAGCAAATATATTTTAATTTTGTTAAGTATTGAAAAAATCTATTAAGCATCTGTTCCATTTATATTTTATAATTAAAAATTCAGAAAAGTCAATATCTGTGGAACCTAATTCAGAATTATCTCTTTCAGATTCCTTCTGTGTTGCAATCTGTCTTTTTTTGAGGATCTCTTTCAACTCCAACTGATCATAATTTTGCAGTCTTTCTTTCCCACCAATTTACTATTCTTTTACACATTTGTTCTACATTTTGAGTTTTGCTCATTTTCTCAGCATGACAAAGCCACCTCAGTATACTTCTTTCTATTTTATTCCACAAATCATCTACAAATCTATTTTGTAACAATTTAAATTCCTTAACAGGTTTAAGGTTTTTTAAACTCTTGTTTCAAACTCAGTACTGCATATGTTAGGTAAGCTTGTCTCCACAAGATGGCAGTCTTCAAGCTTTTTCAATTGTGCCATTAGCAAAGGAGTAGACATTCTGCCAATCTTGGCGTTTACAAATCTCTGAAATATTTCACTTAAAAAAAAGGATTCTTTTGATCAGAGTCAAATTGCTGTTTGGCATTAATTTTTGAAATAGGTCTCTAATATTACATCAGGACTTCAAGTATTTAATCTCACAGTCACCGTTCAAAATCACAGTTGTCTCTGTTTTTATTCTTTCTTGGAACGGCCTTGCAAAAGATGTATTTAAAATAATTTCATATTCAGTTATTTTTCATGTCGATGCTTTAGAACAGGGATGTCAAACTTGATTCCATCGCAGGCTGCATGGGTATGTGTGTGTGGCCTGGTCATCGCAGCTCACTGGTTAGGCGTGGCCGATCCCGGGGCTGCAAGGGCCAGTCCCTCACAGTCTCCGGGACAGCCCTGCCGGCCAACTCCACTGCCTATTGTGGCCCAAATATTTGACATGTGCTTTAGAAAGTCTGGTTTTCTTGCTTTAAATATTTTTGAATAGTAACATATATTTTTATTGCTTTTCTGCTATAAATTTTTTTAAAATGATAATATTTGAAAGGTTGAACATCTTTTCAGAATTGTGAAAGAGAAATAAGATTATGATATACTGCTTACCGGATTGGCTTAATTCTACTGCTTTTCAATAGAGTTAGCTTTCCATACTCACGTGAAAAATGAATGAGTTTGATTCATGGGATGAGTTTGATTCTGTGGCTCCCGAGGACGTGGACAGGCTGCTGGGGAGGTTACATGCCACTACATGTTTACTGGACCTGTGTCCCTCCTGGCTGGTGCTGGCCACTCAGGAGGTGACACGAGGCTGGCTCCGGGGAATTATAAATGCTTCTTTGTTGGAAGGGGTTTTCCCCGCTGCCTTGAAAGAGGCGGTGGTGAGACCCCTCCTCAAGAAGCCTTCCCTGGACCCAGCTATTTTGGGTAACTACCGTCCAGTCTCCAACCTTCGCTTTGTGGCGAAGGTTGTAGAGAGTGTGGTGGCATGGCAGCTTCCCCAGTACCTGGATGAAGCCGTCTATCTAGACCCGTTCCAGTCCGGCTTCCAGTCCGGGTACAGCATGGAGACAGCTTTGGTTGCGTTGGTGGATGACCTCTGGAGGGCCAGGGATAGGGGTTCCTCTGCCCTGGTCCTGTTGGATCTTTCATCGGCTTTTGATACCATCGACCATGGTATCCTGCTGCGCCGGTTGGAAAGTTTGGGAGTGGGAGGCACCGTTTATCGGTGGTTCTCCTCCTATCTCTCTGACCGGTCGCAGACCGTGTTGACAGGGGGGCAGAGATTGACCGCGAGGCGCCTTACTTGTGGGGTGCCTCAGGGGTCGATTCTCTCGCCTCTCCTGTTCAACATCTACATGAAGCCGTTGTGCGAGGTCATCAGTAGCTTCGGGGTGAGTTATCAGCTGTACGCTGATGACACTCAGCTGTACTTTTCCACCCCGGGCCACCCCAACGAAGCTGTTGAACTGCTGTCTCGTTGCCTGGAGACCGGACGGGTGTGGATGGGGAGAAACAGACTCAGACTCAATCCATCCAAGACAGAGTGGCTGTGGATGCCGGCACCCTGGTACAGTCAGCTGCAACCGCAGCTGTCTGTTAGGGGCAAGTCACTGGCCCCAACAGAGAGGGTACGCAACTTGGGCGTTCTCCTGGATGGATGGCTGTCGTTTGAAGATCATTTGGCGGCCGTCTCCAGGAGAGCCTTTTACCAGGTCCGCCTGGTCCGCCAGTTGCGTCCCTTTCTGGACCGGGATGCCTTATGCACGGTCACTCATGCTCTCGTCACTTCCCGCCTGGATTATTGAAATGCTCTCTACATGGGGCTACCCCTGAAGTGCACTCGGAGACTCCAGTTAGTCCAGAATGCAGCTGCGCGGGTGATCGAGGGAGCTTCTCGTTGCTCCCAGGTAACACCGCTCCTGCGCAGTCTGCACTGGCTACCTGTGGTCTTTCAGGTGCGCTTCAAGGTTTTGGTTACCACCTTCAAAGCGCTCCATGGCTTAGGGCCCGGGTACTTACGGGACCGCCTGCTGTTACCTTATGCCTCCCATCGACCCGTACGCTCTCACAGAGAGGGTCTCCTCAGGGTGCCGTCCGCCAAGCAATGCCGGCTGGCGGCCCCCAGGGGAAGGGCCTTCTCTGTTGGAGCACCTACTCTCTGGAACGACCTTCCCCCCGGTTTGCGCCAAATATCTGACCTTCGGACCTTTCGCCGGGAATTAAAAACTCACTTATTTATTCAAGCGAGACTGAACTGATTTTTTTTGTTAAATTTTAAATTTTAAATTTTTAATCCTTTGTAATTTTATATGGGGTATTTTAGGTTAGGTCAATCTGACGGTTTTAATTCGGCCACTATTGAATAGGTATTTTATTTTGATATTTTAACTTTGTATACTTACTGTTTTTATCTTTGGCTGTACACCGCCCTGAGTCCTTCGGGAGAAGGGCGGTATAAAAATTTAAATAAATAAATAAATAAATAAATAAATAAATGTGAGAATTAAATGCTTCAGTCTAAATAACAGTGAACTTCCAGCATGCAGCAGTCCTTTTAATATATGCATATTGATGATTTTTCAGGGACCTGTAACTAAGTAAAAATGAAAGTGTTTGTGCGTAACTATTACATTCAGAAGGAATAACATTTATAGATCTCATACAGACATGTTTCTATTTGATGTTTAGTAGATGGCAAAGATTCACCCTGGGGAAAAACCTCTTCAGAAGTCTTCAAGGAATGCAGATGTTGAAATTCATTTTCTATAATGACTCTTAATAGTTCTAGTTCTATAATAGGGATATTTAAAAATAATGAATTGCTTTAATTATGTGGAATTGTCTCATGAGTCCTCCAATTAATAAGGATTTCTGGGAACTTCTCAGTTCAGTTGCTACTTTCCCTTTTGCGATATGAAATATTCTTTTTGAAATTAGTACAAATCTATTTAATTATTTATTAAACTTGTTTGCCACCTGACTCAATAGGTCTGGACGATAATTACAACAACAAAAAATGCAGTAATATAATAAAATCCATAAAACACGTTATTGATAGTTGCGAAGTCATGTCTGACCCATCGTGATCCCATGGACAACTTTCCTCCAGGCCTTCCTGTCCTCTATCATCCTCTGGAGTCCGTTTAAACTCGTGCCTACTGCTTCAGTGACTCCATCCAGCCACCTTCGTTCTCTGTCATCCCTTTCTTCTTTTGCCCTCAATTTTTCCCAGCATTAGACTCTTCTCCAGTGAGTCCTTCTTTCTCATTAAGTGGCCAAAGTATTTCAGTTTCATCTTCAGGATCTGGCCTTCTAAAGAGCAGTCAGGGTTGATCTCTTCTAGAACTGACTTGTTTGTTTGCCTTGCAGTCCAAGGGACTCGCAGGAGTCTTCTCCAGCACCAGCACCAGAGTTCAAAGGCCTCAATTCTTTGGCGCTCAGCCTTTCTTATGGTCCAACCTTCACAGCCATACATTGCAACTGGGAAAACCATAGCCTTGATTATACGCACTTTTGTTGGCAGGGTGATGTCTCTGCTTTTTAGTACGCTGTCTAGATTTGCCATAAAACATAAATGAAGGTAAAAAGAAATAAGCATGTTGAAGTGAGAGATCTCATTCTCCCTTACCAAAGACCTAGGTGAAAAGCCAGGTTTTCACACTTTTTTAAACAACAGCAAAGTGGGGGCCATCTGGATCTTGGGAGGAACTTTATTCCAGAAGGTAGGTGCAGCTTGCAGAATGTACAGTTCCAGGGATTGAGAAATGACATTGTTTAGTTGAAGGAATTCAGAGCATGTCAGCCCTACAAAATCTTAAGATGGGTAGCTATTATAGAAAGCATCTTTGCTTCATTTTTGTTTTCATGCACTTCAGAGACTCTCCTGATTTTCTCTTATTTCCCACTACTTCATTCTTCCTGCATATAATTATAATATCTATTTCTGGTTTCAATTATTTTCAAACAGTATACAGTAACCATTCACATCCATGATAGTTTGGTGTATGTTGTGCTATAGTGTTAGAACTGGCAAGCTTTAAAACATGAAATTAGCCTTAGGACCTACAATCTTTTTGCATTTTCCATCTAAAAGCATGACAGGAACTGGAGGAGCTGTTTCAATCCAAGTAGTTTTCAGCTTACAACCATTTGTTCAGCAACCATTCAAAGTAGCAATGCCATGGAATGAAGACATTTTAAGACCGATGCTCAAAATTATGGATGTTGGAGCACCTTTATAGTTACATGATCAAAATTGGAGACTTGGTGGCCCACCTGCACTTAGGATTGCAGGAGCACTTCAACTCATCCCACCTGTCTTATCTCCCCCCACCCCATCTTTGCCATTTTGGCTCCCTGCTGACTTTTGCCGCCATCTTATTCCCACTGTTGGCAAGGTCAGCCTGGCCTGGCTAGGCTACTGGGTCATATATGTCTGGCTTTCCATGCTGAGAAAGAAACGTTTTAAGGAACTCAAGCATGTCAAAACACCCCTTTGTGCTGGGAAAAGAAGAAAAAAGCTGAAAGGAGCTCTTTCTGCAATGAGCTGGACAGAACTAGGGCTGCTGTTGGGTTTTATTTTCCTTTTTCACAAAGCAAAGCCAAACCCATACAACCCAGGAACATGGTGAAAAGGGGCATTTTGGTGAATTATCTCATTAAACTGCTTTGTGCTTTTCCCCCATTTTTTTCCATGTGAAGGCTTGCCAAGGCTAGGCATACCTTCTGAACAGCAGGAACAAGAAGAGAGTTGAAGGTCAGCTATGGTGGAGGGCAGGGTGGCAGGAGCCTCAGAATGCAGGTTTGTGAGGGTGACTGGGCTGAGATAGGGCAGCTGTAGCTTCCCGTGGTGTGGCAAGCTGTGTTGAAACCATATGGTTCTATGACTACTTCCTTCCCCCACAAGAGATGTCGGGGGTGGGAGGAATTGGAAGCAGTCTCTTATCTTACTGAGACTTGAGACTGAGAGGGATGAAGCTCAGAATGGCTTTGATTGGGATGGGTTCTTGGTAATAATCACCAAAGTTTGCTTAACAGCAAGGGGATTGCTAGGATTGTAGTCACTAAGTGATATGGTTATGTGATCTTCGGCTTTACGATCAAATTGCTTAGCAATCAAAATATCTATTCATTGTAAATTGTAAGTTGAAGACTACCTATATTTTTATGCATACTTGGAATTCTCTTTCTTCTGCTGAATAGATCGGCAATCATTACTCTTCTTCCTGATGTGTAAGTCAGAAATAAAAAATATCTAACCCATAAGCCAAAAATTTCTTACAGTCACTGCTTCAGGTTTTGCTCCATATAGTTACTAGAGGAATCAGCATAAAGCCAAAAGAGGTTGCTTTGTTTTATAATGTGTTATTATGATCCTTTGTTGCTTTTACTGGCACCTTATTTTCTTATCTATTTTGATATTCAGAAATTGCAAGGATCTTTGGAGGCTACATATGGGCAAATTAACGATGCAGAAAATTCAGAAGTGTTTGAAGAGTTCTTTGAATGGAAGAAAGCTAGGTTGGAGAAATTCAGTCGGGTTAGGCATGTTACAGATACTTCCTTACAAAATCTTGAATTAAGTTTCAGCAAGATAATTCAGGTAAAAAAGATATGTCTTATATATTAAAAAAAAGCTTTGAGTTCAGATTTGCAGCTAATCTACATTTATATTGTGATTAGAGGTTTTTGTCTAATTCTTTTTAGATTTTTTGGATCAGACAAGCTTGCAACTTTTCAATATTGCAGCTAAGTCATCTGGAGAAAGAAATCTCATTAAATGGCAGTAAAATGTAGAAAAATAATCTATTCTTTTTTGCTATTTTGCTTTTTAGTAAAATCTATTTTGCTTTTTTTATTTATTTATTTACATTTATATCCCGCCCTTCTCCGAAGACTCAGGGCGGCTTACATTGTATAAGGCAGCTGAATCCAAACAAGGAGATAATTGTTGCTTTTGCAAAAAATAATACTATATTGGAAGATCCAAAATGAAATACTTCATTATATAAAATAGCCATTAATATTTGAACGGAGAATTGTTGATCCAAAATAAAAAAATTGCCATAGTGGTCTACAGGAGAAAAATGTCTTAATTTAAAATGACAGCTGGGCGGCATTCATGTCTTGCTGGGGAATAATATTCAGCTCTGATTGACAATATGAAATGGAATCACATTAAATTGATGAAATGAATGAACAGTATTTCATGGGATTTATTTATTCTTTTGCTTTCTTGCTTAAAAAGATAGAGATTGCTTAAGGCAGAATGGAATCAAGTCTAATATTGCAGTTTTCTCATTCGCTATTAATTTTTTGAGTAATCTTTCTGAAATTACTTTACAGATTAATACTATTATAGATAACCACTTTTTTGTGTGTTTCTTTTCCTGTCAAGTTTTTTGACATAGGGTCAACAATATTAATGAAATCCGAGGATGTAGATTTCAATGTAGATGAAGTTCTTAAGAATGTCGAGCATAATATTTCACAAGAATTTGACCTGTTTCTAACAGTAAGCTATATTACTATATTTTTCCTTTCACATAAAACTCTCAAAAGTGCTTTTTTTTTCAAAAGGCAACTAGACTTTTTTCCTTGAGGAAGAAAAACAAAATGTTTAGTTTCTCAACCAAGAAACTTCATCAATTATGATGGGGGAGTGGGATGGAGGATAGATACTGACGATTAAGAATGGGTGGAGGAGGGAATGGAAGGATAGGTTCTGACTGGATTGTGACGGGGAGGATATAAAGACATTAGTAAAGGAGAATATTTGTAGTTCAGGGTTGACATGAGAGGTCCTTGGTGCTCTCTGAGCTTGCTTGTTTTCTTGCAGATGTTTCATTACCCAAACTAGGAAACATATCAGTGCTAGCCTGATCATGTTACCTAGTTTGGGTAATGAAATGTCTGCAAGAAAGCAAGAAAGCTCAGAGAACACTAAGGTTGGAAGGATGGTGTGTGTGTGTATATGTGTAACAAATGTAATCCTTCTCTCCACCCAGTCATAACCTATCCTTCCATCCCAACTATTTGATAATTGTCAAAATTGTGGCTGCTCCTCATCTTCTTTCCCAATGTTATTCTCGTAGTGTATTGCCATAGCAGTCAACCATATCATTTACTGCTTCCCAGTCATGGAATGAATATTGTATATTATGAGGCACCATACAGAAGTTTTGCAGCGATTCAGTTTTGAAGAATAAATAGCAGTTGTTCATAACTTCAAAAGAAGCTGTATCTCCTCCTGGATTCAGCAAATACAGCATAGCATACGGGTAGTCCTTGGTTAATGACTATTACTTTAGTGACTGAAGTTCCAACAATGCTGAATGAATAGTATTTACAACTATTCCTCGAAATTAGAGACATTGCAGCCTCCTTGCAATGTGATAAAAATTTCTCTTTTAGTCTGATTCTGTTGCAAAGATGTGAATGCTTGGCATTCATTTATTCAGCTCATCTTGCCAAACTCAGCCTTGTAACCTGCTTGATCAAGAAGTATGGATGTAAATTGTTTAGAAGATTATGTTTCTTTTGTTACTTATATTTGTGAGAGTTCTCTATATGAATGATATACTTTCTACTTCATCAAACAAAAATTGATAACTCGTATATTTTTCTATATATGAATGCTGTTCCATAATGCAAAGGCATTCCTTTCCTTAGAATGCATTTCATATTTTAAAAATACGCAATTTTGCAATTTTGTTATTATAGATATTTATTGTTACTATAATTTTTTTTAGGAGCTAGATGAAAAAGACAAAAAAATCATCTTAAATATGTATAGTGTGATTATGAGGAAAATCCTTCAAGAACAAGATCTCATAAATAACATGAATCAAAAATATCTTGAAAGTTGTACGGTCAGTTGTCTAGCTGGTTCTTTGTCATATCCTAGAATGCAGAAAGTTATTAACAGCTTTTTAAAAGATACTTATGCATCTTTTTCAATAACTTCCATAGGAAAAAAATAACATTTAATGAGTCATATTAATATTACAACCCAGCCTTTATGTTTGACTTTAAAATATGATCTGAAAATGTTAACACTTACATTGTAATGCAATTTGTGTATAAGGAGTAATATTCCTCGAAGTATAGGAGCTTTTTCCATTTGAAGAAATCTTTTCTCATGTGTTTTCTTTTTCAGTTCAAAAACCAGATTGTGGAGTGGCTAGATATAACTCCTAATACTAATGATTTGTTACTGATAAAGAAGAGAATGAAAAACATAAAGGCTCAGCTGAGGTGGAAATTAGTAGAAAAAAACAACTTGGAAGAAGTATGGAAATGCTATTTTGATGTTTTAAGATTATTATTATTTCTTACTTTCCATAAGAATGGTGGATGATGACATAGAAAACATTGCTTTCTAGCTTTGGAGAAATATTGTTACGGACATAATTTATTCATATACATCCAAATGAAAGCCTAAAGGGATTTATATTAGAAAAAAGTTGGAAAGAAACAAAAATGGCAGATTTTTGAACAATTTAATTTGCACATAGTGTTTCACATTGCTAATGCTCCTCGTTCTTGATTATTGCAATTTGAGAAAGTACACAATTTCTACATGTAGTATTGATTATGCAGTTAAAAACAACAGATACTCCATTGGTCTTGCAACAGGTTATTGTAACTCCAGAATGGATACATTAAACAGTATGAGATTGGAAAGCTGTGAAATGTTGATTGTACAGTTAATATAGAATTGGGATGAAAGTGTTATGAGGAGCACACAGGCATTAAGAAACATGAAGGGAGATGCTGAACAAGAAAAAAAGCACTCAAAGTACCCAGGGAGAAATTTAGTTAGAGGGAAGTATCACCCTCTAGGATAAATCCAAATTCTTTTTCGTTCAGCATCTGATTTCTTATAATGACTAAGGAGTCTGAGAAATCAATCAGTGTCAAGTGACAGTAACAAAAACTAGAGAAGTTTCCACACCACTCCCACACATTAATATCTCTAGTCTTGAAAATTTGTTGCTGCTGGAGGTTATAAAAGCTAGGATACAACTAATTGAGAAAGTTCCAGATTGTAAATTCAGCAGAATAAGTAAATTCCACAGATACAGAAACTACAAGTTTACAATATTCTGATCTCTAGAGAGGTCACTTAAAAGAAAAAAGCCTCATTTCAGTTGTGGAAGCATTTTTTGTGTCATAGATACAGAATCATAGGACTGGAAGGGACCTTGGAAGTCTTCTCCAACACCCTATCCAAGGCAGAAGTCCTTACACTATCTGGGACAAATGTTTTCTTGAAAACCTCCAGCAATAGAGCACCCACAATCTGGGGAGGCAAGCTGTTCCATTGATTAATTGTTCTTGTTGTCAGGATCTTTCTCTGGGTTGGATCTCTCTTTAATAAGCTTCCACCCAATGTCCTGCTCTCAGGTGTTTGGAGAATAAGTCAACCCTTCTCTTGATTGCCCCTCAAGTACTGGAAGACAACAATCATGTCATCCGTAAACTTTCTCTTTGTTAGGGTAAATGTATCTATTTCTCTTAACCATTAATCATACAGTTCAATTTCCAAACCCTTATCATCTTTGCTGCTCTTCTTTACACAAGTTTCTAGGATATCAGCATCTTTTTGATGCAGTATTCCAAGTGTGGCCTCACTAGTGCAATATAGAGTGATGGCATTGTGTCTTGTGATCATGATGATGCAGCTTTGTTGATTTTTTTTAAAATTAAAAAGTTTTACAAAGTTTTTACAAATTCTCCCTCCCTCCCCTCTCCCCCTCCCCCTCCCTCCTTTTCTCAATCCCCCCACCCCCTAGACTTTCTGGAGCAAAATACAGGGTATAACATCTAACATTCATAAACCAGACTACACTAACTATCCATAGACTCCCCTCCCTTCCTAGGATCCTTAACTGTCTTTTTATTTAAAAAAAAAAAGAATACAAGTACAATTCTTACATTCTATTAATTCAAAAGCTATTTGATACTTAGTCTGATACTTATTTTGAATATAATCAGTCCACCTTCTCCATTCCAGTATGCATCTTTCTTGTGAGTAATCTTTCAAATACACTGAAATTTTTGCCATCTCTGCTAAGTTTTCTACTTTTAATGTCCTTTCATTGATAGTAGGCAGTTGTTCCTTCTTCCAATATTGCGCTACCAATAGTCTAGCTGCTGCTATTAAATTTAAAATCAGTTTACTCTCTATTGCTGTACAATCCATAATTATACCCAGTAAAAACAACTGCGGAGTAAACTTTATTTTCTTTTTCAAAATATTTTGCATAATCCACCAAATTTTTATCCAAAATGATTTTATTTTTTCCTTTAATACCTTGATGTAAAAATCTCTTGCCTTCCAAACTGTGTTAAAACGGTATCTTTCTTCTGTGTAATTTACTGTTAATCCAGCTGGAGTATCCCATCTAAACTCATTCTGTCGATTTCTGAGTTCATCCACCAAAAAAGCAAAATCCTTTCTGTTTCTTAACATTTTGGGAGGAATTTCTTTCAGCACTAATACCTCTTGCCCTGCTATTTGGATTTTATTTTTGTAAGATGCTTGTAGAATTTCATTTCTGATCCTCCTGGTTGTAAAATAAATCACAACATCTCTTGGCAGTTTTCTTTGTCTAGCAACCCAGGAGTTAACATGATAGATTTTATCAATTTGAATTGCCAAGTCTGCTGGTTGCTCTCCAATCATCTGTGCAAAAACCTCTACTAAAATTTCTTTTAAATTCTCTTGATTATCTTCTTTCAGTCCTCTCACTTTCAGGGCAAACTCCATCGATCTATATTGTAACAAAACCACTTCTTCATCTGCCCTTTCCATCTTAGTTTGGACCTTCATCATTTTATTTTCCAAATTCAAATTAGATTGATAAATTTCTTCCACCCTTTCATCCAGCTGGATCATGTGTTTTGCCAAACCTTGAAATGCTAACACTGTATCTTCTCTTATATCCTTATTCCGAGCCTCAACAACATCTTTAATTTCCAATATCTCCTCTGCAATTTCCTTAAACTTTTCCTCCATAACAGCAATTTGGAGCTTTAAAGCTTCCTCTAAAGCTTCCTTTAAAGATTCCTTCAAAGATTCTTGCAAAGCTTCCAAATTCAATACTTGTGGATTAGCCATGTGAGCTGGCAAACCTCCAGCACTCTTGAAAACGCCAGGCTTTAGTTGCTTAGAGGCCATTTCTTACTTTAAATTTATACTTAAATAAATTTAATCAATTAAGTGCTCCTTAACTCTTTTCAAAAACACAGTAATTAGAATAAGTAAGTCAATTCTATAATCTATAGTCCTTTCACTTTCCACTTTTAAGCCTCTTCACTTCAGCATAAAGTCCAACTATCTTGAACAGCGCTAAGGGCGCTAACAACATTAACAAAAACCTTGTTTACTTTCGCTTTCACGCCCTCTTAAAACACAGGCGCCATTTCCTTTGTTCTTCTTAAGTTGTTTCAGAAGGAAACAATATGGAAACAGAGTTAAGGTTTAGTACTTGCAATTACAATTGCCAGCGCTTCTGTCTTTGTTCTGTCTGCTTTTGGGATCAGATTAAAATTAATACTAATTGCAGAGGTGGTTGCGGCATTTTGTTCTGCTTGAAAACAGAAATGTCCCGGATCCGGAGCTCCGTCAGACTTTCCAGGGAGCTCTCACCCTTCAAGCCTCAAGAATTACTTCTGGGGCTTTCGGAGAGTTCTACCTAAACCCAACTGCTCACCTTTCTCTCTTCTCCCGAGGGAAAGGTTTTCGAACCGCCAGACAGCTAATTTGCACTGTCTAGGCGGTTTTAATGCGATCATGGGGCTGGCGATCCACAGGGATCGTCTTCACCACCTACGGCACCACCGGAAGTTTCCTGCTTCGTTGATTTTTGTAGCTGACTAAAGTTCTTTCATTGGATAGTGGGTGGTAGTCACATGAAGGTGCTATCAAGGCCATCTAGTTCAATCCTTTCTGAGGGTAAAAATCATCATTCCATCTAGATAGATGGCTGCTGAGCCTTTTTTGAAAAACCTGGTGATGGAGCATCTATAATTCCAGGATAAGGTTTTGCCACTGCTTAATAGCTGTTATTTGTAATCCACTCAGAAAGTATTGAAAGCACTGTGGAGCAGTATCTAACTCTTAAGTGCTATTGCTAATTTTATAGTTAGGAAATTTTTCCTGATTTGAGTTTGGATCCTCTCTAGTGGGTTCTTCGGAGCTGAGGAGAATAAATCTGTAAACTTGTAGTCCTTCAAGTCTACAATTCCCAAACATGTGCCTTGGGTGCTGCAGGACCTTTTAAATTTGGACCTAATTATTTAATAAAGGGAACTTCTAAATATATATTGTGGCCTAACAGCACTGTGATTATTAGTGTCCTTAGACACTCAAAAATTAAGTGTAAAAGTAAAACAGTAAACCAAGAAAATTTGGGGAATCTCTATTCTAAGTCTTTTTCTAACTCCTCATTGCTCTTCTGTGTACTCTTTCCAGTTCCATGCTGTCCTTAAATTATGGTGAGCCAAACTGGACAAAATACCTGTAGATAGACTAGTGTAGCGTATAATACCTGTAGATAGACTAGTGTAGCGTATAATAGAACTGTTTTGTTTAGATGAATAAAAATGTTTCTTAATCCTTTTCAATAGGTGGTTTATGAGCGAGAGATCATATTGATTGTTATTTCGTCATGAAACTGAATCTGTGTTGCTTCTGACAACCACCTTTTGTCTCAAGAGTACCTTCAATATGTAAACAAGAAAGAAAACCTGAAAGAAATTGATATTAACTTGGTCAGGCAAAAAAGGAAAAGGCACAGTTGATATAGTGACTAGAAATTAATATAATTTCAGATACAAGAAGAGGGAACAGGAAGGTGAAGAGAAAGAAAATAAGTAGCAAACTCAATTTATGGTGGGTTTATTACCTGAAAGACTTTAATTTTTTGAAGTACTAATTTCTAAATTTCTGCAGGTTGATAATTACAACAAATCTGAAATAGTGGAAATAAAAGAAAAAATAAGTGTGTTACGGGATAATATATTTGAAGAAATATATAAGGAACAAGAAGAATATGTAAGTATTCAGTTATGTTAGCATCTTTGAAACAAGTCATTTTCTGGTTCCAAAATTCATTTTAAGTAATACGTGGTGTAATGCCTAAAGACAGATGTCAGAGTTCCCTCATATCAAGCAAAATTGTGACCATCTGTGTCTTATAAACCAAAGACTAGTAGAGCCAAATTATACATATTTTTCATATTTATAAATGAATATGGATAAAGCTGAAAAATTGTATTTTTGTTCATGTTCCTCCTAAATATATTTCCAGGAAGGAAAAATTGGATATCTCAGTCAATATTTTTGATTGACATTTAATTCATTTACATAAAGAATTTATGAGGCTGCCCACTTCATCCTAGGCCAGCTAAGAATATAGAAAAAACAAAATAAAAATAGAAGAAAATAAGTAATTTTCTCAATTTTAATTAATATTTGATACAAATAATACTTTAATGTTTTGAAGTAATAATTTTTAGTGATTTTGAAATGGCAAAAGCAAATAACAATGCTACCGAGGCTGCAAACAAGGTTCAGATAAAATGTACCCCAAAACATACATATTGGGCTCAGCTAACATCCTGGCCCTAACACCTTGGAAAAGAATCAGGTCTTCAGGCTTTCCAGGAGGCTACCAGGTCAGGACCATCTGAATCTCAGAGAGAGGCTGTTTCATAGTACAGATTAGAAAATTGCTCTCTGGTTTCGCCAAAAATCTGTGGCATTTTTTAAGTGTCTTATTATATGGAACTATAAAATGGCAGTAGATGTATTTTAGAGAGGTTGGCTGAGGATCAGTGCTCATACCCCTTTTTCTCTGAAAAACTGCCGTATTTGGGAAACAAAGTTAGTGGTGGGTACTACCACACAAGGATTTTTTTCCTCTCTCTCTTTTTTTAAATCAGAGTTTGTTGCTAGATTTGGTATCAGTTACAATCAAGAAGAATCTAATAGTTCCTCCTCTTGTAAACACAATTAAAATGGGGTTTCTACTTTGGCTTCGTTTTTAAGATTACAGACAAGGATGGTTGATTGTGCAATTATCCATGCTTTGAATTCTCTTCACATGCTTAGTTAAAATAGCTATAAACAACTAGAGATGCTGCTGAAGAATGAATACACAAGTGGAGCTATGATGATGCCATTTCTTTGGGACAAAGAGTTTCTACCGGCACTAAATAGTTAAATCTTCTGCATTGAAGGTTGAGGATAAAGAGGATAATTATCCATTAATATTTACCTGCTTGCTGCAGATTTACCATTGTGATACTACCAAATAAGCATGCTTCTAACATACTGCTGGATATTGTTTTTATATTGTGATTGTTACTGAAGAATTTTTTTTCGTAATTTAGGAAAAGCTTATTCATCTAGTTCAAAAACTTTTCCCTGAGCTGCCACTCCTCCATCCTGAAGCAGAAATATTGAAGTATATGGTAAGGTTTATGTTTTCTTTAAAAGTTAAAATTAATTGATATATCTCTGACAAAAGCAATTTGCAGTACTATATGTGTTATAGCAACCCCAAAGCAAAAGTAATGGGCTGAAAAGTTTGATCAAGCAATCTGAAGAAGAGGGAAACAAAGAGGAACAGAGCTGGCCTTACTTTTTACAAGAATTCTGTGCTGCTGTGTGCTCTAGAGGCAGGAATATTTTTAACCCTAAATGTGATTTTGTCTTATAATCGGTCTGTAAAGCTAGGCCTTCTGAGTAAATAGGATGACACAAAGCTTTTTACCACCGTAAGTAGGATGCACACAAAGTCTATGATCTAAAACTGAGAATAAGCTGTTTTAATTCATATTCCCCAGAGCTCAGGAGGTCTGATTGTCAATTTAGAACGTGCTCTCTTAAATGCTGAGCCAATGAAGGAACTGGGCATAAAACATCTTGTAATGTGCTCCACGGTTCAAGGACAAAAGGTTCTCCTGAAGGTATGCTTTCTGAATGATTAGCTTGGTTTTTTTCCTCCATACTTACTGCTAATAGGTTTTTAGGCAGACTTAGGAAATATTAAAGTAGCTGGGTTTATTTTGGAGCTGGAAATTACTTTTATATAGTAGATTTAAAAAGTCTATACACCGAGATGTAAAAAAAATCAGACCAAGGTAAAAATTCACTTCAGAATTTTTTCTGTCTTTAATATGACAATAAGCTGTACAATTGAATTGGAAAAACAAATATTTTTAGGGAGAAGTAATAGTAAAAAAAATATAATAACATGGTTGCATAAGTGTGCATGCCCTTAAAATAATGCTATCATAAAATAGCATGTCATATCTTGCCCTGGGAATCTTTGTCCACTTTACCTTGTAAAAATGCTCCAAATCTATCAGATTGCAAGGGCATCTCCTGTGGATAGTCCTCTCCAACTCACAGATTTTTAATTGGATTTCAGATTTCAGGATTTTAGTAACTGGCTGGGCTATTCCAAATTGTTGATCTTCTGGTGAAGCCAATCTCTTGTTGATTTGGGTCATTGTTGTGTTGAAAGGTGAAATTCCTCTCTATCTTCAACATTTTAGCAGTAGCCTGAAAATATTGTGCCAAAATTGATTGATATTTGGAACTGTTCTTAATTCCCTTTGCCTGGATTGAAGCTCTGGTTCCAACATAGTGCTGCACCACTATGCTTCACTCTGGGCATGGTGTATTTCTGGTAATGTGCAGCGTTGTTTTTGTAACAAACATATTTTTTAGAATTATGGTGAAAAAGTTCAGCCTTGGTCTCATTAGACCGTAACACATTTTCCCACATGTTTTTATCAGACTTGTGTAGGTTTTTGCAAAATATATCCAGGCTTGTATGTTTTTCTTTGTAAGAAAAGGTTTCTGTCTTTCCATCCTGTCCAACAACTCAGACTATATAAAGAATATGGGAGATAGTTGTCACTTGTAATACAAAATCAGTACTTGCTAGAAATCCCCGCAACTTCTTTAATATTGCCATAAGCCTCATGGAAGCTTTTTGGACCATCAGTTTTTCCATCAGTTTTGGAAAGACATCCATTTCTTGGTAATAGATGGTGCCACCTTTTCTACTTGACAAGTTCCCTGTATTCCATGATATATCCAAAGCCTTGAAAAATTTCTTGTGCTTGGGGAGAAGGCAGCCGACACCATGGTGAAACGGTGTGGACGAGCAGTAGCTCCCTGATGTCCCACCGAATTTTTCTAGCCAGGAGGCTCTACAGGACCGAAAGTCGCCCTGTAGGAGTGACAAAGACAGACGAGATACTTTGGTGGTCGCGAGGAGAGCGCAGTCTCCTTGTTTGACTCGAAGAAAGCCCCTTTCACTGGCGGAAGAGAAGACGGCCATTATGGCTGAACTGGAGCTGTGACAACTGAAACGGAAGAGAAGAAAGGAAAGATCCTGTAAAAGTGTGCTTGGTCTGGGTAAGAACTTTCTAACTTTTGTACTGGAATTTCTTCCAAAAAACACCCCCTTTGGAAAGTGGGATTCAATTGAGGTGAATAGCTGCGACTAAGAACCAGAACTATTGTCAGATTTGGAAAAGAAAAAGAAAAAATTGCAGACAGAAGTAACCTTAAAAATAAAGGATAGACTGGATTGGCTAATTTAAATTGTTTCAAAATATTGGATTATATTTCTATTGCCATCTTGATTTGAAGGACTTTGGAAAATTATTAGAAAATATTTTTGGAGATATTTTATTCGCAGCAAAAGTGGAACAAAAGAGTAACAGTGACACCTACTGGCCAGGGAAGATATCATAGAGCTGAAAAATGTGAAAGAAGGAATGAAAGCTGTTTAGTCTAAAAATTAGCTGGAATACACTAAACAACAAATTGATTATATTTGGTGTTTGGAGACAGACTGTGAAAATATTCAGCTTTTAGAACCTTGAGGATTACAAATATGCTGGACAGTGTAAGAGTGGGAAACAGCCTGGATACATTTTGAAACTAAGTTGCTAATGGACTCTTTAATGGAGTGGTTTTGTGAACTACTCTAATATTGGCTTTCTTGGTGTGATGAATAATTGGGATGTTGGGATCTTGATAGATTACTGAGTAACTTTTTAATTCATTAAAATAAGGCAAAATGGTACAATAGAGAAATAAGTGTATTATTAAAAGAAATATTATTATTGCTTCAAGGTATGCAGGAAATGATGACAAGGACTCATAGGGAGATAAAGAAATTGATACATGATGTAGTTGTAAGACCAGAAAATTATGAGCAAATGACACTGAGTAATGAATATGAAATCAGGAAGTAGAGGAGAAAATGCAAAGAACAGGAGAAAAAATGACAAATGATGCAAAAAGAAAAAGAAGAGCTAGTAAAAGCTGATGAGATAGAAAAGGAAAATTACACTTTAGGAGGTCAAAAAATAGAAGAGGATACATGGAAAGACACCCCTGAAGTGAGGAAAGGATCATTAAAAAGTTTACTAAAGGCCCAACAGAGTGAAGAAGTGATAAAGGCAGATGAAATACTCAGATTAAACATGAATGATATAAGAAGATATAAGACCCCAAGGGAGGAGTATGTGCCAAAAAGTCAAAGATGAGATACGTAAATGGGCAAGAGATGAGGGATAGATGTAGAATACCATAATATAGGAGTTGTTCTATTAAAAATTGGTATAGATTTAGAAACTAGAAATGGGGAAAATATTACTTTTTAACTTGGGAACTATTTTATTAATGGTTAGAAAATAGAAGAGAAGTTAGAAAATTAGAATCAAGGAGGATATATAAACAAAGATGAAGTAATTGTAAATAAAAAATGAATATTGAATAATTAGGATAAGTAAGCATGAATAATAGATTTGGAGGATAATGGTTATAAATGTTGGTTTACATGATGTTTATAATATCGAATATTGCTTATAGACAACTGAACAGAGCGTTTAATTAAATAATGGAAAATGTTTAAACAAGGATAAGCAAAGACCATGGCGAATAGATTTTGAGAATAACAGTCATAATTATTGTGTGTATAAGATTTATTTTATGTATTTAAAAGAGATTGTACTCAGACAGTATACTGCTATTGCGAATATGGAAATTTTATATATAATAAATAAAATTGCAATAATAATAATAATAAAATTTTCTTGTACCTTTCTCCTTCCAACAGCAAGATTTCTTTGATGTTTTTTAAATTCTTTGCAGACAATGAATGGCTTTTGCTGTAAGAGCAACTGAGTAAACTACAGAAAAATCCCACTAGAACAGCTGAATTTGCAGGCTTGATCACAGTCACTTGATTACTTTTTAACATTAATTTGAATGTGATTGGTTAAAATAGCCATATCCCTAAGGTATGCACACTTATGCAGCCAAATTAGCCTAGTTTTGCACTGTTGTTTTTCACCTAAAAGATTTCAGTTTGTTTTTCATTTGAATTGTACAGCTTATATGTTGTAGGTAGTCCTCGACTTACAACAATTCATTTAGTGACCTTTTGAAGTTACAATGGCACTGAAAAAAGTGACTTATGACCGTTTTTCATACTTATGACTGTTACAGCATCTCCATGGTCATGTGATCAAAATTCAGATGCTTGGCAACTGACTCATATTTATGACAGTCGCAGTGTCCCCAGGATCACATGATCTCCTTTTGCAACCTTCTACGAAGCAAACTCAGTCGGGGAGCCAAATTCACTTAACAACCGTGTTACCAATTTAATTACTGCAATGATTTATTTAACAACTGTGGCAAGAAAGTTTGTTAAATGGGACAAAATGCATTTAACAAATGTCTCACTTTGCAACAGAAATTTTGGGCTCAGTTGTGGTCGTAAGTCCACAATTTACCTGTATATTTTAAGGTGAAAAAATTCTGAAGTGATTTAACTTGGTCTGAGTTTTACATCTCAAATGGGTGTGTAGATTTTTTAAAAATACACTGTAGTTACAAGTTCATTTGGTAGTTAATTAAATTATCTGGTTTTGCCGTTTAAATATGGAGAAATCAGCAATTTGAATCCATTTTTGAGAACCCAGACTGGCTGAGATTTTTGACAACCATGCCATTTAAAAAAGCTAATTATTATGGCAACTTGTAACAGTGATAGGGCTTATTCCTAGTTCTAGCTGTGCTCGTATTTGCAGTCACCATTCCTGTTTATTGACTTGACAGGCATTCAGGAACAACTGAAAGGTGACACGCATCCTAATCTTGGTGACAAGCTGCTTAGGATAGAGAAGATGATATATGTCTTTGGATAACTACCTAGAAATTACACATTTGTTTATTTACGTAGATTATAGTTATTGCCAAATATAACTCCTTTTTTATCTGTTCTAATTATCATTATTCTGAAAGTAAGAAACACAGTTTTATTAGAATGCAATTATTTTCATTTGGGGCTCAGTATGTGCTTTTATTATTCACAAAAATAAATATTCCATTGATTAATTGAGAAAATAGAAACATTTGGCTGAAATAGTTCCCTTTTTCATATTCTGGGAAATAGTTTAATAAACTTAATGAAACAGCTTTTTACTCACCTGAATTTACCTTTTCAGGGATATATTGTGGATATGAATATTGAAACCCAAATAATAGAAAGAGCAGTAAAATATCATAAAGTTTGGAAAGAATTAAGGGAGAAATCTTGTTTAATGCAACCAATGTTCCTGCTTTTAAGCAAGGTAAGTTGTACATTGAAGTATATTTTTTCTTTGTTATTTCTGTGTAAAAACTTCAAAGATCTCATAATAGAAAGTACTTTCCCTGCTTTAAGATAAGACCCTTTAAATTTATATAGATAATATAAAAATACAAATAGGAAAGTATTTCAGTGGCATAATATTTGATGTTTTCTGTTCCTGCACATAATACTTTTGTTTTTATTTAAGTCTGATCCTATGGTATATCTAATGATTCCATACTATGCTGGAGCAAACCTGGGGACACTGCAGATGACAGCACCTTTAAATGTACCAGTAAGTAATCTGGTAATGTGAAAGGAAATCACCCTCTTGAATTTCTGAACCAACCTTTCACCTTTGCATTCCTTAGTTTTGTTCGGTCTGCTAACTGGGGAATTCTGGGAAATGCCATTTTAAAGTATCTAGAAATCATTAAATTTAGAAAAAGCTGTTCGAATCATTGAATTCATTTTTTTTACAGATCATATTATCTATATCTTCCATAACTACATAATGAAAGTAGCTCATGGTTGATATTAAAACTGGGTATTCATAGTTGGAAAGCTTCAGAAGCATGGAAATAGTTTTTATGGGTTTTCCATGGATACCTCATATGTATTTTTTTTTGCTTGTATCATTTTTGTTTCAAAAAATACTTCATTTAGCAAATTAAATTTAATGTAGAACATCTTCAAGCTCTTTGCGTGAATGGACACATTCTTAATTTTAGAAATACATAGAAATACTATGTTGATTAATTGATTATTAATGCTATACTGATTAATTGGCTGTTGAACATGGATTATTCAGAGAGAGTTCTCCATTATTTCTCTTGGTCTGTGAATGTATTGTATATATGCAAGAGTTGTGAGTATATTCAGTGTCACACTTCATTTTCAGTATTCTTTACAAGATGCTTTTTTTCCCCTTCCATAACTGATACTCCATATAGCATCAACCCTGTGAACTATCAAGCTTCCTTTTTCTGCTATGTATTTAAAATGGACATGTGTGTATGTGTATCCACCTTCAGCCATAGATTTTGAACATCAAGGAGTAAATGCCAGTCTTCATCATACCCACCTGCTATTTTTCCCCTAAGGCTGATTTGTGCCTATGTAGGATGTTCTTGCCCTACTGAAACAGTCGGGCCAAGAAAAAGGAAGAAGTCTTGATTCACTCCCTTTTGACCAGTGGCTGAACAATGTGATTTTTTTGAAATGTACTGTACACCTTTTTTGAAATGTACTGTACACCTATCTGTAGGAGATAGAAGCAATATTGATTCCACATTCTCATATTGTAGAGCCCATACTTAATTTATGTATTTGTTGTAAGATTGATCCTAGTTAGCACTTTCTGTCATCCTCATTGTTTCCTACTATTGCTTTCCAGAGAATAAAAAAATGTCAGAAATGCTATACTTAGAACTCCCATCTTATGCCTTGTCTAATCATTAGCGTGGAGGGTGATCTCCTTCCCCAGAAGAATGATGGAGGAATAAAAAGGATTTTATTCTGTGGCCTCCAACATAGTTTAAACAGTTATTAGTTTTTAAAATAACAGTTGACCTTTGAAATCTGAATTGATTAATTGTCCTAGACTACTGAAGGAAACCTAGGAAAATTAATCCTGTATAGAAAACTACAAATCTGGTTTGATAAAAGTTTTGAAAGTAGTTTTGTCTTCTGTTTTTTCATTGGATATGTAATAAGCATTTTTGAAATCCTTCTGGGAATATTTTGGCACTGATCTCATAGAACCTTTCTTGCAATCATTTTAACTAGGAAACATTAAAAGTAATGAAAGGAGTGGCATGTGGTCTGTGTGTACTACACAAAGCTGATATAATTCATGGATCATTGCATAAAAACAATGTCTTTGCATTGAACCGAGAACAGGGAATTGTTGGAGATTTTGATTTCACCAAATCTGAGGTAAAAATGTTTTCCTTATAAATAAATAGGTATTGCATAGTGTAAATTAATAGCACAAATACTAACATTTGAGGATGTGTAAAATCCAAGGAATTTGAGGAATTACTCAGTTTATTGGCATACTGTTTTTTGTTAGCAAACTATAACAGAAGAATAAATCCATCAATGACAATATGATAGAGCCTTCCATAAAAGTAACAAGGTGGGGGGGGGCAGTCTTTAGGGTAAATATATTGCATAAGGAGGGAGCCATCATGGAGAATGCCCTATTTCTTGGTCTCAGCAGAAGTATTTCTGTAATGGATGGGGTCAGTAACATACCTTGTCTTTTTGCCCTGGAGAGGTGGGTGGATGTAAATGTGGAGAAGCTGGTCTTTCAAATAAACTGGCCTCCAGCCATGTAAGGCCTTAAAGGTGATAATCAGCATTTTGAAGGTGACACATGCAAATCAGTCTTGTGCAAAACTTTGCAAGCCGCTGCAGTTTGAACCAAATTCCTGTTATTTTTCAAGAGTAGCCCCATATAGACCTCATTACAAAAGTCTAAATAAGAGTTGACCAAGATACAGGTGACTGTGAGAAGGACACATTGGTTCAGTAATAGGCATCATAGTTGTGCAAAGACCCTTGTCATCTTATTTATCACCTGATCCTCAAGCTGGAGTTGCAAATCTATGACAATCCCGGGGTGCATCTTCACTTATAACCTGCAGTAATGCAACTTCACCTATAGCCAAATATGATAATTTCACCAAGAACTAAGGAGACCTGAACCAAAGACTCTTGATCTTTCTAGGATTCAATTTTAGTCTGTTCCTTCCCATCCAGATATCAACAACCTTCAGGCACTGAAAGAGAGCAGTCATGGCATTGCTAAATTCATGGGCAGAAATGCATAATTGAATTTCATCAACGTATTGATGATATCACACTCCATGGTGACCGAATATCTTCCCTTCATATCAGGGATGAGACTGGATCACTCAATCCAGTAGTGATGGCGGCGGGCGGTTCAGAGAACCGGTAGCAAAAATCCCTCCCCCCCCCGCATGCCCAGCTGAGCCACGTGATCATCATAGTTTTTTTTTTTACTTTTAAAAGCATTTTTTCTTCGGCCGAAGAGGCTATACAAAAAATGCTTTTAAAGGGTTCTGGCGACCAGGCAACTCAGCTGGGGTTCCTCCGGCGATCTCAGCTGAGTTGCCTGATCATCAGAAGCTTTTAAGAGCATTTTTTTACAATCTCTTCAGCCGAAGAGGTTGTAGAAAAAATGCTTTTAAAAGTTAAAAAAAAAAGTTGGCCATGCCCACCCAGTCATATTACCCTCCCCAAGCCACGCTAAAGAACTGGTAGTAACAATTTTTACATTTCACCCCTGCTTCATACAGATATTAAAGGAGCAGATGTTGCATGGAACCCTGCGGTAATCAGTGGCCAAGGGTCACTGACTGAAAGTGTTATCTGAACTAAAGATAAATTGGTCAATTCCAAGTCATAAAGGCATCGCTCCAAGAAGATACCAAATTGGGTGTATGATCTCTATTTCTAGGCAGGCCTGAATTCCCACACTGTCTCTAAGCCCATCCCAAGGAAGACAGGTTGAAGTCCCCAATTCAGTAGTAAGTAGTAAGTCCTAGCTCAAGCAAGGAAACTGCTATGCAGCAGGAAGGCTAGCATAATAGCAGCAACCTCAACTGTTCCCTAGAGCCCATTGTAAGAAAAAGTCTCCTATCCAAGAGACTTGTGGAGATTCTGCAGCCAGAGTGTTTTGATGAATGAATATGAATAATGAATGAATATTTTAATTTGTATACCGCTCTTCTCCCGAAGGACTCAGGGCGGTGAACAGGCAGATAAAATACAAATATACACAATAGTTAAAACATCCCTTGAAAAACTGATTTAAATTTGCCCAAATATTAAAATAACATACACCCCCATAAAATTACAAAACTTTAAAAACCCATCAAATTCAATTAAAATTTAAAAGTAAAAATCAAGCTAGTCCAGCCATATGAAATAAATAGGTTTTAAGTTCGCGGCGAAAGGTCCTAAGGTCAGGTAGTTGTCGGAGCCCAAGGGGAAGCTCGTTCCACAGGGTAGGAGCCCCCACAGAGAAGGCCCTCTCCCTGGGGGCCGCCAGTCGACACTGTTTGGCTGACGGCACCCTGAGGAGTCCCTCTCTGTGGGAACGCACCGGACGATGGGAGATAGAGGCCAGCAGTAGACGGCCCCGTAAATAGCCCGGTCCTAAGCCATGGAGCGCTTTAAAGGTGGTAACCAATACCTTGAAGCGCACCCGGAAAACAACAGGTAGCCAGTGCAGTCTGCGCAGGATAGGTGTTACGTGGGAGCTCCGAACCGCTCCCTCAATAACCCGCGCAGCCGCATTCTGGACTAGCTGAAGTCTCCGGGTGCTCTTCAAGGGGAGCCCCATGTAGAGAGCATTGCAGTAGTCCAGACAAGAGGTAACGAGAGCATGAGTGACTGTGCATAGGGCATCCCGGTCCAGGAAGGGACGCAACTGGCGGATCAGGCGAACCTGATAAAAACCTCTCCTGGAGACGGTCGCCAAATGATCTTCAAAGGACAACCGACCATCCAGGAGCACGCCCAAGTTGCGTACCTTCTCCATCGGGGCCAATGACTCGCCCCCGATGGACAGCCGCATCTGCAGCTGACTGTACCGAGGTGCCGGCATCCACAGCCACTCCGTCTTGGAGGGATTAAGTTTGAGCCTGTTCCTCCCCATCCAGACCCGTACGGCTTCCAAACACCGGGACAGAACTTCGACAGCTTCGCTGGGGTGGCCTGGGGTGGAAAAGTACAACTGAGTATCATCAGCGTACAGTTGGTATCTCACCCCAAAGCCACTGATGATCTCACCCAGCGGCTTCATATAGATGTTGAACAGGAGGGGTGAGAGAATCGACCCCTGCGGCACCCCACACATGAGGCGCCTCGGAGTTGATCTCTGCCCCCCTGTCAACACCGTCTGCGTCCGGTCAGCGAGGTAGGAGGAGAACCACCGATAAACGGTGCCTCCCACTCCCAACCCCTCCAATCGGCGCAGCAGGATACCATGGTCGATGGTATCGAAAGCCGCTGAGAGATCTAATAGGACCAGGGCAGAGGAATAACCCCTATCCCTGGCCCTCCAGAGATCATCCACCAGCGCGATCAAAGCTGTCTCCGTACTGTATCCGGGCCGAAAGCCGGACTGGAACGGGTCTAGATAGACAGATTCCTCCAGGTACTGGGGTAGCTGACATGCCACCACACTCTCTACAACCTTCGCCATAAAGCGAAGATTGGAGACTGGCCGGTAATTCCCTAAAACAGCTGGGTCCAGGGAAGGCTTCTTGAGGAGGGGTCTCACCACTGCCTCTTTCAAGGCAGCGGGAAAGACCCCCTCCCGCAAAGAAGCATTTGCAATCCCCTGGAGCCAGCCTCATGTCACCTCCTGTGTAGCCAGTACTAACCAGGAGGGGCATGGATCCAGTAAACATGTGGTGGCATTCAGCCTACCCAGCAACCTGTCCATGTCCTCGGGAGTCACAGGGTCAAAGTTATCCCAAACCACCTCAACAAGACGGGTCTCGGAACCCTCGTCTGGATCTACCCAATTTTGATCCAATCCGTCCCGAAGCTGAACGATTTTATCGTGTAGATAACTGTTAAACTCCTTGGCACGCCCTTGTAGGGGGTCCTCCCACCCCTCCTGTTGAAGGAGAGAACGGGTCACCCGAAACAGGGCGGCCGGGCGGTTATCTGCCGACGCAATGAGGGAGGAAACGTAGGAACGTTTCGCATCCCTCAGTGCCACTAGGTAGGTCCTGCTATAGGACCTAACTAGTGTCCGGTCAGCCTCAGAATGGCTGGATCTCCAGACACTCTCTAGGCGTCTTCTCCGGCGTTTCATCTCCCTCAGCTCCTCGGAGAACCAAGGAGCTGGTTGAGACCGACGCCGGGTCAGAGGCCGCAAAGGCACGACACGGTCCAAAGCTCCAGTCGCGGCCTGTTCGCAGGCCGCGACCAGCTCTTCAGTCGTGCCGTGGGCCAGATTCTCGGGAAGCGGCCCAAGCTCCATCAGGAACCTCTCAGGGTCCATCAGGCGCCTGGGATGGAACTAACGCATTGGTTCCGTCTCCCTGCGGCGGTTGGTAGCGGTCTGAAAGTCCAGACGAAGGAGAAAATGATCTGACCATGACAAAGGATCGATAACTAAATCTTTTAAACTCAGATCATTCAACCACTGGCCAGAGATAAAAACCAAGTCCAGGGTGCCTCCCCCAATGTGAGTAGGGCCATCAATTAATTGAGTCAGGTCCATGGCCGTCATGGAAGCCATGAACTCCCGAGCGGTCGAGGATGCCGTGCCAGTTGATGGCAAGTTGAAATCCCTCATGACCAACAGTCTAGGGGTCTCAACTGCCAACCCAGCTAGCAACTCCAACAGCTCGGGCAGGGCTGTTGTCACGCAGCAAGGAGCCAGGTACATGATCAACAAGCCCACCTGAGTCCTACGACCCCACTTCACATAGAGGGTTTCACACCCAGCTATCTGAGGCACAGTGGTCTCCCTCGGTTCCAGACTCTCCCTAATAATAACCGCCACCCCTACCTTGGGCCCTTGGCTGATGAATGCTCGGAAACCTGGTGGGCACATCTCTACTAGGGGAAACCCCCCTTCTGTGCCCAACCAGGTTTCCGTAATGCCCATAACGTCCGTGGTCCCTTCCTGAATTAGATCTAAAATCAGGGGAGCTTTATTAACCACGGATCTTGCATTACATAACATCAGCCGAAGGCCCAAGTCCCGGGTATTCTGGCCACTCGGGGAACGGGAAAATTCTGGGGGGCCGGAGCACGCAATCGCTCTTAAATAGCGAGGGCATGCCCCCAAAACCTGATATGCCCCCCCCCTTCCGCCATATCTGCCTCTCCCACATACCGTATTGATCGCAAAACCCTGACGAACTGGAACAAGATCCCCCACCACCACCTTCGGACCTATTAAATTACCGCCGTGAACACTTGCTGGACTCGTCATCCCCCGACGGGTTTTCCCCCCTCCCCACCCTCCCCCCCACCCCCCCAACCCGAACCCGTCAGTTCCCACCCACCCCTTAAAATTCCCATTAAAACTCCCTTTAAAAAGCCGATTAAAACAGTTAATTAAGAATCCCCTGAGTCTCCTATTTTGGCATGCCACCTCGGGGTTCCAAAACCCGTCCTCAAGATGGGCCCTCGATAATGTGGAGGCCAAACCCATGAGAGGAATCTCGCAGGGCAAGAAGGTCGGCCGCTGTAAATGTTCGCATAACAATAGTCTGGTAAACCAAAGGGTTGCGTCTACAAATATGTCATATCATAGAAATCACGAGAAATGGTGGAAAAGCAGTCCTGGTCGGTCAAGTTGTTCAAAAAGATGGTATAGTATACGGGACAGAAATCGGCTGAATGGAATCCTTGATGACAAAAAAGGTATGCAACGGCCCAGGTGGTGGGGGAAGGGCCAGATGATTCAATGTTTATGTGGAGGTAGAGGGTCATCCCCGCAGTCGTCACCCTCATTACGACGTCAACTGCCGTCAGGAAACCATCACCCCCAGAAAGCTGTCCAAAGAGACCCATGGGCTGGCAAGCTATCTGTTCCGCCGAAGAGGGGGCAATGACATTGAAATGCCCCCCCCCCCCCGGCTGCCGTCATCTGCTGGTCGCTTCTGGTCAGTTCTGCTGTTTCAATTCGGCTGAAAGGGCGAGAGGAGGGCGAGAGTGACAAACGTCCCCTCCGCCCCCTCCGAGGGCGAGAGGAGGGCGAGTGAGAGGAGGGCGAGTATGTCAAACGCCAAGGGGCGAAAGGAGGGCGTCCCCCTCCGCCCACCGCCCCCTCCGCCGACCACTGCCGCCGCCGTCAAAAAACGGCGAAAGAAAATGCCGGCGGCCGCCCACCGCCCCAAAACGAGCCGGCCAAGCTGGCAGAACATGTCGGCAGCATTTGGGCTCGTCCTGCCGGCCCAGCTCTTTCTGAGGGCAAAAAACCCTCTCCCTGGGTCGGCAGGAAATCAGTTCAACGATTTGAACTGGGCAGCGATATCAAAACGCCCCTCCCTTCTGTCCAGACCGCCGGACAAGAGAGACCACCATCACCCCGTGAAATCAACGCGGCGCCATCTTGCGCATGCTCCAAGCCAACAGGTAGCAGTGGCAGTGGGAAGCCACAACAACCATAACAGCTTCCCTTATTACAGACTGACCTGGCATTTAAAAGCAACAGCTTAAGACATGCTTCGCTGTTGATCTGTTGACCAGATAAAGAGGCTGAGTTTAAGGAGCTAGAACATGCAACCAGTACAAGAAGTCTCCTGCAGTTATATTTCTCCATATCTGACACCACTGAAATACAATACCTGAATGGCATTAATAAGTAATAGAGTTCATCCCCCAGACAACAGGGGTTCAATATGATGGATGGGGATAAGAGTCAACGCCCTATGTATTAACCTCTGAACTGTTTTACTTTCAGAGCGAGCGTGCTTTGTCAGATTCTATGACTTTGAATGGCTTGAGCTTAATTTCCCCTGAGCTAAGAAAGGGTCAGCCACCTTCTCCAGCTTCAGACATGTATGCTTTTGGCTGTCTGCTTTACTGGGTATGTAAATCTTCAGTCACAGGCATTGCTGTATCACAATATAAATCATCTCATTCCTGTTTTGATAACTTTGTGTTTCCCTAATGACTTATATGGTGCTTCTTAGGGAAGATTAAAAAATGATAGTCAATATAATAAAATGAATATTTGAAGATTACAGAATTATAGTTTCCATAATTATTAAATCAAGTTGTGTTCACTGCACCTTTTTATTGATACTAATTGGTAATCTTGCCAATTGTGCCAGGAATATTCATTCATTTTGGACCAGTCTGATCTCCAAATGGGATTAGTACATACTTAAGAAGCCTAGCACAGGAAATGGGGAAAAAAAGAAACAGAAAGTGGATAGGAGAAAGAATCAGATAGAGAGTATGTAGGAAATTCAGTGCTGAGGGAATGCAGATGGGGGCGGGGGGAGTAGTTTGAGCAGTGCAATATTTTGTTTATTGATATTTGGGAATAATTTTGTTATCTTTTAAATGTGCAGCTACTTATCGGAAAGCAAGAAATAAAAACAAATAGAGATGGAACTCCTCAAATTGATGGCCTTGCTATGGTATGTTTTTTTTCCAACCAAAATATTTTAGGTTTAATACATAATTGACTGTTTTTTTAAGGAATGTTAAATAAAAATAATTAAAAGACATAGAAGAGTATAGGTCAGTGATGGTGAACTTTTTCGGCACTGAGTGCAGAAAAGGGAACAGTCACATTCGTTAGGGCCATGATCAGGAAGAGGAGCTGCCCAGAGGGCATGTACGCACTAGATAAGGTACTTGCAGTTTTTGATGTGCTTGTGCACACGGCCAGCAAGTCTTCTGGTTAGTGCCATGCATGTGCACGCACTGATCAGCTGGCAGCCTAGATGCTCATGCACATGTGTGTCTGGCCAGATGCTTCCAGCCCCAGAGGAGATATCTGCAGTTCTGCATTAGGGGGAGGAAGTTTACCTTGAACTTTTGAGATGGGAGGGGCCAAAATGAGGGGCAGCATCAATGAGAATTCTCTATGCTTGAGCATCATCTGTCTCCGGGCAGAGTCCTTTGGGACTTCACCCGAAGGAAGAGAGACAGTTCTGTGGAGAGAAAGAAGCAGAGAAAGTGGAAGGTGGGGAACTTGGTCTGAATAACCAACTTAGATTTGTTCTGTGCGTGGAACTCTCCTCCAGTGATTGAAGTCAAGAGAGACTGCTCCTGGAGGCTGATGATGCTGCAGAAGGGAGAATTCCCATTGATCCTCTTTCTTTCTGGATACCCCCAATTCTGAAATTTTAGGAAGCCCCATTCCCGGCTTACTTGACTGTTGCATATTGCAATGGCTGTTAAGCAAAAAGCTTCATTTAACAACCCCGCTCTCCTTGATGCAACTGTTAAACAACATGAGAGTCATTAAACAAAGAAATTATAGTAAAATCAATAAAAAATAAAAGATAAAAATAAAATATGGCAAGCATAACAGACTAGAAGGAATGAAGCAAAGCCTCTCACTCTCTCTCCTTCATCTGAGGAGTATACATTAGGAGAGTCTGCATGATGAGCTCAAAATTTGCAAGATGGTGGATATGACATCACATTCAGAGGTTTACAGTATGAACATGACATCATGGCCACCATCTGTCAGGTTTTGCCTTTCATCAGGTATGAACATGACATCATGGCCACCATCTTTCAGGTTTTGCCTTTCATAGAGGGAGCAGTTCGGAGCTCCCATGTAACACCCATCCTGCGCAGACTGCACTGGCTGCCTGTTGTCTTTCGGGTGCGCTTCAAGGTATTGGTGACCACCTTTAAAGCGCTCCATGGCTTAGGACTGGGTTACTTACGGGACCGTCTGCTGCCATCTTCTATCTCCCAACGACCTGTGCGTTCTCACAGAGGGACTCCTTAGGGTACGGTCAGCCAAGCAATGTCGCTGGCGGCTCCCAGGGGAAGGGCCTTCTCTGTGGGGGCTCCTACCCTGTGGAACAAACTTCCCCCTGGACTTCAAAAACTACCTGACCTTCGGACCTTTCGTCGCGAACTTAAGACTTATTTATTCCGTCTTGCTGGACTGGCTTGAATTTTTAAATTTTTAGCTGATTTTATGGGTTTGTAATTTTTATTAATTTTATAGGGTTGATCGTATTTTAATATTTGGCCAAATTGAATAAGTTTTTTAATGTTTGTTTTTAATATTGTATGTGTTGTTGTATTTTATTTTGGCTGTAAACCGCCGAGTCCTTCGGGAGAAGGGCGGTATACAAATTAAAATATTATTATTATTATTATTATCATCATCATCATCATCATCATCATCATCAGTAGACCAAGCACTTACTTTTTCTATTTCAGAGATACATAATAAAATGTTAATTACCTTTACTGCAAAATAAATATTCCCATTTATTGATTTTGAATAATTGTACTTTGAGTGATATTTCATGCTGGCTTTTTCTTTCAAGGATGATAAAGTTAAATCTCTACTTTCACAACTCCTTTGTTGTGATAATCGGATGACTGCAGAACAGGTGTTGAATTCCGACTGCTTCTTGTCACCTGACCTGATTTCAGTTCCACTGGAAAGTGAAGGCCATGGAGAACAGACATCAGAAAATGATATGTCTGATGAAAGGCTGGACAGCAAGAGTGAATGAGAGTACCTATAAATTAAATATCTGGTATTGTTTTGGATATTAATTTTGCTGAATTATTTGTAATTGTATTTCCTCTGTTCAGTTGCATGTTTGTTTTTGGAATAAAAATATTAAAGTATCAAAGTTGAAAGCAAATGTGTTGTTATATTTGGATAAATTGTGATTTATAAATTAGAAAGTTGGGTAGAGAAGTTGATCTTAAATTTATATAGGTATCCATTTATAAGAGGCTAATCTTTTGCAGTATCAGGCTGCAACTCCCCACTAGATGGAAGTCTTGGCTTTTAAGCAGCAGAGCTGAATTGGCATATTTTAAGAGCAGATGGTGAAATGCTGCTTTTGACTCTGTTTCAAGTTAACTGGTTGCATATATTGCTATTTAAAGAATTTACAAAACAATTTATTCCGTAAAAAGTTAGAGGCTGTCTCTAAATATATAAATAGGTAATTCTTTTGTTCAGTTGGAGCTGTAGGGTTGTATCTTGTTCAATTTCTGCTGAATTCTCAATTTTTTAAAAAGAAATGAATATAAATAGTTTTTTGTTTTAGTGATGATATCCTGTAAAATCTCATATGGTATCTATAGGAAAGGCATCTTGCTTATTCCATTTTTAAAAAAAATATAATCTAGTCTAGGATCAGAGAGAATAAGATACTTTATTCAAAAGCAAATCGTAAGATGCTTATAATTGTTTTCTATGAACTAGTATCTAGTTAATAACATTAGAATTTGCAGACTACAATTAAATCTTATAGAATGAATTGGATGTCAGGTAAACTATGGTATAGTATAATGCCTAGTCAAATATTGGACCTCTTTGGTATCATAACCTTCATTAGGTGGCATGTCTTCTTGCTTTGTAAATATGAAACTGAATCTTTCGGCTTCCAAATGGACTAATCCATTTCGATTTCATTTTGTAGAAAGGCAGGAAATTTTCCTTGTCGTTTTTTAGCACTTAAGAGACAATAACAATCCTTAAAATACCTCGGTGTAAGAAAAACTATGCAGTGTCTGAAGTAGTGAAATAAGCATACAGTACACTAATATTGCAAAGCTGAATTAATGATTAAATATTTGCTGTAGAAATAGAAGAAAAAATCTGTCATGTTATTTTTCCTGTTACTGCAAAACTTTTTGAGAAAGAAGTACTGAATACTGATTAGCACTGGAACACTCAATACTTTTTCGGCGTACAATTTCTTCCAAATCTCTGAATAACTTATTCCTATCTAGAGACAGTGCATTAAAAATACAGAAATCATATGCTGCAAACTAAATTTTTGGAATATATTTGGGTTAGGGAAAATGCATTTCCATCAAAGCAATTTTTGCATAAAAAATTATTATGGTAACTATCTGAGTAGATACTGGCATTAATTTCCTCTTTAAGATGTAGTACCTGTCAAGGATGGCTCTAATCTTTCTTAGGTGTTTGCTTTGATGTTGAAACCTTTGACATGTTTAATATGATAATCTGGTGATATTTTCAGACATTCAGTTGGCAGGAGATAAATGCAAATTGTTACGGCAGGTAATATTTGGGTCTTTCTAATGTTTATCAAGGGACACGGTGGCTCAGGGGCTAGGACATTGAGCTTATTGATCGAAAGGTCGGCAGCTCAGCAGTTCGAATCCCTAGTGCTGCAATGTAACGGGGTGAGCTTCTGTTACTTGTCCCAGCTTCTGCCAACCTAGCCGTTTCGAAAGCACGTAAAAATGCAAGTAGAAAAAATAGGGACTACCTTTGGTGGGAAGGTAACAGCGTTCCGTGCGCCTTTGATGTTGAGTCATGCTGGCCACATGACCACAGAGACGTCTTCGGACAGCGCTGGCTCTTCGGCTTTGAAACGGAGATGAGCACCGCCCCCTAGAGTCGGCAACGACTAGCACATATGTGCGAGGGAAACCTTTACCATTAATGTTTATCAAAGATCTTAATCCGGGTTTGTAGAGATAATAAAGCAATACAGCACATGCCGGAATTCTGAATGTATTGTAAATAAAACTAATCCGATATTTCATGAATTGGTAATAGGATTATGTTTAGAACTTTTTTTTGTTTTCGCTTAAACTATTAGATCCACAATGATGATTCCCATTATTCCAATTTTCTGATAGATAAGAAGTAATAACATTTCAGATTGTATGGTACAGATTAATAACTATGGACTCAAAATCAATGAACTCAGAACTAGGACAAATTTAGATATTTTCAACACACTGACAAATTCTATGAAATGGTCACATGCCCAATATCTATTTTAAAAAGGTGTGGAATTTGAATAATTGGAGGTATTTTTAAAACTTGCGTAATGTATTGAAAGAGTGATACTTAATATTACCATTATGGGCTCGCTTAGTTGGAAATAGTCCATGTCAATGTTTCTCAACCATAGCAAGTTTAAGATCTTGCCGGCTTTGGTTCTAAGCATAGTAGGCATTCTCAGCAATCATTAACATTGAAGACATTTAGATACGTATGTCATTAGCTAAGTAATTAAAATCTCTCTCTGGAAATCAATTCTCTGGTATGTCTTGTATAAAGATGGAGGGAAAAACCTTTTTTGTGGAAAACGATCAGAAAATATATAATTATTCATCATCGATTAATTATTAATGTGGTCCACCAAAACCAACTGAATTAAAATTTTAATTAAAGCATTTGTTAATGTTTGTTTTGTTTAGCCCAGATGCTTTGACTGCTTCCAAATCCCCTCTGACGGAATCTATTAGACACAGAAGCTAGACTTATTAAATACTGCCAACAGTAAATGAATAAACCTGGATGCAAGAAATGTGGAACAGAGAATTGGAGTTTGTATGACAAAACTTAGACTGCTTGAGTCTTAGCGTTAAAAATGTTTCTTATATAAAAATATTGATAAGAAAAACCTTTAAAATCATTGGATGTTTTTAAAAATGTGGTCAATATCCTTATTTTGGACATCCCAGATAAAGCTGCAACAGCTTCATCTGATAAAATTGGTCAAGGACCCTTTTAGCAACAGGTTCCATTGCTGCTTTAGTAGGAGCCACGAATCCAAGAGGTCTGCCAAATGATGGACCTACTCCTTCAGGAATAAATCAACTCCATCCACTTGCTACTAGGACAAGTAATTACAAATCAGGTTTTCGCAAAAGTCATATCCTAGAGTAACCAAAGCTGGCTGTCCCTTGCCAGGCCTGAAGGGTTCACATAATCCATTTTCCCTAGAGCATTCTGTAATTGATCTCAAGCTATTTGTCTCAACCTTTGTCAAAAAGGGAAGGTTGGAGACTGGATCCAAGGAAGGTCTTTTCATGAATAAATGCAGGAAGCAGAAGGACTGCTGGCACTGTCCGTTCTACAACAAATCATTCACTATTTTCCAAGGATCTAGATAACTACTTATTTAAAGGAGCAAGAAAAAACAAGGATCTATCCAGGTATCAAAGGACATCCGAGAGCGCACCCTATCCATTTCCTCAGATTTTATAGGCAAAAGTCCCAAATAACACAGTCACCACACATCCTCTCCAAATGAAATCCAGGCTTAGTACAAGAACATTTATCGGTAAAGGTAAAGGTTCCCCTCGCACATATGTGCGAGTCGTTGCCGACTAGGGGGTGGTGCTCATCTCCGTTTCAAGGCCGAAGAGCCAGTGCTGTCCGAAGATGTCTCTGTGGTCATGTGGCTGGCATGACAACGCCAAAGGCGCACGGAACGCTGTTACCTTCCCACCAAAGGTGGTCCCTATTTTTTCTACTTGCATTTTTACGTGCTTTCGAAACTGCTAGGTTGGCAGAAGCTGGGACAAGTAATGGGAGCTCACCCCGTTACACGGCAGCACTAGGGATTCGAACTGCTGAGCTGCCGACCTTTCGATCGACAAGCTCAATGTCCTAGCCCCTGAGCCACTGTGTCCCCAGTAAATTTACCAGTAAAATATGCTAACTGGCCCAGTTCTACTAAACTCTAGTCCAGCTCTACTAAGTAGAGTTATTCCTGCCCAGAAAGGAATTAGCCAGTCCAATATTGACTCCAAATTCCTCATATCTTATTACATTCTTGCTGCTTTACTACGAAGCCTCAGCCCATGCTAAGGAGAGTGATGGATGGTTCTTCTACTAGCTGGTGAATTTTAGTGGGAGGAAAAAAAAGTGATTTTCCATGTCTTCTGCAGTAAGTCTATAAAGATAATGCTGCAACTTTGGCCTTATAACTGGCCTAGAAAAGGACTTGCAATAAAGGAAAGTGCTCCAGCACGTTTTCCTGTGACTTTAAGGAACAAAAGTCCTTATAGTAGCTTAACTCAAATTAGACTGTTTTGTAAATCAATATGTATCAAATTCTGCTATCATTGTGCACCATTATCCCTAAACTATAAATAGCAAATGAATGCAATTTAAGAAAGGTATTAAGAATATAATTTAGGAAAACTTCAGAATGGGACAACTTTCCATGGCCAGTTGTCTCCAGTGGGACAACTGGCCACAGGACAATTCAATAAATAAAAGAATAAAAGTTAATTTCAATGGAACCTTGGCTAATAATAATGACATCAATTCAGAAAAACAAGAGTTACAATAATTTTGATAAAAAAAATCAATAATAAAAGTAACAATGACATTATTAATACAGTGTTGAATTATCCCACAGCAAGTTATACAGTGGCGACTTGGCTGTGGTGAGTAGTCCCTTGGCAAGTTTTCCATGGCGAGTTGGGCATGGCAAATTGTCCTTAGATCGGTAAAGCTTTCATGTGTAATATTTAAAAACATTTCATAATTAGGGATTGCCATGATTATCAGCTGTTTTTCCTCTTTTTTAAAAATGCATAAATCTTTTCTTTAAATTTAGTGATCAGAGTTTAATTATTTTATTAAGGAGCCAGTTTTATCTGAATTTTGTTTGAATATTTTCATAATTTGAAATATGGCTTTAGAAAGAGGGCACTACATCTTTTTCTCTTAAAGCTAGTTTTGTGCCTATTTTATTTATGTCTGTCTGTCAGTGTCAATGCTGGGGAATTCTGGGAGTTGAAGTCTACATATCTTAAAAAGTTGTTTAGTTTGAAAAACACTAACTTATGTGAAATACATTCTAAGAATGAAACACTTAAAAGATGTAAGTGGAATAATTTAGTACAAAATAGGCTATATAAATATATAGTTATATTTATGTGTGTGTGTGTGTGTGTGTGTGATGTATGTGTAGTATAATATAGAAATTGGCTGACCCATAAATTTTACCAATTTCTGTAGTGTCATTTTTATTTTGTTGCTTAACCATATTTGTCTGTCATCAAATGGAGAGGTAAGAACAGCAAGAAAATCATTGGACCAAACTTATATTCTAAATATTCCAAAGTATAAATAGAAGAGGTTGCATATAATTTCTGTGTCATATTTGCATAATAGTATGTCCAAAGAAAATCTAATGAGATTCAGGATATCTAAATTTTCATACTTAAAAGTTGTTTTTAACTGCAAATTTCATACTGATTCAGTATGAAAAATTACTGTTGGTACTAACTGAAATTTAAATGAAATTACTCATTTTTATGCTTCTTTTCTAATTTTTAATTCTTCTCAAAGTTTAATCAGTTGTGTTTCATTTTTGTAAATAAGTGAAAAAATGCCAGATCCAAACTATAAAGTTTAGATGATGTTATTGGATTCCTTAACCATAATATATATACTTGAGTGTCTATAAAGTGAACTACTCTTTATTTCAATGCTTCAAGAGGTTTGGCCTTGAATCAGCTCTGGACAAACAGTAAAGCAACAGGAGTTTGATGCTCTGAATTTAATCTTCCAGCTGGAACAGTGGTTCTGTCTGGTCTAAAAACCAACTCAACTTTGAATGTATCAATATAGAAATTTCTGGTAGATTTTTGAAGTTAGACTATTTCACTCTCAGGTAAGCCTCAACACTTTATGCTAATAAAAATCTGTTATATAAGATGAATTTTTCAAGAGGATTATATATAGGCACAGGCAGGAATTTTCATAACCAGTAGGAACAGCCTAATCACAAAAGGCAAGTGATTTTTGCATCACTAGAGCTTCCGATAGGTATTTGTACATGTAGCCTTGCTGCAATTATTTGCTATAGGTATCTGTGAATTTTGATGATATTGAATTCAAGATGGGAGCTGCCCATTTAATTAAATTCTACTAATGGAGAAAACATGATATAAAAAATTAAAATCCAAATTTTAATTGTCTCAGAAATTACATATATAATATATAGTTATGAGTGTGTCTGTATATTTTATATATAATAAATTATTTTTACTATATACACATAATTTTATTATAAATTACATATTTTATTATAAATATACATATTTATTATTTATATAACAATGTAAATTTTTGTTTACTGACTGCCAAATGAGTATTAGAAAAATAGTACAACCATAAGAAAAGTGTTTTATTTTCTATTTTTATAACATATTAGAGATACTGGCTATTTCAGGATGATTCACCAAGTAACCAGTAAAAAGCCTGATATAACTTTTTATTATAAACAAAACAATATTTTAGTAATAATAATTCATTAAACTTGTATGCCTCCTGACTCTTTGTACAGTTCACAACAATCTGATAAAGACACTGAAGTAATATTAGTGAAATATAAGTAAATTAATAATGCCACAATGGTAAAAAATGGGAAGAAAGATGAAGTGGGATATCACTCTGCTTTGCTAAAGTCCTATGCGAAGAGTCAAGCCTTTGTGGTTTTTGTAATAATATGAGAATAAGCTCGTAAGATGGGACAGGGGAGAGATACTGCCTAGGGAATGATCATAGAGCTGTGGTGGTGCAGTGGTTAGAACGCAGTATTGCAGGATAATTCTGATTGCCAACAGCTGGCAGTTTGAGACTCACAGCTCAAGGTTGACACCTGTGTTGGGCCATGGAAGTGGCGAGTGAGCATATAAAGCTTCATTTGCACATGTGCATGATCTAGATGGGTGCATGAAACCAACCCCTCCTCCACTCTTCCATTCCTAGTTCATGGAGCCAGAAAGATTGGGGACCTCTGCTTATCAGTTTTACATACCAAAGCCATCGCAGTTCTCAGCGTTTTGATTTAACTATAATTAAGTTAAATTATGAACAGCTGTTTCCTTGATCTGTGAGGAGAAAATCATTCCTACTTGAAGTTTTAAGAGGTTTCTCTTAAATTTTAAGAGGAACAGGATCCTATGGCATTGTTATTGTGATTCATCTTTGTTGCTTTGTATATTCTGGTTAATAACAACTTCATTCTTTTTCATTTTCAAGGATAACAAACTATTGTCAGAACTAGTTTTTGTTTAAATTAATATTTTGTTGCAGAACATTGTTAAGAACTTTCCCTAATTTAGAGCTGCAACAATATGAATGGCAAAAAAATGAATTTGCTGTTATGTAATGATCACCAGAATAATTTTCCCAGGCGAGTTGGTAAAGATAAGTTGCTGGGGAAAGGTAGGTGGGTAATGTAATCTGAGGAGCATGCTTTGGATTTATTTAGTTATTGATGAAAGTAAAAGTGAAAAGTTGAACCTGATAGTTTTTCTCTATTGCACGTTTCTTAAGAATGGACCACATGGATAATTTTAAGTAAATCTGACATATGTAGTGTGATTATTTTAGCAAGTTTGCTTATAGTGCAACTAAAAACATTAACATTAGGAGAACGGGGAGGAAATGAAAGATGAAAATAGCTATAGTATAAACCTGCCTATTGTTTTATTTTTGAGTGACTCCTGGGAAGTAGAATGAAATAGGCTACCTAAGGAAATTGCCTGAAAGTGTAGCCAGATAAACGTTTAAAAAATTCAAGGAGAACTGTGGTGTTTATTTTTCCTAATCTAGGGGTATGGCTTCATTTTTCTTTCTTTCAGATTGTACTACTATTGTGCTTGTAGTTCATCCGTTGTTGTGTCACTAGTACACTACATCTTTTTCCAATCATTGGGGCTGAGACACATGACCAAAATTCTTCACTATATCTTATTAGCATCTTTCAAAGCCATACAAAGCTCATTTAATATATTTCTAGGACTACAGAGGAATCCAGAATGGCACATTGTGTTGTTTATTTTATTTTACTTATTTAAAGAATTTATACTGCCTATCTCAAATAACGATCCTAGGCAGCTCATTTTTTCTTCTTCAGTTCAATTGTGTCCAATTCTTAAAGATTTCCTAGACAGTCCTTGCAATTTTCCTAGCAAGGATTTTCAGGTTTGCCATTGCCTCCTTGCTAGAGTTGAGAGAAAGTGACTGGCCCAGGGTCACACATTTATTTATTATTTATTTATTTATATTTTATTTTATTTATTTTGTCACAACAGTTTATAAAAGCATAAGCATGAAATAACTATACAATATATAAGCATATATATATAAGCATAAATATGTAATAATTATATTAATTGGATATAATGGAGGGAAACAATAGGACAGGAACGGTAGGTACTCTTGTGCTCTTATGCACGCCCCTTACAGACCTCTTAGGAAAGGGGTGAGGTCAATATTAGAAAGTTTTTGGTTAAAACTTTGGGGATTTTGGGAAGAGACCACAGAATCAGGTAGTGTGTTCCAAGTATTAACAACTCTGTTACTGAAGTCATATTTTCTGCAATCTAGATTGGAGCGGTTAACATTAAGTTTAAATCTATTGTGTGCTCGTGTATTGTTCCAATTGAAGCTGAAGTAGTCTTCAACAGGAAGGACATTGTAATAGATGATTCTATGAGTTAAACTCAGGTCATGTCGAAGGTGGTGGAGTTCTAAGTTTTCTAAACCCAGGATTTCAAGTATTTTGTTGTTTTCAGAGGAGTGGAGAACTCTTCTTGTAAAATATTTCTGGACACCTTCAATTGTATTGATGTCAGAAATGTGGTGAGGGTTCCAGACAGGCGAGCTGTATTCAAGAATTGGTCTAGCAAATGTTTTATATGGTCTGGTTAGTAGTGTAGTGTTTCTGGAGAAGAAGCTACGCAAGATTAGGTTTACAACTCGTAAAACCTTTTTTGCGATGTAGTTGCAGTGGGCTTTGGCACTTAGATCATTTGATATAAAGACTCCAAGGTCTTTAACAGAGTGGGGGTCATCTGTAAATTAATGTCCATCGAGCTTGTATTTAGTGTATCTAGCTTTGTGCCTAAGGTGGGATTAGAACTCATAGCTTCTTGTTGCTAGCCTAATACCTTAACCACTGCACCCCACTGGCTTTCAAGACATCCTATTACCAACCAATACAAATAAGAATAAAAGAACAAGAATAAATATGGAAGGCTGGGAAGATGAGAAGACTTTGAAAGCTGCCATCTATCTTGGTGGATATCACCATATCTAATGGCAAGAATTTTCTGTTGAAACTAAGCATTGGTGCCATATCTTCCTGTATTTAATTCTTATGAATAACTCTAATCTTAATAGGAATAAAGAAAATTTATCCACAATTTCTACAAACATTGATTTATTACCTTATTGTTTCTTATCCGTTTACTTTCTAAGCAAAATCTAAAATGTGAAAATCTTTCCTTAAAGGGAAATTATTCCAAACCACTTATTATTTTGGTATCTTTTTTATAGTAATTGCATCAAACATTAAAATTAAAAAGATAAAAATACAATAAAAAAATAAAAGAATAAAAATACAAAATGTAGAAAATTAAAAGGAGAAAGAAAAAGGGAAAAAATAGAAAATAAAAAACAAAAATAAAAAATATAGTAAAAAAAGAGAAAATATATAAAGAAATTACTTGTCATTTATCAGAACAAATATAAATAATTTTAGTAACTTACCACCTAAAATATAAAAATGAGTCCTCTCCCCATATCATCTATCTATTTATAAATCCTTAAAATCTGTTATTTAGTCCTAAATCACAAAAGTTGACGAAGGGTTAACACAGATAACAACACATCTTTTTTAACCTTGATAAGATGCACCAATTTCATATTCCTTTTATTTTATTTGTAACAATCTTGATTTTTAATTCCTTCAAATGATGTCTTAAAACTTGACTTTTTCCTTGTATCTTTTTGCCCCTTTTCACAAAATTATTCAAAACATTAACAATTCTCTTATAAATCCAATATTGGAAAGTTATCCAGGTCACTGCTTTGGCTTCTATTTGTGTATTTCTGTTAAGACATCAACTGGTTTTATTTGCATGCCCAGTATAATATCTTTTTCCATATCATTCTTGTAGCCGTCAATTTTTAAGTCCACTTTCTGATCAATCTGAGTCTTGTCTTGTAAAACCTGTTCCTCTTCTGTAACATTTTTTAAAAACTCTGTCTTTAATTACAGACTAAAGTTAACTTCAGGGTCCATTTTTCACAAATACCCCTCAAAATATCTAATGTGAAAATATTTTGCTCCATTTTGTATTAATAAATCAAATCTTCCTTATATCACTGATCCTTCCATATATTTCCCTGTTTCTAGCTCCTGTTTTTGTTAGCTAGTCATTGATAAAATGTCCCAAGTCAAAAAGTATTCAGTTTCTTTCTTTTCCTTAATTTTAAGTGTTACAATCTCTGCACATTCTAATATTTTTCTATTCAAATCATCATCTGTTGGGATTTCTTCACTTTTCCATTATTGTGAAAATACTATTCTTGCTGCAGTCAGTACATGTAGAATCAAATATACATTTCCTTTGTTATATTTGTCTGCTAAAATGCCCAACAAAAAAGTCTCTGGTTTCAAATCTATATGTTGTCTTATCATTTTTTCCAGCCATATATATATATATTTTTCCCAATATTTTTTCGCTTTTTTCCAACATTTTTCAGATTAATTCTTAAACTTCTTTGGTAACCTTGAGGCTGGAAAATACCATCTACAAAACATTTTATAAAGATTTTCTTTGTATGCAGTAGACCTTGTTAATTTATAATTTCTATCCCGTAATTTCTGCCATTTTATCTAACTCAATCGAATAGCCAAAATTTTTAACCCATACTATCATTGTCTCTTTTACTTGTTCCTCTTCCACCTTAATGCTTAACAATTAAATACATATTTTCTTTATTAACTTTTCATCTGTCCCTGTTAATATCTGATCTAATTCTGTTAATTGGTTAATTAGAATTAACCATACATTTTAACATCTTTCTTATATCTAGATTGTACATATGACTACCATGTTATCTCAATCCCTTGGTCACTCAGTTCCTGCTTAGTTTTAAGTTCTTCTTTTTCATTTAAAACAGCTTTATATCTGGTAACATTCTCTATAGCAGTAACATTTGGGTAAATCAGTGCCTCCATTGTGGAGAGTCAGACCGGTATTTTCAAATAATGTTGTTCTTTAATTTTCTGCCATACCAATAATAATGCATTCCTAACATAATGTCTTTGGAAATAGCTATGTATTTTCTTCCATACCATAAAAAAGCATGCCTACCTAATTCAAGATCATGTCCCTCCAACGTCAGTAGTCTTTTGTTCCTCAAGCCAATCCATTCTTTCATCCAAGTAAGTATCGAAGCCTTGTAGTACAATTCCCAATCTGATAGCCCCAAACCACCTACTAGGCCTTAGGTTTCCAGACGCCACATTTTTCCCCTGAGGGGAAGAAGGGGGGTTGAAGGGTATGGTTAAGGTGGGTTGGTAAAGGAATATGAGAATCAAACAGACAGGTATCAAGCATTAGGCCTTAGAGACATCTTTGGTCAAGCAAATAAAAAGCCTTGTCAGCTGTAACAGATAAGCAGCTGCCTCTGGTGGACCATATACCCCTACCACCCAGAAATATGCTGAGCTCAGATAACCACATCCTGCCTCTGTTGCAGATATTATGCTTTGCCATAACTGTAAACTTGTTTGTGTGACCCCCTGATATGATATCGGTTCCCCATTTCTGTTATTCCTGGAACTATACCCATATATGGAATGTAACATGCTGAGATAACATATTTGCTGCTTGCACGTAGCTATAAGGTATATAAAGCCTGGCTGGAAATCCCCTAACTTGTTCAGACCAACAGCTTTGTTCTGTATTTGAACCTGCACATATATAATAAACCCTTCCTTCCCAGAGGAGCTGGCTTGTGTCCTTCATTTCTACAACAGCTTCATGGTGACCGCGGCAGGACACTAAGCGAGACGACATCTCGTTGAGGGCAGCCCGACCCCTCGGGCCCACCCAGGGGTCACTCCTGAACATTCCCATACGCTCTACCTCTTGAGCCCCTGACTCCTCGGCTACCAAACCCTCTTCCCCTCGGAATTTCCCTTTCCATTTCCATTTCCATTTCCCTTTCGGAAGGATGTGACGTATGGACACCCTTTGTATCCGCCTCCAGTATATTCGCACACACACGCCCATCCGCTACATTTGATGGTTCCTGCGCACGGTAACCATTGGTCTGGATTACCATGCCATCCCTTGGTGTTTACTTCACACAGGTACTTGTGGTTGAACATATATGTGTTCACCCACTCTTGTGCTCCACATTGTGTACCATAGCCATACGAGAGAGCCTTACAAGCGTCAAAGATCAAGATTGCCGGGCGGTTGTTACCTTCAGGACCGTGGTATGGTTAATATAAAACAGCCTTCCGCCTCCCTCTGGCTCTGGTCTATACCATGCTTTTGGCAACCCGGTATACAATGTAAAATTAAAGCGGATGGGTGTTGTAGGATTATAACAAACTAGCTTCTGGTTTTCTTTACAGTAACTGTACATAGTTTTGTTATGCACACAGTTCTGTTTCATGGGCTTACAATTCCTAGGAGCCTGCGTATGGTAGACTAAGGTGTTGATAAGCATCTGTCCTATGCTGGCTTTCGTTATGCAGGGCGTACAGATGTCGTCCGTCTTTTGTGTGGGACGCGCCTGTACCTTTTTCCCTGGGCTCCTTGTACTCATGCCTAGGAGGACACACCGGTTTAAAGAGGTAGTCGGTGTCGGCTGCCTCCGTTCGACTGGTGAGGGTGAGGTAAGGAGCGATGTGGGAGACGTCCCTGGTTGCGGGGGGTTTGATGGGAAGCTAACAGTGGCCCTAGCTTTCCTTAATTCCTTTATCTTCTTCTCCAATCTGGTTTCGGGTTCTGTTAGCAAGTCATCAAAGACTGTTAGGGACTTCCCTGGTATTACCTCACACCCCTGAAGGTAATGACCTGCCCCGCTCCTTGCTGCAGGGGCTGGTGTAGCCGGCAGCCGGTAGCAACTTACACCCTTAGGCCCTTGACACCTGTGATACATGTGCAGGTGGTTTCCCCTAGGGTGGACAAAGAGGCATGACGTGAGGTTAAACAGGGTACAGTCTCTAGGGACTCTACGCCAGTATGATACTTCCCCCTGCTTATTCATACACTCCGTACAAGGCCCTAGGTCTTCTAGGCCTTCTAGGTCTCTCTTATGCCGTTTTTGTTTTGGAGGTCTGGGCCGTCTCTTGGGGGCTGTATCCGTGGTGTGACCACGTATATGCGGATCGCTTCGTATGATACAGGTCCCATCCCAACCCGTTTTCAGTTGGGTCACCATCGTAATGCGATCCCAGCCCCAGAACAAGGGTGGGCCACAATCAAGCGTCACTGGTACCATTCCTTTATATTGCGCTGTCAGGCACATCCCTCTTCTGAGCACGTATCCCACATACTGACAGGCCTCAGGGTTTACTGGCCGTCGCACACGACAGGCTTCCGTTGCTATTCTGTCAAACACTCGTGGGTGCTGGCACGGGTGTGGTAATGTCCCTGTCCAGCACTCAGGAGTGAAGGTCAGAGGTGGAGGGCCCCCACAGTCACCGATGCCAATGGCATAGGATTGGGTGATTCTGGGTCTATCCTCAGGGGGGCTCCATTGTCCCATGTTACGGACACACACATTATTGTTTTCGGCTAGCGCTATAACCATAAACAGTAGTAGCAATCTGTTGATCTCTACCTTCGTCCCTGTCCTCAGCACGCTGTGTACTGGCCGTTCTAACAGTTGGGCACTGTTTAAGAGTATAATAGGTGGGATTTCCCACCACCAGGTAGTGTCCCAACACATCCTCTATGACCTTGATATCACACTCTAGAGTACACCCGGTACACAATACACAATCAATACAGTGCGAACAGCAACAACATCCACAAAGACAAGGGCAGAACCAACACATAGGTCTTCAGGTCCGATCTTCTCCCGTGAGTAGAAGGTCAGCTTCCGGAGTGACCTGTCAGGGGTCTTCACTATTGTGCGTAGGGAACTCTATTGCCGGTAAGAGTTCTGCAGAGTAGCGGCAGTGAGATGGCGTCTCAGGGTCCTGAGGTTTCCCCTTCCGTGCTTTAAGACGTACACAAGACACACAAACAGTCCAAGCACTACAATAGTAATTACTAAATGGGCATAAAGCATTTGCAGGGAGATTTGGGGGTGAATTGTTACTTGCGGATCGGCCTCGGTCTCAGATTGTATGGGTGTCCACCAGGTTGTACAGTCCATTGTTGGTCTGCTGCTTTCTTAACTCTAGTCCAATGTATCCATGATTTCGATTCAGCAATCTTAACAGCAAGAGGGGATGACATGATTACAACATATGGCCCTTTCCATCTCCCTTCCAACTGTTCCTTTTTCCAATGCTTCACCCACACCCTGTCTCCAGGTTGGAATGAATGACATTGAGTGATGATCCTGGGTGGGGATTGTTCCAACACATAGTTCCTTAGTTTTGTCACCTGTTTATTTAATTCCTGTACCATTTCCATGGTCCAAACACCCCCCTTATGTCCCAAATCTGGCCACCCAGCTAAGTTTCTTCTCAGCAACACCGGCGGCCGACCATACATCAACTCAAAAGGTGACAACTTATGTTGTCTTCTGGGTGCACTCCTGACTGCATACAGTGCTAAGGGTAAGGCGTCCGGCCACTTTAAGTGTGTTTCAGCACATATTTTAGTTATTTTCTCTTTTAGGGTTCTATTCATTCTTTCTACTGTAGCGCCTCTTTGCGGGTGATAGGCACTATGGAATCGCCACTTTATCCCCACAGCTTGGGCTAAGGCCTGGTTTATGTGATGTACAAACTCAGGCCCATTATCTGAAGAGATAAAGGACGGGTTGCCAAACCGGGGTATCACCTCTTTTAACAACAGGCGGGCCACCTCCCGTGCTTGTTTTGATTTTGTCGGGAACGCTTCTGGCCAACCAGTATACATATCCACCATTACTAACATAGCTTTGTATAGGCCACATCTAGACATATCGGTGAAGTCTATCATGATGGAATCCATGGGGAAGTACGACTGGGGAATTGTTCCCGGAGGGATTATAGGACCTTGTCTAGGATTTACTTTAGCACATACTTCACATTGAGTTGTCACCCTTGCTACAATACCAGCCAACCCATCAATATAATAGTCTCTGCCTAGCGCAGTCTCAAGAGCGGTCTTTCCCATATGGGTAGTTTCATGAGACATTTGTACTAGAGGCCAGGCCGCTGAGGCTGGCACGTATATTCTGCCATCACCTAGGGTATACCAGCCATCCTTGAGGTCAGCTTTCAGGTCGTTTACTGCCTTTGCACATTCCGCCTGGGAGTATGAGGGCTTAATAGTGGGTGGGATAACACTTAAATCCTGGGCTATAAGAATGGACAGGTCTGGGGTGACATCATCCCTAAGGGCCGCAGCCCGCGCCTCCAGATCAGCTGCTCTATTTCCAAGGGCTACCCTATCATCACCACGTTGATGTCCCTTGCAATGCATCACTGACACTTTCTTAGGTTTCTTCACTGCATCAATGAGATACTGAATCAGGTGTCCATGTTGAATGAATTTGCCTGCCGAATCTCTAAATCCTCTTTCCTTATACACTGCCCCATGGGCGTGCAACGTCAAAAAGGCATACTTGCTATCTGTCCACACGTTCAACGTTTCGTCCTCCGCCCTGTTCAGAGCTCGTATCAGAGCCCATAGTTCAGCAACCTGTGCACTCCTCTTACTTCCCAGCAGTCCACTTTCTATTACTCTACTGTCATCAACTATTGCATATCCTGCTACTCTTTTGCCCTCATGCATGTAACTGGACCCATCAGTGAACCAGTTATACTTTGCGTTTGGTAAGGGGATGTCTGATAGGTCTGGTCTGGTGGAATATACATTATCCAACACATGCAGACAGTCATGTTCCAGGGTTGTCTCAATTGGTAACAGAGTTGCGGGGTTGAGACGCGTGGACACATGAAGTCTGACGTGTGGGTTTTCAATCATCATGGCCTGGTATTTCACTAGCCTCTGGTTACTGATCCACAGATGTCCTTTGTTATCCAACACCGACTGGACCGCATGTGGGGTGTGTACGTTAATGGGGCATGAAAACGTCAATTTATTACAATCCTGCAACAGTTCAGCTATGGCTGCTAGGACTTTCAAACAATGGGGCCACCCTTTCGCCACTCCGTCAAGTTGCTTTGACAGATACGCAATCGGCCGTTGCCACGCCCCTAACTGCTGAGTCAAAACACCTAAGGCTATGTTTTGTTTTGTATCCACATATAGGTTAAAGGGTTTTTCCAGGTTTGGCAGTGCCAACGCTGGAGCCCTAGTCAATTCCCTTTTTATCTCCTTGAATGCTCTGCTTTGTTCCTCAGTCCAGATGAACTCATCAGTGTTGCCCCCCTTAGTAGAAGCATAGAGGGGCGCTGCTAATAACGCGAAATTGGGGATCCAGATTCTACAAAAGCCTGCTAGCCCCAGAAAGCCTCGCAACTGTCTCCTTGTCGTGGGCTCTGCTATAGCCAACACTGCCTTCCGTTCAGGGCCTAACGACCTTTTTCCGTGTTCAATGTCGTAACCTAAATACCTCACCCGTTGCTTCACTAACTGGGCCTTGTTCCTCGATGCCCTATATCCACACTCTACCAAGAGAACAAACAAGGCTTTGGTGTTTTCCCAGCATAAGTCCTCAGTCTGCCCAGTAATCAGCACATCGTCCACGTATTGTAACACTGTGTCTCCCTTTTGTCTAGGTACATAATATTGTAAGTCCCTTCCCAGAGCCGTTCCGAACAGGGTGGGTGAGTTCTTGAACCCTTGGGGTAGACGTGTCCAGGTGTATTGTAGTTTAGTTCCCGTGGTCGGGTTTTCCCACTCAAATGCAAACAACGGTTGGCTCACGGGGTGTATTGGGATCGTGAAAAACGCATCCTTCAGATCTATGACCGAAAACCATTTGGCTTTAGGTGGGATCAAGCTTAGTAATGTGTATGGGTTCGGGACAGCCGGATGGATCGTCACTGTGACGTCATTAATAATCCTAAGATCCTGTACCGGCCTAAAGGAGACCCCATCCGGTTTCCTTATGGGTAAGATCGGGGTGTTCCAGGGTGACTGGATAGGGACCAAGATACCTGCCTTCAGAAACTTCTGGATAATTTCGTAAATGGCGGTAATTGCTTCGCGCGAACATGGCCTTTGCCTAATGTGTACCGGTGTGGCGTATGGTTTCACTTCCACGATCACTGGCGGATGGTGAGCGGCAAACCCAGGAGCACTGGCTTAACCTCCCACACAGCTTAACCGGACTTCGTTAGGACAGCCGTCCCGAGTCCAGGGGGGTGATCGGGCCCCCTCTTCTATCTTCAAATGAGATAGATAGGTACAGAAACAGTTTACATATACTCGCCTGCGGCGTCTTCACACACACGTCCTGGCCAGGATTCGGTTCAGACCACCGTTCCTTCCCGCAAGAGTTCTTGGACTAGCCGTCAGCACCGTCGATCCCGCCGAGGTGTCACTGCCGTCTCCCGGAGGAAGGACCCCCGTGGCGCCTGGAGAATGGGAAGGACGAAAATGGTGAATCAGGGTATGTTCCATCCATTTTGTAAGCTGGGAATAAGCCTCTTTTAGTCCTTTTACATGGGAAGGACGAAAATGGTGAATCAGGGTGTGTTCCATCCATTTTGTAAGCTGGGAATAAGCCTCTTTTAGTCCTTTTTCCCAGATGTTCATATACTGGTATCCCCAATACTTGTCTCGCCTGAATGTGTAAAAGGAAAAACGATGGCTTAATCCAGCCTAGAATACACGAGCCTGACCAATTAAAGGGAAGCTGTTCATAAGCCAGCCGTCCACAAATCCAATACATATTTTCTGGGGCTCTCCATATATTAGACGGGTCAGCTGCCTCTGGTGGACCATATACCCCTACCACCCAGAAATATGCTGAGCTCAGATAACCACATCCTGCTTCTGTTGCAGATATTATGCTTTGCCATAACTGTAAACTTGTTTGTGTGACCCCCTGATATGATATCGGTTCCCCATTTCTGTTATTCCTGGAACTATACCCATATATGGAATGTAACATGCTGAGATAACATATTTGCTGCTTGCACGTAGCTATAAGGTATATAAAGCCTGGCTGGAAATCCCCTAACTTGTTCAGACCAACAGCTTTGTTCTGTATTTGAACCTGCGCATATATAATAGACCCTTCCTTCCCAGAGGAGCTGGCTTGTGTCCTTCATTTCTACAACATGGTAACATTCTTCAAGCGGTCAAGGTCGGATTGTGTTCACATCTGCAGAAGGAGTGACAAGAAGAGATTTCGAATAAACTGGGAGAACGTGGGACCATGTGAACAGCAAAGGGGGTTAGGGGGGTGGGACTCTTGGGGTTTGTATAACTGGGAAAAGAATCCGGAAGTTCAGTTTTGGAATTTCACTCATCGTGTGCCAGTTTCCTTAGGCTAGTAAAGAACTCTGAAAGACAATGGCTTCTGATGGGCTCCAATTTCTAAGCGAACCAGTTGCGTGATTTGGGTCGCTGGAATGCCGCCAATTAAGGTTCCATCTACTTGGTGGAATTTAATTGGGTGTTTCAAGGGAAATGTTTTTATACGGAGGTGGGCGACCGTAGAGGTTGAAATTAGGCATCTGGTGCATCCTGTGTCCACAATAGCCTCTAAATCTTTTTTGGCCCCTCCCCCTGGAATTATTAAATTTACTTTGATAGCAAAAGGAGGAATGGGTGCACTCACCATTGGGTCGTTTTCTGCTTAGTTTGAGTCGTCAGGAGGTGAATCAGCTGAGGGAAGGTTAGTGGATACTTCAGTAGGGAGGTCCATGGCTTGTCTCGCAAAGCGACTGGTATTCGGATTTTTTTGAGGGGGTTTGCGTGGTCGGGTAGCAGTTGGGCGATACTGTGGGAGGGGTGTTGGGGCTAGGCAAACTGACGCCCAATGTCCTAGTTTTCCACAACGGTAGCATTTAATTATTGTTGAAGGTTGAAAGGTGGAAGGTCTTGTAGGTAGCCACTGTGGAGTTGTAGTTGTTGATTGGCTTTGGCGGGGGTTGAATTCTCTGTCCAGAGCTACGACACGTTGTACCAGTCATTTAGTTGTTCTGGGATTCCTCTGGTGGAGCAGGCTTTTCTGATTTTTTGATCAATTGCCTCTTTGAAATAGTGGAGGAGGATGCGGTCTGGCCAATGTCTAAGATTACCAGCAACCCTTCGAAAATCCCATACAAATTGTTTTAGAGGCCTGTTACCCTGTTTCATTGTTTTTAAGGTGGTTTCACATTCTGCAATTAGGTCATCATCTTGAAACCGGTTGCGAAGCAATGCCATAAACCGTGAATATTGTTTAGTTCAGGTGCACGCTCATTGTGTAGTTGAGCTATCCACTCTGATGCTAATCCGACGTTCATACCATCCGAGGTGGCGTTGATTAGGCTTCTTTCTGATGGGTATTGATGTTTATATTGTTCAACGTAAGCCTCAATTCTGCTGAGAAAGTAATCCAGGTGGTGTGGATGCCCATCAAAGGTTGGTTTGAAAGGGGAGGGGCTGGGTGAGGGGGTGCAGGTGAGTTTAGCTGGCCTGCTTGCGGTTGAAGAGGAATTTGTGGGAGAGTTGTTACTACTGTGGCTTGTTGCTGAGTTGTAAAGGGGGGTGGAATTTCCCCTGGCTGTTGATAAGAAAGTCCTTGAAATGATTCAGCTGGTGTGGCAAAACCCGGCCTGGGGCCCCCAGGAAAGAAAGGTGCTGAACTTGCTGGTTGCCATTGGTATTGGATCCATCCTTGTCCAGGATAAAATGCCCAACCGGGAGGAATAGAAGCAGCAGGAGGCAGCATAGGCCTTGGCTGGTGGGAAAAGTCAATTTGGGGGGGAGTTGCGGTTCCCCCCAAGTCCCTGGTGCTGCCTGAACTCCCTGCCGTCTGAAGGAGGGAAGGGAGGTCCTCCTGCGTTCATTGGAATGGCTTTGAGCTTCAGTAATTTCTCCCTCTCTGGTGGGAGGGAAGGTGAATTTAGGCTGAGCTAAACTCAAAGGCTCTCGAGGTGGGTGAGCTGAGCTTATACGAGGCCTCACTTCCAAACACTCAAAAGTTTCCGGGAGGTCCAATAGGGATTGGGATTTCAGGGGGTTTCTCAGGTCCCAATCCAGTGACTCTCCCGACTCTCCAGTTTTTACTGTCCTCCATTGAGGTTGAGAAGAGGGAGGGGGCTCTCCATTCCGCCACGGGGAAATGTTTTCTCCCAGGGATCTCACTTCTTGCAATTGATGGGGAGGGGTTTGGCCGGAATGACAGCTTACCCATGAATTGGAGTCTTTAGGCTGTGCACCAAGCTGACAAGCAGGCTCTACCACTTCGGGTTTTTGAGTCATATCTATAGGTGATTTCGACCAAGTCCTCAGATTCCAGCCTTTGCGCCCCTTCCAGGCTTTCAGCTTGCTGTTCTTCCATCTTAGCTGGGTCTTTGCACCGCTGTGGAGGTTGCGGAGGCTGGGGCCCAGCACCCCCCTGAGCAGAGGAGAGGGTACCATTAAGCAAAAGAAAGTTAGGAGTTTTGGAATAATGTCAAGGTTCCAGAAAAACCTCCTCTGCATAAAAAAACCTCAGAAGCCATTGTCTTTCAGAGTTCTTTACTAGCCTAAGGAAACTGGCACACGATGAGTGAAATTCCAAAACTGAACTTCCGGATTCTTTTCCCAGTTATACAAACCCCAAGAGTCCCACCCCCCTAACCCCCTTTGCTGGTCACATGGTCCCACATTCTCCCAGTTTATTCGAAACCTCTTCTTGCCACTCCTTCTGCAGATGTGAACACAATCCGACCTTGACCGCTTGAAGTATGTTACCATACCCCTCAACCCCCCTTCTTCCCCTCAGGGGAAAAATGTGGCAGCGTCTGGAAACCTAAGGCCTAATATGGTTTCCAGGCCTGACATCCATGTCCTCGGGAGCCACAGAATCAAACTCATTCCAGATAACATCATCAAGACCATCCGTCATCCCACCTGAATCTACCCAATCTGAGTCCAGCCCATCCCAAATCTGAGCGATTTTATCGTGCAGCTGTTGTCCAAAATCCTCAGCACGCCCCTGCAAGGGGTCCTCCCGAGCTCCCTATGAAGTAGGGAGCGGGTCACCCTAAACAGGGCGGCTGGGCGATTATCTGCCGATGCAATAAGAGCGGAAAAATACTCACGTTTTGCCACTCTTATTGCCATTAGATAGGTCTGAATGTGAGACCTAACTAGTGTTCGATCAGATTCAGAACGGCTGGCCGTCCAATCACTCTCTAGGCGTCTTTTCCGGCGCTTCATCTCTCTCAGTTCCTCAGAATACTAAGGAGCTGGTCGAGATCGGTGCAGGGTCAGAGGCCGCAAAGGCACGACTCGGTCCAAAGCCCCCATCACCGCCCTTTTCCAGGTAGCGACTAGGTCTTCCACCGAGCCGTGAGCTAGTGGCCCAAGCTCCGTCAGAAACCTCTCTGGGTCCATCAAAAGAGAATTTTTTCTTCAATATAATAACACTCATTTCCCTCTTATCCCAATTTATTCTAGTATTTTTCCCTCCATTTCCCAAAACTTCAATTATTTTTATCATAGTTGTCACTCATATTTTAATACAGATATTAACATTTTCTAAAATAAATTTCTTAACATAACTCTAAAAGTAGCCATTAGTTCCTTTCAAAAAAAATGTCGTGTGTCTACATCAGCAGCGCCTTCTCTGTGGGAATAGTCCACTATTCCATTCTTACTTTCTTTCTTTGCCTCTGAGTTCTTCTTAAGTAAGGAATTTTCCGCTTAAATCAATAATCCAAAGACACACCATCTAGAAATCTCTTCTGAAACTGTTGTGTGGTCTTATCCCAATGTATTCTAGTATTTTTCCCTCCATTTCCCAAAACTTCAATTATTTTTATCATAGTTGTCACTCATATTTTAATACAGATATTAACATTTTCTAAAATAAATTTCTTAACATAACTCTAAAAGTAACCATTAGTTCCTTTCAAAAAAAATGTCGTGTGTCTACATCAGCAGCGCCTTCTCTGTGGGAATAGTCCACTATTCCATTCTTACTTTCTTTCTTTGCCTCTGAGTTCTTCTTAAGTAAGGAATTTTCTGCTTAAATCAATAATCCAAAGACACACCATCTAGAAATCCCTTCTGAAACTGTTGTGTGGTCCCAACGAAATCAATACTCATGGGAATAGTCACAAGAAAGCTATTCGACTCTTGCTATTTTCCTCTGACTCTAATTATAAAGGCAGCCATAAGTTCCTTTCAAAAAAAATGTTGTGTGCCCACACCCATAGAACTTTCTCCATGGGGAATAGTCTCCTATTCCATTCTTGCATATTTTCTTTGCCTCTGGGTTCTTGTTTAAATAGGGAATTCAATTTCTATAGTTCAAAGGCACACCATCTGAAACTCTCTTCCAAAGCTGTTGTGTAGTCCCAGCAACATCAATCCTCTAGCTATCTTTTTCTGCCTCTAGATGTCTCCTTTTGAAACAGTTACAGCTCACAAATACTAAGTAGCGATTTTGGTGACAAAGTTCCTTTGTTCTCAAATGCTTTGGTATGTGGAGGTCAATTTTCCAAGATTTTCCCTTAATTGTATTTATTTATCTTCCAGATTCTTATGTCCTATTGATATCTTTAACATTCCATAAATTTAAAACAGAGGGATTTGAGATATTCACATAAAAAACAGTTCAATAGCTTCTTTACTTTTTTCTCCTATTTATTTAGTTTCTAATATAATCCGTTAAGACTTCCAAGAACCTCCAAACCATTATTTAGTTGGAAAATTTTTTCCTTTCTTTATTTAAATGGGGCTCTGCTTCCATTCCAAGCCCTATCTTCTCTCTTTCACTTCCCGAATGTGTATTCTCCAAATTGACTTTCATTTTACTTGTTATTCAGTTAGCCGCCAATCTGCAAGTTCTCTCCAAGGCTTGTGCCTATTTTAAATTCTTATTTTTTCTTCGTGAGATCATCACTCACCTGACTTCAACAATTTGTTTCTTGATGCTTCTTCCTCCTGCCCACTCTTGTGGCCGCTGCAGCTTTGGTGCAGCTGCCATGATGGACTATGGCGCTGCATTCCTCCCCGCTGGGTTGGGGGAAAAGATCCGGAGCTACAGGGAGTTTGCCATCTCCCCGTTCACTCCGGCGGCTCCCCCACTCTTCACTGCCCCTTCGAGGCATCTATGGTCCAATCCAAAGTTCGGACGGACACCCTGGGCAGGGGGATATTGGCGCAAACCCCGGAGACATCAGGGTTTGCGACCGTCTCACCCGCGACGCTGGCCACACCTCAGTTTAAGTCCATTTTCTTGTGGGGCTTCCCACAAGATAAAAATAAAGACCAAATCATCTGTGAATGCCTGTAGTTTATATTGTGCCTTTTTTATTTCCATACCTTTAATTTCTATATCTTTTCTAATATTTCTATTTAACACTTCCAATGTCAATATAACTAGTAGAATTCTTTATTGGCCAAGTGTGACTGGACACACAAGGAATTTGTCTTTGGTGCATATGCTCTCAGTATACCTAAAAGGAAAAGATACATTCGTTAAGAATCATAAGGTACAATACTTAATGATAATCATAGGGTACAAACAAGCAATCAAATCATACCAGGAAACAATATAATTGTAAGGATATAGCAACAAGTTACAGTCATAAGTGGGAGGAGATGGGTGATAGGAACAATGAGAAGATTAATAGTAATAGTAATGGTGATGCAGACTTAGTGAATAGCTTGACAGTGTTGAGGGGGTTATTTGTTTAGCAGAGTGATGGCGTTCGGGGAAAAACTGTTCTTGTGTCTAGTTGGTTGTTGTTGTTTTTTTAATTTGCAATTATATCCCGCCCTTCTCCGAAGACTCAGGGCGGCTTACACTATGTTAAGCAATAGTCTTCATCCATTTGTATATTATATACAAAGTCAACTTTTTTTTTTAATTTGCAATTATATCCCGCCCTTCTCCGAAGACTAAGGGCGGCTTACACTATGTTAAGCAATAGTCTTCATCCATTTGTATATTATATATAAAATCAACTTATTTCCCCCAACAATCTTTTTAGTTTAATTAATTAATTAATTAAATTTAATTAATTTAATTAATTTAATTAATTAATCTTTAATTAATCTTTTAAAAAAACAAAGTTTTTTTAGATTAATGTTTTACTGTGTATATTTATGTTGTTTTTAGATGGCTGTACACCGCCCTGAGTCCCTAGGGAGATAGGGCGGTATAAAAATATGAATAAATAAATAAATAAATAAATAAATAAATAAATAAATCTGGATCCTCATTTTACCTACCTTATAAAGGATGGAAGGCTGAGTCAACCTTGGGCCTGGTGGGACTTGAACCTGCAGTAATTGCAAGCAGCTGTGTTAATAACAGACTGTCTTAGCAGTCTGAGCCACCAGAGGCTGTTCTGGTATGCAGCACTCTATAGCATTGTTTTGAAGGTAGGAGTTGAAACAATTTATGTCCAGGATGCGAGGGGTCTGTAAATAGCCCTCTTTTTGACTCGTGTAGTATACTGGTCCTCAATGGAAGGCAGGTTGGTAGTAATTGTTTTTGTAAAGGAGAAAATTGACAACCTTGTCTTGTGCCTTTTTTTAATATTAAAATTCTCTGTCATATCTCCATTTATATGTATGTTATAGCTAGACCCCAAATGTATGCCTTAGCAGTGTCCCATACATTTTGTATTGAGGTTTCTTCTTTTCTATTCTCTTTGGAAAAAAGTCCATTTCTTTTTCCATAGTTTGTATAAATTCCTTGTCTTTTAGTATTGATTGATTCAGTGACCATCTCCATTTTTGGTTTTGTCCATTCTGTTATGTTCGGGCAATGAAGAGGCAGGAGACGATACAAGCGACAACAGCTCTTTGGTTTATTGTGATCCCAGCAAAAGCCAACAGGCAAAACCCCCTCTTTAAATAGTATTTTGGCTGAGGCATCAGCCAATCAGCAATGTGCATTTTCCCGCCCAAATTTCCCTCCTAAAATTCAAATACATTACACTCCTCCCCTCCCAGAACACATTGTACCATATTTACATAGTTTTTTGCATAACATTTGCATGTTATTTTTCCACGTAGTCACGCAGGTAGACAGGGCGTCTCCTAACTCTTTCTGATCTGCGCAATTCATTCCCTGGGAGTGAGTCGAGCTGGTCGGAGGGACTGTTTGTTCCTCCCAGCTCCTCCTCTGGGCCATCCGGCCCTGGATTATTGGCAGAGTCGTCCCTGCTGTCCTCCGGAGGAGCCGGTTGGCATCGCTGGACTTCTTCAGACTCAGCTAAGTCCTCCGATCGCCTCGGGGTTGAGTTAGCTGTTGGTTCAAATATTGGGTAGTCAGGGTCTGGCTGTTTGGTTTCTGAATTGTTTTGTATTCTTTTTCGTAATTGATCTATGTGGCGTCTCCACACTTGACCATCCCCCATGTCCACTATGTATGACTTTGGGCCCGTCACTCCTACAATTGTTCCCTTTAGCCACGCTGGGCCCTCACTATAGTTATGTGCCCATACCGGGTCACCTGTTGTCATTGTTTTGGTTCTTCCCTTTGTGCTTTGGTACCCATCAGGGGAGTATGTTGGGTTTAACCGATGGGGCCGGGATAGCTCAGGCAGTAGAGAAGCCTGTTATTAGAACACAGAGCCTGCAATTACTGCAGGTTCGAGCCTGGCCCAAGGTTGACTCAGCCTTCCACCCTTTATAAGGTAGGTAAAATGAGGACCCAGATTGTTGGGGGGGCAATAAGTTGACTTTGTAAAAAAAAAATATACAAATAGAATGAGACTATTGCCTTATACATTGTAAGCCGCCCTGAGTCTTCGGAGAAGGGTGGGGTATAAATGTAAACAAAAAAAAAATAAAAATCTAGGGGGCACCGGAGTCTTCTACCCATTAATAACTCCGATTGGCTGCGGCCGGTGGTCACACAGGGAGTTCTATGTTGGACTGCCAGGAAGGTATCAATTTTGGATTGCCAATCTCCTGGGCTAATTCTAGATAGCACTTCCTTGGCACTGCGTACGAAACGTTCTGCAAGTCCGTTCATCGCCGGGTGAAAAGGCGCCGAGAGGACATGTCAGATGCCCTCTTCTGCCAAGTACCCCTCAAACTGGGTGGCCGTGAATTGTGGGCCATTATCGGACACTAGAGTGTCGGGCAACCCGTGTGTCACAAATAGATGTCTCAATACTGTGATTACAGCTTCCGCTGTTGTGGTTTTCATGAGTAAAATTTCTAACCACTTCGAGTAGGCATCTACCACAATTAAGAAGGTCTGCCCATGGAACGGCCCGGCAAAATCTATATGGATCCTGGACCAAGGACCCTGGGGTTTCTCCCAATCCCTTATGGAGGCTGTTGGGGGTAGTGGCCTTGATTCTTGACATGCTTGGCATTTCCCTACCCGGTCGCTAGTGTCTTTATCCATTCTCGCTAGGCTTTTTATCCTTACAATCCCCGGGTGGCCCACATGCAATAGTTCCAACACATGCCCTCGTAATTTCTCCGGAATAACCATTCTATCCCCCCATAACAGACAACCCCCTTGTAACGACAGTTCCAAACGCTTTTTTGTAAATTCTTTGAAACGATCCCCCGGTGCAGTGGGCCATCCCCTCTGCACCCAACCGATCACAGTTCTTATGACAATGTCTTTGTAAGATGCCCTAGTCACTTCCGTAGATGTGACTGGGCCAGAGTCCAAAGAGTCAATTAACAAGACGGGCGTCCCTGGGGTCGGGTCTTCAATAGTCTCTGGCAAGGGCATCTACTTAAAGCGTCCGCATGTCCCAAATCCTTGCCCGGTCGGTGAGACAGTTTGTACGAATATGCTGCCAGGAAAATAGTCCAACGGGTCAGCCTGGGTGATAATGCAACCGGTGTTGGATGGTCCCCCGCCAAGAGTCCCAATAAAGGTCTGTGGTCTGTGACTATTTCAAATTGCCGCCCAAACAGGTACTCGTGGAATTTTTTAACCCCAGAAACTATAGCCAGGGCTTCCCGGTCTAGTTGGCTATAGTTCCTTTCCGCTGCGGACATCGTGCGGGAAAAATATGCAATAGGGGCTTCTGAACCGTTCGGTAACCTGTGGCTGAGGACAGCCCCTACCTCTTAGGGTGATGCATCACAAACTAGTACTAGTGGCAACTTCCCATTGTACTGAATTAGAAGGCTATCGCTGGACAAGAGATTCTTAACGCCTTCAAATGCCTTAGCCTCAACCTTGCCCCAAGTCCAAACAGATTTTTTCGCTAGCAGTTTATGTAGCAGTTTGGCTACCGTTGCCTTATTTTTTAAAAATACCGCATAAAAGTTTACAAGCCCCAAAAATGCTTGTAATTCTGTTTTGTTTTTTGGGGTTGGAGCCTTTCTAATGGCTGGCACTTTGCTCTCAGTTGGGTGGATGCCTTCCTTATCTATCCAGTAACCCAAGAATTCTACAGATTCAACTCCTATCTGGCATTTGTTGAGTTTAACCTTAAGCCCCGCAGACCTGAAAATGCCCAAAACCTTCCGCAATTTGACCCCTAATTCTTCCAAGTTTTCTGCTGATACCAGTACATCATCGAAATATGGAACTACTCCCGGTAGACCTTTTAGGAGTCGTTCCATTAGGTTTTGGAATAACCCGGGGGCTACACTAACTCCGAACTGAAGTCGAGTGCATTTAAAAGCGCCCTGATGTGTGACAATCGTCTGCGCTTCGACCGTTTTGTCGTCAACTGGTAATTGTTGGTAGGCTTGAGCCAGATCGAGTTTGGCAAAAACCTGTCCCTGTCCTAACGAGTGCAACAAATGTTGCACTACGGGAACGGGGTAAGCACTCTTTTGCAATGCTTTGTTAAGCGTTGCCTTATAGTCAGCGCAAATACGGACTGACCCGTCCGGTTTGACTGGGGTCACTATTGGTGTCTCCCATTTTGCATGGTCGACGGGGACTAGTATTCCCTGGCTTACTAATTTGTCTAGTTCCCTGTCAATCTTGGATTTGAGGGCGAACGGGACCCTCCTAGCTTTTAATCTAATGGGAGCCACCTGGGGGTCCAAATTGAATGAAATGGGGGTCCCCACGTATTTGCCCAGGCAGTCTTGGAAAACGTCCTTGAATTCTCTCAATAATTCGTCCTTCAGGTTGACTCCGCTTCTGTGAACCCTGGTTACTTCCATGCCCAAGGCTCTGAACCAGTCCAGACCTAGCAAACTGGGCAGGTTTCCATCTACGATGGTGATTGGCAGGGTTTTCTTGAATTGTCCATATTTTATTCTGACGGACGTGACTCCTCGAACAGGGATTCGGTTCCCCTGGTAGTCTTGCACTCTCAGCTTTTGGGGTTGCAGCTGGCGTTTCGCGACGTCTGGCAGGTCCCTTGCGATTGTGTCCCAAGACATAATCGTGATTGATGAGCCGGTATCCACCTCCATTTTACACTGCACTCCTTCGATGTATGTCTTGGTGAATATTTTCTTTTCTAGCCGTGTCGATGCGTGGCCCACTCTCACAGTGGTCTGATTCAACTTCGCGCCTTTTTTGAACTGACCAATCCCTGGCCGCTTCGCGGATCCGGCGCCCTGTTGATTGGCCGGTTTGAATTTTGGGCGGGAAGGTTGAGAGGCTCGGCAGGCCTGAGCTATGTGTCCTTTCTTTTCACACCGCCGACAAATTGCGTCTTTGAACCTGCAATTCTGTCGTTGGTGTTGGCCTCCGCAACTCACGCACTCGTCCCGGTCGCCTCTCTCCGGCCTCCCGGTGTGGAAAACCTCTTCCTCTTCTTCACCGTCCGATTCGGCCTGGATTTCTTCGCTGTGGACTGGCATTGCTTTCGCCGCGGCATTTGGCGTGTTCGGCTTTTGTAAGGTTTCTGCCGCTTTGGTGGGCATCTCGTGTGCCCTGGCCTCATCCAGGGCTATCGCCAGGGTTAGGTTGCTTTTTGACAGCAGCCGCCTCTGTAGTCGGATGTCCCTGACCCCACAAATGAGTTGTTCTAATAAAGAGGCCTCCAAGTCTCTATACTCACAGTGATTTGCGGCTTTCCTTAATGCGGCCATGTACACGCTTATCGATTCGCCCTCTCGCTGAACTCTTTGCCTCAACTCGAACTGTTGTACAAACTTCGATGGCACCGGCGCGTAGTGTGCTCGTAACGTCGTCTGTAGCGTTTGCCATGGCACCAACTGTACCGGTGTTGGTTCCGACAGCGATTCGGCGGTATCGAAGACTTGTGGCCCACAGTGGCTCAGGAAGTAAGCGCACTTCAGATTATCCGATACTCCTTGCAGTTCATTAGCTTTGAGGAAACACTTGAAATGAGCCATGTACGACCCCCATTTCTCCTTGGCTGGGTCGAATGGCGCTGGCGGCGTATAGCTAGATATCGCTATGTATTCGCCCTTGATACTGGCTGGGTTTGAAATTACGTTGCTCCTTCAGCTCTTTTTCCTAGTCCCACTGCCTTCAATATCCCATCCTCGTCGCCAATGTTATGTTTGGGCAATGAAGAGGCAGGAGACGATACAAGTGACAACAGCTCTTTGGTTTATTGTGATCCCAGCAAAAGCCAACAGGCAAAAACCCCTGTTTAAATAGTATTTTGGCTGAGGCATCAGCGAATCAGCAACGTGCATTTTCCTGCCCAAATTTCCCTCCTAAAATTCAAATACATTACACATTCCACATAACTCCAACTGGATTATCGTCTGCCCAAATGCTTGCTTTTATTTCTTGCACATTTAACTTTAACTCCTGTGACATCCATATCGTATCTATTCTTGACCAGGACATATGTCTATTTGAACAAAATGACTATTGATTTCTTTTAGGATTTATTTCTCTGCATACATCTTGAATACCTATTTCTTCTGCCATTTTAAAGAAAGTTTTTGGAAATGTTTTTTTAGGGTTTTTTTTTACTTACTTTACTACTTTTATAGTCCAAATCTGTGTCTACAATTGCATTGAAATCTCCTACCACACAAATATTTTCATATTCCAATTCAATAATTTTCTTATGTTTTTCATTAAAAAAATTCTTGTTTGTAATTTGGTGCATATATTGCTACCAAAAGTATTTGCTAATACCATAGTTCATTGTTATCTCCACCATCAATATTCTCCCCTCTTCATCTGTAAAAATTTGTCTTGCTTTTATTGGTTCTTTAATATATAAAACCATGCCTCTTTTCCGTTGTTGTGCTAATGAGGAGTATAGTTTCCCAATTTTAGGATATTTCAGTAATTTATTGTGTTGTTTTTTGCTGCTGCAACATGCTATCCAAAGATCTTTGACTTGCTGGACTAGTGCAGCTGATGTAGTTTTTCTCCCTACCTTGCTTAAATTTAAAGTACTAGTCATTTTGAATAGTTTTGAGATCCTCAAAAAATTTAAAAAGAATAATCAGGAGTAACACAAATGATGTCATTTCTAATAGCTGAAAAATACTTTAAAAGACATTTTTGAAAGTGATTAGAAAAGGAAGTATATAAACTTGTATCGCTTTAAAACATTGACCAGTTTCAGTAAGATATCTCCCAAAGCTCTAAGCCTGCCAGAGACCCTGTCGTCTCATGAGGTGCAGCTGGTGGGAGCACATTTAGGCAATCTCAAGCCCTCTCCTTGTTCCTCCACTTGCCTGCTCTTCTTTCCACTATTGTTGTCAGCTGTTAAGGGAGCCAACTTTAGTACACAATTTCATCCTGTTTTCTGTATCTTTCCCATCCATATAATATACATTTTAACAGTAGTATTTATTTATTTATTTATTTATTTATTTATTTATTTATTTATTTATTTATTTATTTTATTTATTTACATTTATATCCCGCCCTTCTCCGAAGACTCAGGGCGTCTTACACTATGTTAAGCAATAGTCTTCATCCATTTGTATATTATATATAAAATCAACTTATTTCCCCCAACAATCTGGGTCCTCATTTTACCTACCTTATAAAGGATGGAAGGCTGAGTCAACCTTGGGCCTGGTGGGATTCGAGCCTGCAGTAATTGCAGGCTGCTGTGTTTTAATAATAGGCTATCTTACAGCCTGAGCCACCATGGCCCCTAGTGAATTTTTCCACAATATTCTAAGTACATTGCAGTATTACCAGTTGTTTTTCCATACCCATTCCTAATAATTTCTAGATGACTGATGTAAACTTAGTTTTTTATTGATTTTACATTATACTTTAATCCTTTAATCAATCTTTGCTTATCTGGGCCCTATTAATTATATATATATATATGAAGGTCCGATTTTTATCCAATCATTTTTATCATTCAGCACTTGTACCTTCAGTGCTACCATAAGTATAGCTCTAAGCCAAACACTGGTCACTTGGGAAGGAAAATGTTCAAAGTTGTGAATGCTCTTATTAATGTTACAATTGTTGAACATCTTTTAAGTTCTATATAAATGTCATAGATTTTATAGGCTTTTATAATTGTGGCTGTAAAAAGGTTGGCATATGTCAGTACATTCAATATGTCATATGAGCAGAGTCTTCTGAATTTAATATTGCAATTTTGGTCTTGCTATGCTCGGTTAATCCAATTTGTATTTTTGTTATGTAGTATACTTTAATGTTCCTGAATATCAAAATTAGACTTTTCAAATAAAATCCACAGGTTTGGATTAAGGCTTTGCCAAAGTAGACCTATGGGTCTACCCTTAACTATGATTATGCCTGAATCCAATCCACGCTATATGCTCTTCAATCATCTGAAATGCCAGCTATTATGCAACTATATGCATGCTACTGAAATAGCAAATGAAATAGACTGAATCTAGATTGAAATTATTTGGATGTTAATGCTGTGTTCTGTATAACCAGTTTTATTTAGGGCCTCATGTTGCACCTGCAATATAAATGAAATAAAACAGTGGAAATGTCTCATTTGACTTATCTCAAAAATTAAGAGTATGTTCCTTGGAGTAGTAACAATGCACCAAGGAATAAATTTGTCAGCAAACCCACATTGATATGCTCTTTTGTCTTCACACTAGAAACTGTGAAAGATTATTTCTGAGAAGAAAAAGTTGGTAGCTTTTCCTGTTGCAAAATCTAATTTGGTCATGTATTCTTAAGATACTGTGCTCTGAACATTTGAATGTTCCTTGCTTGCATTATCACATAGTTCTAGTACATTTTAAAATACTATTTATTTTTTCAAAATTCTCAGTTGCAGCATATTTGAAAGCTAAGGTCTTCAGGAATTTGTAGATTTTGCAACAATTCTATCTTGTAAAGAATCAGAATAGAACTGGAAGGAACCTTGGCGGTTTTCTAGTCCAGCCCACTGCTCAAGCAGGAGATCCTATACCATTTTAGACAAGTGACTGTCTAGTCTCTTCTTAAAAATCTCAAGTGATGAAGCACGCACAACATCTGAAGTCAAGCTGTTTCACTGGTTAATTGTTCCAGCTGTTAGGAGATTTATCCTTAATTCCAGATTGCTTCTCTCCTTGATTAGTTTCCATCCATTGTTTCTTGTCCTGACCTCTGATGCTTTGGAAAATAAACTGACCCTCTCCTATTTGTGGAACCTTTCAAATACTGGAATACTCCTATCATGTTCCCCCTAGCCCTTCTTTTCTCTAGATTAGCCAAACCCAAATTCTGCAACCATTCTTCATATGTTTTAGTTTCCAGGCCTTTAATCATCTTAGTTGCTCTTCTTTGTACTTTTTCCAAAGTCTTAACATCTTTTTTGTATTGTGACCAAAATTGGATACAGTATTCCAGGTATGGTTTTACTAAGGCTTTATAAAGTGGTAGTAATACTTCATGTGATTTTGATTCTATGCCCCTGTTTATACAACCAAGGATTGCATTAGCCTTGTTGACTGCTGCTACACACTGCTGCCTCATATTTAAGTGATTGTCCACTAGGACTCCAAAGTCCTTCTCAGCTATGTTTTTAGCCAGTTTTCACCTAATCTGTATTTGTACCTGTGGTTTTTTCTGCCCAGGTGTAAAACCTTGCTTTTCTCCACCTTAAATTTCATTTTGTTAGATAGGGCCCATTAAAGAGAAAATTAAGTTTCCATAAACATTTTATAGGATTTTGGAAGCTGAAATTTCTAAATCTTTTTTTTTTTTTGGGGAAAAACAAGTTTTTTTAAAAAACAACAATAAAATAAGACATACAAATATCTTTGTTGAAAAAGATATCGGTCGGGTACATATTCAAACATATTTCAAATTTCATCCTCTCATTATATCATTTATCCAATATTTTCCCCTTTTCAAATGTTATGATAGCCCTTTTCTTTTAAAATCTATTCCAGGAAAATATCTAGTCCCAAAATATCTCTAAAAATTTTCATATAGTCATCATCTATATTTTTCATAAATTCCATTTTCTCTTTAAAACATTTAGTATAAATCTAAAGGCAGTCATTATCATCCTTTCTTAGAGCAGTCATGCCATCACATCAATCTATCCATCTACATGGGAATAATCCTGAGATAGAGACTATTCAGTTCCTGCTATCATCCTCTGACTCTAGAAATCACTATCTTATATCATTACAAATCATAAGTAACATTATTTCTTTTAATCAAAAATCATTTTCTATAGTCTTTCCCTCATTCCCCAAAGTATCCTTAAAAATTCTATAGTTGTTATTCATATTTTGCATAATTATAATTATCTCTTAAAACCTTTGATATAGATCTGAAGACAGCCTTTTAACATCCTTTCTAAGGCGGTCGTGCAATCACATCAACCTATCCATCTACGTGGGAATTTAAGTTTAAGTTTAATTTAATTTCTATACCAACCTTCTCCCGAAGGACTCAGGGCGGTTTACAGCCAGATAAAACACAGTTATACCCATAGCACAGAATTAAAAAACCTGTTAAAAATCTAATTCAATAAGCCGAAATAAAACTAAAAACTAATACTTAAAAACAACACTAGAACTATTAAAACCCCTATTAAAATTACTATTACGTTAAGCCAGCCCTGCACGGTAAAACAAAACGTCTTCAACTCGCGACGAAAGGTCCAGAGGTCAGGGAGTTGTCGTATCCCTGGAGGCAGCTCGTTCCAGAGGGCAGGTGCTCCCACAGAGAAGGCCGTCCCCCTGGGGGTCACCAGTTGACATTGTTTGACTGACGGCATCCTGAGGAGGCCCTCCCTATGGGAGCGCACAGGTCGATGGGAGGCTACTGATGGCAGAAAATAATCCGGTCCTATGCCATGGAGCGCTTTAAAGGTGGTAACCAACACCTTGAATTGCACCCGGAAGACCACAGGAAGCCAGCGCAGCCTGCGCAGGAGAGGTGTTATATGGGAGCCTCGAGTCGCTCCCTCTATTATTCGCGCAGCCGCGTTCTGGACCAACTGGAGCCTCCGGGTGCTCTTCAAGGGGAGCCCCATGTAGAGAGCATTGCAGTAGTCCAGGTGGGAAATGACGAGGGCATGAGTGACCGTGCATAGGGAATCCCTGTCTAGGAAGGGGCGCAACTGGCGTATCAGGCGTACCTGATAAAAAGCTCCCCTGGCGACGGCCATCATATGCTCTTCAAAGGGCAACCATCCATCCAGGAGGATGCCTAAGTTGTGAACCCTCTCCATAGGGACCAATGACCCGCCCCAGCAATCGGCGATGGGATCAGCTGGCTGTACCGTGACGCCGGCATTCACAGCCACTCAGTCTTGGCAGGGTTGAGTCGAAGCCTGTTCTTCCCCATCCAGACCCGCATGGCCTCCAGACACTGGGACATCACTTCAACGACTTTGTTGGGGTGGTTTGGGGTAGAAATGTACAGCTGAGTATCATCAGCATACAGATGACACTGCACCCCAAAACCATAAATGATCTCGCTCAGCGGCTTCATATAGATGTTGAACAGAAGAGGCGAGAGAACCGACCCCTGTGGCACCCCACACATGAGGTGCCTTGCGGCCGATCTCTGCCCTCCTGCCAACACCGTCTGTGACCGGTCAGAGAGATAGGAGGAGAACCACCGAAGAACGGTGCCCCCCACTCCTAAGCCCTCCAGCTGTCGCCGCAAGATACCATAGTCGATGGTATCAAAAGCCACTGAAAGATCTAATAGGACCAGGGCAGAGGAACAACCCCTGTCCCGAGCCCTCCAGAGATCATCCAGCAACGCGACCAAAGCCATCTCCGTGCTGTACGCAGGCCTGAAGCCGGACTGGAACGGGTCTAGATAGACAGTTTCATCCAGGTACTGGGGGAGCTGTCGCGCACCACACACTCAACAACCTTCGCCACAAAACGAAGGTTGGAGACAGGATGATAGTTCGCTAAAACAGCTTGCTCCAGGGAGGGCTTCTTGAGGAGGGGCCTCACCACCGCCTCTTTTAAGGCGGTGGGGACGACACCCTCAATCAAGGAAGCGTTGACAATTCCCTGAAGCCAGCCTCGTGTGACCTCCTGTGTGGCCAGTACCAACCAGGAGGGACACGGATGCAATAAACATGTGGTCGCATTCAGCCTCGCCAGTATCCTGTCCATGTCCTCAGGAACCATAGTATCGAACTCCTCCCAGATAATATCCCCAAGACCTACCTCCGTCATCCCGTCTGAATCTACCCAATTTGAGTCCAAGCCATCCCGGATCTGAGAGATTTTATCGTGCAGATATTGTCCAAAATCCTCAGCACACCCTTGTAGTGGGTCCTCCCGCGCCTCCTGATGAATAATCCTGAAATAAGAACTATTCAGTTCCTGCTACCTTCCTCTGTCTCTAGAGATTGCCATCTAATAAAATTGCAAATCAAAAATAACAGTGTTTCTTTTAAAATTTCAAATCATCAAAAACAATTTCCCATCTCCATCATTCCCCAAAATATCCTTTAAAATTCTATAATTCTCATTTGTATTTTATATAAATCTTTTAAAATCTTTAATATGAATCTAAAGACAGCCTTTTAACATCCTTTCTTAGGGCGGTTGTGCGATCACATCAACCTATCCATCTGTGTGAGTGGTCCTAAGGTCAAGACTACTCAGTTCCTTCTATCTTCCTCTGCTTCTAAAATCATTATTTGGTATAATTACAAAACATAAGTAACATATATTTTTAAAGTTTCAAGACATCAAAAACAACTTTCTCGTTATTATTCTATTTAAATTTAAAATGAAAAATCTTTCCTTGGGGATTGCTCTAATTCTTTTAAGTATCAGCTTTTATAGCAATTACAGTCCACAATTATCATCAAGTCTTTTATTTCAGATCATTTCAATTTCTTGCTTCTGCATTTCTTCTTCTACCTTTAGGTGTCAGTCTTTGCACTGCAGTTGCCATCCACGGTTAACAAAATCCCTTTTAAGGTCAAATCATTTGTTTCTGCCTTCTTTCTTCTGCCTTTAGGTGTCAACCTTTATACTGTAGCAATATGATAAAGTAGCAAACTCCTTTGTTTCAGTTTAATTCAATTTTTTTCTGCCTCATGCGGGGTGCTTATTTGCTAAATTTATTTTTCAGAAGGAAAAGAGAGAGGGGGTGGGGGGATGGGGAGAAAGGAAGAGAGAGAGAGAGAGATTCAGATTCTTCAATATCAGTTTTAGAACGGAGAAATTTGGGCCGCCCTTCTGCTCCTTCCCCAGCGTTAGCTCATAGACACAACTGTGAAACCCATCTGGAGTCGAGAGGGGACTTCGAGATAGGGATGTGATCGTCACCCTGCATCCTCCTCGACTTGCAACAGATGGCTCGGGTGGGGCGCAAAAAGACGAAACCGGTAGAAGTGGCTGCTCAGCACAGCGTATGTGTGTGTGTGTCCTTGAGACACGGAGAAGCCAGTTAGGTTTAGATCATGGGATGGGGGGGGGGTTCCTGAAAAGTTAACCCTTCCTCCCCACCCCCTCTCTCTTTTCCTTCCAAAAAGTCAATTTGGCAAATAAGCACCCCAGTCCCAATCTCTCCTGAGAAATTCAGATTTGTCAGGTATCAGTTTTAGTTTAGTTTCAAAAGATTTCAGGGCATGGAAAAGGAGAAACTCCGGCCACCCTTCTGCTCCTTCCCCAGTAGAAGTGGCTGTTGAGCGCAAGGTGTATGTGTCCTTGGGACGTGGAGAAGCCATTTGGGTTTGGATCGCGGGATGGGGGGTGCTGAAAAGTTAATCCTCGACTCTGCAGAACCCCCTACCCACCCACCAGCGCTTGGATGGGGTTGCTGAAAGTAGATGCGCCTGTACAGTAACGTGCGTTCATGTCTGAAGGATACTCAGGAGAGATTGGGACCAGGGTGCTTATTTGCCGAATTGATTTTTTGGAAAGAAAAGAGAGGTGGGTGGGAGGAGAGAGAGAGAGAGAAAGAGTAGGATTGGGGCTGTTTGTTCTAGTAAAGATTGGTGGAAACCTCTTCTCCTGGGGCAGCTCGCCTTCCCGCCAACGGCTTCTTCTGGCTGCTCCAGGAGCAGCCTCTGCCTCTTAGTTGGCATGAACGGCCTGCTGCCACAGTCTCCCACTGCCTTCTCTGCCCTGCCCCTGGTGCTGCCAGGGAAATCGCAGCATGAGAATCACTGTTGCCGGGGCTGAGGCGGTGGCGGCGGCAAGAGCAGCAGGCTGGGGCTTCCCTCCCTCCCCTCGGAGTTCTGGGACTATGCCAGAAGCCTGCTTGGGTGGTGAGACAGGGAAGCCCCGGCTTGCCCATCCTTGCCACCACCCCCTTGCACCTGATCAATCTGCTGCTTTCGGAAATTTGCTTTTTTTCCAACGCCAAGATTTGGATCCAGAGAGCTGCAGACTGTCTCTGAGCACATGCAGAGTGGAAGAGTCCAGTACTCTTCAGGCCTGAATGTGGAAAAAGTCACCCCAAAGCAAGGGCTTAGTGACAGTAAGAAGCTGCTGCCAGCTCCGGACTTGGCGGCCCATAAGCCCGAGCTTTACAAGCCACTGCGGTAACTGCGCAGCCTTGCCAGTTCGTCAGAAAGCTCACCGCGTATGGACACAGCAAGAATAGGTTGGGCCAAACAGCCCTGCCTCGCAATAATGATGTTCCAGGCCCAATGGGGTGGGGGAGTGCATATACCGGGGGGGGGCATGCGCAATGCAGGGCTCATGCATGGGAAAGTGGGGGTCATATGCGCATGCGCATGGGGGGTTTGTGCTGCATTATGGGTCCTGGCACACGCATGCGCTATCACGCACGCACACAATAAGAAAAGGTTCGCCATCACTGTATTAGGGTTTTCCCACTCTTCATTTCCCCCATGAATAATAGTCCTCATCAGTGGGGGGATTCAAATCTTTTCCAACTGCTTCTGTGGGCGTGGCTTGGTGATCATATGGGTGTGGTGGGACTGGGTGGGTGTGGCCAACTTGACATTACTCACATTGCAGGGTTCCTCGCCTGGCCCCTCCCCTCCCAGCTATTCATCACGCCAGGCTTCTACATATCTAGTTCTGTAAAAATGATATTCACCTTTTTTCAACTTTGTTATCTGCATCTACATACTATAAATGTACTTTCATGGACCATTGAAAGGAGGAAATGGCTCACATGCTTTGCCCAAGAGTGTGATAGGCAGGTCACATAACAGGTTTTTGAATGGCTACCACAAAGAAAGGGGGGGCAATGTATTTTCCAAAGAAGCAAAAGGCAAAACAAGAAGCAACGGGGTGGAAACGGAACAGAGAGAAGCAACCTAAAACTAAAGAGAAACTTTCTGACAGTGAGAACAATTAACCAGTGAAACTGCTTGTCTCCAGAAGTTCTGGGTTCTTGATTACTGGAAGTTTTTAAGAAAAGTCTCTGAAATGGTGTAGGGAACCCCCCACCAAAGTCCCTTCTAAGTGTTATTCTGTTATTCTAATACCTTCCCAGGCCCTCCACTCAGCTTTTGGCATCCTCAGTTTTCCTGCCTGGGCAGAGGATTGGACTAGAAGACCTCCAAAGTCCCTTTTAACTCTGTTTTTTCATTATTCCTGAGAAACACACACACACACTCAATTTAAGCAATTTCCCTTGTTTTGGAGACCTTAGAACAGGGGTGAAATCTACTTACCTTCCTTACCGGTCTGGAAGTGCATGCGTCAGGCACGGGTGCTCACTTCGTTCATGCACACATGCACATTACATGCATGCGCAGACCTGCACATGTGCAGAAAGTAAAAAACACATTACTTCCTGGTTAAAACCAGGAAGTAATGACACCCGGCCAGGCGGGTGGAGCTTTGCTCCACCATCGCTAGCAGATCACCGAACTACTGGCCACGATTGCTACTGGATCACGCAATCTGGTCCGATCCGGGAGGATTTCACTTCTGCTTTTGAATCAGAAGGTACCTTGGAGGTCTTATAGTTTAACCTTCTGCTCAAGGCAGATGACCTCATACATATGCAAGTTCGCAGACATCCCAGCTTTCGCTGCAAGACCTGCAGGCAGCCTTCCCCACCACACGCTTCCTCTTCCCACCGCCCCATGCAAGGCAGGAGGCCCGAGAGAAAGTGCCTCATCTGGGCACACAGCCTTCCATGACAGAGCCCTTCCCAGGGAGCAAAGCGAGAACTTACTGATCCATCCCGAAGGAGAGCTCCAGAGCAGCAGCAGCGGCACTCCAGCGGGCAGCCCTTGGGGGAGAAATTTTCTCTCAGGGCTTCCACCCATCAAGATGTTGCTTGATCTCGCTGCCTCTTCTTGCAGCCCTTGTTGGTGCTGGGCATGCCTTGGGCACTCAGGGAGACACCCCATGTACTCTCTGGCTTGGAAGCTGTTTTCGCTGCTGATCTTGCTGGGAGAGCATCTTGCACAGCGAAATTTAGCGGCCGTGAGCTACTGCTTTCCTCCAAGTCCCATCTGGAAAATGCTGTGGCAGAGGGAAGCAGCTAGGTTGTATGCTGTTTCTGTCTGCCACAGCGCTTTCCAGATGGGACTTACAGGACCCAAAGCAGCAACTCATGGTTATTAAATTTTGCTATGCTACACAAGATACTTTTCCAGCAAGAAAAAACAGCTGCTGAGTTTGAGAACACGTGGAACTGCTCCATGTGCTATCCGGGTCAATGGCTGCTTCCTTCCACTGCAGGTCTTGCTTGGACAGTATTTTTCGCAGCACAGCGAGCCTCCGGCATTCGGGCAGACAGTCCACGTGTTCTCCCAAGACAATGCCCTGATCCGGCTGCTTCTCCCTGCCGTAGCGCTTTACGATACAACAATAAGGTAAGACCCAAACCACTGTCTCTCCCACACTACCCCCCTCCCCACAGCCCTTCAGCTGAGTGCGGCAGGATGCATTCAAACCTGGGAGTGAAATGTAAGTAAAACAAAAAATTACCTACCTAGGGAGTGGTGAAGGCTTAGGTTGCGGGCGAGGAAGCTGGAAAGCAGCTGGTCTAGGCTAGGGTCTAGGCGAGCTGCGATGGCTGGGAAGCCAGTAAAGTGGGCGAGGGAACCGGCTGGGCCGTGGGCACCACATGGGAAGGCAGGCAAGTTGGCTGGCCCGTAGAGACTGTGGTCAACACAATAGAGGTGGGAGGCGGATGCAAGCCCAAGGGCTGGCTGCAGAGCAAGGCGATCTGATGGGGGTAGGCAGTGGCTGAGCGGGTGCAGGTTGGCCTCCCTTCCAGCCCCACTTCCCTGAGGGGGCACCTGGATGTGCTTACCGGTTCTGCTGCTGGAGCAGTTGGGAGTAGCCTGAGGCGGGCATTCAGGAGAAGGCCAAGACAAGCTGGAGGCAGGTAAGCCGGCTGAGCCTCATGGCCACGTGGTCGAGGCAAGGGAGCCAAAGAACAGCTGCAGCTATGCCATGGTGTGACTTTAAGGCACCAGCCAAGGTGTGCGAGGCCAATAAGTAGTGGCGGAGCCACCCAGCAATTTAAGAACTGGTTCGGCCAAAGTGGTGCGAACCGGTTGAATCCCACTACTGGTCCTCATAACCATTTGTTTGGTGACTGTCCTAAGTTGCAACATAGTCACGAGCAAAATCTTGGCAACTGGCATATATTTTTGATTTGCAATGTCTCAGGACAATGTGATTTCCATTTGCAACCTTCCCAGTCAGCTTCTGAAAAACAAAGTCAGGGTGAGAAATCAGATTCACTTAACAACTGTGATTTGCTTAATGACTATGGCAAAAAAAGTTCATAAAATGGAATACAACTCATTTACTTTAGTTTTGCTTAGCAATGGAAATTTTGGTCCCAGTTACAGTCAGAAGTTGAGGATTGCCTGGATAAGAAATATAATATATATAATATATATGCAGTTATAGGTGGATATTTGGGATATGGAAAACACAGGCTTGTTGTTTTATGTGAACAGTGTAACTGTTGGATGAATAGCTGCACTTGGCTCACATATTGTAAATATTTTGAGTCCATACAGAATAAAGTGATATAGGAAGTCTTCAATTTATGACCACAATTGAACCCAAAATTTCTGTTGCTAAGCAAGACAATTGTTAAGTAAGCTTTGCCTCATTTTACTATCTTTCTTGCCACAATTATTTTTTGTAAATATGTATTTTATTGGTGCATTTTTTCATTAAAAACATAAAAAATTCCATGTCTATCTGAATAGCATATTGTCTGGGCATGATTAATTTTAAGTACAACAATAACCATAATTATACTATTAATCTTAATCGACATATCAATATTCATCATAAAATAATAAAACTATTAGTTTGTCCATCTTGCAATATTTTCAGTACAGATTTTTATTATCTCTTTGAATTCTTTTTAAATTCTAACCTCTGTTTTGTTAGTTAATTATTGATAAAATATATCCCATGCTAAAAAGTATTCTGCTTCTTCCTTTTCTTTTATCTTAAGTGTCAATCTATCCATCTCAGCACATTCTAATATTTTTTTATTACACTTTCATCTGTCAGGACATCATCATTTTCCATTGTTGTACAAACCCTATTCTTGCTGCCATTACTACATGAAAAATTAAATATGTATTCCCTTTATTATACTGATCTAGTAGTATCCCCAGCAGAAATATTTCTGGTTTCAAATCTATGTGTTGTTTTATCATTTTTTCTAATCAAGTATGTATTTTAATCCAGTATTTTTTTGCCTTTGGGCATGTCCACCACATATGATAATATGAACCTGGTGTCTCTTTACAGGTCCAACATTTAGCTGATAAGTTTTCGAACATCTTAGCTAACCTTGCTGATGGTAAATGCCATCTATAAAACATTTTGTCTAGATTTTCCTTATAGGCTTTTGACATTGTTAATTTACAGTTTCTATCTCACAATTTCTGCCATTTGTCTAAATACAAGAGGGGGGAGCAGACCTGATGGGCATTTCGGAGACCTGGTTGGGCATGGAAGTGGGGGTTCCCCTTGTTGAAATGTGCCCACCGGGCTTCCGTGCATTTCATCAGCCGAGGGCCCAGGGTAGGGGTGGAGGGGTGGCGGTTATTATTAATGAAGGTCTGGAACCGAGGGACGTCACTGTACCACAGATAACCGGATGTGAGTCCCTCTTTGTGAAGTGGGGTCAGGGGTGCAGGTGGGCTTGCTGATTACGTACCTGACTCCTTGCTGCGTGACAGCAGCCCTGCCCGAGCTGCTGGATGTGATAGCTGGGATGGCGGTTGATACCCCCAGACTTATGGTTATGGGGGATTTCAACCTGCCGTCGGTCGGTGAAACATCAGCGGCGGCTCAGGAGTTCATGGCTTCCATGACGGCCTTGGACCTGACTCAGTTAGTTAATGGTCCCACTCACATTGGGAGAAACACTCTGGATCTGATTTTTGCCTCTGGACAGTGGTTGACTGATCTAGAATTAGGGGATTTAGTCATCAAACCCCTGTCATGGTCAGATCAATCGCTCCTTTGACTTGACTTTCGAACCGCCAACCCACACCGCAGGGAGACGGGACCAACTTGTTGGTTCCGTCCCAGGCACCTGATGGACCCGGAGAGGTTTCTGACGGAGCTTGGGCCATTGCCTGAGGATTTAGCTTATGGCTCGTCTGAAGAACTAGTGGCCGCCTGGGAAAGGGCGGCGGCAGGGGCTTTGGACCGCGTCGTGACTTTGCGGCCTCTGACCCGGCGCTGATCTCGACTGGCTCCTTGGTATTCTGAGGAGCTGAGAGAGATGAAGTGCTGGAAAAGACGCCTAGAGAATGATTGGAGGTCCAGTCGTTCTGAATCTGACCGAACACTAGTAAGTTCCCACATTCAGACCTACCTAGTGGCGATAAGAACGGCAAAACGTGAGTATTTTTCCGCTCTTATTGCATTGGCAGATAACCGCCCAGTGACCCTGTTCAGGGTAACCCGCTCCCTCCTTCATCAGGGAGCGTGGGAGGACCCTTTGCAAGGGCGTGCTGAGTATTTTTGACAATATCTGCACGATAAAATTGCTCAGATCCGGGATGGTCTGGACTTCGATTGGGTAGATTCGGGCGAGATGATGAAAGTAGGTCTTGAAGATATTATCTGGGAAGAGTTCGATACTGTGACTCCCAAGGACATGGACAGGATACTGGGGAGGCTGAATACAACCACATGTTTATTGGACCCGTGTCCCTCCTGGCTGGTACTGGCCACCTGGGAGGTTACACGAGGTTGGCTTCAGGAAATTGTCAATGCTTCTTTGATGGAGGGTGTCTTCCCTACCCCCTTAAAAGAGGCGGTGGTGAGGCCCCTCCTCAAGAAGCCCTCCCTGGGTCCAGCTGTGTTAGCAAACTATCATCCCGTCTCCAACCTTCGTTTTGTGGCGAAGGTTGTTGAGAGTGTGGTGGCGCGACAGCTCCCCCAGTAACTGGATGAAACTGTCTATCTAGACCCGTTCCAGTCCGACTTCAGGCCTGGCTACAGCACGGGGACGGCATTGGTCGCATTGGTAGATGATCTCTGGAGGGCTCGGGACATGGGTTGTTCCTCTGTCCTGGTCCTATTAGATCATGCTACCTTGCTGCGACAGCTGGGGGGTTTAGAAGTGGGGGGCACCGTTTTCCGGTGGTTCTCCTCCTATCTTTCTGACTGGTCGCAGACGGTGTTGGCAGGAGGGCAGAGATCAGCCGCGAGGCGCCTCATGTGTGGGGTGCCACAGGGGTCGGTTCTCTCGCCTCTTCTGTTCAAGATCTACATGAAGCCGCTAGGTGAGATCATCCGTGGCTTTGGGGTGCAATGTCATCTGTATGCTGATGATACTCAGCTGTACATTTCCACCCGTAACCACCCCAACGAAGCCGTTGAAGTGATGTCCCGGTGTTTGGAGGCCATGCGGGTCTGGATGGGGAAGAACAGGCTTCGACTCAACCCCTCCAAGACTGAGTGGCTGTGGATGCCGGCATCCCGGTACAGCCAGCTGACTCTATCGCTGGGGGTGAGTCGTAGGCCCCCGTGGAGAGGGTTCGCAACTTAGGCGTCCTCCTGGATGTACGGCTGTTCTTAAAAAAGCATATGACGGCCGTCGCCAGGGGAGCTTTTTATTAGGTTCACCTGATATGCCAGTTGTGTCCCTTCCTAGACCAGGTCTCCCCATGCACGGTCACTCACGCCTTCGTCACTTCCCGCCTGGACTACTGTAATGCTCTCTACATGGGGCTCTCCTTGAAGAGCACCCGGAATGCTCACCTGGTCCAGAATGCGGCTGCGTGGGTAATAGAGGGAGTATCTCGAGGCTCCCATATGACACCTCTCCTGCACAAGCTGCACTGGCTTCCGGTGGTCTTCTGGATATAATTCAAGGTGTTGGTTACGACCTTTAAAGTGCTCCATGGCATAGGACCGGGTTATTTACGGGACCGCCTGCTGCTACCAATAGCCTCCCATCGACCTGTGCACTCCCATAGGGAGGGTCTCCTCAGGGTGCCGTCAGTCAAACAATGTCGACTGGCGGCCCTCAGTGGGAGGGCTTTCTCTGTGGGGGCTCCTGCCCTCTGGAATGAGCTGCCTCTGGGGTTACGTCAACTCCCTGACCTCCGGACCTTTCGACGCGAGCTCAAGACCTTTTTGTTTTATCGCGCAGGGCTGGCTTAATCGTAGTTTTTAATATGGGTTTTATTATAGTTTTAGTCTATTCTCGGCCCAATTGAATTAGTTTTTTAATATGTTTTTAATTTTGGTGGAATTTGTTTTTACTTGGCTATAAACCGCCCTGAGTCATTCGGGAGAAGGGCAGTATATAAATTGAATAAATAAATAAATAAATAATTTTGTTGAGTAACCAAAGTTTTTAACCCATCTTATCATTATTTCTTTCACTTGTGCTTCTTCCATTTTAATACTCAATAAGTAGCTATAAATTTTTTAAATTAATTTTTCATCTGTCCGTAATATTATCTAGTCTAGTTCTGTTGGTTCTTTATAGAAACCATGCATTCTTGCATCTTTCTCATATCTTGATTGTATTTGCACATATGGCCACCATACTAAATTGATCCCCTTGATTGATCAATTCTTGTTTAGATTTGAGTTCCCCTTTATCTTTCAAAATGTCTTTATACCTTACAGTTATTTCCATATTAATCACATTTGAATGAATCAATGCCTCCATCGTGGAGAGCCAGAATGGTATTTTTATATAGTGACTTTCTTTAATTCCCCCCCATACTAACAGTAGTGCATTTCTACCAACGTTCCTTTGAAAATATCCATGTATTTTATTTTTCCCATACCATAAAAAGGCATGCCACCCCAGTTGGAGTTCATCTCCCTCCAAAGTTAATAGTCTTTTATGTCTCAAGTTTATCCATTCTTTTACCCAGACAAGTACCTGGTGGTATAGCTCCCAGTCTGGCAACCCAAGGCCCCCTTTCAGTTTAGTATCTTGTAGCAGCTTCAGTCTTATTCTTGCTTTTTTCCCTTGCCAAATATATTTTAGTATCGTTATGTTTAGTTCTTCCCCCCAAATTTTTTTTCTAATTTTATCGGAATTGTTTGGAATAAGAATAACAGTCTCAGCAGAATGTTCATTTTTATTGTAGGTATCCTTCTTATCAACGATAGCTGCAGGTTTTTCCATTTCTCCAAATCTAATTTAATTTGTTGTAACAGTTTCATATAATTATCTTCTTTTATAATTGCACATCTTGCTGTTAACTGAATTCCTAAATATTTGACTTTCTTAAATATCTGAATATCTATCTTTTCCACCAATTTTTTTTGTTTCTCTGTGACATTTTAAACTAGTATTTTAGTTTTCTCTTTATTCATTTTCAGTCTTGCAACTTCACCATACTCAGCTATTATTTTCATTAACTTGGGTTCAGATTCTTGTGGTTTGTCTAAAATAAATGCCAGTTTATCTGCAAATGCCAGTAGCTTACATTTTACTGTTTTTATTTCCATTCCTTTTATTTCTGAATCTTGTCTAACATTTCTATTCAGTACTTCCAATGTTAATATAAATAGTAAGGGGGACAGCGGACATCCTTGTCTCATGCCTTTTCTTATGTTAAAGTTCTCGGTCATCTCCTCATTAATCATCACTTTTATGGTTTGCTTGGAATATATTGCCTCAATCATGTTAACAAATTTCTTCCCAAAATCTATATATTTTAATTGTAATAACATAAATTGCCAATTTACGTTATCAGATGCTTTCTGTGCATCTAAGAATATCAATGTCATTTGTTTTTCAGGATCCAGCATGTTCAAAATAATTCTCATATTATTCTTAATTTGCCTTTTAGGTAAAAATCCATTCTGGTCTGAGTGTATAAATTCATTCAGGAATCTTTTTAATCTTTCTGCAATTATTGAGGTATATATTTTGTAGTCTGCATTTAATAGTGATATTGGCCTATAATTTTTTATCTCCATTAAATCTGATTTTTCTTTTGGTATTAGAGTTATATTTGCTTCCATCCAGGTGTTTGGAATTTTGACCTCTAACAGTACTTCATTATAAACTTCCAACATTGGCAGACCCAAAGTATCTTGTAAACATTTATAAAGTTCTGCCGGTAGTCCATCTGGTCCTGGTGTTTTATTATTTTTTTGTCTCTTGATTGCCTCAGTTCCATCGATGTTATCTTTTCATTTAGCATAACCTTCACTGTTTCAGGTAATTCGGGTAATTTCTCTAAATATTATTTTATTTTTTCTTCTGACACCTGCTCTTGATTATATAGTTTTTCATAGTAATTCTGGATTATTTTCTTTTTAGTTTCATTTTAATAATGAAGGATTCCCTTTTCATCTAATAGACAGTGTATCAATTTCTCTTCTTTCTCCTTTTTCAATTTATATGCTTACTATCTTCCTGGTTTGTTGGCATATTCAGAGTAGTTTTGTTTTGCTCTTTTAATCTTTTGTGCTAAATCGAGTTTATGTTTTATCAGTTCCATTTATTTATTTTTAATTTCTTTTTTGCAGTTCTTTCTGTAACTCTGTTTCCAGTCTTTTTTGTTCTTCTGCTAATCTCTTTTGTGTTTGCCTCTTTTCCTTGTTCTTTTTTGCTGTATAGCTGATCACTAATGCCCGGATATCTGCTTTTGCTGTATCCCATACATTTTGTAGTGAAATTTCTTCTTTTTTATTCTCCTTGAAAAATAGTCCATTTCTTTCTCCATTATTTGTATAAACTCTTTATCATTTTTTTTTTATAGAGCAAAATTTTTTTATTTTCCATAATAATTCCCACAATTTGACCAGTGTACAATACAATCACTTATCCAACGATCAGTCCTATACTCAAATTATACTCAATCAGGGCTGCTCGACTGCCGCTCCCCCCTTTAATCCTTTCTTCCCTTCTCACCCTTCTTAAACTTTCCCCACCACCTTCTCCTCGCTTTCCTACTTCCCCTCCTCTTTCCCACTTCTCACTACCATCCTTTCTAACCCTCTATCTTCTCCTTCTTCTCCTCCCTATCCTTTCTTCTCCTCCTTCTTTCCTCCCTACCCACCTGTCTACCTACTTTCTTCCTTCTTTACTCCTCTTTTCCTTACCCTTTCCTTGAGTGTTTGCCGAGCAGTCCCGACATTACACCATTCAACTTGTTTAATTCTACCATTATTCCTGTACAATGGCAACCAATCAATTTATAGTCTTCCCTTTCCCCCGAGACTTCCCACAACAGAATACAGGGTATTGTAACTAACAAACATAATCTAAAATATAACATAAAACATATTCCATCTCACACCATCACACTATCAATTCCCTTCTCTCTTAAACTAATACATACCAATTCCTAACTTCACTCAAAACTAATTGATATTTTTAATCTGATACTTATTTTGAATATAATCAATCCACTTCCTCCATTCCAAAATATATTTTTCTTGTGTACAGTCTTTCAAGTAGGCAGAAATTTTTGCCATTTCTGCTAAATTTGATACTTTACTAATCCATTCTCCAATTGTAGGTAAGTCTTCTTTCTTCCAATATTGTGCAATCAATAGTCTTGCAGCAGTTATTAAATTCAGAATCAGTTTTGTCTCTATAACAGTGCAATCTGAAATTATTCCTAATAAAAAGAACTGTGGAACAAACTTGATCTTCTTTTTCAAAATGTTCTGCATAATCTACCATATTTTAATCCAAAAGGCTTTAACTTTTTTGCAAGTCCACCATATATGATAATAGGTAGCATCCTCACAATCACATCTCCAACATTTTGCTTTCACATTTGGATACATACATGATGTGTTTTTTTTCACATTTGGATATAAACTCTTTATCATTTAATATAGCTTGATTCAACATCCATCTCACTTTTTTCCTTTGACCTTTCCATTTTATTTTCTTTTTTTTTTAATTGAAAAAGTTTTAACAAACAAAAACATTTTTCCCCCACCCCCTCCACAAGACCCCCTTCCCCACTCCCTTCCCCCGGCTTCCCGGGTCAATCACAAGGTATTGTTATACATAAACCAAACATAAGAGTAAAATTTCCCCTTCTAATCCAATTAACCTAATCCAAATCTTTTCATTTCCCAACCCCCCCATTACATAAAATAATACTTCCTAATTATTCAAAGGCAAGCTGATATTTCTTAATCTGATATCTGTTTTGTAAATAATCAATCCATTTTTTCCATTCAATTAAATATCTTTCCTGCGTATTGTCTTTCAAAAAAGCTGAGATTTTAGCCATCTCAGCCAAATTAGTAACTTTCAATATCCATTCTTTTATTGTAGGTAACTCTTTTTCCTTCCAATATTGTCCAATCAACAGCCTTGCTGCTGTTATTAAATTTAGAATCAATTTAGTCTCAATCCCTGTACAATCCGTTATAATTCCCAAAAGGAAAAATTGAGTCAGGAACTTTATCTTCTTCTTCAGGACATTTTGAATAATCCACCAAATTCTTATCCAAAAGGCCTTAATTTTCTTGCAAGTCCACCAAATATGAAAATATGTAGCGTCATCACAGTCACACCTCCAACATTTCGCTTGGATATCAGGATACATACATGATAATTTTTTGGGATCTAAGTGCCATCTATAAAACATCTTATAAAAATTTTCCCTTAAATTCTGTGCTTGTGTAAACTTAACATTTCTAACCCAGATTTTCTCCCATGTTTCCAACATTATTGGTTCCTGAATATTCTGTGCCCATTTTATCATATAGTCCTTTACCAAATCCTTTTCCGAATCTATTTCAAGCAACACATTATACAATCTCTTTATATGCTCCTGGGTCTGATTTCTAATTTGCTTTGTTAAATTTTCCTCCCTTTGCATTATACCAATTTTTTGATCTTCTTTCCATCTAGCACTTAGTTGCCCATATTGAAACCAAGTATAATTCCTCCCTTCTTCATTTAATACCTGTAATGATTTTAATTGCAATCTACCTCCTTCAGCATACAAAAGTTCTTTATAAGTAATCATTTCCTGTTTCTGTTCTATATTTATATTCTCAATTGCATGTCTAGGGCTCGCCCATATAGGAATCTTATAGTCTAGTTTATAAGAATATTTTTTTCAGACCCGCAAAAGAGCACTTCTCAACACATGATTCTTAAAAGCCCTATCCACTTTTTTTTCATAAAATAAATACGCATGCCATCCATATAACAAGTCATAACCTTCTGTATTCAAAATTCTTTCCTCCGTTAAATTAAACCAGTCACTTATTACTGAAAGGGCTACTGCTTCATAATATAGTTTAAAATTAGGCATTTTAAGGCCACCTCTTTCCCGTGAGTCCTGAATTATTTTCATTTTAACCCTCGCCTTTTTACCTTGCCATATAAATTTATTAATCCCAATCTGCCAATCCTCCAAATTTTTATCTTTCTTAATTATTGGTATCATCTGGAACAGAAACAAAAATCTAGGTAACACATTCATTTTGATAGCCGCAATCCTCCCCAATAGCGATAACTGCAATTTTTTCCAGACACTCATATCATTCTGAACTTTTTGCCATAGCAAGTCATAATTATTCTTATAAAGTTTCTTGTTCGATGAACTAATATAAACCACTACGTATTTAACCTTTTTTACCACCTCAAATCCTGTTATTTCTTCTAGTTTTTGTTTCTGTTGTATAGACATATTTTTGATTATCACTTTCGTTTTATTCTGATTTTGTTAAATCCTGATACCTTTCCATATTTATCAATTGTTTCCAACAAAAATCTACTTGAATTTATAGGATTTGTTAAAGTAACCACTACGTCATCTACAAAAGCTCTAACTTTGTACTCATATTGTCTAATTTTAATTCCCTCTATTTTCGTTAACTCTCGTATTTTATCCAGTAATGGTTACAGAGTCAAAACAAACAATAATAGTGATAAAGGACATCCCTGTCTCGTTCCTTTCGCAATCTTAATAACTTTTGTCAAACTACCATTTATTATAATCTGAGCTGTTTGCTCTCCATAAATCGCTTTAATTATTCTAACAAAACAATCTCCAAATTGCATTTTCTCTATTAATTTAAATAAAAAATCCCAATGCAATTGATCAAAGGCCTTCTCCGCATCCAAAAAAATAAGTGCTGCTGAAGTATTCTTCTTTTCCAAATATTCCAATATATTAATAATCTGTCTAACATTATTCCTCATCTGCCTCCCTTTTATAAAACCAGATTGATCAGTATGAATTCTTTGTTGTAAAACTAACATTAATCTATTTGCTACTATTTTAACAAAAATCTTATAATCATTATTTAAAAGTGAGATCGGCCTGTAATTACCGGGTTTAGAGCAATCTTGCTCCTCTTTTGGTATCAGTGAAATCAAAGATGTTTTCCATGACAGGGGTATTCCCCCTCCTAGTTGTATCTGATTAAATAATTCTTTAAGTGGGCCTAGTATTTCATCCTGTAGTTTTTTATAATAACTTGCTGTAAGACAATCTGTACTGGGGGATTTTCCAATTTTTAATTGTTTAATTGCCTCCACTATTTCTCTAGTAGCTATCGGCCGATTCAACTCCTCCCTTTGTTCTAATGTTAGAGTATTAACCTTATAATCTTCCAAATAATCATAAATGTCCCTATTCGATATTTTATCTTTTGCATATAGAGTAGTGTAACATTCTGAGAAGGCCTTTATAATTTTATCCTGTTGATATATCTCTTTACCTTTATATTCTATTTTTTGTATGACACGTGCTTTCTGTTTTTTCCTTAAGTTATATGCCAGCCATCTCCCAGGTTTATTTGCGTTACAGAAGGTATTATGTTTAGCATATTGTGTATTGGTTGCCACCTGATCTGCCATTAACATATTAAATTGACTCTGTAATATTCTTATAGCCTCTTTAAGTTTGTGATCTTGTGGGTTTTGAATTAATAATTGTTGTTTCTTTTGAATTTCTTCTTCCAAGTACCTACGCTGCCTTTGTTTATTATTCCTCTGCCTATTGTCCAAATATATCAATATACCTCTAATAAAAGCTTTACTCGCCTCCCACACAGTTCCTATAGGTGTCCCCTTGTGCATATTAAAATCAAAAAATTCCTTCATCTGTTTCTTACAATGATTTACATTATCCTCATATCTAAACATATTTTCATTCAGCCTCCATGTTCTACCACCTTTTTTCCCTTGTAATAATTCCATCCATACTGGGCTATGGTCAGTTAAACACCTCGGAAATATCTTCATTTTCTTCACCCTAGAAAGCAAGTCATTAGAAATTAAAATAAAGTCAATACGTGAAAAAGATTGATGCCTATTGGAAAAAAAAGTAAAATCTCTCTCATCTGGATTCCGTAACCTCCATATATCTCTAAACTCAAAGTCTTCCATCATTTCAAAGAAGGATTTTGGTAGTTTTGCATGTATAGGTATCTTCTTAGAAGAGGTTCTCTTATCATTTCTTGTATCAATTACTCCATTCCAGTCTCCTAATAAAATAAACGAACTGTAATCCCAGAGGATCAACCTCTCGTGTAACATTTTATAAAACTTTTCTTGTTGCTGATTAGGTGCATAAATACCTATCAGCAAAGTCTTTTTTGCATCTATCACCAGTTCAATAGCAATAAATCTTCCTTGAATATCTGCCTCAATTAACTTAGCTGGTATATCCTTCCTGATATATACAACGATTCCATTTTGCTTCTTATCCAAAGCTGATGCAACAAAATGTTTACCTAATTTTGAGTTTATTAAGTATTTTTGGTCTGATAATTTGATATGTGTCTCTTGCAGGCAAATCACATCATTTTTAAATTGTTTCAAGTAGTGAAATATTTTCCTTCTTTTCTGAGCTGAATTCAAACCATTAACATTCCATGACAAAATTCTATTTGCAATTACTGGCCTCCTGAAGCTTTGAAGCAGACAACAGATGATCCTCCTCCGGTATCTTCTATCTAGCTCCTCCCACAGCTTCCATACTGGGGTCCTAACTTTTACTTTGAAGCTGTTGCTCTTTTTTACACTTAAGAGCTCCTCTTGTCACCCTTTGCTCTTGTGGTTCCTCTGATGCTGGCAGCAATGAAGTCTCTTGGATCACCACGCCTTCTTGGATCTCTTGAAGTTTTTCTATCACTTCTATTTCAACTTTCAAAACTGTAGAAAGAAAATCCTTTGCCTTTAAAACAGTGTCAATTCTATATCTCCTTCCTTGATAAAATACTGTCAGACCAACTGGCACCTCCCATCTGAATTGAATCTGGTGTTTTTTAAGTTCTTGTGTAAAAAAAACAAATTCCTTCCTATCTCTTAACATCTTGGAAGGAATCTCTTTCAGGACTTCAGCTCCTGTTCTCCAATTTTCAAAGTTGTCTGATATGCAACTTGCAAAATCTGATTTCTCATAGTTCTTTTCACAAAATAAACCACAATGTCCCGAGGAAGCTTTCTCTGTCTTGCGATCCAGGAATTAACTCTATATATTTTATCAATTTGGTAAGCTACCTCTTGGGGTTCCACTTCAATAAATTCAGCCAATGCTTCTGATACGATTTTTCTTAGGTCCTCTCCTCTCTGTTCCTGCATACCACGGATTCTAAGAGCTCCTTCCATAAGTTTATATTGCAATATCAAAACCTGATCTTCATTTTGATCCACTTTTTTCTGAACACCTTGCATTTTGTCTTCTAAGTGCTTATTTGACTGAGAGATCTGTTGCATCTCTTCTTCCAATCTCTCAATTTTTTTACTCAAACCTTGAACAGCCATCATAATATCTTCTCTTATTTTTGCATTAAAATTTTCCATCATCTCTTTTTGCCTATCGTCAGAAAGTTTTAATTGTTCTTTCAATATATCCTCAAGATTTGCTTCAGATCCCCTTCTTCCAGAAGGCTTTAAAGGTTTAACTGCCATTCTATCTTCAAAAGAATCAAAAATTTAAACTTAAAAACTTTCCTTTACTCCTTTCAGTATAAGAGAGCTCCGTTTATAACAATCCACAAATAATGCTACTTTGTTGTACTAAAAAATTCACTTTCGCTTTCAGACGCCATTTTAAAAGTCAATTAATCAGAGACAAAGAGAAGTTTCAAATTTCAAAAGGGGAAGTCAGTGTACTTGCTGTGTTGTTTCTACTTCAAAGATCGAATGCTTGTGAAATCCCCGTCTGCTTAGAAAATCAATCAATTTGACAAGTCCTTTTGAGCAGAAGTGACTCCTACTCCTTTTTCCTGAAAAAACAGGAGCACATTTGAAGTCGGAGTATAATGAGGTTCGATGGGACTTGAAATCCAGATTCGCTCTTAAGAGCAAACCCCCTGGAGAGATCTACCACTCCCCCACAGCTCTGCACACTCCCTTTTGCCCAAGGGTATGCTAAGTTCAGTGATCAGTGATTTAATACTGTTTCACTGACTTTTACGATCTTCTAACGCGGAGCGCCCTGTTAGAGCACCCTGCAGGAGTGGTGACGTCACTGGAAGCCCTTTCCATTTTATTTTCATTGGATTGTGATCTGCCCATACATTTGTTTCAATTTGTATCTCTTGTACATTTGTTCTTAATTCCGGTGTTATCCATATCATATCTATTCTCAACCATGATTGATGTCTATCTGAGTAAAATGTATATTTGTTTTTCTCTAAGTTCATTTCTGTCCATGTATTTTGAAGTGATAGTTCTTCTATCATTTTAAAGAAGTTCCTAGGGAATGTTTTCCGTGCCTTTTCACCTATTTTCTCACTTCTATAGTCCAGTTTTGTGTCCACATTTGCATTAAAGTCCCCTAACACACAAGTATTTTCATAATCCATTTCAGTTATTTTCATGTGGAGTTTTTTCATAGAATTCTTCTCGTTTATTATTTGGCACATATATTGCTGTCAAAAGTACTTGTTTGTGGTTTATTATTACCTCTACCATCAAAATTCTCCTTCTTCATCTGTGTATATTTGCATGGCATTTATTGTTTTCTTTATGCATAAGACCATCACAGTGGTGGGTTTCAAATAATTCCACCACTGGTTCGCATGGCTTCTGTGCAGGCACACACGTATGGCTTCTGCACATGTGCGTGCACACGGCGTTCGCCATTTATTTATTTATTTATTTATTTATTTTGTCACAACAATATATGTAGGTATCATACAAAAAGATTATATAGTATATGTTGTGTCTTGCCCGCTCTCACAGCAGCCGGGGCCTTCTTATCTGCTCCCGAACACGGAGGAATGTATGCCTCCCGTTCCTAGTCCTGGCTCCATGCCCAGACAAGCTGAAGAGGAGGGGGCACCTCCCGGTCCCAGCCCTGGCTCCATGCCCAAGCAGGCTGCAGAGGAGGGAGCACCCCCCGGCCCCAGCCCTGGCTCCATGCCCAGGCAAACAGAGCAGCTAGACCCCTCCCCCTCCTCCACAGCATGTGAGCCTGAGGAAGGTTTATTTCCAACAGCTGCTGATTGGAGTGACCCTCGCATCAGAAGACTGGATAGGCGGAGGCAACAGAAGGAAGGGAGGGGCAGGCCTTAATGAGTGCTGAGTCATGGAGCCACACCCCATGGCCTATATAAAGGATCTGCTTTCTGGCAGTCTCTGAGTCAGGCAAAGTCGAACTTATCTTGCTGAAGTCACTTTCTGGTCTCCTGCCTGCTCTGAGGACTTTGCTAGGACTTTGGGCAGAGCTGCAGAGGCAAGCCTGATTCGGATTTCCCTGACCCGGCCGTCAGCGGAGGAGTGAGACACGACAGTATATAAACACATATATGAGTAAATATAAGGAGGTATAAGCATATATATATATAGAAAGAAGAAAAGAAAAACAATAGGACAGGAACGATAGGCACGTTTGTGCGCTTATGCACGCCCCTTATGGTCCTCTTAGGAATGGGGTGAGGTCAATTGTAGAAAGTTTTTGGTTAAAGCTTTTAGGATTATGAGAAGAGACCACAGAGTCAGGTAAAGTATTCCAAGTACTGATGATTCTGTTACAGAAGTCATATTTTCTGCAATCTAGATTAATCTAGATTGTGGCAATGCTCAACCGAGCAGCCTTTCGGGGTATGCATGCCTCCATCTCTGCTCTCTGGGCAGCAGCTGCTTTTCTCCGCACTGCTGGGAGAGCGTCTTGTGCCATTTACCACCTGTGAGCCGCCACTTTCCTCTTAAATCCCATCCGGAAAGCCATTCAACATGTGTCGTGTCCCACTCCTCCGCTGACAGCCGGGTCAGGGAAATCCGAATCAGGCTTGCCTCTGCAGCTCTGCCCAAAGTCCTAGCAAAGTCCTCAGAGCAGGCAGGAGACCAGAAAGTGACTTCAGCAAGATAAGTTCGACTTTGCCTGACTCAGAGACTGCCAGAAAGCAGATCCTTTATATAGGCCATGGGGTGTGGCTCCATGACTCAGCACTCATTAAGGCCTGCCCCTCCCTTCCTTCTGTTGCCTCCGCCTATCCAGTCTTCTGATGCGAGGGTCACTCCAATCAGCAGCTGTTGAAAATAAACTTTCCTCAGGCTCACATGCTGTGGAGGAGGGGGAGGGGTTTAGCTGCTCCGTTTGCCTGGGCATGGAGCCAAGGCTGGGGCCGGGGGGTGCTCCCTCCTCTGCAGCCTGCTTGGGCATGGAGCCAGGGCTGGGGCCGGGAGATGCCCCCTCCTCAGCCTGTCTGGGCATGGAGCCAGGGCTGGGGCCGGGAGGACATTCTTCAGCGTTCGGAAGCAGATAAGCAGACCCCGGCTGCGGTGAGAGCGGGCAAGACACAACAACATAGCTGCTGCTTCTTTGTGCTGCAGCACTTTCCGGATGGGACTTAGAGGAAAGGGGAGGCTCACAGCTGCTAAATTGCACAAGACACTCTCCTAGCAAAAGCAGCAGTGGAGAGAAGCAGCTGCCAACCTGGAGAGCACATGGAGTGTGTCCGTGAGCAACCGAGGCTCGTCAAGGGACTGAAGAAGCAAGTATCTCTGCTACAGCTCTTTCCAGATGTGACTCCTTACAGGTAAGAAGAACCATCTGGTCCATTCCCAAACTGTTTTGGCCCTCCTGTGCCCTCCCTCGTGGCCCTTTGGCCTAGCGCGGCAGGCTGCAGGCTGAATAAATTGCTTCAGCCTGGGAGGGGGCGGCGGCATAGTTTGAGGCCAGAGGGGAGGGTGGCATGCAGGCGGAGGCCCAGGGCAAGGTCAGAGCAGGGGAATGGCGCATTTCCTGACCCGAGGCAAAGGGGGAGTGGGCAGCATGTGGGCAGAAGGATGGGGATTGGCGAGACCAGGCCTGAAAGTTTGAAGTATCCAGCCAGTCCAAGACGCCCCCCCCCAAAAGGAAGAATAAAAAACAAACAAACAAGAGAAATCATTCACTTGGTCTCAAAACAAATCCAAGCTATTTCTCTTCTTCATTTTGCAAGCTCAATTTGTAATCCATGATAGTTCAAAGCATAGATCAAAGCCTTTCAATATTTTCATCCTGTATCTCCAAACTTTCAAAGTAAGCAATCTGCAGGCATTATTTTGTTTCAAACTCCTTTCTAAAAATAACCACCCTAGGCTCAGGCTGTAAGACTTCCGGTTTGGCACCGTAGGTGATGGCGGTGATCTTTACGATCACCAACCTCTGGATTTTGTGGAATCGCTAGGACAGCTTAAATCTGCTGTCCAGCGGTTCGAAAAACCCTCTCTTCGGGAGAAGGAGAAGGGGTGAGCTGAGGGCAGAGGTTGAATTTCCCTAAAGCCCCTGAGAAAAAAGGGGTTTGAAGGGTTAAGTTCCCTCCAGTAACCCGAAGTGCTCCAGATCCGAGGATTCTTCTGCTTTGGCGGAACCAATCACCACGACCAAACGCCGAGATTTATTTTGGACAATAAAGGATTATACCGGACAGAATGAAAGTGGGATAACTTTATGCAAGTAGCCAAGCCAATTCCCCGATACTTTGTAACAAGTTGGAAAACAGCAAGAAAATGGAGGCGAATTGTTAACAAGTTAACGAGTGGAAAGCGAAAGTGATACTTTCAGTGTTTGCCGTCTGCAGTTGGTAATTTGCATGTTACTTGCTGCTTTTACTCTTTAACTCTTTGCTGCCTAGAATCTAGGAGATTTTTAAATACTGCTTTAAAAGACTGTGTTTTTCAGAAGTTAAGAAGATTTAAAGTGAATATTAAGTTGGAAATAAATAAATAATTTTATAGAAGATGGCAGCCAAACAATTAAAGTCTACTGTAACAAAGGGCTCTGGAATCTCTCAGCTGGTGCCTCTCCAGCTCATACAGTGGAGACTAGAACATTGAACTTAGAGGCGGTACAAGAGAATTTAAAGACTTTATGCAAGAAAATTTAAAGTAATAACTGATGAGATGTCTGAAATGAAAGAGCAGATATCAGAAATTCAAATGGGAAATAAAGAAGTTAAGGAAGGATTTGTAATTGCAGTACAAAGTTTGGCAAATAATGTGATTTTATTGAAGAGGAGGTTGAAGAAATTAAGCAACATAATTCAAAATTAGATAATAAAATGGCTGAATTTCAAAGTAAAATGGAAAAACAGATGATGAAATAGTTTTGATACAATACAGAAATATGGAATTTGCTCTAAGAATTCGTGGTCTGAAAGAGAATAAAGAAGAGGATTTAAGGAAATTTTTCTGAAGTATTTGCTGAGATATTAGCAGCTCGTCCAGCAGATGTGGCTTATCAAATTGATAAAATATATCGTGAATTCTTGGATAGCAAGGCAAAAAAAGTTGCCAAGGGATGTTTTTATTTATTTTACAAATAGAACAGTGAGATATCAGATTTTGCAAGCCTCATATAAGGGGGAGAAGATTCAGATTGGTGGTCAGGATATCTTAATATTTAAGGAAAATCCACCAAAATGTTAAGGGCTAGAAAGGAATTTGCCTTCCTGGTGAATGAACTTAAAAAACGTCAGATTGAATATAGATGGGATATTCCAACTGGTATAATAGTATATTATGCAGGAAAGTACATCGCCTCAATACAGTTGGAAAAGCAGAGAATTTTATGTTGAGGCATTAAAAGTTGGAAGTCTTTCTCCACTGGATGCTAGAAGAAAGGAGACTGAAGTGAAGGAAAGAGAAGTGAAGCAGGTTCAAGAACAGATTGCGATGGAAGAAGATTTATTACAAGTGTTGGAAATACCTATGACGGGTCCAGATTCAAAAGAACAAAGGCTGACAAGAGCTGCTGCTAAACGCAAGGAACAAGAGATGAAGGCACAACAACAACTGGCAACTACTACAACGGAAACAGTGGAGGAGCAAGGCCTAAAGCAAAATGTGATTTGCGGCTAGTGTTCCAAAAGTTTCCTTTGGCCGATAATGGCAATTAAACTATTATCTTGGAATGTTAATGGTTTGAATTCACCGCAGAAGAGAAGGAAAGTATTTCATTATTTGAAACAATTTAAAAATGACATTACTTGTTTACAAGAAACACATATTAGATCTTTAGACCAGAAATATTTGATAAATTCAAAACTGGGAGTACATTTTGTTGCCTCCTCTTTGGAGAAAAAATGGTTTAGTTATATATATAAAGAAGGATATATCAGCAAAATTAATTGAGGTGGATAAGCAAGGAAGATACATTGCTATTGAACTCTTGTTGGAGGAAAGAAGACATTATTAATAGGAGTTTATGCTCCGAATCAACAACAAGAAAATTTTTTCAAGTTTTTACATAAAAGAATAGTATTTTGGGATTATAAATCATATATATTAATGGGTGATTGGAATGGTGTGTTGGATACTCAAAAAGACAAAAAAAGCTTAAGGAAGATATCAAGCGAAATTACCAAAGGCTTTTTGAAATGATGGAGGACTTGGAATTAAGAGATATTTGGAGAGAACATAATACAGAAGAGAGGATTTTACCTTCTTTTCTGATAGGCACCAATCATTTTCGAGGATTGATTTTATTTTGATTACTAATGATTTGTATTCTAGAGTGAAGAAGACGAAGATTTGTTCAAGAACTTTATCTGATCATAGTCCAGTTTGGATTGAATTTGATCGGGAAAAGGAGGCTAGGAGATCATGGAGGTTGAATGAGAATTTGTTTAAATATGAACAAAATGTAAATGAATGTAAAAACAAATGAAAGAATTTTTATTATGAATATGAAAAAGAGACATCTATAGAGATGATTTGGGACTCCAGTAAGGCTTATATGAGAGGAAATCTTATACAAATGAATATTAAATACAAAAATAAATTGCAGAAAAGAAAAGGAACTGGAAGAGGAAATTAAAAGAAAGAACAATTATTGATAAAATAGCCCAGGAAATAGTAAAATAAAAGAATCAATAAATATATTGAGAGGTCAATTTAATATGTTGATGGCAGATCAAGTAGCAATTAATTTACAATATGTAAAACATAATACGTTTAATAATGCCAATAAGCCAGGAAGATGGCTTGCCTATTTAATAAGGAAAAACAGAAAATCACGAACGATTGATAAAATAGAATATAGGGGTAAGGAAGTTTATCAAAAGAACTTGATTAAAAAGCATTTTAGAGTATTATAGTAAGTTATATTCTAGGGATATGGTTGATGATACAGAGATAGAAAGATATTTACAACAACAAAATATTTGTGAGCTTACAGAAAATCAAAGAGAAGAATTGAATCAATTAATTACTTCAGAGGAAATTTTCTTAGCAATTAAACAACTTAAAATCGGTAAAGCACCAGGAACAGATGGTTTAACAGCTGTTTATTATAAAATTTACAAAATGAGATGGTTGAACCACTTAAAGAGTTATTTAATAAATTTCAAATGGGAGGAGATGTTCCCCTTCATGGAGGACAGCCTTTATTTCGTTAATACCGAAGGAAGATCGAGATGGTATTAAAGCAGAGAATTATAGGCCTATATCACTTTTAAATACTGATTACAAGATATTTACCAAGATATTGGCTAATAGATTAATGCCAGTGATGAATCAAATAATTCATAATGATCAGTCAGGATTTATTAAGGGTAGGCAGATGAGATATAATGTGAGGCAAATCGTAAATTTACTTGAATATTTGGAACGAAACAACCAAGTATCAGCGGCATTCCTTTTTGGATGCTGAAAAAGCTTTTGATAGATTGGATTGGCAGTTTTGTTTAAAGTAATAGAAAAATGCAATTTGGGGATTATTTTATTCGTGCAATTAAAGCAATATATCAGAAGCAAACAGCACAAATAATAGTAAATGGTGGGTTAACAGAAACTTTTAAAATTGAGAAAGGGACGAGACAGGGATGTCCCTTGTCCCCATTACTTTTATTTTAACTTTAGAAATTCTTCTGAATAACATACGCGGTTCCGATCGAATAAACGTAATTAGAGTTAAACATCAAGATTATAGATTAAGAGCTTTTGCAGATGACCTGGTTGTTACTGTATCTCAACCAATATACTCAGTAACTGGTTTAAAAGATATAATTGGTCAGTATGGTAAAGTATCTGGATTTAAGGTCAATCAGCAAAAGACAAAGATGATAACTAAAAATATGGATATACAACAAAAGAAGAGTTAGAAAGAACTTCAGGTTTTGAAATCGTTAAAAAGGTTAAATATTTAGGAATATATGTTACAGCTTCAAATGTTAAATTATACAAAAATAATTATGAGGTATTGTGGCAGAAGGTATGGAAAGAAATGGAGAGTTGGAAGAAGTTACAACTATCTTTGCTGGGAAGAATAGCGGCTATAAAATGAATGTTTTGCCCAGGTTTTTGTTTTGTTTCAAATGATACCGGTGTTTAAGAATGATATTAAATTACAGGAATGGCAAAAGGGATTAGTAAATTTGTATGGATGGGCAAAAACCAAGAATAAAATTAAAAGTAATGCAGGATATAAGGAAAGGGGGTCTTAAAATGCCTAATTTAAAATTGTATTATGAAGCAGTTGTTTTATCATTAATTACTGATTGGATTAATTTAACTGAGGAAAGAGTTCTGAATATAGAAGGTTATGGTTTGTTATATGGGTGGCATGCCTATTTATTATATGATAAGAAAGTTGATAAAATATTTAAAAATAATATAATTAGAAATGCATTATTGAGGGTTTGGAGGAAATATCAATACAAATTAGATGGAAAGATTCCAATATGGGCAAACCCGAGACACATGATAGAAAATATAAATATATATCAAAAGATGGAGGTAGTTACTTATAAAGAACTTCTTTGTATGGAAAAGGGGGAGTTACAATTAAAATCTAGAGAAAAGATGGGGGAAGAAGGGAAAAATTATACATGGTTCCAATATGGACAACTACAAGCTAGATGGAAATTAGATCAAAAAATAGGTGTTAAGCAAATTGAGGATAATTTGTTAAAACAAATGAGAGATCAAGGTCAACAGCATATTAAGAGGTTGTATAATGTATTAGTAGAAATAGATTCAGAGACTGATTTGGTTAAGGATTGTATGATTAAGTGGGCACAAAATTTTCAGCAACCAATAATGTTGGAAACTTGGGAAAGAATTTGGGTGAGGAATGTTAAATTTACACAAGCGCAAAATATGAGAGAAAATATTTATAAGATGTTTTATAGATGGCATTTAGACCCCCAAAAATTGTCATGTATGTATCCTAATGTACAGGCTAAATGCTGGAGATGTGATTGTGAAGATGCTACTTATTATCATATATGGTGGACTTGCAAAAAAGTCAAAGCATTTTGGATTAAAGTATGGTGGATCATGCAGAATATTTTGAAAAGAAGATTAAGTTTACCCCGCAGTTCTTTTTACTAGGAATAATTATGGATTGTACAGCTATAGAGACTAAATTGATTCTGAACTTAATAACAGCCGCAAGACTTTTGATTGCTCAATATTGGAAGAAAGAAGAATTACCTACAATTGAAGAATGGACTCTTAAAGTATCAAATCTGGCAGAAATGGCAAAATCTCTGCTTACTTGAAAGACTATACACAAGAAAAATATATTTTAGAATGGAAAATGTGGATTGATTATATTCAAAATAAGTATCAGATAAAAAAATATCAAATAGCATATGAGTAAATTTAGGAAATAATTTGTATTAGATATATTTTTGAAGGAGAGGGGAATTGAGAGTGTGAATAAGCGTGGAGAGACTAGAGATTATAATTTAGGAATTATTTTAGATTATGATTGTTAGTTTTGATACCCTGCATTTTGTTCTGGGAAGTCGGGGTGGGGTGGGGGTAAAGGGAAGGGAATTGGGGGTTGAGGTTAGTGATGGAGTGATGGTTAATGTACAGGATTATTGAAGATGTATAAATATAATTAATGTAGGGTCGGGTCTGACCAGTTGCCATTTTAGAACGGTGGGGAGGGAAAAAAGAGAGAGTAGGAGGTAGGAAAGAGGAGAAGAGGAAGGAAGAGGGGTAGAAGAGGGAGAAGAGTGTAGGGTGGAGGGAGGAGAGGAGGTAGATAAGAGAAGGAGAGGAAGGTTTGGAAAGTAAAAGAAGGTAGAAGAGGGAAGAAGGTTAAAAAGGGGGGTGGTGACTGGGCAGGCCCGACTAATTGTATATAACTGTACATTGGATGAATTATTTGACAAGATTGTAAAAATAAAACTTTTTTATAAAAAAAAAAGAAAAAAAAGAAGCCTGTTATTAAAACACAGCTGCCTGCAATTACTGCAGGTTCTAGTCCCACCAGGTCCAAGGTTGACTCAGCCTTCCATCCTTTATAAGGTAGGTAAAATGAGGACCCAGATTGTTGGGGGGGCAATAAGTTGACTTTGTAAATATACAAATAGAATGAGACTATTGCCTTACACACTGTAAGCCGCCCTGAGTCTTCGGAGAAGGGCGGGATATAAATGTAAATAAATAAATAACAGACTTCTTCATTCCACTTGTAGTATCCTCTCCAACCATTAAATATGGTGCTTACTTAGTTTTCGATTTTTACTACAGTATTTATTTTGAAGACAAAAAAGACTTTTTAAAGTCCATCCAAACTAATAACCATAAAATCCATTCCAATTTTTTTTAATGTAGGAAAAAAACCCAAAGAGAACCAATCAGGCTTTCCATAAATTTTGACCCATGCCTCTTATTTTTTAAATGCAATCAGGCTTTTTCTGGATCTGTTAAAAGGTTCAAAATCTTAGTCGCTGCTAAGCTTTGGGGAGCAGGAAACGGAACACCCTGCCTCTCTCTTTTGAGTCACATTCTCAAAGAAAAGAAAAGTTCTTGGGGTAAATTCCTCCCAGAGGTTAGAAAAAAGAAAATCTTGCCCAGATCACTCATGCTGCTACTCAGTCCTTTTCAGTCACTTCTTCGATCAGGCTGTCCCAGCTTGTTATGGCCATAATGGCTGTCTTCTTCTCCTGCCTCCAGACCTGCGAGGGATTGCTTTCCTCCTTGGAATCCATGGAGTGTCCCCTCTACTTTGTCATCTCTCCAGGATGACTTCTGCCCCCACTTCCCCGGGAGCCTCCTAATAGGTAGAAGTTGGTTGTATTAGTGGACCCCTGCTAAGTCATTACCATACCGCCACAACATTGTGACAGTTGTTGTGAATCATTACGGTTGGGTTTTTTATATTTAAGTTTTTTTTAAAAAAATATTTTAAATACAAGTAATGCAAATGATACAAACATATACATACACATCTAAATACAAAAAAAGAAAAAGAAAAAAAATACAAATAATACAATGCAGAGACCATTTCCCTCCCCCTTATATTTCTTCTATAACAGCTTAAAAATATACAATATATTTTAATTGTGCCCTTATCCCCTCCAAAACAGCATATATTCTTGAGTAGGTTTGTTTCCTTTGTCTTCCACCAACACTGATTTTATAAAATCCCCCCATATTTCATTATAATTGTTTGTTTTAATAATCCCTTTTTAAAATGTAATTTCTGTTGTTAATTTATTGTTCGTTGCCATGCTCCAAATTTCATTATACCATTCATTTCTTTGAATATCTCAATTTCTATTTTTTTATTTTTATTTATTTTATTTTGTCACAACAATATATATAGGTATCATACAAAAGATTATATAGTATATAAACATATATATAAGTAAATATTAGGAGGTATAACATATATATATATATATATATATATATATATATATATATATATATATATATATATATATATATATATATATATATATATATATATATATATATATATATGTTTTCTGAGGTTTTCACGGGTGTTTGTATGTAGGTCTTTGGTTGTTCGGGTTTTCTCCCGTGTAAAATTGGAAATGTCTTGGCAACGTTTCGACGAAGTCTCATTCGTCATCTTCAGGCTTCAGCTTCGTGCTCCCAGTTTTTGGTTAAAGCTTTTGGGATTATGGGAAGAGACCACAGAGTCAGGTAAAGTGTTCCAAGCACTGATGATTCTGTTACAGAAGTCATATTTTCTGCAATCTAGATTAAAGTGGTTAACATTAAGTTTAAATCTATTGGTTGCTCTTGTATTATTGCAATTAAAGCTGAAGTAGTCTTTGACAGGAAGGATATTACAATAGATGATTCTATGAGTTAAACTTAGGTCTTGTCGAAGGCGACGGAGTTCCAAGTTTTCTAAGACTAGGATTTCAAGTCTGGCGGGGTAAGGTATTTTGTTGTTTTCAGAGGAATGGAGAACTCTTCTTGTAAAATATTTCTGGACACATTCAATTGTATTGATGTCAGAAATGTGGTAAGGGTTCCAGACAGGTGAGCTGTATTCTAGAATTGGTCTAGCAAATGTTTTATATGCTCTGGTTAGTAGTGTAGTGTTTTTGGAAAAGAAGCTACGCAAGATTAGGTTTACAACTCTTAGAGCCTTTTTTGCTATGTAGTTGCAGTTGGGTTTTGGCACTTAGATCATTTGATATGAAAACTCCAAGGTCTTTAACTGGGTGGGGGTCATGTGTAAGGTAATGTCCATCAAGTATGTACTTAGTGTTTGGATTCTTTTTTCCAATATATAAGACTGAGCATTTGCTGGTTGAGATTTGGAGTTGCCAAGTTTTAGACCAAGCGGTTAGATGATCAAGGTCTTTTTGAATGGCAGATGTAGTGTTAAATAGTTTGACATCATCAGCAAAGAGAACACAATTACTCGAGATATGGTCACAAAGATCATTAATGTATAGTATGAAGAGTGTTGGTCCAAGAACGCTGCCTTGAGGAACGCCATTCTTGACAGGAACAGGATTTAATATAACAACAGAGTTGGAAGGGACCTTGGAAGCCTTCTAGTCCAAGCCCCTGCCCAGGCAGGAAACCCTACACCATCTCAGTCAGATGGTTATCCAACATTTTCTTAAAAATTTCCAGTGTTGGAGCATTCACAACTTCTGCAGGCAAGTTGTTCCACTTATTAATTGTTCTAACTGTCAGGAAATTTCTCCTCAGTTCTAAGTTGCTTCTTTCTTTGATCAGTTTCCACCCATTGCTTCTTGTTCTACCCTCAGGTGCTTTGGAGAACAGCCGACTCCCTCTTCTTTGTGGCAGCCGCTGAGATATTGGAACACTGTTATCATGTCTCCCCTAGTCCTTCTTTTTATTAAACTAGACATACCCAGTTCCTGCAACCGTTCTTCATATGTTTTAGCCTCCAGTCCCCTAATCATCTTTGTTGCTCTTCTCTGCACTCTTTCTAGAGTCTCAACATCTTTTTTACATCGTGGCGACCAAAACTGGATGCAATATTCCAAGTGTGGCCTTACCAAGGCATTATAAAGTGGCACTAACACTTCACGTGATCTTGATTCTATCCATCTGTTTATGCAGCCCAGAACTGTGTTGGCTTTTTTAGCAGCTGCTGCACACTGCTGGCTCATATCTAAATGGTTATCCACTAGGACTCCAAGATCCCTCTCACAGGTACTACTATTGAGCAAGGTACCACATATAACCTTAAATTTCTGGGTTCTATCATATCGCAAGATCTCAAATGGACAGCTAACATCAAAAACATCATTAAAAAAGGACAACAAAGAATGTTCTTTCTGCGCCAACTCAGTAAGCTCAAACTGCCCAAGGAGCTGCTGATCCAATTCTACAGAGGAATTATTGAGTCTGTCATTTGCACCTCTATAACTGTCTGGTTCGGATCTGCAACCCAACAAGAAATACACAGACTTCAGAGGATAATTAGAACTGCAGAAAAAATAATTGCTACCAACTTGCCTTCCATTGAGGACCTGTATACTGCACGAATCAAGAAGAGGGCCGTGAAAATATTTGCAGATCCCTCGCATCCTGGACATAAACTGTTTCAACTCCTACCCTCAAAACGACGCTATAGAGCACTGCACACCAGAACAACTAGACACAAGAACAGTTTTTTCCTGAAGGCCATCACTCTGCTAAACAAATAATTCCCTCAACACTGTCAGACTATTTACTGAATCTGCACTACTATTAATCATTTCATAGTTCCCATCGCCAATCTCTTTCCACTTATGACTGTATGACTATAACTTGTTGCTGGCAATCCTTATGATTTATATTGATATATTGATCATCAATTGTGTTGTAAATGTTGTACCTTGATGAACGTATCTTTTCTTTTATGTACACTGAGAGCATATGCACCAAGACAAATTCCTTGTGTGTCCAATCACACTTGGCCAATAAAAATTCTATTTCTATTTCTATTTCTATACGGTACCTGTTCATTTTGGTTTTTTTGCCTAAATGTAGAACCTTACTTTTTTCACTGTTGAATTTCATTTTGTTAGATAGCGCCCAATGTTCAAGTCTGTCAAGATCTTTCTGTAACTTGAGCCTATCTTCTGGAGTGTTGGCTATTCCTGCCAGCTTGGTGTCATCTGCAAATTTGATGAGTTTCCCATCTATCCCCTCGTCCAAGTCATTGATGAAGATGTTGAAGAGTACTGGGCCTAAAACAGAGCCTTGGGGTACTCCACTGCATATTTCCCTCCATGTGGATGTAGTTCCGTTGAGGACTACACGTTGAGTGCGGTTGGTCAGCCAGTTACGAATCCATCTGGTGGTGGTGCTGTCTAACCCATATTTTTCTACTTTATCTAGTAGTACATTATGGTCTACTTTATCAAATACTTTACTGAAGTCCAAGTAAATTATATCGACAGCATTCCTCTGGTCTACTAATTTTGTCATTTTGTCAAAGACTGCACTAAGATTAGTCTGGCATGATCTGTTTTTGACAAACCCATGTTGGCTTTTGGTTTGATAGAGCATTGCCAGTTTTGACTACTTGTTGTCTGTTAGACAGAAAAGCAGATATCCATTTGTGAAGGGGTCCTGAAATGCCATAAGATTTTAGTTTTAGGAGAAGTTTATCGTGTACTACTGAGTATTTCGTCCCCAGTATTTAGCCATCACTAATCTAGCTACCATTATCAAATTTACAATCATTTCTTTTTTTGTTTCATTTATATCCCGTTGTTCCACCAGCAACAATAATGCAATTTTTAGTGACATATCTAAATTTATATTCAAAAGTGCTCTAATTTCTTAAACACCATGTCCCATATTTTTTGTGCTATCACAATTCCACCACATGTGTTTATATGTTCAACCTCTTTCTTGCACCTCCAACGTATATTTGTATATTTACCATCTATTTGATTTAGTTTACGTGGGGTTAAATACCATTTCCATATCACTTTATATCCATTTTCTTTAACTCTTAACTGACATATTCTTATATACTCTTCTATTCCAAACATTTTTACAATCGTTATTTATTTCTCCTAAATCTGATTCCCAAATTAATTTTAAAGCTTTTGCCTGCTAATTCAGTTAATATTCTATATATTTTCCCAATTCTTCCTTCACCTGTATTTTCTTCATTCATCTCACATTCTTTTATAATCATTTCAAATTTTAAGGGTCTATCTTTCTCCTCTAATCTTGCTTCCACTTTTATCCATTTCTCTAATTGTATTAAGTTCAATCAATTTACTTTAACATCTGCTAAAATGTTCTTTAGTTGTGTTATATTTTATCTTTTTCTTCCAGTGTTCCCAATTTATATATCTGATTTTCTTTTAGTTTACTAATCCATTCCTTCAATTCAACCCTAGGGAATTTCTCCATTTCCACCACCAGTGTTAAAGAAGAAATTCCTGGCATTAGTTGGTATCTCCATTTATTCCATAATTCTATCAAATTTTTAAAAAGAGATTTTGAATCCTCTTAGCAATTTTTTAAATATCCTTTTAAAACCAATATGTTTCTGCAGGATCACCTATTTCCCTTAATTCTTTCAACTTTATATCTCTCCATATTAAATCTAGTTACTGCTATAATATCTGGGACCACCTTTAATTGATAAATAATTTTTAACATTTGGAAGACTCAGCCCACCCTTTTTTAATGGTTTATACCAGGGGTGAAATCTAATTTATTTTGCTACCGGTCCTGTGGGCGTGGCCTGGTGGGCGTGGCTTGGTGATCATGTGACAGAGTGGGTGTGGCCAACTTGTAAAATGTGACATTTTGCAACCAAAATTTGGGGCACAATTGTGGTCATAATCTATCTTTCTTTCTTTCTTTCTTCCTTCCTTCCTTCCTTCCTTCTTTCCTCCCTCCCTCTCTTTTTTCTTTCCTTCCTTCCTTCCTTCCTTCCTTCCTTCCTTCCTTCCTTTTTCCTCTTTCTTTCTTTCTTTCTTTCTTTCTTTCTTTCTTTCTCTCTCTCTCTCTTGCCTCTCTCTCTCTCTTCCTCTTTATTTCTCTTTCTCTTTCTCTCTCTCCCTTCCTCTTTCCTTCTCTTTCTGTCTGTCTCTCATTCTCTCTCACACATGTAAACACACACACACACACACACACACACACACAAAACCTGGTCTAAACAGAGCCCTTCCTGGGGAGTTTTCCTGCCGGGGCGCTCCTGGCAGCAGCAACAGTGGCAGTGGCGGCAGCAGCAGAGCTTGCCTGGGCTCCCCCCCCAGTCCCAGAACTGTGCTGCGCCGGGGAGTTCTCCCACGTGGATGCTCCCGGCAGCCCATGATGGGGGGGGGAAGGCAAGTGGGCAGTAGTCAGCCAAAGGCTCCGCAGAATCCAAGCGCAAAAGCCGAGCACACCATGCCCAAAAGGCAAGCGAGTCTTGCAGGTCCCCCCTCAGGCTGAGCACAGTGGGTGTCCCTCCCCCCCCCACTGCCAGCATTGGGTTACCTTATAGATCCTCTCCCTGCAGCCCTGCCATGCTTTCTTTAGTTTCTGCCTTCCGCTTGCCTGCCTTCACACATGGCTGTGGGCTGCAGATTGGTTGGGGGCGTGGCCAGCTAGAGATTGCTACTGGCTCTCCGAACCAGCCCCAATCTCCGCTACCTACTCAGCTGATCCGGTCCGATCCGGTAGCCTTTCACCCCTGGTTTATACCACAATCCTTTTCCTATTCTTGCTCTCTTACCTCCATTACAATACACCTCCAGCAACCTCTGTATTTGCTTTAATTCTTGATCTGAAAATTTAATTGGAATCATCCAAAACAAAAAAATAATTTTTGGTAAAATTTTCATTTTTATCATTGCAATTCTTCCAAACCATGATAATTTTACTTTCATATTTATCTATTTTATCTTTTATATATTTCTTTAACTTCAATCACTGCAGTTGTTAGTAAGATGTTATGAAATAAATTTGGCTTCTCCATTGATTGCTTATCAGAAAGTTGAAAAAGTTGATCATATGATCCCAGGACACTGCAACCATCATAAATACATGCCAGTTGCCAAGTGTCAAAATTTGATCAAGTGACCCTGGAAATAGAGTCATAAGTGTGTAAAGTTATCATAGGTTACTTTTTTCAGTGCTGTTGTAATGCTAAATGATTATTAAACAAATGGCTATAAGTTGAGAACTAACTGTATATAAATTTATCAAAATGAAAGTGACAAAATTACAAATAATTAGTGATCTGAAATTATCAAGGCCTCTCTTAGACATTGAGAGTAGAATTGCAATGCAGTTGGATTCACCTAATACACTGGGTCAGTTGTTAATTAGTTAATTTCACATTTTAACCTAATGCTCTGGTGAACCCAAATGCAGCCTAAGGTTGAGCTGCTTCTACTTGAAACTGTACAGTATGTTTCATAAACATAGGCAATTAGATCAGCATGCTGTGAAACAGCTTGCATCACTTAACTATACTTTTAGTCTCATCAGGATATAAGGTTCATCAAAGCCACTGGGAAAAAGAGTGAACATAGTTCAAGTGTTAACAGATGCAAAATTTGGTTCTGCTAAAAGCTCAAAAAATTAAATGCATCTAGTTGGATTTTCAGCATTTTTGTGATCAAGAACGTAGACAAGGAAGTTTCAAAATCCCATTGAGCCAATACTTATATATTAACCTCTTTAAGATATCCCAATTTGGGAGCTTTTATTCATATTTTTTTCCTTCTTGGCCCTATTTTCTGAATTTCTATCATTTGGGCTCAGTATCTTTTATAATACAGTTTATGATCCAGAGACCTGATTCAACTCCAATTTTTGTCACCATGATGTAAAAAAGATGTTGAGACTCTAGAAAGAGTGCAGAGAAAAGCAACCAAGATGATTAGGGGTCTCAAAGATAAAACATAAAGAACAGTTTCTGGAACTGGATATATATAATCTTATGAAAAGAAGGACTAGGGGTGACATGATATCAGTGTTCCAATATCTCAGGGGCTGCCACAAAGAAGAGGGAGTCAAACTATTCTCCAAAGCACCTGAGAGTAGAACAAGAAGCAATGGGTGGAAACTAATCAAGGAGAGAAGCAAGTTAGAACTAAGGAGAAATTTCCTGACAATTAGAACAATTAATCAGTGGAACAACTTGCCTCCAGAAGTTGTAAATGCTCAACAATGGAAGTTTTTAAGAAGATGTTGGATAACCATTTGTTTGAAGTGGTTTAGGGTTGTCTGCCTAAGCAGGGAGTTGGACTAGAAGATCTCCAAGGTCCCTTCCAACTCTGCTATTCTATTCTATTCTATTCTATTCTATTCTATTCTATTCTATTCTATTCTATTGTATTCTATTCTATTCTATTCTATTCTATTCTATTCTATCTGCTTATGTCACTGAAGGTACTTAGATGTGAAATGTGATAGCAGCCAACCTTGATACCCATATCTGCAGGCCGATAACTTGCTGTCTGATTCAACCCTGTTGATTGCCCTTATCTACATCAGGTTCCCAGAGTTAATCTGTACAGAAAAGCACTGCTAATGTTGGGAATGTCAATTTTATTGCTACAGAAACTAGTAACTTAACTGCCTGCTGCTTGCTAGCTCCAGGTGTTACTTGCGATTGCATATGATATATTTTCAGCAAAGAGCTGTAGACCATATCTGGAGCAGCCACAAATGAGGACTGTTTTTTTTCTCACCTCGCAGAGTCAAAGGATTGATAAACCCTTTCAAAATAAAGGAGACCATTTGCTTTGAGTGGATTTAAGAAGAGTCTTTAAAAGAATGTTTTCTTTGGTTTCCTTACAAAACTCTTAGATGTGCACATTTAATGGATGTTATTAGCCTCCAAATTTGATAAACTCTCCTCCTATTAGATTTAAGCTTTAAAAATTTAGCCAGCATGGAAGTTGAAACACATGTTTGAGAAATGAGGTATAAATGTATGTATTTATAGATATAACATTAACATTCTATATTTTCCCAGTAGACCTGCTTATAGAGGGGTGTATCCTCAATTTTATCTCCAGTATTACAACATTTTAAACATACTTGGTAGCAATTGGTCAGTTCAACAAGATTCCATGATTAGCATGGACTTCCTCTCCCTCTCTCTCTCCCATCCATCCATCCCATGTCTGTATCTGTACATTAAAACTTCAGAAGGGAGGTAGTATATAAGTTGATTGATCTGGTAAAAAAAAGGCATCATTATCTTTTAACTTGCATTTCTCTTCCATAAAGACAACTATATTGATTTGTTCGACACTGTGGTCTCCAGGTTGTTATTGGTAATTGTGATCTTGCTTTGCTCTTAATTTTCTTGAGTAAATAAGGGGTCCTTGAGACCCCTGCGCCTCTGATTAGCCCATAGATTATCTGAAATGATATTTCACACTCCAAGAAACTAAAAAGGTGTTAAAAAGTAGGACATTTTTCAGTAATTTCTGAACAAATCTGGATGCCAAGCACTCTTAGACTATGAAGTTGTCTGTTTATTAATTTTCTCCCACTTGCCTTTTGTTGATCCAGCAGTAGAGTACGATATCATTTAATAAATGATACCATATTCTTTAAAGAGCCTTCAGAACTACTTTGCTCAATTATATTCAGATTCAAGGTCTCCTAAAAATAAAATCACCATGGTTTTCAAATGGCAAGGAATCAGTTGGCATTTAACCATGTTATTCCCAAATCACTATGACAATATGATATGAGAATTTTTATTCACATTAACTCTTAATTTATCAGCATTTTGCAAACTGCAGAATGAATATTTTGGCCAATGCTGATTTTTTTTAATTGCAGTAAAGTGATAAGCATGCTTTGTTTTTGTTTTTGTCATTCCAATTCTACAATATGACGATGCTAAAGCCTTTACAACAAATTGTGACAAGTTCTCAAAGAGATGGGAGTACAGACCATCTTATTTGTCTCTTGAGAAATCTGTATGCGGGTCAAGAAGCAACAGTGAGATCTGGACATGAAACCACTGATTGGTTCAAAATTGAGAAAGGAGTTTGGCAAGTCTGTATACTGTTGTCCTGCTTATTTAACTTATATGCAGAGCACATCTGAGAAAGGTGGGGCTAGATGAATCACAGTTGGAACTAAGATTGTCAGGAGAAATATCAATAACCTCAGATATGCAGATAATACCACTCTAATGGCAGAAAGTGAAGAGGAACTAAAGAGCCTCCTGATGCGGGTGAAGGAAGAGAGGGCAAAAGTTGACTTGAAACTTAACATTAAGAAAACTAAGATTATGTCTCCCAGCCCTCTCAATTCCTGGCAAATAGATGGGGAAGAAATGGAGGTAGTGACAGATTTTATTTTCCTGGGCTCCAAGATCACCACATATGGAGACTACAGCCAAGAAATTGAAAGACACTGGCTCCTGGAGAAGAAATCTAGGGCAAAGTTAGACAGCATATTAAAAAGCAGAAACATCACCCTGCCAACAAAAGTTGTTTTTTTTGTATCAGTTCTTCATGGGAAATGTGTTGTAACACACTAAGGTTAATTACCTTTGGATTTTTTAGCCGGTTATTTATATAAATATGTCACTGCTTTAAAATGGGGAGTTAACTGCTCAAATAAACATTCTTGGGAAGAACAGCCTGATGTTGGATTTCCAGATCTTTAATTCGTGCACACTCATACCCCATCATTAGAAGCAATTCCCTGGAGAAGCCAAGATACTGGAGTTTTTGTGAGATGGTCCTGAACCATCCTGATTTGAAATTATTTTCTATAAGTAGAGTACTCAAATCTGTAGGAAAGAAGTGTAGTTTTACAAAAATGTAACTCCACGCACCTGTTTTGATTTTGGCTAATACTGCCTCCTTCTATATTTGGGATGCAGAGTGCTATCTTGAAATCTGGTCTTAGGAATTTAGGCTATTAGATAAAGAATTTGAAAAAAAATGGAACTTTCTTATTATACATGTTGACTGGTGGCAACCTTATACGAATAGAAAAAATAGATGAGTCAATTCCCACAATGGAAATATGGATGGAAAAAACTGATGGAATTGATAGAGATGGCAAAATTAACTGCTTTAATTAAAAAACTTATTCAGCTTTGTTTCCACCTGAAAACTGCTTCATGACTGAATACTTGAAACAGAATTTTTAAAAAAATCAGTATTGATTAGATTAACGCTCTTGTTATAGAGATGGCTAATAGCAAAGCGTTGAGATTACAATTGTATTTTGTAATCTACTTAACTGAAAAAAGTCAGAAGTCACTGCTTTTTTTCTTTTTCTCTTTTTCTCTGTACCTTGTATCCCTTTCCCTTCTACTTTTTTCTGTTTCTTATAATCTTGCTTCAATTTGTTACAATAAACTTCTAATTTTTTTTTAAAAAAGAATGTATTAGTAGTAGTTGACCGGAAATAACTATATTTTGAAGTAGTCATGAAAGTTGCATAGAGAAAATTATGGCTTTGGAAGGCTTTTAAGAAAGCCGCCTTGATAAATTTGATGAAACAGAATAAAGTTAAACTGATGAAGCAAACGCATGGACTGGGTTCCCATTAATCTGCATATTCCAATATGCAGGTTTCTAAAAAAAAACAATCTTTGGAATGAATATTACCTCTTGTCCAAATTAACAATTCATTTCTCATCATCATTTCCACTGACTTAACTTTTGGTTATTATTAGGACAGGAGTGATATTTTTTCTTTTTATATATATTTTCCAAATTGTACTAATGCCTGTAAACACTTTCAAGTATAAACTTTTGTGTCAAAATTGTTATTTTTATTTCTGAAGGAAAAACATAGTATTATTGTATCAATCAGTTTGACTGACAAGTCATTTACTTCATGACATTATTTGTGGTTGCTTCCATAAGAAAAAGAAATAACTGTTTAGTAAGCAGAAAAAATTACAAATATACTTTTGTTGTAAGAAAGATGAAATATAATGCTGAATCATGATGATAGCTTAATTAAGCAAATTGACCCAATCAACTGCAATCTGTAGTTTTTTTGAACTACAAGTTATTCAATCCAGAAGTTAAAAACAATGAGTTTCAAATACACTCCTATACAGCTGTGCTCATACGTTTACATACCCTTGCAGAATTTATGATTTCCTGGCCATTTCTCAGAGAATATAAATGATAACACAAAAACCTTTCTGTCACTCAGGGTTAGTGTTTAGCTGAAGCCATTTATTATCAATCGACTGTGTTTACTCGTTTGCAATCATAATGACAACAGAAACTACCCAAATGATCCTGATCAAAAGTTTACATACCCTAGTGATTGGGGCCTGATAACATGCACACAGGTTGACACAAAGGGGTATGAATGGCTAATAAAGATACCCCATCCTCACCTGTGATCTGTTTGCATGTAATTAGTGTGTGTATATAAAAGGTCAATGAGTTTCTGGTCTCCTGACAGACCCATACATCCTTCATCCAGTGCTGCACTGATGTTTCTGGATTCTGAGTCATGGGGAAAGTAAAAGAATTGTCAAAGGATCTGTGGGAAAAGGTAGTTGAACTGTATAAAACATGAAAGGGATATAAAAAGATATCCAAGGAATTGAGAATCCCAATCAGCAGTGTTCAAACTTGAATCAAGAAGTGGAAAATGAGGGGTTCTGTTGAACCAAGCCATGGTCAGGTAGACCAACAATACTTGGCCAGGAAAATTGTTTGGGATGCAAAGAAAAACCCACAAAGAACTTTAGGTGAAATGCAGGACTCCCTGGAAACATATGGTGTGGCTGTTGCAAGATGCACAATAAGGAGGCACTTGAAGAAAGATGGGCTGCATGGTCGAGTCACCAGAAGAAAGCCATTACTATGCAAATGCCACAAAGTATCCTGCTTACAATACACCAAACAGCACAGAGACAAGCGTCAAACCTTGTGGCACAAAGTCATATGGAGTGATGAGACCATAAGTGAGCTTTTCGGCCACAACCATAAACGCTACATTTGGAGAGGAGTCAACAAGGTCTGATGAAAAGTACACCATTCGTACTGTGAAACATGGAGGTGGATCACTGATGTTTTGGGGATGTATGAGCTACAAAGGCATAGGACACTTAGTCAGAATAGATAGCACGATGAATGCAGTATGTTATCAAAAGATACTGGAGGACAATTTGCATGTATCAGCCCAGAAGCTGCGCATGGGATGTACTTGAATATTCCAACATGACAATGATCCTAAACATAAGGCCAAGTCGACCTGTCCTTGGCTACAGCAGAATAAAGTGAAGGTTCTGGAGTGGCCATCTCAGTCGCCTGACCTCAATATTGAGCCACTCTGGGGAGATCTCAATCATGCAGTTCATGCAAGACAGCCCAAGAATTTACAGGACCTGGAGGCTTTTTGCCAGGAAGAATGGGCAGCTTTACCATCTGAGAAGATAAAGAGCCTCATCCATACATACCACAAAAGCCCTCAAGCTGTCATTGATGTTAAATGACAGCTTATTAAGACCTGGGGTATGCAAACTTTTGATCAGGGTCGTTTAGGCAGTTTCTGTTGTCATTATGATTGGAAACAAGTAAACACAGTTGATTGATAATAAATGGCTTCAGCCAAGCACTAACCATGAGTGACAGAAAGATTTTCGTGTTATCATTCATATTCTCTTGAGAAATGGCCAGGAAATCATAAATTCTGCCAGGGTATATAAACTTATGAGCACAACTTTATACCATGTTTCCCTGAAAATAAGACCCACCTCAAGAACAAGCTCTAGCCCGAAAATAAGCCTGTGTGTGTGGTAGGGAGTGGAGCTCTTCCCAAGTGTTCTGGCTGCCCTGAAAATACGCAACCATCATTGCATCTTTCATCGGCCAGGTTGTGTATGTATTTGCTGACAACCTTCAAATTGCACTCTTCTCCCTCAGGAAGAGCTCCGCTTCCCAACACACACACACACACACACACACACACACACACATTTACATTTAGTGAAAAGACATGCACAGAAATCAAGAGGCTTCCCCTCCCTCTCTTATCCCATCTGCACTATGCTACTACGTGCTGATTGGAACAAGCCTTCCCCCCTCTCTTCTGCAAAGTAGACACAAAACATGCTACACATTCAACCGGTATATCAAGCCATTATTCTCTCTCCCAAAGGATCCCCTTAAACCAAACCAACCAAGTGAGGGCTGGGATGGATTATCCCTGTCTGCAGCTTTCACCTTACACCCCAAATCTTTGTTGCGGCACACCTTTTATCCCCTCCCTGGCATTCCTGGGGAAGTGTCAAGAATTTCCTGGGCCCGGCTCACAAGAGGTGGGGCAGGACGCTGCAAATCGCTCACCTCCCCCAGCTTATCAATCTATGGGTGACTGTGGATTGCCTTCCTTATTTCCCAGCCAATTTGGTCTCCTTCCTGCCCACTTCTGCTCCCGATGCCTGTCAAGAATTTGGGGTGGGGGTGGGAAACAGAGTCTGGGTGGGGAAGTGGAGGCGCAGAAGGTGAAGGCATCCTCTCCCTTCGTTCACTCTTTTGTTGTTCCTCTTTCACTTGACCGAACATTTCACCCAGATGGAGAAATGATGGAGACTCGAAGCTCTATGTGATTGCCAAGGGGACGATTTGAAAAGAAGTGACTAGGTCTGTTTCAAAGTGTCCCCTTTGCAAGCAGACAAAGCTTGGTCTCCCTCTGGGCAAAAAGTGTGCAGCAGAGTCAGAGGTGATCCCAATGCGCCAGTCACTCCGTATCACTGTCTCACCTTGCCTGCTACCGAAATGAATAAGCACCCATACAGGTTGTAGGGATCGCCTGCCTCCCCCATGCCTTTGCCACTATCTGCTGCCAGTGTGCCGCACAAGCCTCCTGTGAATCAGGCAGCTATGCAGCATGCTCAGCTCACCTGTCTTCTTCCCACCACCTGCCTCCACACTCAGAATTAATGGTATTTGCTCTGTGCCAAGGAGGCCGAGGCAAAGAGCTTGGCCTGTTGCAGCGGCAGGGAAGCAGACAGTGGGATGGAGAGAGCAGGGCCAGCGGTAGCTGCACTCCCACTCCTCTTGGCCCCCACCCTTGCCGACTCCTGCACTTACAAGAAATAAGACCTCCATGGAAATAAGCCTAAGTGCTTATTTTCAAGCCCAAAAGAAAATAAGACTGGGTCTTATTTTCGAGAAAACACGGTTTTCATCTTCACTAATACGGTGTTCTTTAGATAAATTGGACTTAAAGCAAGGGTGAAATGCTACCAGATTGGACCAGATTGGGAGAGTAGGTAGCAGAGATTGGTTCTGGTTCGCCGATCCAGTAGCAATTGCTGGCTGGCCACACCCCCAAACCAGTCCACGGCCCGCAGTCCAGCCTTCGCAAGCTGGACACCGGAACACTGGGAAGGCAGCTCGCCACCTGCTAGCCCTTAGATCACGGGCCGGGGCCCATTCTCCGAGGCCCCGGAGCCGCTGCCTGCCCCAACCGGATCTGGGAATGCACCATTCCCCGACTCTGGCCTTTCCCTGGCCTTTCCCCGCTCTTCCTTCGCCCACTTGCTGCCTGCTCGCTGCCTGTTCGCCCTTCGCCTTTGGTCAGGGCCCAGGGATACCTCATTCCCCTGAGACCCCAGAACCACCCCCTGCTTGCCGTCTGCCTCAACTGGGTTGGGGAATGCACCATTCCCCGACACCAGCCTTGTCCCAGAGGTGCTGCCTACTCTTCCTTCACCACGCAGCGTATACTTACTTTTTTCCAGTTGCTGGCTGCCAGGAAAGGCAAGAGTCCAAAAGTTAGAGTCCCTCTCCTTGAATATGCCACCACCATTGCTGCTTGTTCCATGCACCGGATGCACAAGCACACACCGTTTATTTCATTTATTTATCAGCGACAGGTTGGGTGTGTGCTTGTGCAGCTGGCACATAGAACAAGACGGCATATTCAAGGAGAGCAACTCCGATAACTTTTGGACGTTTGCTTTTCCTGGCAGCCAGTCGCTGGAGGAAAGTAAGTATATGCCGCGTGATGAAGAAAGAGCAGGCAGCGGCTCTGGGACAAGGCTGGTGTCGGAGAATTGTGCATTCCCTGACCCGGTTGAGGAGGCGGCGAGCAGGGGGCAACTCTGGGGCCTCATGGAATTGGGCGTCCCTGGGCCCCGGCCCCTGACCAAAGGCGAAGGGCGAGCAGGTGGCGAGTGGGCGGTGAGTGGGCGGTAGCTCCAGAGAAAGGCCGGAGTTGGGGAATGGTGCATTCCCCGACCCCATTGCCGCAGGTGGCGGCTTCGGGGCCTAGGGGAATGGCGCATCCCTGGGCCCCAGCCCCCAACCCAAGGAGGAGGAAGAACAGGTGGCGAGCGAGTGGCAAGCGGGCAGAGAGGCTGCAGCTGCAGGTATCTTGCAAAAAGGGAAAAGGCAGAATAGAAATTAATTTTTTTCCCCTACTGGGTTCTGTGGGCGTGGCTTGATGGAGGGGTTGTGACTGAGTGGGCCATGCCCACTCAGTCACAGGACACACCCACCCACCAAGCCACACCCACAGAATAAGTAGCAAAATTTTTTAGATTTCAGCCCTGACTTAAAGTCCCATCATTCCTAGCAAACAGATTTATTTGTTAGTAGGACATCATGTGGAAGAGGCTGTTATACATCTGGCTGGGAACAGCCTCATTTGAAAGAATGGGACTAGTATTCATGGAATCATAGAATTAAATAAGAAGTGATCTGCAGTGTTGAACATTTACGCTGATGGATAAAGTAAAGCTGTCCAGCTTCTGAACAGTCCCAGGAAGTGGGGGGTTGGCCTCTCTGTTAGTAATGAGCTATTTCCTCAACATTCCAGCCTAAATATGAAAGAAATTGCTGAGATGGCTAAATTGACCAGAAAAAAAGATGATATTTGTTTATGGTTAATCAGAAATGTCTTAGGAACTTTTGCATAAAAAAGCATTAAAAAAACCTTTGCAGAAAAAAATGTGAACTTATGATTATGGTTTTGATGATTAAACAGGATATATTATAGAAATAAAAGAATTGTGTTATAATCGTAAAGCAGGGGAAATGCTCCCAGTTCAGACCGGATCGCTCGATCTGGTAGCAATGGCGGCAGGTGGTTCGGAGAACCAGTAGCAAAAATCCCTGGCCCTGTCCCCTGCCCCTGCTGAGCTGTGCCATCATCAGAGATTCTTTTTTACTTTTAAAACCATTTGTTCTTCAGCCAAAAAAATGCTTTTAAAAGTTAAAAAAAAGGCCTTTGATGATCGCGCAGCTCAGCTGGGATTGTCAGAACCCTTTAATCTCTTTTTTTTTAACAACCTCTTGAGCCGAAGAGGTTGTAAAAAAAAAGCTTTTAAAAGGCTCCTCTGGCGATCCCAGCTGAGTTGCCTGATCACCAGAACCTTTAACAAACATGTTTTCTACAAGCTCTTCAGCCGAAGAGGTTGTTAAAACAATCCTTTTAAGAGGTTCTGGCGATCAGGCAACTTCAGCTGGGATCTTCAGAGGAGCCTTTTAAAAGCTTTTTTTCCTCTGGCGATCCCAGCTGAGTTGCCTGATCATCACAGGCTTTTAGAATCATTTTTTACAACCTCTTACAACAGCCCCTGCCCATGCCCATCCAATCGTCCGTCCTCACTTGCCTAATTGCTGCTTCTTTCAGGCTTGCTAAACCTTGCTTTGCTTCGGCTGCTGCAATCAGTTGATCAGCTAGCAACTGAATCTGCCTGCAATCCATCTCCTTGGTGAGCAACTCAATCTGCCTTTGCCGGCTGAGGAACTTTGGGAGTTGAAGTCCACAAACCTTAAAGTTACTAAGGTTGGAGACCCCCAATCTAAAAAATATAAATAAAATAAAATAATAAAATAAAATATTTGTGCAGCTTTCTGAGATTTGGTATGATTCTGTAGTGTTTCACTCTAACTACACAAACACACAAAATCTCACAAAGCTGTATGTGGCAGTGTGTGTGTGTGTGTGTGTGTGTGTGTCAGTTGTGTGTGTGTGTAAAGTGTAAAAGTTGGTTTTTGGTAACTTATTGTTTTGTATACTTTGTTTATTATTTTTATTATTGATTGTTATTGGCCACACCTACCCAGTCATCTGTCCCCCAAGCCATGCCCACCATTAAGCCATGCCCACATAACTGGTAGGGAAAAATGTTAGATTTCACCCCTGTCATAAAATAACTCAACATTAAGAAAAGTAAGATCATGGCATCCAGCTATCTCAATTCCTGGCAAATAGATGGGTAAGAAATGGAGGTAGTGATAGATTTTATTTTCCTGAGCTCCAAGATCACTGCAGATGGGGACTCCAGCCAAGAAATTAAAAGATGCTTGCTCCTGGGGAGGAAAGTTATGGCAAATCTAGATGGCATAGTAAAAAGCAGAGACATCACCCTGCCAACAAAAGTGCATATAGTCAAGGCCATGGTTTTCCCAGTTGCAATGTATGGCTGTGAAAGTTGGACCATAAGGAAGTCTGAGCGCCAAAGAATTGAAGCCTTTGAACTCTGGTGCTGGAGAAGACTCCTGCGAGTCCCTTGGATTGCAAGGTGATCAAACCAGTCAGTCCTAGAGGAGATCAATCCTGACTGCTCTTTAGAAGGCCAGATCCTGAAGATGAAACTCAAATATTTTGGCTACCTAATGAGAAGGAAGGACTCACTGGAGAAGAGCCTAATGTTGGGAAAGATTGAGAGCAAAAGAAGGGGATGACAGAGAATGAGGTGGCTGAATAGAGTCACTGTAGCAGTAGGCATGAGCCAATGGACTCCAGAGGATGATAGAGGACAGGAAGGCCCGGAGGAATGTTGTCCATGTGGTCGCGATAGGTCGGACACGACTTCGCAAGTAACAACAACATAGAGTAAGAAACATATTTATGAGTGACTTATAACTGCTATAAATATTGGAAGTTCCGTCTTTATATTTGTTTTTTCTATTTTTTTATTTTTTATTTCTTGAATTTTGATTTGTCTTTGATTTTTTTCTTTTATTAAAGATAGATAAAATCATCTATCTATCTATCATCTGTCTGTCTGTCTATTTGTCTGTCTCTAATCATCTGCCCTCTGGGATGACCTTCTGAGTGATACTCTTCAGGGAAATGCACACATTCTATATTAGTTTTTCCCCCAAAACTGAATTATGCTTTGTCCAATCGGTCTCATAATTTCCATGCCCCTCCATCACCTATCTTTATTATTTTCATTTCCTTTAGGCATCTTTTTTCAATGTTCAGATTTCCACCAAACATTTTGTGGAACTCATATTGTCTGCTTTGAATTCTGCCTTCCTTTCCTCAACCTTCTCTTACTGAAACTGCTGAATTATTTTTTGCAATAATACTTTTCGAATCTCTCTTTTAGAGAACTCCCATTTATCTTGGGCTCTATTCAGAATAAGCGTCTCTTGCTATTAGATTCTACTTACTTATTAACTTTATTAAAGTCTGCTTTCTTGAATAATGAAACATGCATTTGACCATACCTCTGACCAGAGTACAAAAACCAAATTAGGAGAGAAAAAAGTAATAATAAGATCATAAATCTCTAAATATCTTATTGCCAATATTCTTCCTCAGCTTCCTAGAAAGCTCTAGTACTTCAATTTTTCTTTGTCTATTAAGCATTTTAAAATTACATGGTCACTTCCTCCCAAAACTACAAGTCTGTTTTCTATATTTTTCTTTTTTTTTAATTGAAAAAGTTTTACAAAGAACAAATTTTTAAACCATCGTTCCCCCCACTTCCCCCCTCCTCCTTCTCCCCCCCAGCCCCCCCCCGAGACTTCCCAGAACAAAATGCAGGGTATAGCATTTATCAATCATAAGCTAAAATACCACAAAAATCTATCTCATATACACGCTCTCCCAACACCCCCTTAACTCCCCTTTCCCATTTAAACATATACATTAATATATACCATTCATAACATTATTCATAGACGATTTGATACTTTTTAGTCCGATACTTGTTTTGAACATAATCAATCTACCTTCTCCACTCCAATATATATTTTTCTTGTGAATGTTCTTTCAAATACGCAGAGATTTTTGCCATTTCTGCTAAGTTTGATACTTTAAGTGTCCATTCTTCAATCATAGGTAAATCTTCTCTCTTCCAGTATTGTGCAACCAAAAGTCTCACTGCTGTTATTAAATTTAGAATCAGCTTGGTCTCTATAACTATACAGTCTGTAATTATACCCAATAAAAACAACTGTGGAGTAAATTTTATCTTCTTATTCAAAATATTCTGCATAATCCACCATATTTTAATCCAAAATGCTTTGATTTTTTTACAAGTCCATCATATATGAAAATAAGTAGCATCCTCACATTCACATCACCAACGGCTTGCATATTTGGATACATAGATGCCAATTTTTGGGGTTCTAGGTGCCATCTATAAAACATTTTATAAAAATTCTCTCTTAAACTTTGTGCTTGTGTAAATTTGACATTTTTAACCCATATTCTTTCCCATGTTTCCATCATTATAAGTTGTTGACTATTTTGTGCCCATTTTATCATGCAGTCCTTAACTAATTCTGTTTCTGAGTCTCTTTCTATCAATACATTGTACAACCTCTTAATATGCATTTGACCTTGATCTCTAATTTGTTTTACCAAATTTTCCTCATTTTGCATAATACCAATTTTCTCATCTAATCTCCATCTAGCTTGCAACTGTCCATACTGAAACCAAGTATAATTCATGCCTTCATCTCTGAGTTTGTTTAAGGATTTTAATTGTAACTTACCCTTTTCTACAAAAAGAAGTTTTTTATAAGTAACCACCTCTTGTTTTTGTTCTATATTTATGTTCTCTATCGTATGTCTAGGAATTACCCATATTGGTATCTTATAATCTAGTTTGTATTGATATTTCTTCCTCACCCTTAACAAAGCATTTCTAAGAATATGACTTTTAAAAATCTTATCCACTTTCTTGTCATAGAATAAATAGGCATGCCATCCATACAACAAGTCATAACCTTCTATATTCAAAGTTCTTTCCTCTGTTGAGTTAAACCAGTCACTAATCAATGAAAGAACAACTGCGTCTTAATACAATTTCAAATTCGGCATTTTTAGACCCCCTCTTTCACGTATATCTTGCATTATCTTTATTTTTATTCTCGGTTTTTTACTCATCCAGATAAAATTACTAATCCCTTTTTGCCATTCCTGCAAATTTGCATCCTTTTTAAGTACTGGTATCATTTGAAACAAAAATAAAAACCTAGGCAGAACATTCATTTTTATTACTGCTATCCTTCCCAGTAAGGATAATTGTAAGTTCTTCCAATGTTCCATCTCCCTCTGTACTTTCTGCCACAATACTTCATAATTATTTTTATATAATTTCACATTCGATGCTGTGATATATACTCCTAAGTATTTGACCTTGTTAACTATTTCATATCGTTACTCTTTCCAATTCATCCTTTTGTTTAATATTCATATTTTTAGTTATTATCTTAGTCTTCTGTTCATTCACTTTAAATCCAGATACCTTACCATATTGATCAATTATCTCTTTCAAATATATAGCAGAATGAATAGGTTGAGATAAGGTAACAACCAAGTCATCTGCAAATGCTCTTAATCAATAGTCTTGATGTTTAATTTTGATTCCCTTTATTTGGCTTGCACCACGTAATCTATTCAACAAAATTTCTAAAGTTAAAATAAACAATAATGGAGACAAAGGACATCCCTATCTTGTCCCTTTCTCAATTCTAAAAGACTCTGTTAAACTATTATTAATTATTATTTGTGCTGTCTGCTTCTGGAATATTGCTTTAATTGCTTGTGTAAAATAGTCTCCAAATTGCATTTTTTCTATTAATTTAAATAAAAACTTCCAGTGCAATCTATCAAAAGCCTTCTCGGCATCCAAAAAGAAGAGGGCTGCAGAGATTTGGCTGTTCCTTTCCAAATATTCTAATAAATTTACAATATATCTCATATTATATCTCATTTGTCTACCCATAATAAATCCTGATTGATCAGTATGAATTATTTGACACAAACTGGTATCAATCTATTTGCTAATATTTTAGCAAAAATCTTATAATCAGTATTCAATAATGATATTGGTCTATAATTTTCCGGTTTATTACAATCTTGCTCCTCCTTTGGTATTAATGAAATAAAAGCCATCCTCCACGAGGGAGGCACCTCCCCTCCTAATTGCATTCTATTAAGTAATGCCTTCAATGGTTCTACCATTTCATTTTGCAGATTCTTATAGTAAGCGGCCGTTAGACCATCTGTTCCTGGCGCTTTCCCATTTTTGAGCTGTCTAATTGCTAAAATTATTTCTTCTGATGTGATAGGTTGATTCAATTCTTCCCTTTGCTCTATTGTAAGCTCACATATACCTTGCTTTTGTAAGTATCTTTCTATATCTATATCTTTAATCAAATCTCCAGCATATAATTTTGTATAAAATTCTAAAAAGGTTTTTTTAATCAAATTTTGTTGAAATACTTCTTTACCTCTATATTCTATTTTATCAATCACATGTGATTTCTGCTTCTTCCTTATTAAATAAGCTAACCACCTTCCAGGCTTATTAGCATTATTAAACGTATTATGCTTGACATATTGTAAATTAGTTGCCATTTGATCTGCCATCATCATACTAAACTGTCCTTTTAAGATATTTATTAATTCTTTTGTTTTCTTGTCTTCTGGATTCTTTATAAGTAACTGTTCTTTCTTTCTAATTTTCTCCTCTAACTCCAATCTTTTTTTTTTGCAACCTATTTCTGTATTTATTATTCATTTGTATAAGTACACCTCTCATAAAAACTTTGCTCGCGTCAAAACTATCTCAATAGATGTGCCTTTTTGCATGTTCATAATAAAAAATTCTTTCATTTGTTTTTTACACTCTTCTACATTTTGTTCATATTTAAACAAATTTTCATTCAATCGCCACGATTTTCTTCCCTTTCCCCATTCAAATTCAATCCAAACCGGACTGTGATCAGACAAAATTCTTGCACATATCTTGGTTCTCTTCACCCTAGAGAACAAGTCATTGGTAATTAGTATAAAGTCAATCCTAGAAAAAGATTGATGTCTATCAGAGAAAAAAGAAAAATCCTTCTCTTCCATGTTACGTTCACGCTAAACATCTCTTAATTCCAAGTCTTCCATCATATCAAAAAAGCCTTTGGTAATTTTGCACAACTTGAAATATTCTGTAAACCTTTTTTATCTTTCCGGGTATCCAACACTCCATTCCAATCACCCATTAATATATATGATTTATAATTCCATTGTATTATTTTATTATGTAAGAATTTAAATTTTTGTTGTTGTTGTTGATTAGGAGCATATACTCCAACTAAAAGTGTCTTTTTCCCTTCCAATAACAGTTCAATTGCAATATATCTTCCTTGTTTATCTGTCTCAATTAACTTCGCTATTAAGTCTTTCTTTACATAAACAACAATGCCATTCTTTTTCTCTGAAGCCTAAGCAATAAAATGTGTACCCAACTTTGAATTAATCAAATATTTTTGGTCCAAAGATCTAATATGTGTTTCTTGTAAACAAACTATATCATTTTTAAATTGTTTCAAATAATGAAATATCTTTCTTCTTTTCTGTGGTGAATTTAAACCATTAACATTCCAGGATAAAAAACTAATTGCCATTTTTGGCAGTCGGAAGCTGGAACACCCAATGTAACTCCGCTTTTTCTTTGGGTCTTGCTCCTCCCACAGCTTCTGTTTTCGTAGCCTCTACCACTTGAGTTTGTTGGAGCTTAACTTCCTGTTCCTTGCGCTTAGTAGCTGCTCTCGTCATCCTTTGTTCTTTTACTCCTTCTTTTGGTACTTCTCCTCCTTTTAATATATCCAGCACTTGTAAAGAATCTTCCTCCATAACTATAACTGCAGCTTGGTCTTGTGCATGCTTCATTGCTTCCCTTTTTCTTATTTCTTCAACATCCCTTCTTCTAGATTCTGGTGACGATGGGCTTCCAGCTTTCAATACACTAGCATAAAAGTCTCTTGCTTTCCAAATTGTATTAAGATGATGTGGTTTTCCTGCATAATACACAATTATCCCCACTGGGATATCCCATCTATATTCAAACTGCCTTTTTTTAAGCTCTTCCACCAGAAATGCATATTCTTCTCTGCTTCTCAGCATTTTTGGGGGAATTTCTTTCAAAGTTAAAATATCCTGTCCAGCTACCTGAATTTCCCGCCCCCCCCCTTATAGGATCCTTGCAGAATTGCATTTCTCATTCTCCGAGTTGTAAAGTAAATAACCACAACTCTTGGCAGCTGCTTTTGTCTGGCAATCCAAGAGTTCACACGGTAAATTTTGTCAATATGATATGCCACTTCATCTGGTTGCACTCCTATTATCTCTGCTTCAGAAAAAAATTCTTTCAAATCTTCATTCTTATTTTCCCGTAAGCCCCTAATTATTAAAGCAAATTCCATAGCTCTATATTGGACCAATACAATTTCATCATCTGTTTTTTCCACTTTGGCCTGAACCTCTTCTATCTTATTTTCCAGTTTTAAATTAGATTGCCTTATTTCCTTTACATTTTCTTCTAGCAAATTCAAATTCGTTGCCAAGCCTTGAACTGCTAGCACAAGACTATCTCTAATCTCTTTGTTCCCTTCTTGAATTTCTAACATCTATTCTGTTTCAATTTCTCTTCAATAAGAGAAGTTTGCAAATTTATAGTGTCCTTTACAAAATCTTTCAGGTTTTCCTGTAGTATTTCTAAATTTAATGCTTTTGTATCAGCAGTATGAGCTGGAGAAACTCCCGCACCTAGAAGTTGTTAATTTTGTTTGTTTGGCTGCCATCTTTTAAACTTTCGTTTCACTTTAATCCAAATTAACAAAAGATCTTTTTGTATTTTCAAGGAATACAGTCTTAAAGTCTCTTCTTTTATGCTTTTATAGTTTAATGACTTCTAATAGCCTCTGGCAGCACTCTGCCCAGAACAATAGGAATGTTCTCACTTTCGCTTTCCGGTTGTAAAATCTTTAAGTTAATGGCGTCTTTATTGGTCTTGCCTTCAAGTTGCAACAAAACCACAGGGAGTTAAGAAAATTGTTACTTGCATTTCCCATTCTCCTGCTTCTGTTCTGTCCGGTATAAAATAAGTTTATAATCCAATATAGGTCCCGGAGCCTGGTTGTGATGATTATTTCTGCAGACGCAGCAGAGCCCTGGATATGGAGCACCTTGGGCTAATAGGAAGCTTAACCACTCAAACCCCCGAGATCATTTCAGGGGTTTTAGGAAAGCTCTACCTTTGCCCATCTGCTCACTCCCTCTCTTCTCCCGAGGGGGAGATTTTCTGAATCGCTAGGCTGCTGATTTACGCTGCCTTAGCGATTCTAACGTAGTCCAAAGGCTGGCGGTTTAAAAGACCGTTGCCATCACCAACGGAGCCAGGCGGAGTCTCCTATATTTTTCTTTTGGTTACAATCACACTGGTGCAATTGATCCTTTTGAACTTGCTTCCACTTTTTGAAAGAAAAAGTTCATTCTTTCTCCACTTGAGAGGTTTTATAGGTCTGAAGTTTGGTTTCCTTTGATAGGTGATCATAGGAAGCTTAGGCTGGTAGTAATAATTTATGTAATAATTTATGTAATAATTTATGCACAAATATATGGTCTGAATATAGAAACTCTATTCTTAGTTAAAAGAATGCAAACTATTTTTTGTTACCTGTATCTTAGTCCAGTAGATATCAACTTGATGGCTATCCTGCTTCTTTATCTGACTTTATTTTTTAAAACTTTTAAAAAATATTTTACTTAAAATAGAAATTCTGCAAATCAGAACCCTTGATTTGAACAAAGAATTTTCTTTATTTTTTTAAAATGCCTCTATCTACATAAACATTATGTAGACATTATGTATTTTTAGACATTATAAGTGGTGGGCAGCTGCAGCCCACAACTTTGAGCATATTTTTACTTGCACATGGGTGCCTATGTATAGTATGTTTTCTGAAAGTGATAATTTCCCAAAGTTTGCTTTCTTCTGTCTCTATCTCATCAAAAGAAAGGCAAATTCCCTTGGTTTCTTCCACACACATTTGAATTGCATCATGGAGGAAGAGCTGGAGAAGATAGTAGTGGTATAAGACAGGGGTGAAGGGGCCTTTGACAGGGCCTTTGCTGTTTGTTCAGAAGATCTAAAGAAGATCATCTAACAATTAGTTCCCATGGAAACAGATCAGTTGTAATTTCCCTAACAAGAATAATAGTTGTCTACATCATTAGGTCATTAATATGGAACCCTAGCAGCACTACTGCCTCCATTAACTTTCTACTGTGTAAACTTATTCTACTCACTTAACAGTATACATTCCTTAAATGTATATTGTCAAATTCTATTTGGTTGCATGGCAGTCCTTAATTGCAAATCCTTTTACAAAAGCCACATGTAGTTAGTTATTTTACAGCTAGAATTTGCCCATGGCTCAGGAATGATAGAATTGGCATCTTACAATAATGATTAAGTCAATTGTATATTATGAAAAATATTTTCGTTCTAGCCTTCTCTGTAATATCAACATTCAGAATGGGTTGAGAAACTAGGGTATTGTAAAAATGTCTGTTTAGTCACATACAATATGAAGAAAATAACAAAATAAAAAGTGTGAACTATGACACAACATGCAGATATAAAAGCCTTTCCATTGTACATAGCAACAATACACAAGTATCTTGCCATCCACTTTTTCTGCATGTTGCCTCCAACTTGCCCATAACCCTTCAGTAGTAAAAACAACAATAACATCATCTTTGATGGCTTCAAAAGCAAACTGGATTAAATTTGGAGGGGGAACAATTCTATTAAAGGCAATTAGTCTCAAAGATTCAATATTACTTTCACATTGGGGAGTGCGCACTTCTAAATATGAGTTGTGGGGAGCAACAGAGAGAGTTAGACTTCCATCTTTTGCTTTTAAGACTGACAAGGACATCTGATTAGTGAGAAACACTACTTTAAGTTGGACTTTAAAGTAATTAATTCTTAGTGTTAATTCTTCGCTATCACCTGGAGTTTTGCCAAATTTTTGTAGGCCAGGTATGTAGCCTAATCCCTTGGAAGCAAACCCAAGCTGCCAGAGATTTGTCAGCATTACAAGTTAATTCTGCTTTTCAAAGTCTGTAGGGAATTCCGTTTTCCTCAACCCCTTTCTTTCCATTTTTAGAAACTTTGTAAGGTAACAGGTAAAAACCTGCTGGTTGCCCCACACATTCACACCTGGATGTATGAGATCATTAAAAATGGGCTAGTTGACAGCAAAAGCTGTGATTATCCATCATGAAGCTGAATAACTGTAATAAAAGAAACAGAACAACTATTTGTAAAAATAGTTCCTGTTCCTTTGCTAGTTTTGCCACATTTTAAAAACCTACTCATGTGTCAATATAGGATCCAAGAAAACATTTCCTACTGTTTTCTGAGAGAAGTAGAATAATTACACTCGTAGGCTATTTATTTAAAAGGGATCATTTTTATTTAGTTAGCATGAAATCATATATGTGGGTAATACTAAAACAAATAATTAAAAAAACTGCCTTCCTCACATTTGTAATTGGGGTGAGTAATTTATTCTCAGATAATGGATTGTTTAAAGAGCATGTATATAGCTTTGTATCTTAAATATCTCCTAGCACATTTCTGCTGTGTTGAACTACTCATGAAGCAAAGGTTATATTTAATTGGCTAATTTATAGTTAATGTTTCTAGCTTTGTGGTCACCATGTATCTAATGATAATTGCCTATTTCTTTTATTTTTATTTATCTTAATTAAGTACTTAATGAATCAATTCAAATGACTTCATGTTTTAGGCCTGTCATTCTGTAGACAATGAAGGGAGACCTTGGTGAACTTGTATGATCAACGGGGTCTTCTTCAGAAGGTTTTCATCAGTGGAGCTGCCACTGTTATTACCATATTAAATTACTTAGTGGATTCAATAATATAAGAATAAAGTGTTAGTCCATCTGTATGTTTTTAATTTTTGGTCAAAATCACAAAGAAAAAGGACTCATATTCAGTATTGTGGAAATCAGAATATGAACTAGTCTCTGCTTTCCTCAGTAAATATAAGAGTAAATCCCTCCAGCTGCACAAAAAATGTGCTCAATCCAGTGTTTTAATTTATTACTGGCTTCAGCAGCCAGTAGCTTCAACCTAGATCTTTAGACACTGCCTGTATTTATACTGGGGATTTGTGATGGGATTTCTTTCAATTGCATACCTCTTGATTTTGAAATTTCAGTTAGCAGAATCATCAGAGTTTATTTCTCTAAGGCAAGAGTTTCAAATGTAACTTGCAGATCACTTGAAGGTTACTAAGATTTTTTTATTTGTTTGTGGTCCCTAATGGGTCATCTGGAGTTTTAAAAATATAAGACTCTGCCAGAACCTGAATCTACAGGGACTTCTCCAGGGTAGCCTCCAAGAATCAACTTAGAACTAAGAACAGTTCTAATTATAATTATAATTATAATCAGTCACCATTGAATGGGAGAAAAGAAAAATCATGCCATAGTTTTTGTGTACAGAGAAAATTTACTTAGTTTTTGGGATCAACTGATAACTTTTGTGTAGTGCAGAGCTGTCAAACTCCTGGCCTGCGGATTGGATACATCACGTGCTGGCCACACCCACACCCAGTTTAGCAAAGGAGAAAAAAGTCCCAATATGTCATGTGATACCGCTGGGATGACATGGGTTTGTCACCTCTGGTGTGGTGGTTAAGTGCTGACATAAAATTCAGGCGACAATGAGCTCATTAAGATCTCTTAGGCATGAAAGGCAGCTGGCTTTCAACCCACTTCACAGGGTTGTTGTGGGAAAATAGGAGGAGTGAGTATAAACCATATTCCTATAAATCAAGCTATAAACAAACAAAAGGACAACAAATATTTTTAACTATTGCTAACTTCTTTAAACAGTTATCTTTTAATTAAGAATCTGAATTTGGTTTAATCCCTTGGCCCAATAAAAACGCTTAATGGATGAAAATAAATTTGTTGTTCTTTAAAATGACCATGACTTATTTTGTTACAATAAATTTGGACAGAGAAATAGGAGGAAAGAAGTGTCAACCTTTGTTAGAACAAAATATGCATATTTCTAGGCTTGGCTAATTTTTCACTGTTTTATTTTGCATATGATTCATGTGGTTCCACTAACAAATCAGTAGTACTAATGTTTAAGGCTAAAATGTTCTCAACTCATCCTTGAGTTGGCAGAAATTAAATGCTGCTTCCTGTCCCCCCACCTTTTCAAAGGGTGTACCTTCAAGTTGATTCCTGACAACTGACTAAATATGTCCCTATAGTTGGTTTAGCAAACTTTTCAGAGGTGGTTTGCCATTGCCTCCTTCTCGGGGCAGTGAGAGGGACTGGCTCAAGATCAACCCAGCTGGTTTTGTGCCTAAGGTAAGACTAGAAAACATAGTCTCCCAGTTTCTAACATGATGCCTTCAACTGCTAACCAAACTGGCTCTTCTATCCCCATTGCTGATCTCTATTCTGTGTTTAGTACCTCTGTTCGCAGTCACTGCTGGCAACGTCCTGATTAGACAGAAATGACCTGACTTATTTTAAATATTAAAACTTTACTGACCATATAAAAACTGGTATAATGCTAATCTTAACAATACCAAAGTAAAACCAACAAACTACATGGTAGATAAGATAACAGTATGAGACGAGGGTTCTATGGACTGGTTAACCATTTCATCCTACTTAAGGACATCCAGACCATGAACTCTTTTTCACAGCTTCCTTCGAATGAACAAGCCATTATATTTCAGGGTTTAGGCTATAGCTTTCTATCTTTTTCAGATGTTGCCTCCCTCAAATCAGCTTTATTATGTAACTCCTCCACTAATGATTTAATTGCAAAAAATGGTACCCTAGTATACTGTTACATAAATCATCATTGTCCTGTCAGTTACTTCTTTTTTCACACAAGGGACCACTTGTCTCATATTATATCTGATAATCATAATTGAAGTGCCATGTCTCAAATGCCACACTTTCAGTTCCCCACTATCTGGAAAAGAAAACTTGCTGCTTCCTCTCAAAAGAAAGATTATTCTAAAAGGTCTGCTTCCTGCCTGGGCCTGGTGACAGCAGTAAGGACCTGAATATCAGAATGTTTTTTTCTGCTACTGAAATCACCCATCAGCCGAGAATTAATATTATCACATCAATTACAAGGCTAGCTTTGATGTAATTACTCTTATCTCATATTCTACAATATGGTTGCTTTCCTAGAAGATAGCTTACTGGGATACTGAATGGATAGAACATCATGTTTATCTCCTTTATGTGCTGAGTGGACAAACCCTGATTCTAATATATAGAGACAAAAAATCTCATATTCAACTAGAATTGTTATGGTTAGCACCCTACTTATTCATTCTGTACCTGCAATTCTTTTCTTGTTTCCTGTATCAACTTAGCATTGGTTATCAACTTAAAAATCATATGTAACATAGCTCATATGTTTTCTATTAATCAACTATTGCTCTCTTCACAGAGGTTGACCTGTCATAGCATTTGTGTGTGAGACATCCGGAGGACTGGCAGTCCAAATTGACACGAAAGGCCTCTGCAGCTGATAACAGTTATCGGCTGCAGAGACCTTCAGGAAAGTCTTGCCGGCTGCAGAAGAAGTGGACCAGCAAGGCAGGTGTTGGGGTGTGTGAGGCCTGGCTGCAACTGTCTGAGGTAAGTAGTAGGGCAGCTCCAACCCCTCCATCCCCACCGTAGCTTAATTTTTACGCATGCACCCTGGAGTCGGTGGGGTCTTAACTATGGCTTATTTGATGGTAGGGCTTATTTTGGGCACACATGTAAGAATCAACTTTTGGCATAGGTCTTTTTTGTGGGGGGAAACATGGTAGTACAAATGAACTATGGATGATTTTCCAAATAAAAAAATGATATTAGATAGTCATTTTAACAGTAAATTAATCTCAATGATGTATTGGTTATCATCTTAATATCACCTTCAACAAGATTGCCTGGTCTATTTCTGAGGCATTCTAAAGTTAAAATATTGGGATTGAAGTGGTTATAACATTGTCATTATGAATATAGAATGAGCCAGGGAAATGGACGGACAATACATTTTCAGGAGTGGCATGGAGATAACAACATTTGATTTTATGTTCGTTTATTAGATGTTTAGCCCACTTTTATTATTATGCTCAAGGTGAACATATCTAATATTCTTTCCTCATCCTATTTTCCCCATAATAGCCCTGTGAGGTGGGTTGGGCTGTGAGAGAACGATTGGCTTAAGTCATACAGCTGCCTTTTGTGCCAAAGGCGAGGCTAGAATTCATGGTTTCCTGGGTCAACACCTTCACTATTTCTAGGTCAACGCCTTCACTATTACAGGTAGTCCCTGATTTATTATCATAATTGGGACCAGAATTTTGGTCACTAAGTAAGGTGATTGTTAAATAAGTTACATCCAATTTTATGATCTTTTTTGCCATGGTTATTAAGTAAATCAGTGCAGGTGTTAAGTGGATCATCCAGTAGTTAAGCTAATCCAACTTGCCCAGTTATTATGTTTGTCAGAAGCTGATTGGAAAGATCACAGATGGTGATTGTATGACCCCAGAGCGTTGTAACCAATGTAAATACACACCAATTGCCAAATGCCCAAATTTTGATCACATGGTTATAAATGTGAGAATTAATTGTAAGGTTTTTTTCAGTGCCATTGTAACTTCTAACAGTCACTAAATGAATGGCGATAAGTCAAGGACTGTGTATATCAAACTGGGTCTTAGGTTGATAATCAAATAGTGAGAGCCAGTCTGGTTTAAGGCAACTGGCTGGAAGCCAGGAGCTAATGAGTTCTAGTCCATAAAACCAGCTGGGTAACCTTGGGTCAGTCACTCTTTCTCAGTCCCAGAAGTCAGGAAATGGCAAATCATTTTTAAATCTTGCCAAGAAAACTGCAGGGACTTCAGGTAATTGCCAGGAGTTAACACTGACTCCCACCCACCCACACATAGACCAAAAACTAAAAAAAAAAAACAAAAAAAAAACATAATTACTAGTTATACTACATAAGTTATAAATATTATAAACTAGCTGAATACCCGTGCTCCGCTACGAAACTATGTGATTGGGCTTGATAAATCAACACTTATAGCTTGAAAATTAATGAGTAGTTACAATCAGCCTCTCCTCTCCCCTTCTCTCCTTCAGCCTTGCCCCACGGAAGCCTCCCCTATCCTATCCCCTTCCCTCCAGAGTTATTTTCAGGTTGGGAGGGAGAGGAGAACATCTAAATAATGTTAATAATAATAATAAAAGAAATACTAATGATCTGATGGTCATTTTGAAAAATCCTTTCTTAGCAAGCACTTAGAAGCCAAGAGGAACATACGTGCCAAATTTCAAATTTGCAAGCTTTACGGTTCTGGAGATTTCGTGATTGTGGTGTGAAGAAGGTTACAGAAGGTCTTTATCTGGATATTTATCACCTTCCTGGAAATTTCATATCTGAGGGAGAGCAGTTAGACCCAGAGAGTTCTGTAAGATCATTTATCCACAAGTTATTTCTGACATAGATGGACAAAAAAAATCTGTGTGCACTGCCTTTCAGTTGATAAACACTCTGAATGTCCTTTACTAAATATGATCCATAAGTGCTGCCAAGGAAATATAGGAAGTCCTAAATATCTTTCCAGAAATAATAGATTCTGTCTAGGGATTATGCACAACCATTGCAAAAATAAAAGTAACAAACTTGTTAAATGATCCAGGAAAAACTGAGCTGTAAGCAAGTAGGCTTTAGATCAGGAGAGAAAACTTATAATCATAGTTTAATAAAGATAATCCTCAATTTATGACCATAATTGAGCCCAAAATTTCTGTTGTTAAGTGAAACATTTGTATGTGAATTTTGCTTCATTTTACGATTTTACGAATTATTAACAGGGTTGTTAAATAAAATTGGCTTCCCCGTTGACTTTGCTTGTCAGAAAATTGCAAAAGTTGATCACATAACCCCTGGACACTGCAATCTTCATAAATATGGATCAGTTGCAAAGCATCCGAATTTTGTTCACATGACCATGAAGATGCTGCAATGGTCAAAAGTGTGAAAAATGGTCATAAGTCACTTTTTTTCATTGAGTTGGATCTAAAAATTCAATGATTAGGTCTGTTATGATTATAGAAATATTACAGGTTTCTGTTATTATTAGATGTGTATACTGTATATTTTATGTTTATGTTTAAACTTAAAGTTATTTTGTTATATAATACTGTTATTTTGATTGTTCAAGTTATATATATATTATATGGTGTTTTTGTGTTTAGAGTAAAAGGTTATTATATATTTGTATCCATATTGAAGAAAGTTGAGAGTCAACTTTTTCCTTTTTTTTCCTTGTGACATTTTAACTTTTTGTCACGTGCAAAGAATCAGGATTGTAACATAGAAAATTTATTCAAGGCTTTACCCAAAAATTGGGTCAATTAAAGTTCAACACTAAATTAGTCTCAGATAAGGGTGAATGGAATTCAAGAGAGGTTGGACTTGGAGCACTTATAGCAGGGCTGTCAAACTCAAGGCCTGGGGGCTGGATCCAGCCCACGGAATGCTTAGATCTGGCCCACCGAGCTGCCCTGGAAACAGCAAAAGATTGGCCCATGGTGCCTCTACCAGTGAAAACGGAGCTTGGGAGGGCCACATGTGGTCCTCCCAAGCTCTGTTTTTGCTGGCAGAGGGCTGCAGGAGGCCATCACAGCCAAAAATGGAGCTCAGGAGTCCATTTTCTGTGGCAGAGCACTCGGGCCACCGCAGGTGTCCCCAACGAGTGACATCGAGTTGGCCATGCCCACTCCGGCCCCCTGAGGCTAAAGACAACCCTGATGCGGCCCTCAATGGAATCGAGTTTAACACCCCTGACTTATAAGAAGACAACAACTCTAAACTGATGGTGTGTTTAGCCCTGCCCCCAGCTTTGCCTTTCTTCTTCAACACTTTCCCCATTTTTGATCCCCTTGCCCTAATTTTCCTTTTTTGTTATTTTGTATTTTATGAAACTGAGTAACGTTTATTTTCTCGATATTCTATATGCCAAAGAGTGTCCAGCTCTTTCATGTGCAACAAACTTTATAGACCTTGAGATTGACTTTGAATGGTGATGGAATAAAGTGGAAGATATTATATTAATATGGGTAAAGATATGAACAACTGAAATCTTTTCAATCACCGACTTGGAACAAGAAGGCAGTGTTGTGAAAAGAAGCCCTTTAAACAGCGTTGCTATGGAAAGACTGTATGGACTAAGGTTTAAATGCTATGTTGCTCTGCTGATCAGTTTTTCTTGTGTAGCAGCAGCTCTTATTCAAATAATTGGTTCATCACCCCACCCCACCCATATGAGCTATATATATTTCTCTATAGCATTAGTACCATAATTGACTTCATTTGAATTCCTTACTTTTTTTGAAATACTGCTTATAGTTTGGCTTCAGGCTGTTGTTCAAAAGCTTTCAACTGGCAGTGTATAAAATGTTGTTATAGAGACAGAAATTAATTCCCCCCTCCCATAAAGCTTGGAAGGGTCTCCCATTAGGAACTGACTGGTTCTTGTTTATCCAATATTTTCCTCCTCTTTTAATGCAAAGCAATTGGTCATAGGGAACATACAATATATCAGTCAACATAAACAGATTAATTTAATATATAGCAGGTCACAATAAAGCAGAAATTAATATAAGAACTGCAGCGGTAAAGGAGGTCTGCCAGCCATATCTAAGTACAGCCAATATGCATTTACAATTTTTCTGAGAAATAGCAGTAATGCATTATTTTTAATCCCATAGGAAATACAAAATATAAACTTAAAAGCATCCACTTGTGTATGAATTAATCAGTTCTAATAGAAATAAGCTTAATAGGATATTGTATTTTTGCAGCCTGCAGAATGCTTTTGGTTGAAGATAATAATAGTTGTAGTTCAGTAGTTCTGTCCACCAAGAGAATCATGAAGGTATGTGCCTGTCTAACAAGTACTATTTTGTCAAAAATGGTCTTATATGTGTAGTACAAAATACTGGAAAGAAAGATGAATTTGTATGTGTCCAGTCAAGTCAAGCTGAACGTCTGGCTTCTTGGATTTAGCCCTGGCAATCATAACAAAACCATTTGCCAATGTTTTTAGGGACTGACTGACTTCCCAATCTAACCTGGGGTTCTGAAATTCTGTGAAATCCTTGTAATCTTCCATCAAGTATTAATCAGGCCAAGTTTTGAGGTTCAGTTATGCTAGGTTAGATGCTGCTACTTCCAACAAATAGGAGTTATAAACAGATTCTCAAAAATGTGGGTTTCCTAAAACAGTTTGAATTTGGATTTTGGATATTTTGGAATCTACCTGGACAACAGTAGCGAATCACAGGGGTGATATACTTTCTATATATTTACTGCAAAGTATTACAACCTCACATTTCATAATGTTCACAATTTTTCATTACCTAATTTTTCTCAATTTTTACACAGGCAGGAGAAACATACCTTACCCTATGTGAAATGCTCTTGGTATCTTCCCATGATTAAGCAGAAGGGGTTTCCCCCCCCTTTATTCAAGACTCAGTCTTCCCCACTTATTAGTCAGTGATGGGATTCAACCGGCTTGCACTACTTTGGTTGAACCGGTTGCTAAATTGCTGGCTGGCCCTGCCCCACCACTACTTATTGGCCTCGCACACCTTGGCTGGTACCTTAGAGTCACATTGCGGCATAGATGCAGCTAATATTTGGCTCCCTTGTCTCGGCCACATGGCCAAGGCTGCTAGCCTCCCTTTGCCATGGCCTACGATGTGGTGGCCTCCCGCTTGTCTTGGCCTGTTCTGAATGCCCGCCTTGGCCTGCTTCCAACCATTTCAACAGCAGAACAGGTAAGCCCAGCTGGGTGCCCCCTTGGGAAAGTGGGGCTGGAAAGGGTGGTTGACCCGCAGCTGCCAGCAGTGGCCTACCCCCCTCTGATTGCCTTGCCCTGCAGCCAGCCTTATAGGCCTGTGCCACCTCCCCCCTGGGCAGTGGCTGCCTATCCCCGTCAGATTGCCTCACCCTCAGCTGGTTGTATCCAGGCCCAGCTTCATCCCGAGCGGCAATCCCAGCACTGGTCCGATGGCCACCACCGCCTCGCCAGCCAGCCTGCCTAGCCCACGCCCAAGAGACTCCTGGTCAGTCTCCTGGGAACTGGGCGATTCTCCGCAGCTGCTGGTTCTCACCTGCCAGCGTGAGTAGGGGGGTGGGGGCGACCAGGGAGCATGAGGCTACATGACCTGCATCTCTCCTCTGCCAGCCACCCTGCCTCCTCTGCCTGCCAGGCTGAGCATGGACCGCCACTGTGAGAATGGTGCGAGCCTCATGGGCCGGAAGGTAAGGCTGATGGCGGGGAAGGAAGATCTGCTTCGGTCTTTCTGCGCTTAGCCAAAGAGTTGCCTCAGTGGTGGTGGGGACATGGCGAGGCTTGGCTGCTTTTCGGGGCCAGCTTTGGCTTCCACAGGGCCTCCGTGTGGGAGGCTGCCTGCTTGCCCATTTGCCGACTGGGATGGCCTCAAAGCAGCATGTCCCCTTGTCGCAGGCTGGATGCAGGATCTGAAGTGGAGCAGAGATTGAGCAGGCAGCAACCTAGAACAGGGCCAGAAAGGGGCCGAGCCTCGCTTTGTCTCCCACCCACAACCCAAGGCAGCCCTTCGGCCGAGCACAGCAAGCCTGGACGGATCTTCCTTCCCCACAATCAGCTGCTCGGGATGAAGCTGGGTCTGGATACGGTGGGCTGCCCTTACCCGGGCAATTCCAAAATTAAATACTTCCTTTTCTTGCAAGTACATACAAACATCATTAAAGGGTGAAATGATGAGTGAAGGAGTAAGAAAGTTCTGTAACCAGAAAAACTGAGAATGAAAACAATGTATTCCAGTTAAATTAGAAGTGGTTCTTTGGGAAGGATGTGTGAAAGTTTTGGAATATTGCAATAAGGAAAAAAAATAAAGCAGAAAGATTTAATTAAAAGAGAAGAGAAAGAATGGTAAGACATCCACTGACTGCTTTGAAAATGCCTTTCAAATTTGTTTTCATTTACATTGAATTGGAAATATTTGCTTGACTATATACTTTAATGTTCAAAAAGAATAATCTTTATCAGTATAAGCAGAGATGTATTCTTCAAGCTTTAGTGCATTTTGCAAAATCATTGTAGTAAACTGAATGCCATTGTAGAATAATTTCTCACCAAAAAACTAGAAAACCTCCAAGGTCATCTCTCCATTCAGTCTTACCAAGGGAATGGTAATAAACAATACTTGGAAATGTATAAAAGTTTTTATTTTTTCCTTTAAAACAAAACACATAAACATAAAAACATAAAATGTACATCAGGTCTTTTGATAGCAAAATCTTATCTTATTGGCTAGCATCAAGGGGAAGACAACTTTGAAAAAGCTTCTTCTCTCAGCGTAATATGAAAGATAAGGCGAGGGCTGGGTGGGAAGGGAGGGGTGAGGAGAGGCCAGGCGAGGCACCCCTCGATGTGAGTGACCAAGCCCATCAAGTTACATTTTTACTGATGATTTGATAGAGAAGATAGAAACTATTAAAAGGATATTTTTAAAACCAGTTCATGACCTCATTTTAATGAAATTTTAAATTATTCCTTTGATAGGTTTGGAATAGGATAGGTGGCATGCGAAAAATAGGAGGCTTAGGGGTTTTTTAATTAGTTGTTTTAATAGATTTTTTAAGGGGAGTTTTAATGGGGATTTTAAGGGTTGGGAGGGGGGGAGGGATTTGACGGGTAGGGGAGAGAACCCGTCGGGGAGGGATCCAGCCCCTGTGCTTGTTCGCGACATTGTTACATCTGGTCTGAAGGCAGGGGGGGAGGGTTCTGTTCCAGGACTAGAGGGCTGTCCAATCTGTACGGTAAGTGGGAGAGGCAGATATGGCAGAGGGGGGGCCGTATCGAGTGTTGGGAGCACGTGCTCGATGTTTGACGGCGATCACGTGCTCCGGCCCCTCAGTCCCTACCCGTTCCTCAGGCGGCCATGATCCTCAGAGCCTGGATCTTCGGTTGATGTTATGTAATGCCCGGTCCGTGGCTAATAAAGCCCCCCTGATTTGTGATCTTATTCAGGGGGAGTCCACGGACCTTATGGGCATTACGGAGACCTGGTTGGGTCCGGAGGGGGGGGTTCCCCTCGTTGAGCTGTGCCCTCCAGGTTTCCGAGCATTTCATCAGCCGAGGGCCCAAGGTAGGGGTGGGGGGGTGGCGGTTGTCATTAAGGAAGATCTAGAACCGAGGGAGGCCACTGTTCCTCAGATTGCCGGTTGTGAATCCCTCTATGTGAGGTGGGGCCATAGGAATCAGTTGGGCTTGTTGATCGCGTACCTGGCTCCTTGCTGCGTGACCACAGCCCTGCCCGAGCTGTTGGAGGTACTTGCCTCTGTGGCGGTTGAGACCCCCAGACTTATAGTCATGGGGGATTTCAACTTGCCATCGGCTGGCTTGCTATCGACTGCAGCTCGGGAGTTCGACCTTCCATGACGGCCTTGGACGTGATTCGGTAAATGATGGCCCCACGCACATGGGGGGAGGCACACTGGACCTGATTTATATCTCTGGTCAGTGGTTAAATGATCTGGAATTAGATGATTTAGTAACAGAACCGATGTCATGGTCCGATCATTTTCTCCTTCGACTAGACTTCCGAACCGCCATCCACCATCGCAGGGAGACGGAACCTATACGGTGGTTCCGTCCCAGGCGCCTGATGGACCCTGAGAGGTTCCGGACGGAGCTTGGGCCATTCCCTGAGGATCTGGCCCACGGCACGACTGAGGAACTAGTTGCGGCCTGGGAGCGGGCCGCGGCTGGGGCCTTGGACCGTGTCGTGCCTTTGCGACCTCTGACCCGGCGCAGATCTCGTTTGGCCCCTTGGTTCTCCGAGGGGCTGAGGGAGATGAAACGCCGGAGAAGACGTCTAGAGAGCACCTGGAGGTCCAGCCGTTCCGAAGCTGATCGGACACTAGTTAGGTCCCATTCTATGACCTACCTAGTGGCAATGAGGGAGGCGAGGCGCTCATATGCCTCCACCCTCATTGCGTCGGCAGATAACCGCCCGGCCGCCCTGTTTCGGGTGACCCGCTCCCTCCTTCATCAGGAGGTGCGGGATGACCCGTTGCAGGGACGTGCTGAGGAGTTTAGTGGTTATCTATACGATAAAATCGCTCAGCTCCGGAATGGTCTGGACCGAAATTGGGATGATCCAAGCGAGGGAGAGGAGACACGTCTTGTTGAGTCCATTTGGGATGAGTTTGACCCTGTGGCTCCCGAGGACGTGGACAGGTTGTTGGGGAGACTTCACGCCACTACATGTTTACTGGACCCGTGTCCTTCCTGGCTGGTACTGGCCACTCAGGAGGTGACACGAGGCTGGCTCCAGGAGATTATCAACGCTTCTTTGTTGGAAGGGGTTTTCCCTGCCGCCTTGAAAGAGGCGGTGGTGAGACCCCTCCTCAAGAAGCCCTCCCTGGACCCAGCTATTTTGGGTAATTATCGTCCAGTCTCCAACCTTTGCTTTGTTGCGAAGGTTGTAGAGAGTGCTGTGGCGCGACAGCTACCCCAATACCTGGATGAAGCCGTCTATCTAGACCCGTTCCAGTCCGGCTTCCGACCCGGGTACAGCACGGAGACAGCTTTGGTCACATTGGTGGATGATCTCTGGAGGGCCAGGGACAGGGGTTATTCCTCTGTCCTGGTCCTATTAGATCTCTCAGCGGCTTTTGATACCATCGACCATGGTATCCTGCTGCGCCGGTTGGGGGGATTGGGAGTGGGAGGCACCGTGTATCGGTGGTTCTCCTCCTATCTCTCTGACCGGTCGCAGACGGTGTTGACAGGGGGGCAGAGGTCAGCGAGGGACCTCACTTGTGGGGTGCCGCGGGGTCGATTCTCTCGCCCCTTCTGTTCAACATCTATATGAAGCCGTTGGGTGAGATCATCAGTGGCTTTGGGGTGAGATACCAGCTGTACGCTGATGACACCCAGCTGTACTTCTCCACCCCAGGCCACCCCAATGAAGCTGTTGAAGTGCTGTCCCGGTGTGTGGAAGCCGGACGGGTCTGGATGGGGAGAAACAGGCTCAAGCTTAATCCCTCCAAGACGGAGTGGCTGTGGATGCCGGCACCCCGATTCAGTCAGCTGCAGCCGCGGCTGACTGTTGGAGGCGAGTTATTGGCCCCAAAGGATAGGGTGCGCAACTTAGGTGTCCTCCTGGATGAACGGCTGTCGTTTGAAGATCATTTGACGGCCGTCTCCAGGGGGGCCTTCCACCAGGTTCGCCTGGTTCGGCAGTTGCGCCCCTTCCTTGATCGGGATGCCTTGTGCACGGTCACTCATGCGCTCGTTACCTCTCGCTTGGATTATTGTAATGCTCTCTACATGGGGCTCCCCTTGAAGTGCACTTGGAGGCTTCAGTTAGTCCAGAATGCAGCTGCGTGGGTGATAGAAGGAGCTCCGCGTAGCTCCCATATAACACCGCTCCTGCGCAGACTGCACTGGCTACCTGTGGCCTTTCGAGTGCACTTTAAGGTGTTGGTTACTACCTTTAAAGCGCTCCATGGCTTAGGGCCTGGGTACTTACGGGACCGCCTGCTGTTACCACATGCCTCCCACCGACCCGTACGCTCTCACAGAGAGGGACTTCTCAGGGTGCCGTCCGCCAAGCAATGTCGGCTGGCGGCCCCCAGGGGAAGGTCCTTCTCTGTGGGGGCTCCCACCCTCTGGAACGAACTTCCCCCGGGTTTACGCCAAATACCTGACCTTTGGACATTCCGTCGCGAACTGAAGACACATCTTTTTATTCGCGCGGGGCTGGCTTAAATTGATTTTAACAAATTTTTAAATTCTTAGAAATTAATTTTAAATGGGGTTTTTTAGCTTATTATATATTTTACTTCTCAGGCCAATTTTAAAATAAGTTTTTAAACTGCATTTTAAATTTGTATATTGTACCGTCTGTTTTATTCTTGCCTGTACACCGCCCTGAGTCCTTCGGGAGAAGGGCGGTATAGAAATCAAATAAATAAATAAATAAATAAATAAATCACTGTAGTTGGCATGGTTTGTTATGCATAACCATCATGTTGTTATGGAATGTTGCGGGACATTAAAAATTGATATCTTGAAAGAAAAGGCCTGAATATTACTGTTTCAGGTTTCTATAAGACATATAAATGATTTTACATGTTAGAAAGTTTAATAGTGATAAGATGAAGGTTGCTGGGGGTAAATTGTAGTGTAATAATCCTATATGCTATGCCAACTGGGGACTGCAGTAGGACTTTTTGCAAAGGGCCTGTCCAAATCTGGAGCCAAGCCATGCAATATATATTACCTTTGGAAGCTGTTAGCACTCAGTTCATGTATTTATGGCCAACGGTGGACTTATCTAGACTGGGCATCCATTCAAGCCTCATTTCCATCACTCTTCCTTTTACTGGATACACTTTGCTATCCTAATATTATTTGTTGTTGCATTTTCTATGAAAGATATTAACTATTTCTGGTCATGATTTTCTATGTTTTAATTAAAAGTGTATTTTATTGAGCATCGAAAGTGCTTAAGAGTTAAATTTTACCCCCACCACCACACACACTTTCTTCTCTTACATGGCTGGCTATTACTATTTTCACATTCCTATTTATGATATTTTGTGTTTATATTTGAGTTCCTTGGTAGGTACATGGTGACAAAAGTTGATAATTCATTAGTGCTTAGATGAATCTTTCTATTCAAGATTTAGCTGCAATCATGAATCATGGGTACATTCATTGAGTTTTTGAAGTAAGATCTATTAGTTTATTCCTTAGATGGTTGTAACCAAAACTAAATTCTCATAGAGAGAAAAAAAGAAGTAAGAGTCTTTTAAAAGCACCTGCAAATGAATAAAATTGATTTGCTGGAGAAGAATCCATTCAGCTTTATACAGCTCAAAGCTTTCAGTTAGATCCAAACTGTTGCATAACACCCTCTGATTCAGAGTTCTAGAAAGCCTTATTAAATTCAATATTCTCAAGTACACTTCCTATGGCTGCTTCTTGGCAAGAATAAATTATGTGTTCCTTACAAGGCATATGTCAGTTTCATATTCATGTGGCTTGCCTTATGATATTATGGGAAATGCTGGATGTGCGTGTGAATATACCTAATTGAGTATGTGGAGCTGTTTAGAAAGCACCTGTTCTAAGGCTTCCAAGTAGGAAAACATGTGAGGTAAATAAAATCCTAAAACAAGTAATATTTTTAAAAATAATAAAGGCAGAATATAGGCAGACAGACAAGCAGACAGACATAGGTAGGTAGGTAGGTAAATAGGCAGGCAGCAGGCAGGCAGGGAGTTTAGGAACAATTAAAATGTAATGTAAATCTCTTAATTGGCTTTGCACGTTTAGTTTTCTTTCCTGAATAGCAGCAATGGTAATATGGGGGTATAAAATCCCAATCAGAATTACAATTTAGTAATAGGGACTGGAGGACAAAACATGATGAATGTTTGGAGGAGTTGGATATGTCTAGTTTAATGAAAAGGAAGAAGTAGGTGTGACAAGATAGTATTCCAATATGTAAGTGGCTTCTAAGAAGAGGAAATCAGTCTTTCTTGAGGCAAGAAAAGATGCAATGGATGGAAAATAATCAAGGAGAGATCCAATCTAGAAGTAAGAAGGACATTTCTGACAGTTAGAACAATTAATAAGTGGAATGGTTTGCCTCCAGAAATTGTGAGTCCTCCACACTGGAAGTTTTAAAAAAGAGATTGGACAATGATTTGTCTGAAATGGTAAATAAGAGTTTCCTGCTTAGGCTACGGGTTAGATATTCAAAATCTCTTCCAATTCTTGTTCTGTTATTTTGTTGATGCCCGTTTCTCACATTTTCTCCCTCTCTTTCCCTCTCTCCCATGACTACATTTGGATCCAGCTTCTTGTTCTGAGTTGCATCCTTAAAGTTAAGCTTAACAATACAAATTTGGATCGCTTAAATTTAAAATCTAAACAGCTCATGTGAATATTTTGAAATTCCCCAAAAGTTTATAGAACACTGTATTTTTGTTTAATCAAGACTGAAATTTTAAAGCTAAAAAGAAGAATTTTGCCTTATATAGATACATAGCTTCAGATTTATTTTCCTTAGCTATATGTAGTGGAACCAGTGAATTACTATAAGATGCAGGACTCAAATAGATCTCTCCTCAGCGTGTTTTGTTTTGCTTCTGAAATTGAAAAAGAAATGGAGACATTACATGATGTTCCTAGCATGGATTTTGTTCCCTAATGTTTCTTCCCATATTTTAGAATGTGCCAGTAATAAATGTAAAATGATTGATAAAAAACTAAATATGCTCTAATGAATATCCTTGGATTGCATAATTATTAAGCAATTTGTATAACATGCTAATTAACTATTTGATTGTGAGAATCTAAACTTTAGAAGCCAAGAACGCACTAAGCTTTACTCTGAAGGCAAACTGAAAGTTCAAATCAAATAATCATATTGATTTGATGCCTAAACTTAAATATTCAAATATTCAATTGATGTGATGATTGAATGGAACTTTGCACACAAGTATATAACCTTTTAGTGAATCAAATGAATTATTTTAAATAGAATCTATTCAAGTTAATAGATAGAATCAGAACCTGATTCTCAATTGTTTTAAAAGGACAGTTGGCTTTATAAAACAAGTGATCATAAATTTATCACAAGCAGGGGTTCGGAGGAATAATTTTTGTCATAATATTATCTCCTGTACAATGCAGAAAGTATTATTGTTTTGAATATTTATTTCACTGAATCTGATTTTTATAAGTAGGAGTTGCATATTTTTATTTAAAACATTTTATTTTGATTAAAGTTTCAGAAATGTATTCACAATAAAATGGAAACAAAACAATAACCTCAAATAAATGATAGTGATACTTTAAAATATTGCAAGAACATATACAAAATAAAATTACATAAAATATCCAATTAAGCTATTTAATTAATAAAGACTAAAAGCAGAACAAAAGCCAACACTTAACATTAAAAGGTGTAGAAAAATAAATAGGTTATTTGGGTTATTTGGGTTATTTGGGAACTGAAGGAGAAACCTCCCTATTTCTGATGCCTGGGAAATAATGAAACCATGTACCACTGTACTTTTTTTTAATTAAAAAACACACAGGGAAAAGTAGGAAGCTCAGGGAAAGAAAAAAGTAAAGAAAAAAACTGTTTAAAGGTTTCTGCCATGTTTCAGTAAGTTTGTTTTTTTGAAGCCAGAGTCATAGTCACTCTGTTATTATGGTAATCTCACAAAAGCAGTTAGCGTCTATAACAGAGTCTCAGTCAAAAGGGCAAATCTGCTTCTGTGAACTAATACATTAGTTGGTGAAGCTGGAAGAAACTGAAGCTCTGTATCTGAAATATATTCAAAATGAATAGGAGGTGACATAAGATTAACCTAAGAAAGTTGAACGGAAAGGTGTGCCCTGGGATTGTTTTGTTGCTTTGTTGGCAGGCAGTGGATTAATAGCTGGTGTTGCCATCTGCTTCTGCCCTCCAGAAATAGAGGTTGAAATGGCCATTCTGGTGATAGGGCAACCAGGAAGTGTAGATGAGGTCACAGACTAAAAGATGACATAGTGCTTTTGACTGAAAGGACTAAGAGCACCTGTTTTAAAGCCCACACTTACCTGAGGTTGCATTCCAAGGAGCAACCTAAACAGTAAATGGTAAGAGTTGAAGTTCAGTATCATTCAAATATTATTTTAATATTATAATATTAATATAAGAGCACCAACGTGCCTACCGTTACTGTCTTTATGTTCCCTTTAGTTGTATTCATTTTATGTTTTCAATTTATGCTTATATATATTATCTAATATGAATTTGACGAAATAAATAAATAAATAAATAAATAAGTAAGTAACTTTTCCCACACCATTTGACTTTCATTCCAAACAGTTGCTTCCTCCAGTCCATTCCTACGCATGACAATGAGATGCAGTTTCGTCATTTTGCCTTCAGGTTTGGAGTTATGTGCTCCAGTATTGCTTGTTAGTCATCTTTGTTCTCCAAGGAACACACAGGAGCCTCATTTCATTTTATAGTCTGTACATTCAAAAAAAAAATTGAAGTAGAAAAGTAACTCATAGTTTTAATGTGTACTAATTACAGTTTTGACTTCTATATCTATGAACTATTTATGCTTCATTTCAGTCTGCAAAAGAAACTTAAATAGTATCAGGGTATTCTGACTTTATCTCCTGAAATTTTTTCATCAAATAGGTTTTCATGATAATATTTTTTCCCCAACTCGCCTTAATGTATGTAATAAGCATTTGGTACAACAACATCTTGTGCTAACAATTGTCTTTAAATTTCCCTGCATTTTACTTTTTCTCTAGTAGAAGCTTCCATTTTCTATTCCTTTCTCAGAAAGTTTTAGAATTTTTTAGAGTGGTTTTTTTAAAATCTTATTTCATGGTTGAGAGGTAACAGCAGATGTAGTCACTTACTGTTACCCCTCCCGCCATCACTCTGCAGCCTCTCTCACTTTATTTATTATTTTTATTTATTTATTTATTTTGTCACAATATATATATAAGTATCATACAGAAAAGATTATATAGTGTATAAACATATATATAAGTATCATACAGAAAAGATTATATAGTGTATACATATATATATATATATATATATGTATATACATATATACATATACATACATATATATATATATACACACATACATACATACGTCTTTGGTTGTTCGGGTTTTCTCCCGTGTAAAATTGGAAGTGTCTTGGCGACGTTTCGACGAAGTCTCATTCGTCATCTTCAGGCTTCAACTTCATGCTTGAAGTTGAAGCCTGAAGATGACGATGATTTCGTCAGCATTCATGAGACAGAATCCGAACAACCAAAGATCGAAACACTGAAACCTCAGAAAACATACATACATACATACATACATATATATATATATGTTTTCTGAGGTTTTTGCGGGTGTTTGTATGTAGATCTTTGGTTATTCGGGTTTTCTCCCGCGTAAAATTGGAAGTGTCTTGGCGACGTTTCGACGAAGTCCCATTCGTCATCTTCAGGCTTCAGCTTCGTGCTTCTGGGAGCAATGTGTGACTGCAGCTGTTTCGAAACAGGAACCTGGGTCACAACACTATCCCTCACCGCAGGGCCCTTCCCCCGGGGCTGACGATCGGGATGCGGTCGGGCTGGGTTCTGCTCATGGAAGGCCTGCACCAGGTCAGGGGCATGAACGTTGGAGGCATCTACCCAGGAGAAATCAGTCCCGTATCCCTTCCACGCGATCAAATATTGGAAACGACCCTTCAGCCAGCGGGAGTCTCGTACGCTGTGGACTTCGTATTCCTCCGACCCGTCCTCAGCGACAGTGACGGGTGCTGTTGGGCACCGAAGGGGACTCGGTGTGGCCTCAGGAACCAGAAGGGACCGGTGAAAGACGGGGTGGATCCGCATGGATCGTGGCAGGGTCAGTCGGTAGGCTACCGGGTTGATGACTGCCTCGACAGGGAACCGGCTGATGAATCGGTGGTCCAACTTCTTTACCAGGCGGTCGGACGGGAGGTGTTTGGTGGAGAGCAACACCTGGTCTCCAACTGCCAGCGGGGGCGTTGCCCATCGGGAGCGGTCGGCGGACCGTTTGTAGTCCTCCTTTGCCCGATCCAGCTGCTGATGTACCAACTGTTGGACCGCATGCAATTCCGTCAGGAAGGTCTGCGTTTCGGGAACAGGAGAATCCGGTGGTGCCAGAGGGAAGAGTCACGGATGGTACCCCACATTGGCAAAGAACGGGGTCATCTGAATAGAGGTTTGCTGAGAGTTGTTAAAAGCAAACTCCGCCAGGGACAGGTAATCGGCCCAGTTGTCCTGTTGCTGGTTGATGAAGCAACGGAGATACTGTTCCAGGATACCAATGACCTTCTCTGTACCCCCGTCGGTCTCCGGATGGTGCGATGATGACAGACACACCTGCACCTCCAACACGGCCATCAGGCTCTTCCAGAAGCGAGCTGTGAACTGAACTCCGCGGTCCGAAACCACTCTGTCCGGTAGACTATGGAGGCGGAAGATGTGCTGCAGAAAGGGACGGGCCGTTTTTGCGGCTGTGGGCAGTCCGCGGCATGGGATGAAGTGTGCCATCTTGGTGAGCATGTCCACCACCACCAGCACTGTGGTGAACCCAGAGGACGGCGGCAGGTCCGTCAGGAAGTCCATGGAGATCGCCCCCCAGGATCTGTCGGGTGTCGGCAAGGGCTGGAGGAGCTCGGGAGGGCCCCCCGTGGCGGCCTTGGCTTGCCGGCACGGTACGCAGGATGTCACGTAGGCATGTACATCATGCCGCACTCGGGGCCACCAAAAGGTCCGTGTCACCAGGTGGAGGGTCTTAAAGAACCCAAAATGTCCTGCTGCAGGGTTGTAGTGGCACTGGGTCATGACGAGGGCTCGGAGTGGTCCTGTGGGCACATATAATCGCCCCCGAAACTTGAGTAAGTCCTCCTCCAAGGTCCAAGGAGATGCGGGGCCCACCTCCGCTCTCCTTTGCTGCGACCAGGCGTCCTGGCGCTGCGCCTCTCGCACCTGGGCCCGCAAGTCCACTGGTTCCCGTGCTGTGGCCAAGGCTTCTGCCGGCAGCACCGTCCATGGAGGAAGGGGGTCCTTGGCGCAGAGGTACTCTGGCTTGCGGGACAGGGCATCCGCCCTCCGGTTGTGACCGCTGGGAATGTAGGTCACGCGGAAGTTGAACCGGGCAAAAAACAACGACCACCGGATCTGCCTCTGGTTCAACTTCCGAGCTGTGGTGAGGTGCTCGAGATTCCGATGGTCCGTTCGGACCTCCACTTGATGTCGGGCCCCCTCCAGATGGTGTCGCCAAGCCTCGAATGCAGCCTTGATAGCCAGCAACTTTTTCCCAGATGGTGTAGTTGCGCTCGGAAGGATTGAGTTTCCGGGAGTAGTAAGCGCAGGGAAAAAGTGTGCCGCCATTCGTCGGAGCCTGTAGCAGCACCGCTCCCAGAGCCACATTGGACGGGTCCGTTTAAACCACAAAAGCCGGAGCGGGTCGGGATGCCTCAGGATGGGTTCCGTGACGAAGGCTTTCTTGAGGGCTGTGAATGCTTCTTGCTGCGGGGGACCCCACCGGAACGCAACCTTCTTCCTGAGGAGCTGGGTAAGTGGAGCCGTCAGTGTGGCAAAGCCCGGGATGAAGGTCCGGTAGTAGTTGGCAAAGCCCAGCAGGCGCTGAACATCTTTCACCCGACGAGGGGCTTCCCAGCTACACAAAGCTTCTACTTTGCATGGGTCCATGGCTATGCCCTCAGGCGAGGTGAGATGCCCGAGGAATTCTATGGAAGTCCGGAAGAAGACTTTCTTCCGGACTTCCATAGCATTTCCCCAGCTTCGCATTGAGTTGTTGCTCCCGCAAGCGTTTCTCCAGCTTCGCATTGAGTTGTTGCTCCCGCAAGCATTGCAGAACCAGACTGACGTGTCGAAGGTGGCTTTCCCTGGACCGGGAGTAAATCAGGATGTCGTTCAAGTAGATAACCACGAACCGATCCAACATGTCTCGGAACACGTTGTTCATGAAGTGCTAGAAAACGGCGGGAGCGTTGGTCAACCCAAATGGCATGACAGTGTATTCGTAGTGTCCGTATCGGGTGCCGAATGCCGTCTTCCATTCGTCTCCTTCTCGCATCCGCACCAGGTTGTAGGCCCCCCGGAGATTGAGCTTGGTGAAGATCGTGGCCTCCCGCAACCTCTCCAGCAGCTCTGGGATGAGCGGCAGGGGGTAGCGATTCTGCACCGTAATGGCATTTAGCCGGCGGTAATCACAGCACAGGTACAAGTCCCCTGTCTTCTTCTTCACGAAGAGGACCGGGGCCGAGAGAGGGGACTTTGAAGGCCGGATGAACCCTCGGGCCAGATTTTTGTCCAGGAAGTCCCTGAGGGCGGCCAACTCGGGCTCCGACATGGAATACAGGCGTCCCACAGGCAGTGGTGCATTGGGCAGAAGGTCCACGGGGCAATCGTAGGGCCGATGCAGGGGTAGTCGGTCCGCCTCCTTCTCGCTGAACACGTCGGCGAAGTCCGTCAGCTCAGGAGGCAAGGTGATGGCAGCGGTGGGGACGTTCTGGCCGCACAGGTGTGGCGGATGTGGTCGACGCACTGCAGACTCGGGAAAGAGATAGCGTTCCACGACCAGGCCACCTGAGGATCGTGGGTCCGAAGCCAGGCCAACCCAAGGACCAAGGGAAAATGAAGGTCCGCCGTGACATAAAACTGGATCGCCTCCTCATGGTCCCCAATAGCCAGGCGCAAAGGCTGGGTGGCAAATTTAATGGGGCCAGACACCAATTCTCGTCCATCAATTGTCTCTACCCACATCGGAGGATCCACCGGAACCATGGGGACCGCAAACTGGGTCACAAAGGCCTGGTCCATAAAGTTTGTTCTGGCCCCTGAGTCCACCAGCGCATGTGCCTGGAGCCCGTCCGACTGGTTCCCCAACCATATCCGTGTGTCCAGAATCAGATGCCAAGGGGGCCCAGAGTCTACTTCCGCAACGTCCAGTGGGGGCTTAGTACATGTCCGACCTAGGGTTTCCCCGAGGTCGGGCCTGCTCCGTTTCCCGATTGGTCACGCTGTGATTCGGGGATTGGCGTGCGGGCCCCACTTCGCTTTCTGGGGCAAGAAGCGGTGAAGTGACTGGGCTCCCCACAGTACAGGACTCCTGGACTCAGATGATTCAGAAAGTGAGGTAGAAGACCTGGCAAGCCCTGCTTCTCTTGAGCCCTCTCCCTCCCTGGCACCCACTCAAAGGGAGGAGGAGGGGCCGGCAAGGCCTGATTCTTTGGAGCCTTCTTCTGATTTGGCAACGCCCCAAGAACAGTTTTGGAGTGATTCAAGACTGCGCAGACGTGACCGCCGCGTGCAGCAGAAGCAGCGTTGGGATAAAGCCAAGTAATGATTGTCATGCAATGACATCTGCAGAGACTATAAATAGGAGGCGGGACTTCCTGGTTTTTTGTCTTGGACAAAGCAATGAATTTGCGCGGGCAAACTGTATCAATGGAGGGAAGAATATATTCGTGAGTAATTCTGGCCTTATCTATAATTTCCTCGTTATCTCCAGAAACTTGGCAGGCCCGTGGGTAGACATGGCCAGACAATTATCTATGTAAATAAATTAGAAAAGGAGGCCTCTGACTGACTCTTTGCTGGGAGTATTGGGGGGAGGGAAAAAGAACATTAGTGTTTTTGGAAAAGAAGCTACGCAAGATTAGGTTTACAACTCTTAGAGTCTTTTTTGCTATGTAGTTGCAGTGGGTTTTGGCACTTAGATCATTTGATATGAAAACTCCAAGGTCTTTAACAGGGTGGGGGTCATCTGCAAAGTAATGTCCATCAAGTATGTATTTAGTGTTTGGGTTCTTTTTTTCAATATGTAAGACTGAGCATTTGCTGGATGAGATTTGGAGTTTCCAAGTTTTGGACCAAGCGGTTTGATGATCAAGGTCTTTTTGAATGGTAGATGTATTGTCTGTGGTGTTAAATAGTTTGACATCGTCAGCAAAGAGAACACAATTACTTGATATATGGTCACAAAGATCATTAATGTATAGTATGAAGAGTGTTGGTCCAAGAACGCTGCCTTGAGGAACGCCACTCTTGACAGGAACAGGATTTGATAGAGCATTGCCGATTTTGACCACTTGTTGTCTGTTAGACAGAAAAGTAGATATCCATTTGTGAAGGGGTCCTGAAATGCCATAGGATTTTAGTTTTAGGAGAAGTTTATCGTGTACTACTGAGTCAAAAGCTTTGCAGAAGCCTATGTAGATTGCATCTTTTGTTTTGCCTTGATCAAGATTTGTAGTCCATATGTTTTTACAATGGAGAAGTTGTAAGTTGCATGATAATTTTTTCCTGAAACCAAATCGTTTATTAGAGAATAGGTTGTTTGTTTCTAAGTGTGAGATTGGTTGATGATTGATTCCATGACTTTGCAGGTGACGCAGCACAGAGAGATTGGTCTGTAATTTTCGACTAAGCTGGGGTCTCCTTTTTTGAAGATTGGGATGACTGTGGCTAGTGACCAAAGTTTAGGAAGTGAAAGTTTTATCAAAGATTATGCTTAGGGGTTCTGCTATGTTAGTGGAAAGTTTTTTTAAGAAGTATGCACATAGGCCATCGGGTCCAATAGATAGCGATAGTTTCAAGTTATGAAGAGCTTTTCCAACATTATCTTCTGTGAAATCTGTGAAACACTGTGAAACACTTGCCCTGTTTCTTTTGTTCAAGTTCACCCATGGGCATGGTGGCATACAATCCAGATTCCCAGGAGGGAAGCATTACAGAGGAGCAAAAACGGTGAAGTTGTTTCACTATTTGGTGAGCTTAATCTTTTGTTTTGTCCCTGGTTTTATTGTAAGGCCAAACACCTTCCCTGGTAAGATTTGGTTTTCTTCAGACCAAGAAAAATCTTACTATCAAGCTGAAAGATGAGGCCTCATGAATTCGGACAGGCGTTCAGAGGAGAAGAATTTCTAAAGTTACTTAAAACAAACACTTCCAAATAAGTGAAATCTGTTGATTCACAGGAACATTTTGAGCTGTTATAAAAATCAACTAAGAGTAATAGCTTATGACATTCTCAGGTCTGGGATCTCGGTGCAACTGGTCTGCATCCTTTGCTTCCTAGCTATACAATAGTTTTTGGTATATTATACATGGGAAGAAGTATTTGTAAATGAGAGCTTATTTATTTAATAAAAATGATTTCTCAGAGGTTTCTATTTACAAAGTGGCTCAAACTTTATTACATATCAGAACACATCTTTTTTTTTTTAATTGAAAAAGTTTTAGAACAACAATTTATTTATTTTATTTATTTATTTTTCAAATTTATATACCGCCCTATCTCCCTAAGGACTCAGGGCGGTTCACAGGCAGTTAAAATACATATAAATACAAATTAAAAAACAACAATAAAAAAACTTATTCTATTGCCGAATTTAAAAAACAATATAAATAATAAAAAAAACCTTAAAACCAATAACTTTAAAATCTAATCCAGTCCCGCGCAGATGAATAAATGCGTTTTAAGCTCGCGACGAAAGGTTCGGAGGTCCGGAAGTTGACGAAGTCCTGGGGGGAGTTCGTTCCAGAGGGTGGGAGCCCCCACAGAGAAGGCCCTTCCCCTGGGTGTCGCCAGACGGCACTGCCTAGCTGACGGCACCCTGAGGAGTCCCTCTCTGTGAGAGCGCACGGGTCGGTGAGAGGTATTTGGTAGCAGTAGGTGGTCCCGTAAATAGCCCGGCCCTATGCCATGGAGCGCTTTAAAGATTGTCACCAACACCGTGAAGCGCACCCGGAAGGCCACAGGTAGCCAGTGCAGTCTGCACAGGATAGGTGTAACACGGGAGCCCCGAGGGGCTCCATCTATCACCCGCGCAGCCGCGTTCTGGACCAACTGAAGCCTCTGGATGCCCCTCAAGGGGAACCCCATGTAGAGAGCATTGCAGTAATCCAGGCGAGACGTCACGAGGGCGTGAGTGACCGTGCATAAGGCATCCCGGTCTAGAAAGGGGCGCAACTGGCGCACCAGGCGAACCTGGTGGAAAGCTCTCCTGGAGACGGCCGTCAAATGGTCTTCAAAAGACAGCCGTTCATCCAGGAGAACGCCCAGATTGCGCACCCTCTCCATCGGGGCCAGTGACTACTTCAACAGTCAGCCGAGGACTCAGCTGACTGTACCGGGATGCCGGCATCCACAGCCACTCAGTCTTGGAGGATTGAGCTGAGCCTGTTTCTCCCATCCAGACCCCTCCGGCCTCCAAACACCGGGACAGCACTTCGATAGCTTCATTGGGGTGGCCCGGTGTGGAAAAGTACAGCTGGGTGTCATCAGCGTACAGCTGGTACCTCACACCGAAGCCACTGATGATCTCACCCAGCGGCTTCATATAGATGTTGAACAGAAGGGGCGAGAGAATCGACCCCTGCGGCACCCCACAAGTGAGGCGCCTCGGGGCCGACCTCTGCCCCCCTGTCAACACCGTCTGCGACCGGTCGGAGATAGGAGGAGAACCACCGATAAACGGTGCCTCCCACTCCCAATCCCCAACCGCGCAGCAAGATACCATGGTCGATGGTATCGAAAGCCGCTGAGAGGTCTAATAGGACCAGGGCAGAGGAACAACCCCTACCCCTGCCCCCCAAGAGATCATCCACCAACGCGACCAAAGCCGTCTCCGTGCTGTAACCGGGCCGGAAACCGGACTGGAACGGGTCTAGATAGACAGTTTCATCCAGGTGCAGAGGAAACTGATATGCCACCATACTCTCTACAACCTTCGCCGCGAAGCGAAGGTTGGAGACCGGACGATAATTACCTAAGACAGCCGGGTCCAGGGAGGGCTTCTTGAGGAGGGGCCTCACCACCGCCTCTTTCAAGGCGGTCGGAAAGACTCCCTCCAACAAGGAGGCACTCGTAATCGCCTGGAGCCAGCCTCGTGTCACCTCCTGAGTGGCCAGCACCAGCCAGGAGGGGCACGGGTCCAGTAAACACGTGGTGGCATTCAGCCTACCCAACAACCTGTCCATGTCCTCGGGAGCCACAGGGTCAAACTCATCCCAACAAATGTCACCAAGACCACCCTCAGACGCCTCATCTGAATCGCCGCAATTTTGGTCTCGACCGTCTCGAAGCTGAACGATTTTATCGTATAGATAACCGTTAAACTCCTCAGCACGTCCCTGCAACGGGTCATCCCGCTCCCCCTGGTGAAGGAGGGAACGGGTCACCCGAAAAAGGGCGGCTGGGCGGTTATCTGCCGACGCAATGAGGGAGGAGGCGTAGCAATGCCTCGCTTCCCTCAGTGCCACTAGGTAGGTCCTAGTATAGGACCTAACTAGTGTCCGATCAGCTTCTAAACGGCTAGACCTCCAGGAGCTCTCTAGGCGTCTTCTCCAGCGTTTCATCCCCCTCAGCTCCTCGGAGAACCAAGGAGCCGGTTGGGATCTACGCCGGGTCAGAGGCCGCAGAGGCACGCCACGGTCTAAAGCCCCAGCCGCAGCCCGTTGCCAGGCTGCGGCTAGTTCCTCTGCCGTGCCGTGAGCCAGACCCTCAGGAAGTGGCCCAAGCTCCGTCCGGAACCTCTCCGGGTCCATCAGGCGCCTGGGACGGAACCAACGTTGTGGTTCCGTCTCCCTGCGGTGTTGAGTGGCGGTCAGAAAGTCCAGGCGAAGGAGAGAGTGATCTGACCATGACAAAGGTTCTATGACTACATCTCTCAAATCCAGATCCTTCAGCCACTGACCAGAGATGAAAATAAGATCCAGAGTGCCACCCCCGATGTGAGTGGGGCCATCAACTACTTGAGTCAGGTCCAAGGCCATCATGGAAGCCATGAACTCCCGAGCCACTGTCGATGACGAGCCGGCAGATGGCAAGTTAAAGTCCCCCATGACTAAAAGTCTGGGGGTCTCTACTGCCACCCCGGCAAGCACCTCCAGGAGCTCGGGCAGGGCAGCTGTCACGCAGCAAGGAGCCAGGTACGTGACCAGCAAGCCCATCTGACACTTATGACCCCATCTCACAAAGAGGGATTCACACCCAGCGATCTGAGGTACAGTGGTCTCCCTCGGCTCTAGACTCTCTTTAATAGCAACCCCCACCCCCCCACCCCTACCCTGGGCCCTCGCCTGATGGAATGCACGGAAACCCGGTGGGCACATTTCGACCAGGGGCACGCCCCCTTCAGTGCCCAACCAGGTCTCCGTAACGCCTATAAGATCCGCGGCGCCCCCCTGGATAAGATCGTGTATTAGGGGGGCCTTATTGGCCACGGACCGTGCGTTGCATAACATAAGACGAAGGCCCAGGCTCTGAGGGTCTTGACCATCCGGGGAACGGGAAAAGTCAGAGGGATCGGGGCACGCGATCGCTTGCAGACATCGAACGCGTGACCCCCTAGACCAATACGATCCCCCCTTCCGCCATATCTGCCCCTCCCACTTACCGTGCAAATGGAACCACCCTCACAAAAAGGAACACATTCCCCCCCCATAACCTCCGAACCCACTAAATAATCGCCACGAGCGCGCGCAGGGACTGGTTTCCCTCCCGACGGGCTACCCCCAACACCCGCCCTAACCCTCCCACCCCTTAAAAATGCCCTATCTAAAAAACCCCAAAGGCTCTTTCTCTTCGCATGCCACCTCTGTGGGTCCCAAGACCCGTCATTGAGGCCGGCCCTTGGTAGTGAGACGGGCCATTCCTGCGAGGCGGGGGCACCTCGCAGGCGCAAGAGTTCATGTGCAGCGTAACGCATAGAAAAGTACGAATCGGTGAGGGTGCTAAGATGGTAACATCCCAGATGGTAAGACATTAAAAGATGGATCCTCCAACGGATGTCCAGATGTCAAAGAGGACAAATAAAGCTGGAACCAGATGAAGATGATAAGCCCAGGTAAACAGGCCGGCAGCCTCCATGGTAAACCTATGGAAAATGTTTCTACAGAAGGTCTTAATAAGGTAGAAATGGCCGTCAGTCTGTTCATAGTCCATAGTCCAATCCAGTCCAGTCCAGTCCAGTCCAGGAACCCGTGGGTATAAATACCTGACGACCCAGCTTCGATGGTCAAAAGTCCGGGGGGGGGGGGAGGAAGGCAGGCCATACAGCAAAAGGCAGATGAACAAAGCACGATGTAATGTGCCAAAAGTGCCAGAAGAGGGAGCCAAACCATAGCCTTGCCTCCGGCCTCATCTCCGACCACGGCCTCACCACGCCCGTCGCCGATGGAACTGATGGGGCCGCAGAACACTGGACGCCGCTGGACGGGCGCCTCGCGGCCCACAAGGCCTCGCCAGGCGCAACAAAGCGCCGATGGAACTGGCGGGCCCATAACCAGGCGAACGGACCGGAATCCATGCCCCAGATGGAATCGGGCCGAATTCTCATCGCTGCTGGAATCGGCTGGAGCCGGGCCGAAATCGAGGCCTGCAATCAGCATAGGCAACAGCAGGCCTCCCTCGCCTCCCTCGCGTCCCCAAAAATGGCCACCACCAACCGGTCCGCCGCTCTTCCCTCGGCCCGTTCTTGGCTGCCGCACATCCGAGAGGGCCAAAAGACCTCTCCTGCGGCTGCCAAGCAGATGATACAGCACACCGAGGGACAGGACCAGCCTGGTAAGTCATTCGGAGTCCCCCATTTCGGGAAAAGCACCCCACGCCGATCCGAGCTCCTCTAGTAAATCGCCATCCTCGCGCATGCGCAGAGCCTTTTATTAAATTTTTCCCCCTCCCCCACCTTCCCCCCTCCCTCCAAAACCCCCTCCCTCCCCGACTTCCCGGAGCAAACACAAGGTATAGTTCATTAAACAAACAGTCATACATTAAATTTTTAAAATCTAACACAATTATAATCCTTCTCTCCCACATAACCTGACTTCTTCCATTAAAATCAAAAACAACATCCTTCATTCAAAGGCAATCCGAAATTTCTTAATCTGATATCTATTTTGAATATAATCAATCCAGTTCTTCCATTCGTTTAAATATTTTCTTGAGTACTGTCTTTCAAGAAGGCTGAAATTTTAGCCATCTCAGCCAAATTGGAAACTTTCAATATCCATTCTTCTATTGTGGGTAATTCTTTTTTCTTCCAATATTGTCCAATCAACAGTCTTGCTGCTGTTATTAAGTTCAAAATCAACTTAGTCTCAATCACTGTACAGTCCGTTGTTATTCCCAAAAGAAAAATTGCGGTAGGAACTTTATCTTCTTCTTCAGAACATTCTGCATAATCCACCAGATTCTTATCCAGAAAGACTTAATTTTCTTACAAGTCCACCATACATGAAAATATGTAGCATCATCACAATTACATCTCCAACATTTCGCTTGCATATCTGGATACATACATGATAATTTCTTAGGATCTAAATGCCATCTATAAAACATCTTATTAAAATTTTTCCCTAAAATCTGCGCTTGCGTAAATTTAACATTTCTAACAAATTTTTCCCATGTTTCCAACATTATTGGTTCTTGAATATTCTGTGCCCATTTTATCATACAATCCTTTATTAAATCTCTTTCAGAATCTATTTCTATCAACACAGTATACAATCTCTTTATATGCCCCTGGGTTTGATTTCTAATTTGTTTAACCAAATTTTCTTCATTTTGAATAATACCAATTTTCTGATCTTCTTTCCATCTAGCCTTTAACTGTCCATATTGAAACCAAGTATAATTCCTCCCTTCTTCTTTTAATGTATCCAAAGATTTTAATTGTAGATTTCCTCTCATTGTATAAAAGATCTTTATAAGTAATCATTTCTTGTTCCTGTTCTATATTTATATTCTCTACTGCGTGCGAGGACTTGCCCATATAGGAATTTTATAATTTAACTTATAATAATATTTTTCCAGACACATGAAGAGAAATTCTCAACACATGATTCTTAAAAGCTTTATCTACTTTCTTATCATACAATAAATATGCATGCCAACCATATAATAAATCATAACCTTCTATATTCAAAATCCTTTCCTCCGTCAAATTAAACCAATCACTTATTAACGAAAGAACAACTGCTTCATAATACAGTTTTAAATTAGGCATTTTAATCCTCCTCTTTCCGTGTATCTTGCATTATTTTCATTTTGACTCTCGCTTTTTCCTTCCCATATAAATTTATTAATTCCAATCTGCCATTCTTCCAAATTTTGTCTTTCTTAATTATTGGTATCATCTGAAACAAGAACAAGAATTTAGGCAAAACATTCATTTTTATAGCTGCTATTCTCCCCAACAAAGATAATTGTAATTTTTTCCAAGTATTCATTTCCTTCTGAATTTTTTTCCATAACACATCATAATTATTCTTATACAATTTTACATTTGATGAAGTAAGAAAGACTCCTAAATATTTAACCTTTTTTACAATTTCAAATCCTGTTATTTCCTCTAGTTTTTCTTTCTGGTTCTTAATCATATTTTTGGTTAACACTTTTGTTTTATTTTGATTCACTTTAAACCCTGAGACCCTTCCATATTGATTAATTACTTCCAACAAATATACACTCGAATTTATAGGCTGAGTCAACATAACAACCAAATCATCTGCAAATGCTCTAACTTTGTATTCATGTCTTCTAATTCTAATACCCTCTATCTCCCTTAACTCTCTTATCTTATCCAATAAAGGTTCCAAAGACAAAATAAACAATAAAGGTGATAAAGGACACCCCTGCCTTGTTCCTTTTGCAATTTTAAAACTATGTGTCAAACTACCATTAATTATTATCTGAGCTGTTTGCTCTCCATAAATTGCCCTAAGTATTCGTATAAAACCATTTCCAAATTGCATTTTGTCTGTTAATTTAAATAAAAATTCCCAATGCAAACGATCAAAAGCTTTCTCTGCATCCAAGAATATAAACGCTGCCGGAATCTGATTTTTCTTTTCCAAATATTCCAATAAATTCACTATCTGCCTAACGTTATTCCTCATTTGTCTCCCTTTTATAAAACCAGACTGGTCAGTATGAATCCTTTGTTGTACAATTTCCATTAACCTATTTGCCATTATTTTCACAAAAATCTTATAATCATTATTCAAGAGTGAAATCGGTCTATAATTCCCAGGCTTAGTACAATCCTGATCCTCTTTTGGTATCAATGAAATAAAAGTAGTCCTCCATGATGGTGGCACTCCTCCTCCCATCAGTATCTGATTAAATAACTCCATAAGTGGACCAACTATCTCATCCTGTAACTTTTTATAATATATTGCTGTAAGTCCATCTGTGCCCGGGGATTTCCCTATTTTTAATTGCTTTATTACCAAAATAATTTCCTCAGAAGTTATAGGCCGATTCAACTCTTCCCTTTGTTCATTAGTTAAACCTTTAACCTTATATTCTTTCAAATATTTATCAATATCCATATTCAATATTGTATCTCTGGCATATAAATTTGTATAATATTCCAAGAAAGCTTTTTTAATTTTATCCTGTTGAAATCGCACTTTACCCTTGTATTCAATTCTTTCAATAGTACATGCTTTCTGTCTTTTCCTTAACATATAAGCCAACCACCTCCCTGATTTATTGGCATTACAAAAAGTATTATGTTTAGCATATTGTATATTGGTTGCCACCTGATCTGCCATTAACATATTAAATTGACTCTGTAATATCTTTATCGCCTCAGTAGTTTTTAAATCATGTGGATTATATACCAATAATTGTTGTTTCCTCTGAATTTCCTCTTCTAAATCCCTCGCTGTTTTGTAATTTTCTCCTCTGTCTACTATTAATATATATCAAATTTCCTCTCATAAAGGCCTTGCTAGCGTCCCATACCATTTCTATCAAGTTCCCTTACCCAAATTATAATCAAAATTCTTTCATTTGTTTTTTACATTGATTTACATTATCCTCATATCTAAACAAATTTTCATTTATTCTCCATGATCTTCTTCCACCTTCATATTGCAACTCCATCCATACTGGACTATGATCAGTTAAACACCTTGGAAATATCTTTGTTTTCCTAACCTTAGAAAGCAAGTCATTGGTAATTAATATAAAATCAATACGTGAAAAAGATTGATGCCTATCCGAAAAATAAGTATAATCTCTATCATCAAAATTCTGCCTTCTCCATATATCTTTCAACTCAAAATCTTCCATCAAATCAAAAAAAGATTTAGGCAGTTTTGCATGCATAGGAATTTTCTTAGAAAGAGTTCTTTTATCTTTTCTAATGTCCATTACACCATTCCAATCCCCTAATATAATAAATGTTTTATAGTCCCAAAAAGTCAATTTTTCATGTAACAGTTTATAAAATTTTTCTTGTTGTTGATTAGGTGCATATATGCCAATCACAAGTATCTTTTTTCCTTCTAAAATCAATTCAATAGCAATATATCTTCCTTGAATGTCCGTTTCAATTAATTTAGCTGATATATTTTTCTTCAAATATATAACTATACCATTTTTCTTATTCGGAGCAGAAGAAACAAAATGTTTACCTAATTTCGAATTAATCAAATATTTCTGATCTGATAATTTTATATGTGTCTCTTGCAAACATATCACATCATTTTTAAATTGTTTCAAATAATGGAATATTTTTCTTCTTTTCTGTGCTGAATTTAAACCATTAACATTCCATGTCAAAAATTTATTTGCCATCACTGGCCTCTTGAAGCTTCTGAGCAATTAGCTGAAGACTCTCACTCTTGACTTGGCTCCTCCCACAGCTTCAGTAGTAGAATCCTGTTCCTGTCTTTGAAGTCGTTCCTCTATCTCCTTCGCCTAATAGCTCCCTTGTCACTCTTTGTTCTTGAGGTTGTTCTTGAGGTACTGACATCACAGGTGCAGTTTCAACTTCCCCACTCTGTTTCTCTTGAAGACTTTTATCCACTGTTTCTACATCCACTTTCAATACATTAAAAAGAAAATCTTTTGCTTTCAACTCAGTATCAATTCGATATCTCCTGCCTTGAAAAAATACTGTTAAACCAATTGGAACCTCCCATCTATATTGAATCTGATGCTTCTTAAGCTCTTGTGTAAAAAACCTAAAATCCCTTCTATCCTTTAACATTTTAGCAGGGATCTCTTTCAAAACCAACACCTCCTGTTCTGCTATTTGCAATTTCTTTTGGTATGTAGCTTGCAAAATCTGATTTCTTATTGTAGAAGTCAAAAAATAAATTACAATGTCTCTTGGGAGCTTTTTCTGCCTCGCTACCCAAGAATTAACCCTATATGCCTTGTCAATTTGAAAATCAACTTCTTGAGGGTCCATTCCTAACATTTCAGCTAAGGCTTCTGATATAACTTTTTAAAGATCTTCTTCCTTCCGATCTTGAAGACCCCTAATTCTCAAAGCCTTCTCCAACGCTCTATATTGCAATACCACCACATGGTCCTCATTTTTATCCACTTTATTTTGGAGCTCTCCGACTTTATTATCCAAATACTGATTTGCTTGACTAATTACTTCCACTTTATCCTCCATTACTTCCAAATTTTTTGCCAAACCTTGAAAAACCATCAATAAATCTTCTCTAATTTTTTTATTAGTCTCTTTAATTTCTTCCCTAAGTTGATCCTTCACACCATGAATATTATTCATAATTTCTTTAAATCTCTCTTCAGAAACTCTATTCTGTTCCTTTAACATATCTTCTAAGTTAGTTTCAGACCCCCTTCTCGTCATGGGAGCTTTTGTTGGCTTAAAAGCCAATTTAATTTAAGTAAAGTCTCTAATTAGAATTGTAAAATCTCACAGTCTCAAAAAGTCTCCAATTAAAGTTGTAAAATAAAAACTTTCACCTTGCCTCCTATGGAGAGCTTCTATTCAGCCAAAATCCACAAAGACGAACTTCCTTTCTCTCACAATCAGACTCCAATCCACTTCCTCTCAGACGCCATTTCTTCCTTCACTAAGTTAAAGTGAAAAAAAGTTTTCCCCTTTCTTTAAAAAGAAGTAGAAGTCAGCTCTCTTCTTGCTTCCCCAATAATCGATCACTTGTATTTGTCCCGTCTGCTTTTAGTTATTCAAAACGGAATCAATGGAGCAGAGGTGGGCGTCTTCCTCTTGTCCTGCCTAATTAGGAGGATCGAGCCGAGTCTGGAGTAGGGCTGGATTAAGCAGGCACCCCTCCGAGACTCTGCATAAGAAAGCAGAGCCCCTGGGGCAATCTTCTGCTATCCAGCAACTCTTCGCTATTTCTCTTTCACCAGAGAAAAGCTTTGAAGCTGGCTAACAGCTGTTCTCCGCTGTTTCACCAGCTTTTACAGAATCTCAGTTCGGGACGCCATTCCAGACGTCCTCCGGGGAGACGGAGCCACCGGAAGTCCATATCAGAACACATCTTAAAACTAGAATAATATTAAATCTGTTTTAACAGTTTTGTTCATATATCCTCAGCCTTAGCCACTTCAAATAGGCTAAATTCTCTGAATTCCTTGCCAGATTGGGCATAGTTTAGGAAAGGATAGTTTTGTTTAATTTTATGAAAAATTGTCTACACAGCTACAGCCATTATAGTGTTGTGTATTTCTTTATGTGTTTCCTTGGAGAGACATATTATTTATTTCTGTGTGAATGTGTCCTAGTGCTTCCTGACCAAACTAAACGTTTCAAGAGAAAATGATTTAGGATAGCCAATCTATAATATTTCCTAATTAGAGCTGATTTCACTTCATTTCATTTGGACCAGTGGATAGATCCCAATGAAGCTTAGATTTTGATTCCAGAACTGATCATCCATGGAACATCCTGTTTTCCCTCTAGATGTCACACTTTCTGCTAACTGAGCAAGTTGGGAATAATAGCCTAGTAGCTGCTTTTTTTTTTTTTTGCAAAGAAAGTTCCTTTAAAAACCTACGACAAGTCTATGACAGACAGAGACCATTCTCCACAAAAAGAAAGCAAAGGCTTTATAGGCAAATTGTGGGATATAAACCATACAAATGCAGTTGAGGAGTGCTTTCCTTTCCTTTCCACACCACGACCCTCATACTTTCTTTGTATGTTCACTATAAACACAAAACACATCTTTTATAACCAGAGAAACCTGAGAGAAGAAAGGAGAATATTTGGACAGAAAAAGGTAGGAAAATTGGAGGAGGAAGATGTGTTGGCTATGTTCACCACCTTGAGTTATTTTAAAAATAATAAAGATGGTAGATAAACGATAGATACCAATAGATAGATAGATAGATAGATAGATAGATAGATAGATAGATAGATAGATAGATCTTCCAGTAGAATTGAAAAGTATTTTTTCACCATGGTAGCATTGGGCATTATCTCAATGGAAATTGGAAATAAAGTGAGGTTTGTAAACCTATGGAGTAAGCTTAAGAGATTTTGAGGAAAACATTATCTTTAAAATCTGAAGGAAAGACCTCATAGTCTAGCCATATGGCTTTTCTTCATGTTCTCCAAGGTCACAATCACATACTATTATTTATGTAGCCTAATCTTACTACCGTATTTTTCAGTGTATAAGACGCCCCTTAATTTTGGGAGAGGAAAACAAGAAAACAAGAATTCTGCCTCTGCCTATCAGCATCAGGAACAGCCAGACTTCCACTTTATTTTGATAACGAGCAGCACAGTTATCTGCTTAAAACAAATCCTATAATTCTAGATGCGTTTAACTGGAATGGGTGGGGTGGGGGATGATTTTCATAGGGGCAGAAGAGGGATTTGGCACCAAAAGCTCTGCTCCTGAGATGCTCCCGTCTTCCTATCTATAGCTCTGTGGGGAGGGTCGGAGCACAGTCTGAGGAACAAACCTTCAGGATGGTCGGGGGGGGGGGATCTGCCCAGCAGCTCGGCAAACAAGGCAGGCCTCACGGCTCGTAGCTGGTCACCCTTCTGGCTGCCCAGCAGGCAGCTCAGGCTAGGCAATGGTTGCAATGACTTCACTCCCCAGCAATGTGAGGAGCCACTGCTGCCGCCACTGCCTAAGCCCTCTATGCCCAGGAGCTGAGCTGAGCCAAGTAGGAGCCGTGAAACATCCCTCCTTTCCAGCCACTGCTGCCCATTGGCCCAATTCCCCAAAGCAAATTTCAGAGCCGCGTTTCAGGCAGCGGCCAGTTCCTCTGCAATGTGCAACAGAGAGCTAGGAACCGTTTTGAATTTGAGGAGGGGATTGCAGCGCTGCCACCTGAAAATGCTCCTTCCCGTTGCAAATTGCAGAGCCACGCACTTTCATCCTTCTCAGCAGACTCACCTCTTTCCTCCTGGAGAGATCTGCCATCTAAAATGCAAAGCACTTTTTTTGCCACTGCACACCCCACTTTTGGAATCAGGAAGGGGATCGTGGGGCTGCTGCCTGAAAATGCTTTCCTTTGGAATCAGGAAATCCCACTGCACAGTGCAGGGGAACTGGCTGCCACCTGAAACGTAGCTGTGTAGAGAGGGCTTAGGCGGTGGTGGCTGCAGTGGCTCCTCACGTTGCTGGGGAATGAAGTCATCGTGACCATTGCCTGGCCTGAGCTGCCTACTGGGCGGCCAGAGGGATGACCAGCCACGAACCGTGGGGCCCGCCTTGTTCACTGCCAGGCAGCTGTCAGGCAGATCCTCCCCAAGTGTCCTGAAGAGGTTTGTTCCTCTTCAGGACAGGCTGTGCCCCAGCCCAGATCCCCGCCGCCTGGAACTGCCCGAAAATGTTCAAAGGGTGGGGGCCGGCGGGTGGGTGGGGCTACATTCAGCATATAAAACGCACCCAGATTTTCACCCTCTTTGGGGGTAAAAAAGTGCATCTTATAATAATAATATCAGAGTTGGAAGGGACCTTGGAGGTCTTCTAGTCCAACCCCCTGCCCAGGCAGGAAACCCTACACCATTTCAGACAAATGGCTATCCAACATTTTCTTAAAAATTTCCAGTGTTGGAGCATTTACAACTTCTGCAGGCAAGTTGTTCCACTGATTAATTGTTCTAACTGTCAGGAAATTTCTCCTTAGTTCTAGGTTGCTTCTCTCCTTGATTAGTTTCCACCCATTGCTTCTTGTCCTGCCCTCAGGTGCTTTGGAGAATAGTTTGACTCCCTTTCTTTGTGGCAACCCCTGAGATATTGGAACACTGCTATCATGTCTCCCCTAGTCCTTCTTTTCATTAAACTAGGCATACCGAGTTCCTGCAACTGTTCTTCATAAGTTTTAGCCTCCAGTCCCCTAATCATCTTCGTTGCTCTTCCCTGCACTCTTTCTAGAGTCTCAACATCCTTTTTACATCGTGGCGACCAAAACTGAATGCAATATTCCAAGTGTGGCCTTACCAAGGCATTATAAAGTGGTATTAACACTTCACGTGATCTTGATTCTATCCATCTGTTTATGCAGCCCAGAATTGTGTTGGCTTTTTTGGCACTGCTGGCTCATATCTAAATGGTTATCCACTAGGACTCCAAGATCCCTTTCACAGTTATTACTATTGAGCAAGGTACCACATATCCGGTACCTGTGCATTTTGTTTTATTGGCCTAAATGTAGAACCTTACTTTTTTCACTGTTGAATTTCATTTTGTTAGATATTGCCCAATGTTCAAGTCTGTCAAGATCCTTCTGTATCGTGAGCCTATCTTCTGGAGTGTTGGCTATTCCTGCCAGCTTGGTGTCATCTGCAAATTTGATGAGTTCCCCATCTATCCCCTCGTCCAAGTCATTGATGAAGATGTTGAAGAGTACTGGGCTTAAAACAGAGCCTTGGGGTACTCCGCTACATGCTTCCCTCCATGTGGATGTAGTTGACTTTGATCTTGCTTACTTTTTAAAGAGCAGCCCTTATCCAGGCATTGGGTTCCAGAGTGCATGATCCTTTGGGTAAATTTTACCTGGCAATTTCCATCTTATGTCTTCTTGATTTGAGCTTTGGTTAAAGTAAGTTAATATCTGTACCCTTTATCACATTATATGGCAATTACTGTTAATGGTAAGCATAGCCTGTCTTTCCTTGCTGTCCTTCTTTAAAAAAAAACTTATTTGGAATCATGGGAGAGAGTTTGGTGCAGTAGTTAGAGTATCAGGCTAGGAAAGGAGACCGCCAATTTAAGTCCTGCCTTAGATACAAAGCCAGATGGGTGATCTTGGGCCAGTTATTATCTTTCAGCCTTAGGAAATAGGCAATGGCAAACATGTCTGAAAATGTTGCCAAGACTACAAGGACTAGTCCACACAGTTGTGAAGAGTCAACACCAGAATCTACACAAACCATATAAACACCGTGAACTCAAACATCAAGTTCACAGAGAAGGAACCAAGTATAGCAGGCTGGTGTTCCTAAACGGTGACATTCTGGTCAGGACCTGTGGCAATCTAGAAACAAAGATCTACAGGAAACCCATACATATAGATAAATACCTGCTGTTTGACTCCCACCATCCATTTCAAAATAGTAGTCATCAGCACACAACATCACAGGATAGAAAATATCCTCCCCTCCAGAGTTATCCAAAATAAGGAAAGCATCTGAGCATAGCTCTTGAAGCCTCTGTGTATCCAAATTGGACCTTTATTAAATCAGCATCTGGATCCAACAAAAGTACAACAGACAAAGTTGAGACCTCTGAGTCAATAGAAGAACCTGGTCACTTCTTACATGGACAATGTATTGGAGAAGCTAAAATAAATATTTGGAAAATAACAAATACATCAAACCTACCAAGACACTGAGACAGGTTTATCCATCCTAAAGATCAGACACCAAAACAAGAAGAGTAATGTAGTGTATGCAATCCAGTGTAGTGAGGAGTGTTTAGAATGCTACAATGAAGAAACCAACCAGCTTTTATACAAAACGATGGCCCAGCCCAGGAGAAACAGCAACACAGAACCAGAATCGGTAATATAACTTCATTTAAAAGAAAAATGATACTCTTGAGGGCAATAACATTCGCATTTTGGACAGGGAAGATAGATGGTTTGAGACAGAGGTGAAGGAATCCATTTATTACAAAGTGGAAATTCCTTCCCTCAGCAGAGGTGGAGGCCTCAGATATAACCTGTCCCCCATTTTTTATGTTGCTCTTTCATCAGTCTCCAGGAAGATTAAGATCATTTCACAAGTTCACCAGGGAGATCATATTTAATGATGCAACTAGGATTATGGAGTTAAGATTTTGGATCCCAAAGACACTCTGCCTATTCACCTAACCACTTTAACCACTCTATCCAGATTAGGAGGGAAATGAAATCTTCTGGAGGACATATATGAGGTTCCCCTAACAAATTTGCTTAGATTGAACAAGTTATTTGTATAAACAACCAACAAGAAAAGACCAGTTGCCGTGACTTAACTTCTAGAGCTCTTCCTGGATGATTGAGAAACTTCATTTACAGACTGTTGCACATGTGTTGTAATTTGTCCCCAAGGTACTGCTGTCCATGTTAGAGAGGTTTTTTTTCCTAATGTTCAGTCCAAATTTATCTTCTTATAAATTCAATTAATTATTTTGCTATGCTGTTTTCAAGACGTTTATAGATTAGCTCTTTTAATTTGTAAGCAGAGATTTGACTGGTCTATAGTTTGCAGAATCTTTTTTCTTCTTGTTGGAGATACCAATACTTGCATCCAATCCATTAACTTTAATTATATATGGTTTTACTTTATTTCTTTAAAAATGGGAAAGCATTTAAACAATCACATAATGAACCACAATGATGCGATGGTTAGAGTGCAGTACTGCAGGTTATTTCTGCTGACTGCTGTCTGCCTGCGATTTGTCAGTTCAAATCTCACCAGGCTCAAGGTTGACTTAGTTTTCCATCCTTCCAAGGTGGGTAAAATGAGGATACAAATTGTTGGAGGCAATATGCTGACTCTGTAAACTGCTGAGACAGGACTATAAAGCACTGTAAAGTGGTATATAAGTCTAAGTGATATTTTGGGCCATTTAAAAAATGATAATGTATCTGTCTGATCTTTTAGAGACTGGTCTATACAATGCACAGAACTCATAATGTATTTTCTTTAGTTTTAGGCTAAAGTATTATGTAAATGGAATATCTGCGATTTAGAGATTAAATATCAAATCTCTCTGTGTATAAACTCAAAATACTATAGGTACAGTTTCATAGGATAAAATGGCAGATTCTCACATTGCTATTACTGTCATAAACTCTTGAAAACTTTGCCTTTCCAAGCGGTAGTCAGAAGAACTAGATTTTATCACATAGGTATGGCTGGAATCTGGTTTTTTTTCTGTTTTCCATCATCTAATCTGTAAAGGTGTATGACTTCTCTCATTTTGGAGGAGGTATTATATTAACCTTTTTCTTTGTCTTCCAAATAGATAATTAATGCACTGTCACAGAAACCTAAACTTGGCATGATAAAAAGTGACTCACCGCTCAGCTGATTCATCTGCTTGACAGTTTTGGGTTTTGAGGCACTGGTTTTGCAAAACCAATTGGGTATGATTGATAGATACCTTCAGTTTGGTAGGATGTGTGTCAGTATTCCCCTAGGTGCACCACGATGGATTCTCCCCACCTCCCTAGTTTTCATCCTAAAAAGAAAATTAAAAGAAAAGTTCACAAATTTCTACATTACAATTGACTGTTGGGATCTTATAACTTGGAATCACGAGAAAGAATTTCAACTGCATATGCACTTCATGAGTTCAGATTTTTGTACTTGCAGCAAAAGTCATCAGTTAAATGACTTGCCTGAAAGTATTACACAAAATACTGCAGATTGCATTCCTTTCACCTCAAATTACTCTCAATGCTTGATATAAGGCTGGGGGAAGAGATCGGAGAGGATGCTCATTTTTATAGCATTAACAACAATGACAACAATAACAACTGAAAAGCTCCCTGTGCAGGTGCCAAATCTAGCTGTCAGGTGCATCAATGCGATGAAGGGAAGATAATGTATTTTAATTTAATAGGGAAAGGAACTTATTTGTTTGCTCAGTCATCAACAGCCTTACATTTCCTTACACTCATAAAATCTTTTGAAATATCAATGTTAGTCTATTACCTTTGTATGAGATGAACCAAGTTCTAATTTTTTTCTCCTTAAAAACAGCACTGGATGTTTTTGTCAGACGCTTTGCTTTTGGTGGTAGTCTTGTTAAATCTTCCTGCAACAATAAAGATTTCAAAAGGATATTTTTAATAGAAGAATGATTCCAAGATTATGCTTATCTTCCTGCAACAGGCATTATAGAAGACATAGTATCCTGCCATTCAATAATGTTGCTTACTATTTTTTATTTATTTATTTATTTTATTTGTCACAACAGTATATATAAGCATAAGCATGAAATAACTATATAATATATAATCATATATATAAGTGTAAGTATGTAATAACTATACGAAATTGGATACAATCAAAGGCAACATTAGGACAGGAATGGTAGACACGTTGGTGCTCTTATGCACGCCCCTTACAGACCTCTTAGGAATGGGGTGAGGTCAATAGTAGATATAGTCTTTGGTTAAAGCTTTGGGGATTTTGGGAAGAGACCACAGAGTCTGGTAGTGCATTCCAGGCATTAAAAACTCTGTTACTGAAGTCATATTTTCGGCAATCAAGATTGAAGCGGTTCACATTAAGCTTAAATCTATTGTGTGCTCGTGTATTGTTGCGATTGAAGCTGAAGTAGTCTTCAACAGGAAGGACATTGTAACAGATGAGTCTATGAGTTAAACTCAGGTCATATCGAAGGCGGTGGAGTCTAAATTTTCTAAACCCAGGATTTCAAGTCTGGTGGCATAAGGTATTTTGTTGTAATCAGAGGAGTGGAGAACTCTTCTTGTAAAATATTTCTGGACACGCTCAATTGTATTAATGTCCGAAATGAGGTATGGGTTCCAGACAGGCGAGCTGTATTCAAGAATTGGTCTAGCAAATGTTTTATATGCTCTGGTTAGTAGTGTAGTGTTTCTGGAGAAGAAGCTATGCAAGATTAAGTTTACAACTCTTAAAGCCTTTTTTGCGATGTAGTTGCAATGGGCTTTGGCACTTAGATCATTTGATATGAAAACTCCAAGGTCTTTAACAGGGTGGGGGTCATCTACAAGGTAATGTCCATCAAGCTTGTATTTAGTGTTCAGATTCTTTTTTCCGATGTGTAAGAGAGAGCATTTGCTGGTTGAGATTTGGAGTTGCCAAGTTTTTGACCATTCCAACACAAAGTCAAGATCTTTTTGAAGGGTAGCTGTATTGTTGGTAGTGTTAAATAGTTTAACATCATCAGCGAATACAATTACTTATAATATGGTCACAGAGATCATTAATGTATAATATGAAGAGTGTTGGTCCAAGAACGCTGCCTTGGGGAACACCACTATTGACAGAAACAGGATTTGATAGGGCACTGCCTATTTTGACCACTTGTTGTCTGTTTGACAGGAACACTGTTATCCAATTGTGGAGGGGTCCGGAGATGCTGTAGGATTTAGTTTTATGAGAAGTTTGTCATGTACACTGAGTTTACTACTACTGTACTACTGAAGGCCATGCTGAAGATACCTATCAACATCAGTTGGAGAAGCAATAGGCAAACTTAAATATTTTATATTTATTCAATATCTTTGGCTGCCAATTTAGATTAAAGATTAAAAACAACAACAAAACACATAATTAATATGAATACTAGAAACGAGCAGAAACACATGCAATAACTAAAACAATGGACACAATTAACAAAAGATATATTAACATATACTGATAATTCACACGGCAGTCCGAGCTCAAGGGGACAGCCAAGTGTTCAGGGCTTTTCTAAAAGCTAGCTAGGTTGGGAGGAGGTCATTCAAAATTGGAATGGGGGTGGCAATGCTGTTCTACGGGGTAGTTCCTGCAACAAAGAAGAGATCCTTCCTTGCTTCCAGAGGATGGAAATGTTTCATAGACATGATCCAGAGTAGACCAACCCTGTTATAACTAATTGCCCCTGCATTAGAGGCTTCCGTTAGTGGGCTGGAAGGGAGGATTTTTTTTTTTTTTTAAAAAGGCAAGTTTGCAGCTGTAACATACTTTTTAAAGAACATATTCCTTAGTACATTTTTAAAAATTACAGCCTAATACCTATTTATCTGTCTATCTTGGAATATGTTTTCTTGATTTATGAAAGTAAATATATACATTTCATGTAATAAAAACATTAAACAAGTTTTTAACTTATTTGCAGTGTCCCCCTCTCTCTGATGGTCTTTTTTAAATCATTGGTTTCAGCTATGCATCATTTTGTAAAAGTATGTTTTTACTGTACTTTTCAGAGTATCAGATGCACTCTTCCCCCCAAAAGAGGGTGGAAATGTTGGTGCGTTTTACACACCGAATACAGCCATTTTTGCCTCCCGAAATCCTGCCCTGTGCATCATGTTTTTGGCAAAAATGGGCCCATTTTCAGGAAAAATAGGGGTGTTTTTGCCCTTCCCAGCCTCCAGGAGCACACTGCAGAAAACCCTCTCCAAACCCTCTGCACACCCTGTTTTTTCCAAAAAATGGTCCCATTTTTGGTCTCTCAAGCCTCCCATGTGTTGCGTTTTTGCCCACTCCAGCCCGCAGGAGCACTCTGCAGCAGGGATGAAATGCTCCCAGTTCAAACCGGCTCGCCCAATCTGGTAGCGATGACGGCTGCTGGTTAGGAGGACCGGTAATAAAAATCCGTGGCCCCACCCCCTGCCTCTGCTGAGCCGCACCATCAGCAGACGGTTGTGTTTTTTTTACTTTTAAAAGCAGTTTTTCTTCAGCAAAAACATGCCTTTAAAAGTAAAAAAAAAACCTCTGATGATTGCGCGGCTAAGCAGAGATCATCAGAACCCTTTAAAAGTTTTTTTTTTAAAAAAAACCTCTTCAGCCGAAGGAAAGAAAAAAAAAAGGTTTTAAGACTCCTCTGGCTATCCCAGATGATTTCCTCATCACCAGAACCTTTAAAAACATGTTTTCTACAGCCGAAGAGCTTGTTAAAACAATTATTTTAAGGAGTTCTGGGCTGCTATGAGGGAACTTTAACTGAGATTGTCAGAGGAGCTTTTAAAAACTTATTTTCCTCTGGCGATCCCAGAGGAGTTTCCTGATCCTCACAGGCTTTTAAACTCACTTTTTAACAGCCCCCACTTACAAGAGGAGCCCCCACCCATGCCCAGCCAATTTCCCCTCCTCACTTACCTATAATTACTGCTTCTTTTGGGATGGCAACGCCATGCTTTACTTCAGCTACTGATTACAGCCTGCTTTGACTGCCTGCTTTGCTAAATGAGGAACTCTGGGAGTTGAAATCCACAAACCTTAAAGTTACTAAAGTTGGAGACCCCTGATCTAAAAAAATAAATAAAAATAATAAAATAAAATATTTGTGCAGCTTTCTGAGATTTGGTGTGTTTCTGTAGTGTTTCACTCTAACTACACAAACACACAAAATATCACCAAGCTGTATGTGGCATTTTGTGTGTGTGTGTGTGTGTGTGTGTGTGTGAGTCAGTTGTGTTGTGTGTGTGTAAAGTGTGAAAGTGTGAGGTTCCTGCTTGTTGCAGGGGTCATTTTGGGTGAAGTGCAGCTGCTTTTACATTGTCTGTGAGTCATTTGTGTTGTACTGTGTGTGTGTAAAGTGTGAAAGTTGGTTTTTGGTAACTCTTATTGTTTTGTATACATTGCTTATTATTTTTATAATTTATTGTTATTGGCCACACACCCCCAGTCATCTGAACCCCAAGCCACACCCACCAATTAGGTCACGCCCACAGAATTGGTAGGGGAAAATTTTTAGATTTCACCCCTGCTCTGCAGGCCTCCCAAACCCTATGTGTGCCCCATTTTTGTGAAAAATGGGCCCGTTTTTGGCCTCCCCAGCCCCCCATATGTCGTGTTTTTACAGGCCCCAGGAGCACTCTGCAGGCACACAGAGGGTTTGGGTGGCCTGCAAGCGTACTCTGGGAACCTGGGAGGGCAAAAAATTTTTTTTTCTTGTTTACCTCTTTGAAATCTTAGTGAGTCTTATTGTCCGGTGGTCTTATAGTCCAAAAAATACGGTACTTTGTTTTTGGAACCAGGAATGCTAAAAGAAAGTTACTTAAAAAGAATCTCAAATAGATTTTCTCCTTATGAGGAAAAGAAGATTGAACATGTGCCACTAGCATTTACAACTTATTTTCCTCTGGCGATCCCAGAGGAGTTTCCTGATCCTCACAGGCTTTTAAACTCCCTTTTTAACAGCCCCCACTTACAAGAGGAGCCCCCACCCATGCCCAGCCAATTTCCCCTCCTCACTTACCTATAATTACTGCTTCTTTTGGGATGGCAACGCCATGTTTTACTTCAGCTACTGATTACAGCCTGCTTTGACTGCCTGCTTTGCTAAATGAGGAAATCTGGGAGTTGAAATCCACAAACTTTAAAGTTACTAAAGTTGGATACCCCTGATCTAAAAAAATAAATAAAAATAATAAAATAAAATATTTGTGCAGCTTTTTGAGATTTGGTGTGTTTCTGTAGTGTTTCACTCTAACTACACAAACACACAAAATATCACAAAGCTGTATGTGGCATTTTGTGTGTATGTGTGTGTGAGTCAGTTGTGTTGTGTGTGTGTAAAGTGTGAAAGTGTGAGGTTCCTGCTTGTTGCAGGGGTCATTTTGGGTGAAGTGCAGCTGCTTTTACATTGTCTGTGAGTCATTTGTGTTGTACTGTGTGTGTGTAAAGTGTGAAAGTTGGTTTTTGGTAACTCTTATTGTTTTGTATACATTGCTTATTATTTTTATAATTTATTGTTATTGGCCACACACCCCCAGTCATCTGAACCCCAAGCCACACCCACCAATTAGGTCACGCCCACAGAATTGGTAGGGGGAAATTTTTAGATTTCACCCCTGCTCTGCAGGCCTCCCAAACCCTCTGTGTGCCCCATTTTTGTAAAAAATGGGCCCGTTTTTGGCCTCCCCAGCCCCCCATATGTCGTGTTTTTACAAGCCCCAGGAGCACTCTGCAGGCACACAGAGGGTTTGGGTGGCCTGCAAGCGTACTCTGGGAACCTGGGAGGGCAAAACTTTTTTTTTTCTTGTTTACCTCTTTGAAATCTTAGTGAGTCTTATTGTCCGGTGGTCTTATAGTCCAAAAAATACGGTACTTTGTTTTTGGAACCAGGAATGCTAAAGGAAAGTTACTTAAAAAGAATCTCAAATAGATTTTCTCCTTATGAGGAAAAGAAGATTGAACATGTGCCACTAGCATTTACAATGCCGCCTTAAATCATTCCAATGAATTCTATCCCTTTTAGGAAATGTGATATATTGAATCCAAATAACATAGATGACATTAATGAAAACCTTCTCTCTCTTTTTTTTAAAGTCTGCTCACTGTCAATAGCTGCCCACCTAAAAGAGACATCAACAATTCTAGATTCATGTCTTTTCAAATATTAGGAACTAATAAACATTGGTACTTATCAGCCTTCACTTTTCAAATCGATCCATATCACCTATTGTTCTATGCCTTGCAATGGTTCTCTTTGCAAGGGTTTTATACAAAAAACCTTGCAAAGAGAACCATTAGCAAAAACATGCCACTAAAAAAACAAAACAATTTTTCAAAGTCAGAAATGTGCTATCTGGACATTTACTATTATTTAGTGAATGAAATGTAAAGGGCAACTTCAGTATCAGATTGCTGGACTAATAAAAGAAATGTGACACTGCAGTTGGAGGCTATATCATCTTTTTGTACCTATGAGTCTATTTGGATCATTAAATAGGGAGAGGGAGAGAAAATCAGACTTCAAAGTTACCAGTTTCTCATCTGGGTTACTGATAATTAAATGAGTCTCTGTGTTTAAGAGACATAGCAACTTCATGTTTTTCTCTCGCTATGAATTTTCTAATAAATCTATTTATTTTAAATATAATAAATATCTTAACATTCATAGACAGCTGAGCTAAGCCTATCTAAAATAGCATTATGGATTTCTTTTTAATGCTACTTTTGCTATTTATGACTTCTTATTGTTTATCTTAAGGAGCTACCTTTTAATAAAAGCTCCTGGTGAATTCAAATAGTTAACACCAATTCATTTTAGTTGTTTAATAAAAAGAAGAACTAGGGGTGACATGACATCAGTGTTCCAATATCTCAGGGGCTGCCACAAAGAAGAGGGAGTCAAGCTATTCTCCAAAACACCTGAGGGTAGAACAAAAGGCAATGGGTGGAAACTAATCAAGGAGAGAAACAACTTAGAACTAAGGAGAAATTTCCTGACAGAACAATTAATCAGTGGAACAGCTTGCCTGCAGAAGGTGTGAATGCTCCAACACTGGAAGTTTTTAAGAAGATGTTGGATGACCATTTGTCTGTAGTGGTGTAGGGTTTTCTGCCCAAGCACGGGTTGGACTAGAAGACCTCCAAGGTCCCTTCCAACTCTGTTATTCTATTCTATTTAATTTAGCCAGGAAAATGAGTCACAAATAAATCTTATTTAGTGACCACACATAGAACTAGCAACTCAATCACTAAGCAAAGTAGTTGCTAAGTGAAACTATGATTATGGTTACAATCTTACTTTAGCTTTCCTTCACTTTAGAGACCTGCAAAGATAGTAAATGCGAGTATTGATTGGAAAGTTACTTCTTCACCACCATTAAAACTCTGAACAGTCACTGAATGCGGCAGTTGTTCTATGAAGACTATCTGTATCATCAATTATTGTTATTGTAGTTTTATCTGATATAAATGTAAGTAGAAGCCCAGATTACTGTTGAGCAATTCATTGGCATTCTTTTTATTTTCTCTGACTTTAAAAACAGCCACTAAGGTGTAGGCGAAATCAATTTGTTATTATAACCAATTGTTATGATTTGCTCATTTAGGAACTTCATAAATTATACTTGTAAAAAAACTTAAATGACTAACATATATTTTACTCTACATTCTCTGATGTTCTATTAATGATTCTGAGGGGTAGAAAACTTATTATTTTTGTACTAAAGGAAATTGTACTTTACTTGTGATGCAGTGAGTCATCTCGCTGTGGAGATTTACCAAGTGCACATGTTGTGTGCTTGTGTGTGTGTGTGTGTTTTATTAGGTATCAGGAAGAATTCTGTTTCAAAAAACAAGACAAATACAGTAGAGCATCAGAAACCATTAATCAGTACCCACCCACTGCCTGGCCATATTTTTGCCCTTTGCAGTCTATCTTATAGTAAGGAAAAGAATGGTTTGAAGAAGGACTGCACTGAGTACAGATACCTACCTAACCTTACTGTTCGACCTCCTAACCATTTGCAATTTCACAACTATTTTTATGTCCCTGATATGTCAACTCTATTTTTTTTAAACACTCCAGCTTTATGTGTTTTTAGCATTTTAAGTTCACTTAGGTCATAGCATCATAATGAACAGAGAAGTAAAATAATAGGGTTGTATAAAACGTCACATGAAGCATTTCTTCAAAGCAGTTTCTCAAAGCAGTTTCAACCCACCCACTCCTGCTTCTATTTTTTCATAGTTAATAAATGTTAAATACACTATCCAAATACACAGGTTTATCAACTTCCTCTAAGGTTTTACCATTTATGTATTATTTGCAATTGTTTACTTATTTTTTCCTGCCAAAGAGAAAAGTCATCTATATTGATCTGATATTTGTTCATATCCATATTACTTTTTGCATTACACAATCTTACATTTTGGTGAGAGAAAAGCTCTCTGAGGATGGGCTCTAGCATGAATCTGAAAGCTTGGAAAACTAAACCTCTGGTCCTAGCTACCAACCAAACTGGATCCTGCAACATTATTCTGGGATACATATATTTGCCTTCATTCATGATCTTGGACGTGAGTACAGGTAATTCTTGACCAACAACCACAATTGAGCCCAAAATTTTTGTTGCTAAACAAGACATTTGTTAAGTGAGTTTTGCCTCATTTTATAACCTTTTTTGCCACAGTAAAGTGAATCAATTGTTAAGTTAATAGCAATAGGATAAGGGTTATTCCTCTGCCCTGGTCCTATTAGACCTCTCAGCGGCTTTTGATACCATCGACCATGGTATCCTGCTGCGCCGGTTGGAGAGGTTGGGAGTGGGAGGCACCGTTTATCGATGGTTCTCCTCCTACCTCTCTGACCGGACGCAGACGGTATTGACAGGGGGGCAGAGGTCGGCTCCGAGGCGCCTCACTTGTGGGGTGCCGCAGGGGTCGATCCTCTCGCCCCTTCTGTTCAACATCTATATGAAGCCGCTGGTGAGATCATCAGTGGCTTCGGTGTGAGGTACCAGCTGTACGCTGATGACACCCAGCTGTACTTTTCCACATCGGGCCACCCCAACGAAGCTATCGAAGTGTTGTCCCGGTGCTTGGAGGCCGTACGGGTCTGGATGGGGAGAAACAGGCTCAAGCTCAATCCCTCCAAGACAGAGTGGCTGTGGATGCCGGCATCTCGGTACAGTCAGCTGAGTCCTCGGCTGACTGTTGGGGGCGAGTCATTGGCCCCGATGGAAGGGGTGCGCAACTTGGGCGTCCTCCTGGATGAACGGCTGTCTTTTGAAGATCATTTGACGGCCGTCTCCAGGAGAGCTTTTTACCAGGTTCGCCTGGTGCGCCAGTTGCGCCCCTTTCTAGACCGGGATGCCCTATGCACGGTCACTCACGCCCTCGTGACGTCTCGCCTGGATTACTGCAATGCTCTCTACATGGGGCTCCCCTTGAAGGGCATCCGGAGGCTGCAGTTAGTTCAGAATGCGGCTGCGCGGGTTATAGAGGGAGCCCCTCGGGGCTCCCGTATGACACCAATCCTGCGCAGGCTGCACTGGCTACCTGTGGCCTTCCGGGTGCGCTTCAAGGTTTTGGTAACCACCTTCAAAGCGCTCCATGGCATAGGGCCGGGTTATTTACGGGACCGCCTACTGCTACCGAATACCTCTCACCGACCCGTGCGCTCTCACAGAGAGGGACTCCTCAGGGTGCCGTCAGCTAGGCAGTGTCGTCTGGCGACGCCCAGGGAAAGGGCCTTCTCTGTGGGGGCTCCCACCCTCTGGAACGAATTCCCCCCAGGGCTCCGTCAACTTCCGGACCTCCAAACCTTCCGTCGCGAGCTCAAGACACATTTATTCATCTGTGCAGGACTGGCTTAGATTTTAAATTTATAGGGGTTTTAAATTGGTTTTAATATTTACCGTATATACTCGAATATAAGCCGATCCGAGTATAAGCCGAGGTCCCCAATTTTACCCCAAAAACTGGGGTAAACTGGGGACTCGAGTATAAGCCGAGGGTGGGAAATGAGGCACCTACCGGTTGGGGAACCCCTCCCTCCCCCGGCGGAGAAGGCGGGCGGCCCCCCCGCCCCGCCCTCTCACTGCACCGGCAGGGCTTCCCCGCGCTAATGCAAAAGCCCGTCCGGTAAAATGTGAAAAAAAGAAAAAAAAAAACTCAGTATAAGCGAATATACTCGAGTATAAGCCGAGGCTTAAAAAAAAAAAAACTCAGTATAAGCGAATATACTCGAGTATAAGCCGAGGCTTAAAAAAAAAAACTCAGTATAAGCGAATATACTCGAGTATAAGCCGAGGGGTTTTCAGCACAAAAAACGTGCTGAAAAACTCGGCTTATACTCGAGTATATACGGTATATTTCTATTTTTAATAATTGGGCATTAGAATAAGTTTTTTAATGATTATTTTAATTTGTATATAAATGTTTTATATGCCTGTGAACCGCCCTGAGTCCTTCGGGAGATAGGGCGGTATACAAATAATAATAATAATAATAATAATAATAATAATAATAATAATAATAATAATAATAATAATAATAATAATAATAATTCTAACCATTGTGCCACCACGGCTCTTCAGTAACATGGTTGTTAAGTGAATCTGACTTCTCCATTGACTTTCCTTGTCAGAAGGTTTCAAAAGGAGATCACAGGACCCCAAGACACTGCAACATCATAAATATGAGTTGGTTGGCAACTGTCTGAATTTTCATCATATGCAGCATCATGGGGATGTTGCAACGGTCTTAAGTATGAAAAATGATCATAAGTCACTTTTTCAATGCTGTTGTAACTTTGAACAGTCACTAAATGAATTGTTGTAAGTTGAGGACTACCTGTACATAATTCTGTATTAAAATAAGCAAACAAAGGAGTAAAAATCTGGTATGTGTACCTCTAGTCTAACAAAATCACTATACTTCCCACATTTTGCTCGTGGTCACTTCTTGTAATCTTTCAATCAAGATTCTGAATGTTTAAAGCACAGAAAAAGGCAAGGATAACTTCCATTTCAATGGCAAGAACATTTCATACCTAGTCAAGAGTCAAACTCATCTTGTGGAAGACTTCACTTTTGAAAGGGCTTGAATAAGAGATTTCAGATTCTGATATTTCTCTGCCAGCATTAAGGACTCAATGGGAGTTATACTTGTATTAACTGAATACAAGCAGAAATCTCTTGGTTACTGGAAATCCTTAGAAATCTCCCAAACTGGACAGCTTTAGGCACACTCAAGTATTTGTAATCCTAGCAGCTCAATGCTTAATGTTATGCATTAAAGTTATGAATCAAAAATGCTCACTATGGGAGAATTCCAAATAATTTCCCCACTAATATTATTCAGGTGACACCAGCTTCCTTAAGGCATTCAATACAACTGAAGAAATAAAGCCTCACTTACTTTACTATGTGAACCTAGGCTTCCAAGTACACTACAAGTCAATACACATAAGCATGCATTAAGAAGTGACATGGGTTCTCTCCTACAGATGTATATGCTGAATGCATGGAAATATAGCACATAGTGACATTGATAGGTGATTGCCAGGAGCATTCAGATAAATAAGATTATGTGAGTTTAATTATATTTCTGTGGACAGGTCCTTTATTCCCAGAGCTCCCTAATTAAAAATGCAACAGTTGAAATAAATCCTGGACTATTGGTTTGGAGTGCCCCAAATCTTCTTTGTAATAATTATGCTTTTTACTCTAGTTCAAGGGGAAAATAAACAGGAATGTTCTCCTGTCAAAATATTTTTCTAGAAAATATGGAACTTAACATACCTTGTTAAATATTTTTGAAACATATAAAAGTCCTATGCATGAAGAAAAATTTCAGTGTGAAAATCCTTATAGTCAAATGCCTAAATATAGAAAAGATGCTGGCTTGGAATTTGTTCAACAGGATATTTGAATACTACTAGTAACTTGGGAAAGAACACATTGGATAAAAGAACAAAAGAAGTAATGAGACAAAATCTTTATTTGATCGAGTTTCCCATTCTTAGTGGTGACCAGCCAGATGTCTGCACAAAGCTTACAAATAAAACATGAGGCCATATTCAACTCCCTTGTATTGGTTCTTAAAAAGAATAATTTGCCTTTCTTGGATGAATGATCCTAATTTACTTTTTGTTGGAATCTGTGGAGGTTTTTTTTTTGTCAGACTCCCAATTTTACTTTTCAGATTTATATATAATTTTAGCATTATGTAATAAATGATAGATGCCCAGTACAAATTAATGACTGTTATAATATTTCCCGTGTCCCCCTAGAATAGAATAGAATAGAATAGAATTTTTATTGGCCAAGTGTGATTGGACACACAAGGAATTTGTCTTGGTGCATATGCTCTCAGTGTACATAAAAGAAAAGATACGTTCATCAAGGTACAACATTTACAACACAATTGATGATCAATATAGCAATATAAATCATAAGGATTGCCAGCAACAAGTTATAGTCATACAGTCATAAGTGGAAAGAGATTGGTGATGGGAACTATGAAACGATTAATAGTAGTGCAGATTCAGTAAATAGTCTGACAGTGTTGAGGGAATTATTTCTTTAGCAGAGTGATGGCCTTCGGGAAAAAACTGTTCTTGTGTCTAGTTGTTCTGGTGTGCAGTGCTCTATAGCGTCGTTTTGAGGGTAGGAGTTGAAACAGTTTATGTCCAGGATGCGAGGGATCTGCAAATATTTTCACGGTCCTCTTCTTGATTCGTGCAGTATACAGGTCCTCAATGGAAGGCAAGTTGGTAGCAATTATTTTTTCTGCAGTTCTAATTATCCTCTGAAGTCTGTGTTTTTCTTGTTGGGTTGCAGAACCGAACCAGACAGTTATAGAGGTGCAAATGACAGACTCAATAATTCCTCTGTAGAATTGGATCAGCAGCTCCTTGGGCAGTTTGAGCTTACTCAGTAATGAAGCAACAGACATGTAGTTTGGAAAATCAGGTGATCTTGATAGAAGCTACATAGCCCAATGGCTAGTTTGTGCATGTTACTGAAAGGCAACAATGAGGAAATGCTTATGTGGTTCACTTGGGAAAGAAAAATGAAACTTGCTTTTACTGTGTGCACCAAAATTTCATAGCCAGCTTTTACTTTGTCAGAATATTCTTGCAATTTGCATACCGAGCAAATAGATCATCAGATGATGCTGTTAATATGGCTCTGCACTACATCCTACAACATCTTGAATCTCCAAAGACCTATGCAAGGGTCCTCTTTGTAGACTTTAGTTCAGCATTCAATACCATCATTCCAGACACTCTTCTAACTAAGCTAAACCAGCTATAGGTACCTGAAAAAACTTGTAAGTGGATCACAAGCTTCCTAACAAACAGGAAGCAGCAGGTGAAGCTAAGCAGGATCACATCAGATACCTGTACAATTAGCACAGGGCCCCCCCAAGGCTGTGTGCTCTCCCCACTTCTCTCTGTATACCAATGACTGCATCTCCAATGATCCATCTGTTAAACTACTGAAGTTCGCAGATGACACAACAGTGATCGGTCTCATTCGAGACAATGACGAATCCGCATATAGACGAGAGGTTGAATGACTAGCCTCGTGGTGCGACTGAAACAATCTGAACTGAACACACTCAAAACCGTAGAAATGGTGGTAGACTTTAGGAGAAACCCTTCCATACTTCCACCTCTCACAATACTAGACAACACAGTATCAACAGTAGAAACCTTCAAATTTCTAGGTTCTATCATATCACAAGATCTAAAATGGACAGCTAACATCAAAAACATCATCAAAAAAGGACAACAAAGAATGTTCTTTCTGCGCCAACTCAGAAAGCTCAAACTGCCCAAGGAGCTGCTGATCCAGTTCTACAGAGGAATTATTGAGCCTGTCATTTGCACCTCTATAACTGTCTGGTTTGGTTCTGCAACCCAACAAGAAAGACACAGACTTCAGAGGATAATTAGAACTGCAGAAAAAATAATTGCTACCAACCTGCCTTCCATTGAGGACCTGTATACTGCACTAATCAAGAAGAGGGCCGTGAAAATATTTACAGATCCCTTACATCCTGGACATAAACTGTTTCAACTCCTACCCTCAAAACAACGCTATAGAGCACTGCACACCAGAACAACTAGACACAAGAACAGTTTTTTTCTGAAGGCCATTATTCTGCTAAACAAATAATTCCCTCAACACTGTCAAACTATTTATTAAATCTGCACTACTATTAATCTTCTCATCGTTCCCATCACCAATCTCTTTCCACTTATGACTGTAAGACCGTAACTTTGTTGCTGGTAATCCTTATGATTTATATTGATATTGATTGTTCCTGATTGCTTATTTGTACCTTATGCTTATAGAATAGAATAGAATAGAATAGAATAGAATAGAATAGAATAGAATTTTTTTATTGACCAAGTGTGATTGGACACACAAAGAATTTGTCTTGGTGCATATGCTCTCAGTGTACATAAAAGAAAAGATACGTTCATCAAAGTACAACATTTACAACACAATTGATGGTCAATATATCAATATAAATCATAAGGATTATCATTAAGTGTTGTATCGTTAAGTGTTAAAATGTACCCTATGACCATCATTTGTGTTGTAAATGTTGTACCTTGATGAAGGTTATCTTTTCTTTTATGTACACTGAGAGCATATGCACCAAGACAAATTCCTTGTGTGTCCAATCACACTCGGCCAATAAAAATTCTATTCTATTCTATTCTATTCTATTCTATTCTATTCTATTCTATTCTATTCTATTCTATTCTATTCTATTCTATTCTATTATTTTGCCGGATGATAGAAAAATACAGGCATACGAGATCTGTAGTAACTACTGATGAATTCCATATACAATTTTCTAACTAGTAAGAGAATGTGCTTTGCCAAAAAAAAAAAGAAAAAAACCCTGAATGGAAATTAATATCAATGTCTCTTTATAAGCGAAGCCAAATTCCTATAAAAGGTCTTTCCTTCATATCTTTCTTCAATGTCGTCTATTGGAAAAATCAGTGTGGAGAATGAATGTATGGGACAAACATGAACAATTAGAAACTTTAGTTTATAACTAGTTCAGGCCACTGATTCTGAACAGTTTCAAATGTTGATGTACCCCTTTGATGTAGCATTAATAAAATAGAGTTGGCAACCTATTCTGGTCCAGGTACTGTTGTTGTATTTCATGGAATAGCTTGGGAGACCTATCAGATCTCACAAAAGTGTCAACTTTCTTGAGAATTTGGCATTGTCAACCTGAAAATTCATAAGTTTTTGCTCAAGAATGCTGAATTTTGAAAGATTTAACAACCACAAAGATTCTGGCATTAAAATGAAAACTTTATTTTGTATTATTATATTCTTTGGAATGCTGACAGCTTCCCTGGTTATTAAGTCATCTGCATATAGCCAAGATTTTATAAAAATAGGAATAAGTGCATTGTAGTTACAAAAAAGTGCATTGTAAGTTACAGTGCAAATTCTACCTTGCATCTATAGCTAGTTCTGATCACCTGGATGAAACTGTCTATCTAGACCCGTTCCAGTCCGGTTTTCGGCCCGGCTACAGCACGGAGACGGCTTTGGTCGCGTTGGTGGATGATCTCTGGAGGGCCAGGGATAGGGGTTGCTCCTCTGCCCTGGTCCTATTAGACCTCTCAGAATAGAATAGAATCGAATGGTATCCTGCTGCGCGGTTGGAGGGATTGGGAGTGGGAGGCACCGTTTATCGGTGGTTCTCCTCCTATCTCTCCGACCGGTCGCAGTCGGTGTTGACGGGGGCAGAGGTCGGCCCGGGCGCCTCACATTTACAACACAATTGATGGTCGATCCTCTCGCCTCCTGTTCAACATCTACATGAAGCCGCTGGGTGAGATCATCAGTGGTTTCGGTGTGAAGTACCAGCTGTGACCATCATTTGTGTTGTAAATGTTGTACCTTGATGAAGGTTAAGTGCTGTCCGGTGCTTATGTACACGGTCTGGATGGGGAGAAATAGGCTCAAGCTCAATCCCTCCAAGACAAAATTCTATTCTATTCTATTCTATTCTATTCTATTCTATTCTATTCTATTCTATTCTATTCTATTCTATTCTATGGAAAGGGTCCGCAATTCTCTATTCCTGGATGCCGGATGATAGAAAAATACAGGCATACGAGATCTGTAGTAACTACTGATGAATTCCATATACAATTTTCTAACTAGTAAGAGAATCGCCTGGATTACTGCAATGCCCTGAATCCGGAAATTAGTCCAATGTCTCTTTATAAGCGAAGCCAAATTCCTATAAAAGGTCTTTCCATCCTCGCAGGCTGCACTGGCTATTGGAAAAATCAGTGTGGAGAATGAATGTATGGGACAAACATGAACAATTAGAAACTTTAGTTTATAACTAGTTCAGGCCACTGATTCTGAACAGTTTCAAATGTTGATGTACCCCTTTGATGTAGCATTAATAAAATAGAGTTGGCAACCTATTCTGGTCCAGGTACTGTTGTTGTATTTCATGGAATAGCTTGGGAGACCTATCAGATCTCACAAAAGTGTCAACTTTCTTGAGAATTTGGCATTGTCAACCTGAAAATTCATAAGTTTTTGCTCAAGAATGCTGAATTTTGAAAGATTTAACAACCACAAAGATTCTGGCATTAAAATGAAAACTTTATTTTTTATTATTATATTCTTTGGAATGCTGACAGCTTCCCTGGTTATTAAGTCATCTGCATATAGCCAAGATTTTATAAAAATAGGAATAAGTGCATTGTAGTTACAAAAAAGTGCATTGTAAGTTACAGTGCAAATTCTACCTTGCATCTATAGCTAGTTCTGATCACCTGGATGAAACTGTCTATCTAGACCCGCTCCAGTCCGTTTTCGCCCGTTACAGCACGGAGACGGCTTTGGTCGCAGGATGATCTCTGGAGGGCCAGGGATAGGGTTGCTCCTCTGCCCTGGTCCTATTAGACCTCTCAGCGGCTTTGATACCATCGACCATGGTATCCTGCTGCGCGGTTGGAGGGATTGGGAGTGGGAGGCACCGTTTATCGGTGGTTCTCCTCCTATCTCTCCGACCGGTCGCAGTCGGTGTTGACGGGGGCAGAGGTCGGCCCCGAGGCGCCTCACTTGTGGGGTGCCGCGGGGTCGATCCTCTCGCCTCCTGTTCAACATCTACATGAAGCCGCTGGGTGAGATCATCAGTGGTTTCGGTGTGAAGTACCAGCTGTATGCGGATGACACCCAGCTGTACTTCACACCGGACCACCCCAACGGAAGCTTATCAAGTGCTGTCCCGGTGCCTGGAGGCCGACGGTCTGGATGGGGAGAAATAGGCTCAAGCTCAATCCTCCAAGACAGAGTGGCTGTGGATGCCGGCATCCCGGTACAGTCAGCTAACCGCGGCTGACCATCGGTGGCGAGTCATTGGCCCCGATGGAAAGGGTCCGCAACTTAGGCGCCCTCCTGGATGAACGGCTGTCTCTAGAAGATCATTTGACGGCCGTCTCCAGGAGAGCGTTCTACCAGGTTCGCCTGGTATGCCAGTTGCGCCCCTTTCTGGACCGGGATGCCCTATGCACAGTCACTCACGTACTCGTGACGTCTCGCCTGGATTACTGCAATGCTCTACATGGGGCTCCTTGAAGGGCATCCGAGGCTGCAGTTAGTCCAGAATGCGGCTGCGCTGGTGATAGATGGAGCCCCCGTGGCTCCCGTGATAACACCCATCCTGCGCAGGCTGCACTGGCTACCTGTGGCTCGGTGCGCTTCAAGGTGTTGGTGACCACCTTTAAAGCGCTCCATGGCATTGGGCGGGTTACTTACGGGACCGCCTACTGCTACCGAATATCTCTCACCGACCGTGCGCTCTCACAGAGAGGGTCTCCTCAGGGTGCCGTCAGCGGCAATGTCGCCTGGCGACGCCCAGGAAGGGCCTTCTCTGTGGGGCCCCACCTCTGGAAGCCAGCTGACCTCGGACCTTCGACCTTCACTGGGCTTAAAACACATTTATTTAATTGTGCAGGGCTGAGCTAAATTTTAAATTTTAAATTACTGGTTTTTAAATTGGCTTTTATTTTATATTTTTAATTTTAAATTAATAGGCGTTTAGAATAAGTTTTTTAACTGTTTTTATATTTCTTACATTGTATTTATGTGTTTTAAATGCCTGTACACCGCCCTGAGTCCTTCGGGAGATAGGGCGGTATATAAATTTGATAAATAAATAAATAAATAAATAAATAAAATAAGGAATGGCAACCCTTAAGCAACTTATTTATAAAAATAAATGAAGCATCACCTGACTGCACCCAACTTATGATATTAGTTCTAGTTGCAGTAGTTAAGCAAATCATCTGCAGTCATTAAGCGTGACATCATATGGCTTCAGCTTGTGACTTCCTGCCAACTTCTCCATGATTGCTTAGTGGAAGTTGGCTGTGAAGGTCATAAATGGTAGTCATCTGATCACAAAGTGCTACAACCTTCCTGAATGCACTCTGATTGCCAAGTTCCAAAATTGTGATCATGTGACCATGGGGCCACTGCAGTTTTGAGGACCCATTGTAAATCTCCATTTTCAGCAGCAATATAACTTCAAATGGTCATTGTACAAACAGTTTGTAAATGACCACTACATTTTATGTATGTTTGCTATGTTGCAATATAATGACATTTATGTAATGATATCACAACATTTATTTAGTCACAATCTTGACTGAAGTTTGATTAAATACTCTACTGGATTATAATTGTACCACACAACAGCAGCAATAGTGCACTGTATGTATCATGTGCAAATTCTGAACACATGCTATGGTTTTACCCATTCAAATAAAGTTTGGTATTGTGTGGGAAGGATTTTTGAAAGATATAAATTGTTTCTCATACCTGCTAAGTATAGTAGTTAAAAGTTTGGATTCTTTTGTTAGGATCTATGAATCTTATTAAACAGATTGGTGCTTATATATATAGAATATCAATTTTTCCATGTAAGATAAATTAAGATGCAGTTTATGGATATCTATGTTACTAGAAAAACTGTACAAATCAATAACCTGGTTTCCATTTTTTATATTATTTTACTCTTAAACATAGCAAACAGTTCTTAGATCAGAATTGATTACAGTGATTATAGTATTTCCTTCAGAAAATTCTAATAAATGAATTAATAATTTTTCAATATTTCATTAAAAATTCAAAAGCTTTTTCTAGTTTTATATATGAGATATCTGGAAGATTATTAGCAATGACTGTAAAACTGTTTGCTGAATTATAGTTTGAGGTTCTAGTAAGACAAATGTCATATCAAAGAGCAAATAAGTCAGCCTGACAAAACTGAGTAGAATGGCTGAATAATAAATATGGTGATTATCTAGTGAAAATGCATATGTGAAACATTCTTCCATATACTACTAATATCCAATCTTCTTTCCCAGGTGCAAACAAGGTCATTACATTAACTATTATGTTTTGACATACCATAATAGAAAAGTAACTGAAGTGAAGGATTATTATTATCAAGGTATCTGAAAAATGGAAGTTAAAATTGTCATCAAATGAGCCCAGCATGAGCTGCTTCTACTTCTTTTAAGTAGTTGTCCCTTTTGATGAATAATCATATAGCATATAATTTGTCCTGTCTGAATTGTTTGAAATCTCTTCTAGATTAACATGAAGGAAGGGATAGTTCTGCTGGTCATGAAGGAAGTGGTGATATGACCCTCCACAAGAGGCCATCATTAGATTTAACCATTGGGAACATTTTTTTTATCCACTCTCCAACTTTTTTTTAATGAAATGTTGCTGAGAGGATGGTTGATTTGTAGCTTTCTACCTTTGCTCTTGAATGGAATTGTACTTCCCCATTTAGGTTGGTGTATGCTGAAGGAGCAGATGGGAGCCAATAAAAGGCCTTTGTAAAGATCCATCTTACATGTCAGTTGCATCCATTCCTAGTCAAGGAAGCCTTCTTTACTCATGGATTGGTCTCACCTTGAGTGTAGCCAGTTGCAATGTAGTCTATATCAGACTATGTAGTCTAGATCAGCCCTCTGAGCTATAGTGATTGCTAATAGGTTTCTGGATGCATTTTTTAAAATTTGAATTTATATCCTGCCCTTCTCCGAAGACTCAGGGCATCTTACACTGTGTTTAAGCAATAGTCTTCATCCATTTGTTTATTATATACAAAGTCAACTTTATTGCCCCCAACAATCTGGGTCCTCATTTTACCTACCTTAAAAAGGATGGAAGGCTGAGTCAATCTTGGGCCTGGTGGGACTTGAACTTGCAGTAATTGCAAGCAGCTGTGTTAATAAAAGACAGACTTAGTCTGCTGAGCCACCAGAGGCCCTTTTAAGATGGTGATAATAATTTCAAATAGGCTATATGGCATAGAATCTAATTATCTGAGGGACCTTCTGTTTCCGAAGCTTTCTTCCTAACCTGTATGAAGAAAGAACTGATATGCTTGGGGGTCCCATCAATTAAACAGTGTCATGTAGCAGGATCCTTACCTTCTGGAACAGCATCTCTCCAGAGATTCAAATTACTTCTATTCTGCCAATCTTTTAAAAAGGTTTCAAAACCAGATTTTGGGTTAAGGTTGACAGTCTTTTAGAATGGGAATTGTATGAGAAACATGGGCTTTGGTGTCCCCACCAGATGGCCATCATCTTTTTTTGTTGCTATGATGTTTCATTCTGTTTAAAATTGTAAGTAATCATTTTGGAATAAGGCTGCCCTATAAATTTATTTTATTAATATGTAAATAACTCTTGAAAAATAGCAATTTACAAACTTCTTAAATTGAGATGTATTATAATAAGTTCTCTGCAAATTGCAGGGTAGTGGGGTTAGTAAGGAGATCCATATTCAGATCCATACCTGATCACAGAGCTTCCTAGGCAACCCTGGACCAGCTGCTTTTTCAGCCAACTTGTCTCTCATGATGGTAAAATTCAAGAATGTGTATGTGAATCATCTTAAGATCTCAGAGAAAAGGCACAATATAAACTTAATAAATAACTAAATACCTAAACATTTGTTTGCTTATTAAATCTACATTCTGCTTTCTCAGAGGAAATATGCATTTATTTATACAAACCAAAGTTTTAGAAAGTTTGTTTCTAAAAACTTTCTTAGTAGAGAAAACTTTCTACTTTCTACGTAGAGAAAACTTCCCTCTCATTCTCTAAGTGCTTTACTAGCTGGAATAAAAAGCTGGAGGAAAAGGTGAACCTCTCAAGTGATGAAATTAAAACTTTTTAAATTTAAAAGTTAAAAATTGATTTCAAAGTAGAAAGAGTATTTTAAAAAGAGTAAAAAGAAGAGCAAAGCTCAAAACTACTGATCACTGTCACTTTTGTGCTCTTATGCACGCCCCTTATAGTCCTTTTAGGAATGGGGTGAGGTCAATAGTAGACAGTTTTTGGTTGAAAATTTTGGGATTATGAGTAGAGACTATGGAGTCAGGTAATAAGTTCCAAGCGTTTACAACTCTGTTACAGAAGTCATATTTTCTGCAATCAAGTTTGAAGCGGTTGACATTAAGTTTGAATCTATAGTTTGCTCTTGTATTATTGCGATTGAAGCTGAAGTAGTCTTTTACAGGAAGGATATTGCAATAGATGATTTTGTGTGTTAAACACAGGTCATGTCAAAGTCGGCGGAGTTCTAAGTTTTCTAATCCCAGGATTTCAAGCCTGGTGGTATAAGGTATTTTGTTGTTTTCGGAGGAGTGAAGAACTCTTCTAGTAAAATATTTCTGGACGCGTTCGATTGTATTAATGTCAGAGATGTGGTATGGGTTCAAGACGGATGAGCTGTTTTCAAGAATAGGTCTGGCAAATGTTTTGTATGCTCTAGTTAGTAGTGTAGAGTTTTTGAAAAAGAAGCTGCGTAAAATTAGGTTTACAATTCTTAGAGCCTTTTTTGCTATGTAGTTGCAGTGGGCTTTGGCATTTAGGTCATTTGATATGAAAACTCCAAGATCTTTGACAGGGTGGGTGTCGTCAGTAAGGTAATGACCATCAAGCTTGTACTTGTTGATAGGGTTCTTTTTTCCAATATGTAAGACTGAGCATTTGCTGATTGAGATTTGGAGTTGCCAAGTTTTAGACCAATCGGAAACAAAGTCAAGGTCTTCTTGAAGGGTAGAAGTATTGTTAGTGGTATTAAATAGTTTGACATTGTCAGCAAAGAGAACACAATAACTTGAGATAAGGTCACAGAGATCATTTATGTATAGTATGAAGAGCGTTGGTTCTTCCCCAACAACCACCTCTTTCTTCGTCCAAACATACACACAAAGCAAACATGCACACATCTCATGGCTGTCTCCTCGCAGAAGATCCCTGGTGTCGTGAGATGTGTGTGTGTTTGTTCTGTGTGTATGTTTCAGGTTGAGAAGGAGGAAATTACTTGACCGAACATTCTCAGATAATTTCCCAAGCAAAATACTATAAAGGGTATGTTAAGTTCGGGCAATGACGAGGCAGGAGACGATACAAGTGACAACAGCTCTGTAGTTTATTGTGATCCCAGCAAAAGCCAACAGGCAAAAACCCCTCTTTAAATAGTATTTTGGCTGAGGCATCACCAATCAGCAACGTGCATTTTCCCGCCCAAATTTCCCTCCTAAAATTCAAATACATTACACTCCTCCCCTCCCAGAACACATTGTACCATATTTACATAGTTTTTTGCATAACATTTGCATGTTATTTTTCCACGTAGTCACGCAGGTAGACAGGGCGTCTCCTAACTCTTTCTGACCTGCGCAATTCATTCCCAGGGAGTGAGTCGAGCTGGTTGGAGGGACTGTTTGTTCCTCCCAGCTCCTCCTCTGGGCCATCCGGCCCTGGATTATTGGCAGAGTCGTCCCTGCTGTCCTCCGGAGGAGCCGGTTGGCGTCGCTGGACTTCTTCAGACTCAGCTAAGTCCTCCGATCACCTCGGGGTTGAGTTAGCTGTTGGTTCAAATATTGGGTAGTCAGGGTCTGGCTGTTTGGTTTCTGGATTGTTTTGTATTCTTTTTCGTAATTGATCTATGTGGCATCTCCACACTCGGCCATCCCCCATGTCCACTATGTATGACTTTGGGCCTGTCACTCCTGCAATTGTTCCCTTTAGCCACGCTGGGCCCTCACTATAGTTATGTGCCCATACTGGGTCACCTGTTGTCATTGTTCTGGTTGTTTCCTTTGTGCCTTGGAACCCATCAGGGGAGTATGTTGGGTTTAACCAATCTAGGGGGCACCGGAGTCTTCTACCTATTAATAACTCCGATGGGCTGCGGCTGATTGTCACACAGGGAGGTCTATGTTGGACTGCCAGGAAGGTATTAATTTTGGATTGCCAATCTCCTGGGCTAATTCTAGATAGCGCTTCCTTGGCACTGCGTACGAAACGTTCTGCAAGTCCATTTGTCGCCAGGTGGAAAGGTGCTGAGAGGACATGTTGGATGCCCTCTTCTGCCAAGTACCCCTCAAACTGGGTGGTCGTAAATTGTGGGCCATTATTGGATACTAGAGTGTCGGGCAACCCGTGTGTCACAAATAGATGTCTCAATACTGTGATTACAGCTTCCGCTATTGTGGTTTTCATAAGCAAAATTTCTAACCACTTCGAGTAGGCATCTACCACAATTAAGAAGGTCTGCCCATGGAATGGCCCGGCAAAATCTATATGGATCCTGGACCAAGGACCCTGGGGTTTCTCCCAATCCCTTATGGGGGCTGTTGGGGGTAGTGGCCTTGATTCTTGACATGCTTGGCATTTCCCTACCCGGTCGCTAATGTCTTTATCCATTTGTGGCCACCACACGTAACTTCTCGCTAGGCTTTTCATCCTTACAATCCCCGGGTGGCCCACATGCAATAGTTCCAACACATGCCATCGTAATTTCTCTGGAATAACCACTCTATCCCCCCATAACAGACAAGCCCCTTGTTCCGACAGTTCCAAATGCTTTTTTGTAAATTCTTTGAAACGATCCCCCGGTGCAGTGGGCCGTCCCCTCTGCACCCAACCGATCACAGTTCTTATGACAATGTCTTTGTAAGATGCCCTAGTCACTTCTGTAGATGTGACTGGCCAGAGTCCAAAGAGTCAATTAACAAGGCGGGTGTCCCTGGGGTCAGGTCTTCAATAGTCTCTGGCAACGGGCATCTACTTAAAGCGTCCACATGTCCCAAATCTTTGCCCGGTCGGTGAGACAGTTTGTACAAATATGCTGCCAGGAAAATAGTCCAACGGATCAGCCTGGGTGATAATGTAACCGGTGTTGGACGGTCGCCCGCCAATAGTCCCAATAAAGGTCTGTGGTCTGTGACTATTTCAAATTGCCGCCCAAACAGGTACTCGTGGAATTTTTTAACCCCAGAAACTATAGCCAGGGCTTCTCGGTCTAGTTGGCTATAGTTCCTTTCCGCTGCGGACATCGTGCGGGAAAAATATGCGATAGGGGCTTCTGACCCATTCGGTAACTTGTGGCTGAGGACAGCCCCTACCCCATAGGGTGATGCATCACAAATTAGTACTAGTGGCAATGTTCCATTGTACTGAATAAGAAGGCTATCGCTGGACAAGAGTTTCTTAACTCCTTCAAAACGCCTTAGCCTCAACCCTGCCCCAAGTCCAAACAGCTTTTTTCGCTAGCAGTTTATGTAGCGGTTCGGCTACCGTTGCCTTATTTTTTAAAAATACCGCATAGAAATTTACAAGCCCCAAAAATGCTTGCAATTCTGTTTTGTTTTTTGGGGTTGGGGCCTTTCTAATGGCTCGCACTTTGCTCTCCGTTGGGTGGATGCCTTCCTTATCTATCCGGTAACCCAAGAATTCTACAGATTCAACTCCTATCTGGCATTTGTTGAGTTTAACCTTAAGCCCCGCAGACCTGAAAATGCCCAAAACCTTCCGCAATTTGACCCCTAATTCTTCCAAGTTTTCTGCAGATATCAGTACATCATTGAAATATGGGACTACTCCTGGTAGACCTTGTAGGAGTCGCTCCATTAGGTTTTGGAATAACCCGGGGGCTACACTAACTCCGAACTGAAGTCGAGTGCATTTAAACGCGCCCCGATGTGTGACAATCATCTGCGCTTCAGCCGTTCCGTTGTCTACCGGTAATTGTTGGTAGGCTTGAGCGAGATCGAGTTTGGCGAAGACCTGTCCCTGCCCTAACGAGTGCAACAAATGTTGCACTACGGGAACGGGGTAAGCACTCTTTTGCAATGCTTTGTTAAGCGTTGCCTTATAGTCAGCACAAATCCGGACTGATCCGTCTGGTTTGACTGGGATCACTATTGGTGTCTCCCATTTTGCATGGTCGACGGGGACTAGTATTCGCTGGCTTACTAATTTGTCTAGTTCCCTGTCAATTTTGGGTTTGAGGACGAACAGGACCCTTCTAGCCTTTAATCTAATGGGAGCCACCTGGGGGTCCAAATTGAATGAGATGGGGGTCCCCACGTACTTGCACAGGCAGTCTTGGAAAACATCCTTGAATTCTCTCAATAATTCATCCTTCAGGTTGACTCCGCTTCTGTGAACCCCGGTTACTTCCATGCCCAAGGCTCTGAACCAGTCCAGACCTAGTAAACTGGGCAGGTTTCCATCTACGATGGTGATCGGCAGGGTTTTCTTGAATTGTCCATATTTCACTCTGACAGATATGACTCCTCGCACAGGGATTCGGTTCCCCGGATAGTCTTGCACTCTCAGCTTTTGGGGTTGCAGCTGGCGTTTCGTGACATCTGGCAGGTCCCTTGCGATTGTGTCCCAAGACATAATTGTGATTGATGAGCCAGTATCCACCTCCATTTTACACTGCACTCCTTCAATGTATGTCTTGGTGAATATTTTCTTTTCTAGCCGTGTCGATGCGTGGCCCACTCTCACAGTGGTCTGATTCAACTTCGCGCCTTTTTTGAATTGGCCAATCCCTGGCTGCTTCGCTGAACCAGCGCCCTGTTGATTGGCCGGTTTGAATCTTTGGCGGGAAGGTTGGGAGGCTTGACAGGCCTGAGCTATGTGTCCTTTCTTTTCACACCGCCGACAAATCGCGTCTTTGAACCTGCAATTCTGTCATTAGTGTTGGCCTCCGCAACTCACGCACTCGTCCCGGTCGCCTCTTTCCGGCCTCCCGGTGTGGAAAACCTCTTCCTCTTCCTCACCGTCTGATTCGGCCTTGGTTTGTTCGCTGTGTACTGGCGTTGCTTTCGCCGCGGCATTTGGCGTGTTCGGCTTTTGTAAAGTTTCTGCCGCTTTGGTGGACATCTCATGTGCCCTGGCCTCATCCAGGGCTATCGCCAGGGTTAGGTTGCTTTTCGACAGCAGCCGCCTCTGTAGTCGGATGTCCCTGACCCCACAAATGAGTTGTTCTAATAGAGAGTTATCCAAGTCCCTATACTCACAGTGGTTTGCGGCTTTCCTTAATGCGGCCATGTACACGCTTATCGATTCGCCCTCGCGCTGAACTCTTTGCCTCAACTCGAACCGTTGTACAAACTTCGACGGCACCAGCGCGTAGTGTGCTCGTAGCGTCATCTGTAGCGTTTGCCATGGCACCGACTGTACCGGCGTTGGTTCCGACAGCGATTCGGCGGTATCAAAGACTTCTGGCCCATAGTGGCTCAGGAAGTAAGCGCGCTTCCGATTATCCGATACTCCTTGCAGTTCGTTAGCTTCGAGGAAACACTCGAAACGAGCCATGTACGACCCCCATTTCTCCTTGGCTGGGTCAAATGGTGCTGGCGGCGTATAACTAGACATCGCTATGTATCCGCTCTTACTATTGGCTGGGGTTTAAACTAAGTCGCTCCTTCAGCTATTTTCCTAGTCTCGCTGCCTTCAAAATCCCACCTTCGTCGCCAATGTTAAGTTCGGGCAATGACGAGGCAGGAGACGATACAAGTGACAACAGCTCTGTAGTTTATTGTGATCCCAGCAAAAGCCAACAGGCAAAACCTCCTCTTTAAATAGTCAGCAACGTGCATTTTCCCGCCCAAATTTCCCTCCTAAAATTCAAATACATTACAGGGTAGCTAAAATAGTTTGCTCACATATCAAGAAAAGAATAGAAGATGGTTTTAGGGACAATTGGAACATAAATCAATAATGACTTTAAAAGACTTATTTCGCTTTTTCATATTTATAGAGTTTTAATTTAAAATCTATTTTCTGTTCTCCACATTTTAAAAAAAATGCTCTGAGATTTAATTCCATGCATTTAATTTGCTTTCTTTAAGGTCTAAGTTAAGTTGAAAAGATATTTTCATTGAATTACTTGCAGATCCTTTCAGGCTGTTTCCAAGCTGTGCATATATTTGCCCCCTAGTTGAAAATCACTTTATGGGTAATGAAGGCCTTGTCTTAATGTTGATATTAAAGTGCAGGATTTAAAAATATATGACAAGTATAGATATTTACATGAATTGTGAATTTTTGCATCTGTAATATTTTTTAAAAAACATATAGAAGCTGAATCTGTAGCTTGTCAAGCAGATGACAATTCAGACAAATATTTTTTTTCTATTATTTCTAATATATTCACTTGTATCTCATCCTCATATTATTAAGACTCTTATTATGATCCCTTATCTACTAAGCAACAAGTAGACCCATCATCCAATCCATCGGAAGACATTTTCAGGCAGTTCTGGTTGAAATAGAAAATAATTAACAGATGTTTGAACTTATTTGCATTGAAAAAACAAGAGAGATCTTGACTGTTTTGATTGTCTTTTTGCCTCTACCTCAAAGGATAGGAAAATTGTAGATGTCATAACATCAGCAGCAATACCAAAGGCAAAAAAGAAAAACATCATAACATATTATTAGTTCTACTAAATCATGGATGAATAACTGTTAGCCCAAGGAGTTCATCTCACATTCTTAATATACATGCACCCAAGTTCACATTTCCCTTCAACCCTCCCAGCATTTTGTTATTTTTATTTTTTTTTAAAAAAAATGTCAATTTAAAACTAATAATTAAAAGAAAAATATTAAAACAAAACTAAAAAATAGAGGTGGGAATTTGGGGTGGGGGAAAAGAGAGTGTAAGAGAAAGAGTCATTGTGAAAAGCATGCACACAAACACACATATTTTTGGGAAAGTATCTCTCATTAAGGAACTGAATCAAGGAATAAGTATTGTGAAGATTTAAATCAATTATGTACTGCTGTGATTATGCAAAGATGGAAACTGCTGCACAAATTTCAATTGCTGCATTTATACACACCCATACCCACACATATGTATGCATTCATATATATGAATACAGATATGATCTTCAGGACACTTATGGAGAAAGATGAATAGGTTACATATTCCTCTATCCAGAGTGACATTTTTAAAAGAGTAATTTGTGTAGGAAAATAGTAATATAACTAAGAACAGATCTGAATACATTTATCCTTCATTGCAGAAATAATTTTTAACTTTTAATAATTTTGAGCCTGTATTTCCATATTTTAAAATATACTGATCCTGTGAATTATGTACTATAACTTTATAGCATTTTGTTATTGTGAATTTGCATCTAATGCTAGGAACTGAATCTTTTTTTATATTGCACTCACTAATTTATGCACCTTAAGAAACACCCAATACACCTCATGAAAGATTGTTATTGATTTTTCCCAGTTCAGAAACATTGACAAGAACTGACTAATTGGGCATTAGCACCAAAGTTGATAATATATGTGAATTTGCTTACAGCTTTACCTGCACAATACATAAAGATTATAATTTATATATTGCAATGTATATTTAGTAGAGTGGTGCTTTCCATGGAACATCTTTACATTCAATTCTTAACTTGTTGAAGTAGGTATAAAACGATTTCTATGCTACAAAGTGTTAGATACTGTAGTAATGAGGTTTACTGAGTTCAATTCCCAGCGCTTTACACCCAGATATTTGAAGACATTTAGAATAACCTGTTTTGTTTGTTTAACATGAGAGCTTTATACCACTTTTATACCAATTGTAAATGAGGTAGAAAAGTTTTGCTGCAAATTTCTGGTTCCTAATAATAAGGAAGAAAGTGATGTTGGCCAGCTGATGAGTGGGAAAAGTGGGGAGGCTGCCCAGGTTATTGTGGTCAACAGCCATGTATAGTTTTGGTTGCCCTCTGATCATGAATAGCTTTAAGAGGTAAATATGGCAGCTGCCAAGGTTCCACACCTGCACAAGCTCCAAATCTGGACCCAACTGCAGGAAAAAAAAAACTTCGCTATTTTCTTTTACCACTTATCATACATTTCTATGACAATATTTGTTTCAGTGTGTTTTTATTAAGTGACAAAAAAAAACAACAGTTTGCTTTTTCTAGTGGTTAAGGCATCAAGTTAAAAACCAGTAAATTCTAGTCCTGCCTTAATCACAATTCCTATTGTAACCAATGAATTAACACTTGGTTGATCTCAAAAAAGTGAACTCTGCACTTGTGAAAAAGCATTAAGAAGAAAAGTAAGGTTTTTTCTTAAAAAATTAGCTAAACGATTATTGGTTGTCCAAAGACATTCTCATGCTGGTTCCCCAAAACTCTGAGGCCAACTCTGCACACCATAGACTAACTGTTATGGAAGAGAATGTTTTTCTTTCTTGTGTATGGCATAATGGCATGCATTTTCTGCTATTTATTTATACTTACCATTTATCATTTTGCTGAGATTGATTTAAATTTATGGTTGCTTAAATATTGCCCACTGAACCATATTTAGAGTGAATGTTTCTTGCATTACTCCTTGTCTGATGAATACGAAACTCTCCTTTAGATGGTGATCTGTAATAAAATATAAATATTACTGTTAGATTGATAGGAGCAGGACTTCTTTGAGTAACTTTTTCAGTAAAATAGCATTTTTGATTAATATTTCTAGGTTCTTTGAAATAACAAGAAAGAATATGGATTCTGGTAGCAAGAATTTGGATCCTGATAAGAACTGGTTTAAAGAACTGGGCAGAGAGGAAAACTGCGCAGAAAGTTGAACTTTGATAATCTGAAAACTCATTATAACCCCCTCCCATATATGTAATTAGGCATCAACAATTCATGCTAAGAATAATATGGGAAATATGAAGTATGCTCACTAGATATTTGATGACTCAAATGATGCTGGCCAATTAAAGAATACATTCCAAATTCAACATGTTTGAACTTAAAGTAATTAATAAATGGTAAAGTAAATACTGTAGATAATAGGATTTCTTCTTTTTTCTTTGAAAATATTTTGCTTCTCATCCAAGAAACTTCTTCAATTCTAACTAACTGTTTGGGAATGGAAAGATTTATATTATTTGCAGTCAGACAGTTTTGGCACTCTGCGGGTTGGTCATTAACATTATACAGTCAGTAAAAACCAGACCAGGAGCTGACTGTGGTTCATTGCAAAATGTAGGCTTAAATTGAAGAAAGCAGGGAAAAGCACTAGGCCATACAAGTATGAACTAAATCAAATCCCTGATGAACATACAGTAGAGGTGACAAATAGATTTAAGGAATTAGATCTGATAGACAGAATGCCCAATGAAGAACTATAGATGGAGGTTTGCAACATTGTATAAGAGGTGGCAACTAAAACCATCCCAACGAAAAAGAAATGCAAGAAAGCAAAATGGCTGTCTGAGGAAGCTTTACAAATATCTGAGGAAAGAAGGGAAGCAAAAGGCAAGGGAGAAAGAGAAAGATACACCCAATTAAATGCAGAATTCCAGAGAATAGCTAGAAGAGATAAGAATGTCTTCTTAAATGAATAATGCAAAGAAATAGAACAATAGAATAGGGAGGACCAGAGATCTCTTCAAGAAAATTGGAGATATGAAAATTGGAGATATTTCATACAAAGATAGGCATGGTAAAGGACCAAAATGGCAGGGACCTAACCAGTGGTGGCTTGCTCCCTGTTCTCACCGATTCGGAAGAACCAGTAGTAAAAATCTGTCATAATTCGGAGAACCTGTAGTAATGGCTGCCTGGCCACACCCCTGAACTGGTTCCTCGGCCACCATGTTCATCACCGCCATGTTCTTTGCACATGCACATCCCATTGCCTTGCAAGTCCAATGGGATGTGCGTGTGCAAAGAACATGGGGATGACGGCAGAAGCTTTTTCTGCCTGTACTTTTTTGGCAGACTGCGGAGACAGCGGGTGGCAAAAAAGCATTTTTGGAGGCTTCCTGGCCAGCCGCTTTCCAGCAGTGGTGGCTGGCTGGTGGCCACCGAAAAGTCGGGTCAGCTTGCCTTCCCAACTCTGGACCAGCTGCCATTGAAGGTAAGTAGCAAAAAAAGAGGTGGTGATGGGGGAGGAAGGCAGGCAAGCGGGCTTGACCATGGGGACCACTGGGAAGGCAGGCAAGCATGTCGGGGCCACCTGGCTAGCTAGCTCCCTTCCCCATGGCCCTGCCATGCTTGCCTGCCTTCCGGCCTGGTGGGTGGGCAGGTGGCCCTTCAGGGAGACAGAGCTGCTGTGCTGAGGGTGAGAGAGGCAGCTGGGGGAGGGCAACCAGATCACACACACACACACACACACACACACACATCTGTGGCCCCCACTGCTGTCGGGTTCTTACCATTCTTAAAGTTGATTGTGAAGAGCTGGAAGAAGTTTCTGGAAGATGTTTCCATAGATCTCCCTCAAGTCATTGTTGGAGCATCAGAGATCTAAGAAAATGTCTTCCAGCTCATCATGATTGACTTTAAGAATGTCAAGAAACAGGCAGCAAAAAAAGTGGCAGTGGAAGTGACAGGGCAGGACATGCATGTGTGTATGTGTGTGTCCCCCTTCTCAAGGACTTGGAGGCAGCTCCTCTGAGGAAAAGAGGCGGTGGCGAAGCCCTGGCTGTCCCCTGGGAGAAATCGCCCTGTCTCTGCAGTGTTGGTCATGTGACTGAGTGGGCATAGCCAACTTGATGTCACTCATAGCAAGGTGCCGCCCCACCTTGCCCTGAGTGACTTCAAGTTGGCCACGCCCACTCAGTCACATGACCACCAAATAAGCCATGCCCACAGAACCGGTAGTAAAAAATCTTGGAACCCACCCCTGGACCTAACAAGCAGAAGAAATTAAGAAGAGGTGGCAAAATTACACAGAAGAATTATACAAGAAGGAACTTAACGTCCCTGATAACCATGATGGGGTGGCCACTGACCTTGAGCCAGACATCCTGCATCCTGGAATACAAAGTCAAATGGGCCTTAGGAAATCTGCTTAACAACAAAGCTAGTGGAGGTGACAGTATTCTGGCTGAGCTATTCAAAATCTTAAAAGATGATACAGTAAAAGAGCTACACTAAATTTGCCAGCAAATTTGGAAAACAGTGGCCACAGGATTGGAAAAGGTCGGTTTACATTTCAATTCCAAAGAAGAGCAATGCCAAAAAATGCTCAAACTTGAGCATTGCACTCATTTCACATGCTAGCAAAATTATGCTCAAAATCCTAAAAGCTAGGCTCTAGCACTATGTGGACCGAGAACTACCAGAAGCGCAGGCAGGATTTCGAAAAGGCAGAAGAACTAGAGATCAAATTGCCAACATACGCTGGATCATGGAGAAAGCTAGGGAGTTACAGAAAAATATCTACTTCTGCTTCATTGACTATGCTAAAGTCTTTGATTGTGTGGATCACGTTCTCAAAGAGATGGGAGTACCAGACTATCTTATTGGTCTCTTGAGAAACCTATATGCGGGTCAAGAAGCAATAGTGAGAACTGGACACAGAACCACTGATTGGTTCAAAATTGAGAAAGGAGTTTGGCAAGCCTGTATACTATTACCCTGCCTATTTAATTTATATGTAGAACACATCATGAGAAAGGCAGGGCTAGATGAATCACAAGTTGGAATTAAGGTTGCTGGGAGAAATATCAACAATCTCAGATATGCAGATGATACCACTATAATGGCAGAAAGTGAAAAGGAACTAAAGAGCCTTCTGATGTGGGCGAAGGAAGAGAGTGCAAAAGTTGGCTTGAAACTCAACATTAAGAAAACTAAGATCATGTCTCCCAGCCTTTGCCTCAATTGCTGGCAAATAGATGGGAAGAAATGGAGGCAGAGACAGATTTTATTTTCCTGGGCTCCAAGATCACTGCACATGGGGACTACAGCCAAGAAATTGAAAGATGCTTGCTCCTGGGGAGGAAAGCTATGGCAAAGTTTGACAGCATACTAAAAAGCAGAGACTTCACCCTGCCAACAAAAGTGCGTATAGGGAAGGCTATGGTTTTCCCAGTTGCAATGTATGGCTGTGAAGGTTGGACCATAAGAAAGGCTGAGCACCAAAGAATTGAGGCCTTTGAACTCTGGTGCTGGAGAAGACTCCTGCAAGTCCCTTGGACTGCAAGGCGAACAAACAAGTCAGTTCTAGAGGAGATCAACCCTGACTGCTCTTTAGAAGACCAGATCCTGAAGATGAAACTGTAATAATTTGGCCATTTAATGAGAAGGAAGGACTCACTGGAGAAGAGCCTAATGCTGGGAAAGATTGAGGGCAAAAGAAGGGGATGGCAGAGAATGAGGTGACTGAATGGAGTCACTGAAGCAGTCAGCATGAGCTTAAATAGTCTCCTGGCAGGGGTGAAATCCAGCAGTTCTAAAGGTTCTGGAGAACCAGTAGTGGAAATTTTGAGTAGTTTGGAGTACCGGCAAATACCATCTCTGGCTGATCCCAGAGTGGGACGGGAATGGAGATTTTGCAATCTCCTTCCCACAGGATTGGGGAGGGAATGGGGATTTTGTAGTATCCTTCCCCTGGAATGGGCTGGGAATGGAGATTTTGCAGTATCCTTCCCCTGCGACACACACCAAGCCACGCCCATAGAACCAGTAGTAAAAAAATTGGATTTTACCACTGTCTCCAGGGGATGGTAGAGGACAAGAAGGCCTGGAAGAAAGTTGTCCATGGGGTCATGAGGTTGGACTTGACTTCGCAACTAACAACAACAACAGTATGGATTGACATTGTTGCTCCATTTGTTGTTCTGTTGTGTCTGCGCCCTCCGAGCTGGGCCCCCTGCCAGAAAGTGACTCAGAAAGTGAGGGGGAAGGACCATCAGGACTTACCTCTGGAGCACCGGCTCCTCTGGCTCAGCTCCAGGAGCCAGAGGCAGGCCAGGTGGAGGAGATAACAAGGCCTCCGTCCCCTGACTCTCCCCACCAGGCCACACCTCCAGACCCAGCTGATGGCAATCAGGCCTGGCTGAATCCCAGGTTTCGGAGATACGAGAGGCGGCTACAACAAAGGAAGGGGTGGGGCAGGCCTAGAGAATTCTGGGTCACGGAGCCACACCCCACAGAGTATAAAAGCAGCCCTGGCTGCTTTTCTGCTCTGTGACGAGCAAAAATTGAGCTGAACTATTTGACTCGTGGAGAAGTGAGCTAAACTCTTTGACTCATGTAGAATTGAGCTGAACCTTCGGCCTGGATTGCTGACTTCTTGATTGCCTGGCAACCCCAAGATAAGGGAGACTTTGGCAGGCAGCTGCAGATTCCCTGCCAGGACTGATAGCAGCCATGAACTCAATTACTGGCTCGTTTAGCCAGCTCGCTTGGCTGAGGCCGGGAGGGGACAGAACATGTTCTCTTCTCTGTCTGTTGTGAAGGAGCTCTTACTAAATATTTTGTGGATTTAATGAAAGCCCAGATAGGATAGCTTTAAGTTCTAAGGCAGGGGTGTCAAACTCACATCATCATGGCGACATCATCTGACATATTCTGACTTTTCCCCCCTTCACGAAACTGGGCATGGGCATGGCCAGCACGTGATGAATTCGGCCCGCAGGCCACGAGTTTGACAGCCCTGTTCTAAGGGCTTCCTTGATTGTTTTTGTTATTTCTCTTTTCTCTCTTTGCAGGTAGGTAATGTAGAATTCTGATAACTCCCAGTTTGTGCCTAGAGGTGGTGAAAATCAAAAGGTAAAAAATAATTTCTATGTGTGGGTTTCTAGTACATTGAGGCGTCTGTTTTCCTTGATGTGAACTACACAGTATAGGAAGGCTAGACAATTTTCCTTAACATTTTCCGGTATAAATGTCTCATATGTATGCAGGAATGAATAAATAAAATGATTTAGAACAAATGGAGTTCACACTTGAAAAAAAGTTCTTGCTAAATATTCTCCTCCATTAACAACTGCCCACTTAATGACAATTTTTTAAAAAAATTTGAATTTATATCCCACCCTTCTCCGAAGACTCAGGGCGGCTTACACAGTGTTAAGCAATAGTCTTCATCCATTTGTATATTATATACAAAGTCAACTTTTATTGCCCCCAACAATCTGGGTCCTCATTTTACCTACCTTATAAAGGATGGAAGGCTGAGTCAACCTTGGGCCTGGTGGGACTTGAACTTGCAATAATTGCAAGCAGCTGTGTTAATAACAGACAGACTTAGTCTGCTGAGCCACCAGAGGCCCTTTTTAAAGTTCAATGCCCCCCACAAAAGATAAACCTGCTTTCGAGCTTCCAGACCCTATCCCTATGTTACACAATCACATTCTGGTCACTCACCAACTGGCTTGCATCTATATTGCAGCATTCTGCAGTGATTTATGATGTTTGTTGCCGGTTTAGCTCAGGCTGGTAAGGCCTGTTATTAAGAACACAAAGCCTGCAATTACTGCAGGTTCGAGCCCGGCCCAAGGTTGACTCAGCCTTCCATCCTTTATAAGGTAGGTAAAATGAGGACCCAGATTGTTGGGGGGGCAATAAGTTGACTTTGTAAAAAATATACAAATAGAATGAGACTATTGCCTTATACACTGTAAGCCGCCCTGAGTCTTCGGAGAAGGTATAAATATAAACAAAAAAAAACAAAAACAAAAAAACTGGTATTCATTTCCAGTTTCTAGCAAAAAATGTCCATCGCAAACAATTAACTAGTACAGCATTTTCTTAATGACTGCCAGGTTTGCTTTATGACCACCACAAAAGAAGTTGTAAAATCAAGTTGTTGCATGATGACCCGCTTAATGACTGGCATAACTAATGGCCATAATTCTGGGCTAAATTATGGTCATAAAATGAGGAATATTGTTTGTATCCAGTTAATATCAGATGACAACTGAATGGGAAAAACTCCTACCATGGACCATCTAGAGCACAGGTGTCAATCTCGTGGCATCATGTTGCCATCAGATGACGTTTTGCCACATTTTCCTTCACGGAGCTGGGGTGGGCGTGACCAGCACATGATGCATCCGCCCCAGGGCCACCAGTTTGACATCCCTGATTTAGAGCAGTATTTCTCAAACTCAGAATTTTTAAAATGTGTGGACCAATTCCCACAGTCTTCTTCCTCCATTGGTTGGGGAATTCTGGGAGTTGAAGTGTACACATCTTAAAGTTGACAAGTTTGAAAAATTCTTTTTCCCGTGCTTTGGTCGCAAAGAAAATCATTTCTCTGAAGTTGCTATTAACACATTTCTTCCCTTAATTGTGTGGTTTTTTCCCCCTAAATATATCTTTACCCAAGCCTCATCTACATTTTTAAAAACATGCATTTTAATATAAAACTCTAGGAAAAACCAAGTCTACTTTGGCCTTAGAGAAGTAAGAATATGAGTTTGGAGCAAGCTTTCTATGAATCTATAGTTCTATGTAGTCAACTACATTTTGTATAGTAACCTCTACCAAATCTCATCTGCAAAGTTTCCCTCTCTATTTTCATATCAAATTACTTGGATGCTACAGTAATCAGTTTTTATTTTAACAGAATATAATTTCTTCCCCTCTCAAGCCAAAAACAGAACAATTTCTTTTGATCAGGGTTTCCTCTGAAATAAAAGTTGTTGGAAAGTTCACTTCAGTATATTATCTCCTTTATTGAACCGAGCCATCAAAACAGAAACCTAAGCTCTTACTAACTTTAATTCCTCTTCTTTGTGAGCAAGCCATCTGGGCAGCTGACGATAATGCACATCAGTGCTCATGATTAATGAAAGGTAAGCTTTTAACTTTTTGTGACCAAGGTCTATCTTATCTCCATATAACCGGCCATTTGTAATTGTCTATTGATATGATGTTTACAGAGTCACAAACAAATTGTACTTTGCAGACTGATTGCAGTCCACCCACACAGAATATAAAATTGCATGCCAATCAAAAAAGCCCAAAGGCAACCCATCTTCCCATTTTGCTTTTGATGCTCATATGCCTTATTGTGATCTTTATGGTGGGTGATAAATCGATTGACTTTATTATTTTATTTATTCATCAAATTTATATAGCTACCCTTCTCACCAAAAATGACTCTTGATGATGTATATAAAAACTATAAAAGAGTTAATATACAAAAAAGTTATTATTTTACAAAAACTTAAAAAAGCCCACAAGGTTAAGAGATAAAAGCAGATGTTTATAATAGTGGATGCATCTCAGGATCTTACTGGTCCCCTGGGGCCTGATGGCAAAATTAGGTTTTGAGGGACTTCCAGAAAATCAACAGGGATGGTCCACAAAACAAGTAGAAGGCCTTACTTCTAAATCTGCTAAATGTAGCTCCCTAGACAATGGCATCCATTTTCTACTGGATCTGATGGCACAGCAGATACAAAGAGAGGATGTCCCTCAAATAATCCAGCCTCATGCCAGATAGGGTTTTAAAGCTCAAATCCAGCACCTTGAAATGGACATGGAAACAGCCTCGTAAGTAGAATAATTTTGAAAGAGTTTATGTAAGAAAGACCTGGGGGAAAAATTATATGGTTATAGAAGCTATAAGGGAGATATTCTTTGAATTGGATTGGATTTTTATGTTTTAGTTGGTTTTAAATACTTTAGGATTAATTTGTTTTATTGATTTACATATTTTGTTATTCTTAATTTTTTTATTTTTTTATATATTTTTTTCTTGAAGGATTTTGGTTGTGTTAGGAGGAAGTCAGAGCTAGAGAGGGAAAATTGGTATAATAGTTTTGGGGGGAAATCTTCTTAGCATATGTTTGTTTTATTTTTATCTATACCTTGTGCTTCATCTGGGAAGTCAGGGGAGGGGAGGGATTAGTGAAGGAGGGAGTTGGGGGGGAAAGGGGGGGGATTTTTTTTTGTAAAACGTTTTGAATAAAAAAAAAAAAAGGAAACAGCCTTGTAAGCAATACAGCTTGTGCAACAGAGGTGTAATCTGTTTTGTTCCAGAAACACCCTGGTGAGCCAAGTGAAGTCTGGCTGCTCTTTCTCAGTGCTTGGAGTCTGTGTATGTGGGTGGGGTGGGGGTGGGGAGGCAACAGGCTTCACCTGAAGCCAGTCAAGATGGAGTGACTGTGGGTGCAAGGGACCTTATGATCTGGTTGTTTATCATCGTTAACTCTGCACTACCCCAGAGAAACTTGGTGTGCAACTTGGGAGTCCTCCTGAACCCACAATTCCTGCTCAATGGGCAGATGGCAGTTGAGGCTAGGAGGGTCTTTGTGCAACTTTGTATTATACACCAATTGTACTTTTACCTGGATCCTGAGGCCTTGCACACAGTCACTCATGCTTCTCAGTTGGATTACGGCAATATGCTCTACATATGTGTATCCTTGAAGAGTATTTGGAAGCTACAGCTGGTGCAGAATGCACAGTTCTAGGTGCCCCTAGAGTTGCACATATAATACTGCTGCTGAGCAAACTGCATTGGTTACCGATTTGCTTCCATATCCAATTCAACACATCTACTAGCTGGTTCTGAGAGCTTGGAAATCATTCTCTGACTGCTTCAGTTGTTGAAGTGGTGGCCGTGTTTGATCAGGTGCAAGTCATTCTTCACTTTGGGTCTTATGAAGCTGACATTCCACAAGTTCAGATGGAGCAGCTTATCATAGTCAGAGTCTGCATCCTTAGCCATGATATCTCCAGATCCTCATGGCCTTCAGGCACCAAGGTAGGTGTGGGTGGCACAGCCTGCATGGAAGGATACGGTAATAAGTGTGGCCCCCTCCTCTGGCCTGTTGCTCTAGGAACAGAACTAGAGCAGATCCAAATCTTTACATAAGAATAAATGAAATTTAAATTTATATCTTGTTCTATGATTTTTTTTGATGACTTTTATTCCCCACTTTCTCCAGAAGAAAGCCAGGCCTTATTATTAGAATGTGCAACTAAGCAACGTTTTCAAAAGAGCAGCAAGATTTATTATAGTACTACATTGTATATTGGATCATTTTCAAGAAAATGTAAAGCAAAAATACAGAAACTAATGCCAACAAAATGAAAATCCACATTTTTTTTGACATTTGTAAAGGGTAAACCTAATGAATGCTTTATCAAAACATGCACAGATTCAACAAACCAGTGGTGAATGCATTCACATGACATGGGTGATAGCAAGTTTCTTTGATAATGAGTCAGTGTAGATAACTCTTTCAGTTTTTTTAGAAGATTTTTTTTAAGTCACAGGATTTCCAGCAGCCTTGAGAAGATTGTGACACATTCTCACATGTATGGTTGCAATAATAAATATAATCACATGTAAACATTTTTATGGGTTAAGTATTTTGAGTGCTATCTACAACAGGGGTATCAAACTTGTGTCATCACAGCAGTGTCACATGATGAATTGTGACTTTTTCCCCCTTTGCTAAATCCAGCATAGGTGTGACCAATGCGTGACACAGCCAGCCCATGGGCCACGAGTTTGACAGCCCTGATCTACAAGAAACCTGAATTAGAGAATACTTTCTTTAGGTGAAGATTAGACTAAGTTAACTGTTGTTAGCTTTGTTAGCAAAGCTGGACTGGGCTAATGTTTGGATGAGAGGCTCCAGGAAATACCAGGACTGTGGGCTAAATTGGAAGTTGAATGTGTGCCTTGTTAGAAGACAGAGGCAAAACATTTTTCCATTGTTGCTGATAAAAGTAAACAGAAGTGTCCAGCAAATCAGAGTAAATCAAACCTGACAATTTTTTAAAAGTACGTATAGGACTGTAAAAGAATACCGCTAGATTATCTTAATGCCTAACAAACCTATAATTTACATTATTTCCATAACAATTACAATAAACATTAGGTTTATTTATTATAAAGCACTTATTCATAGACTCTTGTCAACTGTTTTACTGCAGTCTTTTAGAAGTATGCTTGGGTTTTAATTTTGTCTGCTTTTTTTTGAAATCACATCATTTAAAAAAATAATATAGACATATTGTTGTCTAAGGCTATTCTAATATTTAGAAATAATAAATATAACCCTAAAGTCAGGGCTTGCTAACATTACTGTTTGGGGCGGGATGTCTAGGAAGTGACTCGCTCCTTTGCAAAAGTGATGCCTTAGCTCCCCTAGAATGGAAGGAGGAGAGAGAGAGAGAGAGAGAGAGAGGCCCATGGGGGTCATCAGTACCTTTCCTCAGTGGTGTCTCAAACCTGTGGTGGCAGGGTGGCTCCCGGCCTTTGTGGTGGACTGTGGCACCAGGTGAGCCCAGAGACATACACACAAGGGAGAGAAAGAGGGATGAATGAGTGACTGGGCACACGGCTAACAGTTGACTTCTAGCACTGGAGAGGGTGGGAAAGGAAAGTGGCTGGATTGTCTTCATTGGGGCATGTGGAGCAAGATGGGGCTCCTCTTACCATCACTTTTCCCCTCACCAGGCATGGCAGGATTCCTGCCCCTCACTTAGTCACCCATCCCCCTTTATCAATGCAATTTTGGGGTAGCAGAAGGGTGGGGTGGGGGAGGAAGACCATTCAGCCGGTTTGTCGAACTCCAGAAAAATTTAGCTATCGGTTCTAATGAATCGGTGTGAACCAATGAATCCCATCACTGTTTACAGTCCTCTTTAAGAATCAGCACATTGCCCCCAACAACCTGTATCTTCATTTTACTGTCCTTGGAAGGATGGAAAGCTGAGTCAACCTTGAGCCAATAAGAATCAAACTGCCAAACTGCAGGCAGCTGGCAGTCAGCAGAAGTAGCCTTCAGTACTGTATTCTAACCACTGCTCCATCATCCATCCATCCATGAGCACCACCATGGCTCATGGATGGATGGAGACAATATTTTCTTCATGATTTGATAGATTTTATTAGCTCTATTCAATAAGATTGGAAACTATGTTTTAACTTCAGAGGGAAAATATATCAAAACATTTTAGTGTTTTTTTTCTAGAGGAATTTGATTTAGTCTTAAAAAATTTATCCAGTCCTACTGTACATCTATTGATGTTAGGTCCCATTTTTGTTCTGAAAATTTCCCCATCTTGCCAAGGACATGTCTGACAGGTGTAGAGTGTTTCTCTGAGCATATCTTTTAAACAAGATTTTTATTTTTACTTTCAGATGCATTACACATCAAACAGTTTTCTTCCAAAAAATACATTTGCATTATCAGCAGAGAAGACAGAAAATGGCACAATTTTAGTTGATTGCAGGCAAACGAGTCCTTCAGCGGTGCTGTAATTTTGATTCCTTCTTATTGCCTGGCTTTCTTCAACAAAGTCTCGCAACCAATTTACGCAACTGCATTCATCTGTGTCAAGCTGTAGATCAGCCACAGGCTGCAACAATTTCCTGCTTCCTTTGTCTCAAGCATCTGTTATGATAAACTAGTAAACAATTCATGAATTTGAAAGATTCTCAGAAATTTTAATTCTGTGCAATTCATTTAAAGGAAATATTAGATAATATGTAGATCATTCTTTTGTTTGACATGCTCAAGAATCCTTTTCTTTATTGTGTGCAAAGCCTAGTGTGTTTTATTAACCATCAGATGAATGCATTTGACAATTGTGTTGCCCACGGTTGAGTTTTACACTGATTCTATAAACATAAAAAGGCTAGTCCAATCAAGGACATATAGAGAAAAAATGAAGAAAATACTGGTTTTCAGCCATCTTTCCTCAACGTAGATGTATAACTTCAAAACAGCCTCCACACTAATATAGCAAAAATGGTAGCCCTTTCTTGACATAAAGATGCCTCTTTGTCTTTTTAAACATTTGGCGACAGGAAGAACTTCTTTAGAGCAGCAAGTAAGATCTCATCTATTATCTTCTTAGCTGTGCTAGTGATTAAGGGCATCAATTTCTCTTTGCGAAAACTGGTAAGAAGACGACGAAAAACACAAAAAGATGAAATAAAGGCAACAAGAACAAAGATTCAGCTAAAGATGGAAGGTTAAGGATCACCATAAAGCTGTCATATGCAACAACATCTTGGCAACATACATTTTTCTTTTCCAGTGGTATTGGCACAAGTTAAGACCTTGACACTGAGTACTAGTTTGGAAAAGTTAAGTTATATATCCATTCTTTCCAAACATTTGCTATTTGATTTTTCTAACTGGAGGAATCAGGGATTTTGGCTACAGAATAATTTATTCATGTGAGCATATGCATCTATCTATCTATCTATCTATCTATCTATCTATCTATCTATCTATCTATCTATCTATCTATCTATCTATCTTCTATCATCTATGTATCTCATCTCTATCACAGCTTTATGGACTAAACTTTGTGTTAGATTTTTCTCAGCTATTGAATACAAGGTCTGTATTGTTTATGAGTCCCAATCCATGAATTCATTAGTTCTCTTTTACTGCAAAATCAGTAAAAAATCCTGATAGTTTAGAATAAACAGTAATATTGATTAAACCACCAGTGTTAGGAGCCAGTACCAGGGAATCTTATAGGAGAGGACTGAAACCAATATTCATATGCACCAAAGTGCTACATATAAAACATTTATAATAATAGGGAAAAAATTATTATCCATAACTCAGAAAGCTGTAACAACAATTAATGTAGTTAGGATTTTAAAAAAATGAAGAAAGACTGTGGCAAAAAACTCACATTTTTAGAAAGCCAATGTATATCTGGAAGGCCTCTGACAGTCTGACAAAAGCCAGGCTTTTAAAAATCAAGACAATTGGTCTGTTCCAGATATTTTCCCCCTTATCCAATTTGTTCCAATAAAAGGTTAAACTGAGTGTCATTGTTACAGTGGATGCTATATCTATCCTGTCTCCTTTCTAATAAAGATTTGGTTCTAATGACCCTTTATTAATGTTTTGTGGGGCCTGAATTGTAGTGCCCAAGAAACTCACTGTTCTCCTGCTGTCACATTGTGGCTTCGTAAACCTGAAGTAAGTGCTTTTAATGTTCAGTTTGACTTTGAAATGTCAACCTGTCAAAAGTGAGGTTCTCCCCCTCACATATTTCCCATATGTCACTGGGACAACTTGGAGGCAATTCTTCTTTAGAGTCACATCTGATTAGTCACTGATTATGTAGATATTATTGTCAAGGGACTTAATGTAAAATGAAATGTTAAAATGGGAAACACTTCATATTAATTCAGTGCCAACAATAAAAAGCAAAGATAAGTGATGATTTTCTTGGTTTAATAGGGTGCTATTCAGAGTGGACCCGCATGAAATTGAGGCTGAGTCTTTTCACAATTTTACATCCTCATGAATTGCCTAGGCTCTGCATTTTGTGTAATTTCTTTCTCAATAAAGGAAACCGTGGTCAATGCAGTTTTGAGAAAAACTATCAAAATGCTTATCAGAAAATAAGTCCTTCCTTTATCTGTGATTCTGAATGTTTTTTTGTGGAGTTTCTTTTGGAATCTCCACAAACAATAGAATACCTTATGCCACCAGACTTGAAATTTTGGGCTTAGACAACTTAGAACTACGCCACCTTTGGTCTGACCTAAGCATAGTACATAAAATTATCTGCTACAATGTCTTACCTGTCAATGACTATTTCAGCTTCAACCACAACAATACATGAGCACACAATAGATACAAACATAAGGTAAACCGTTCAAAACTTAATTTCCAAAGTCGAAAATATGACTTCAGCAACAGAGTAGTCAATGCCTGGAATGCACTACATACTCTGTGGTTTCTTCCCAAACCCCCAAAACTTTAATTCTAGACTAGACCTCACCCCATTCCTAAGAGGTGTATAAATGTACCAATGTGCCTCCCGTCCCTGTCCTAATGTCACTTTTTATTCTTATCCATTTCATGTATTCATAATCATGTTTATACTTTTATCTGTTATATATGCTTAACAAATAAATAAATAAAATAAAATAAATAAACAAATAAATAAAATATTCATTTAGATGCTGAAAACCTGAATTTTCTGTATAGTCTATATTAGAGCTAGATACTTTCACATATTTTGGATCACAACTCATACAAACTTTGATCATTGCCTGTGCAAACCGTGCTTTATGACAGTTGCAATCCAAAATTTCTGGTGATTGCCTACTTTAAGCTTATGTAGATTTCCCCATCTGCTAATTATTTTAAGATCATGCATATAGTGGAGGCAAAAAAGAAGGAATTTGTGCTCCGATTGAAAACATCGATTCATCTTGGCAAAGGTTGCTTTCATGTACAGATATTGCTTCATGGACTTTTAGTGCAGGTCAAAAGGACTGTGAATAACAAAGAATTAAATTTTATTGATGTGAAGGAATATAATTTGGATTTCTAGGAGGAAGGGAGCGCATTTCAAACAAGTAAAAGGCAATTCAGTTCAGACAGTTTGCCCTTCCTAATAGTTCCCAGAATGTAGGTTTCATACGGTCTACTTCAATTTGGTAAATTTTGTCTATAGGTGTGGAATAATAAAGAATTTACTTGAAATAATTACTATGTGTCTTTCTTGATTTCTAGAGCCTGGCAGTTAAGGCACTCGACATAAAAGACAAAACCACCAAATTAAATTCTTAATTTATAGAGTATATTCATACAATATAGTAAATTAGTCTTACAATATAGCTTGGAATGCTTGAAGTGGCTCTCTCTACATGTGGATCACAGCTGCCAAAAATTTCCTTTGCTTTAAAAGCTTGCTTAGTTTTGTTATCTTATGTGGCATTAGGCTTTTATAAGGCACGATCACCAAAGGAGAAAAATACAACCAAAATACAATAAAAATTTGTGTGCTTTCTTTTCTTCTTTAGCCTGGAAGAAGCTATAGAATCAAATCCGAGCGATAAGGCAAGCTGTACTTTAAACGTGAATGATAGCTTGGCAGCTAATTCCCATCATTTTCACCAAAAGTGAACAACAAAAGTAATTCCTGACTAAGTGATAAATTGCTTGAGCATTATGATAGTGCATTACAAATGTTAGTTCTTTATTTCCATTGCTTATCACTAATCGTATTAGTATTATGGTACAGAAACATACAGTGTGTCTTCACCATAAGTCATGACATGAACTGTTTCTAAGTTCATGATATGTCTCCTTCAAACCAAGACAATCTAGCTACAGCAATCCATGATTTATTAATCATAAAACCACAGCAATATATTGTACATGAAACTGTTTTTGAAGAGTATGGATGGAAACTAATCAAGGAGAGATTCGACTCATAAAATGAGGAGAATTTATCTGACAGTGAGAACAATCAACCAGTGGAACAGCTTGCCTTCAGAAGTTGTGGGTGCTTCATCACTGGAGGCTTTTAAGAAGAGACTGGATAGCCACTTGTCAGAAAGGGTCTCCTGCTTGAGTAGGGGGTTGGACTAGATGACCTACAAGGTCCCTTCTGATCTGTATTCTATTCTATATTTTGACTATCCCTAAACTATGACACCCACTTCAAATGTAGCTGATGAAATATTCTAGTGTAGTAGGCTTTAGGATAATGCATCAATAATTGAAATTGGTATGCTCTCTCTTTCTGGACATGAGTTAAGGTGTGTATGCTTAACCCTGTCTGATATATACCAAGACAAGACAGACATACACCAAAACAAGACTGCAGTAAAAGGGAGAGCTAGCATGGATCAAACACAGACACAGCATCAAAAATGAAAGTTGGACACAGATTAGAGGCTTTGCTATTTGTACATAAATAGTAGGTTGACAGATTGGATATTGAAATCAAAGAGGAAATGTATAACAAATGAACAGAAATTGTTCACATGTACGTATATTGTGTGCATTATGTATTTTAAAAGAATTACCAGTAATCTTATCACGATGGGGAAAGTTACAAGCTATGTTCCTATTCCTGATTGCTTTGATGCGTAAAAATAAGGATTCTATTTTGTATCTTATGATTCTTTATATTTAAAGTACAACAGAATGTGGACTGATATTGTGCTGCTTTTCCTATATTTTCAATTTCCTCTCAACCTAAGCAACCGGGCACTGTTGGAACTCTCATTTCAAATAATTTGGAAGGTTTCAGGTTGCCTGCCCAATTTAAATGGAATCTTCAAATAAAGAGTTGTTCTCAGAACTAGGGCAGCTTGATGGTCATACTGCATTCCTATTCCTCTGCTTGTTTCCTAGATTTTAGGATAAAAATCACAATATCATATCAGCCATATAAAATTCTGAAATTTATATAAAATTGATTTTAAAGCTGCTTGAGACATGCAGCAATTTTCTTTTCACCCATCTGTATTTATTTCTACAATCTTTGTATTTTGTTTCTGAAATATTTTTCCTGACACCCAATAATATTTGAAGAATCCATGCAGCTACTTCTTTTCACTAGGCCCATATTGAATTTCTCTCATGAATAAATGAATGCTTAGCTGTCTGAGCAGATAAGGAGTAAAAGACATGGAAGCACACACACAGAAACATATATACAACCTCTGCTGTTTTTAACCACATCTCTCTGGACACCAATTATTTAAATTAACTGGATTTATTTTGTAAAAGACAGGACTAATTTGCAGCATGCTTTATGACCTTGCTTAGAATGAACTACCATACAGACTAATAAAAATAAGAATTGAATATCATTTGAAAAGAAATTCAGTATGGGAAAATTATTAAATTATAATTATTAAATAATTAAATTATAATTATTAAATTATATAAATTATTAATGTTTGACATAGTGTTTTTACTAGGTCAACATAGTGAAATAGTGTTTTCTTTCTTTCCAAAGGTTCCATAAAAGTGTAGCTGATTCCATAAATTACAGTATTATTTAGATTTCTCAGCATGGGATCTCCAGATGTATTAAGACAGTAATTCCTAAAATTCCTGACCAGTTATTTCACACCACGTTTAGAAGGCAGCAGGTTTCAGAAAGCTGATTTAGATGGTTACCCCTTCACTCTCCCAACTAATGCTGCAATACATAGATTTATATATTTATTGATAAGATTTATATCCATACTTACTGCAAGATGACATACACACATACAGTTCACTCTCTAGTTTTTAATCATCACAGCAACCTTTTAAAATAAATCAGATAAGGAATAGGAACTGGCTGAAAAGAGTGGCTGAGTGTGAAGTTGAGCCTGGATTTTTTCTGATTTAAGCATCCTATCTCTACCACATGTGGGACATCAGAGTTTATTACTCACCTACTGTATAATATAAGCTGGATATTTGGCATAGCCCTTGGCAGAGTACATTGTTTTCAAAGTGGAAAATCCTAGACTCGTATTTTAGAATTTCTCTTAGTAGAATGAAGCTGCAAGTAAACGGGAAGATATCTGCCAAAACCCCTGAAAGCTGAAACAGACAAAATAAATATTCTATGCCAGGTAAAATTAGAAATATAAGTAGTCCTTGATTTCTTATCATAATTGGGACCAGAACGTCTGTCATTAAGTGAGGCAGGCATTACATAAGTTGGTCCCAATTATATTGCCAGAATTCTTAAGCAAATGAACATGGTCATTAAATGAATCCAGCTTCCAACATTGATTTTGTTCATTGGAAGCTGGTTAGAAAGGCCACAAATGGTCATAACCCACAAATATTGCAACCATCATAAATATTTGTAGGTTTCCAAGTACAAAGATTAGTTATAAGTCACTTTTTTCAATGCCGTTATAACTTTGAATTATTGTTAAATGAATGATTATAAGTCAAGTACTATCTGTAAGTCACATTGATTTCAACCAATAACTCGTTTTTTACAGACTAGGATTCCAAGTTTTCCATTGACCTAAATAGCCTCTTTTGTGATCAGATTGACAGCTACGTGTGATGTGTTGCTAAAATAGCAATCTGAAAGCTAACTTCGTAAAACCAATGCAAAAATGGACTACTTGGAACACCTTAACAACTCAGGATTTCAATCATATCTGCATTTGAAAGGTTTGAGTCATGAGTCAAAACATCGACAATCTATATTCAGCCTATAGCAAAAATGACACATCTTGTCACCTGTAAAGTTTATACCTTGCGGAACTAGTGACAGCTGGAATTTCAAAGAAATAATAAAAATTCATAACCATTCAAATCCAAGTGGAGGTGTGGAGAGAGAAAGGAATAATTCCTGATTTAAATATCTATGTTTTCATCATTTACATTGCTGTAGCTTTCACTTTGTGAAGTAGGATGCTGATGTTTTCATCAGAGGCATAATTATTACCGAAAAGAGAAACCAATGTCCTAATTCACAGTTTCCTGACCAGGTGCAAGCTTACAGATTCTTGCTCTGTGTGTCGTTTAGTGTTAGGAACAATCCAGCAAAACAAGCAATTGATTTCTTGATATATAATCCAAATAGAAGTTGTCAGCAGTTTGTATTTTCTCCATCATGGAATTTGTTGTTTAAGGCTTAGCAAAAATAAGCATTTGACCAAATAGCTGATGTAATAATTTTAGCAAAATATTAATCCAAATTGTGAATATAACCATCTCCCTATGAGGGTATCCAGTTCACTAAAACTAGAAGGATTCAGGACAAGGAAATATGTAGGGTCTATTGTTATTTTATTTTACTGAAACATAAATGCCTTTAACACCATAATTACTGAAATATATTGGGTCTCATAGTTTCCTTTTTCTGTCACACAACTAATTACTATCAATTACAATTTTCGAAGGAGTTATTACTCAAGTCTAGATGTGGTTCCACAAACTCAAGTTCTTCATTATTCCAGTAAATAACAAAAGCTATTTACCAATGTTCTTTGCATATTTTTGGTCTTTTGCCAGAAGTCATTGTTCTGACTTTCCACAAAGTTATTAGAAGTCACCTGATTTATTTAGTTATTTATCAAAATTATGGGCCGCCCATCTCACTAAAGATGGATTCTAGGTTCTCACAAACATTGAACAAAATTCAGTATAAAACATTAAAATAATAAATAAAGGTCTTAAGTTTAAAAATTAAAATTAAATAAAATTAAGCAGAACGGAGAGAGAGAGAGAGCAAAGTGGGCATAGAGAGGATGTTCTCAACGCCATCAGCCACCTCCAACATGACATACCCCTGTTGGGCCCAGGCCCCCAGGGCACTTCCAGCATGCCACACCCTCACTAAGGCTCTAGGCTAGTTTGCATGACCATGTCTTCAAGGCCTTTCAGAAGGCAAAAAGAGGTGATAAGATCTGATCTGGGGTGGGGGGCAAGATGTTCCAGACAATGGAAGTCATGTCAAGAAAGACTCTTCTTCTAGAATCTGCCACCTGAAATTCTTTGGCTGATGGGATCCACAAGGTGCCCCTTCTCCCAGCATGGATGGGGTGAACTGATCCCATAGGGTGAGCCAGTTGCTCAGCCTGGACCCATGCCATGAAGAGTTTTAAAGGTGATAACAAAAACCTTGAATTGGAGCCAGAATCAAAGTGGCAGCCAGTATAGCTCATATGTAACATGGGACATCCAAGAACTGCCTGCACTGCTGGGTTCTGTACCAGTTGAACCTACCAGATACTCTTCAAGGGAAGCCCCATGTGAAGTGCATTGCAGTGGTCCAAGGATGAGATAATCAGGGCTTGAGTGACTAAGGATGGAAACTCCCATTCCAGAAAAGGACAACTGACACACAACCTGAAATTATATAAAGTCTGTCCCAGCTACAACTGTCACCTGCCCATTGAGCAGGAGCTGCAGGTCCAGGAAAGCTTCCAGTTGTGCACAGGGTCTGTCTGGGTAATGCAACCCCATCCAGTACTAAAGTTGTTAAAGACACTGAGTTGGAAATGCCACGGCCCTAATGCCACCCAATCTTATCAGATGAAATTTCTTATCCCCCATCCAGACCCCCGTCCCCCCAGGCTCCATGCCCTGTGAAAAGATAACAATAGATGATGTTATAATGTTGCCATAAGGGGTAGAGCATTTTTGTTTTTGCATGGAGTGGTGATGATGGAGTTAATGGTTGTAAGAGGTTGTTGAGAAGCCAACTCCTCCCATTGCCATCCTTAAGTCCACCTCAAATTAACAAAATTATTACTTTAAAGTGTTTTTCAGGGTTTGGAAGGAGCAGGAAATTTTTTTGGAGTTTTTAGAATCTCACTCTCCATTCTATCCTTAATTTTGAAGAAAAAATGCTGAAATATTGCAATATCACCACCAAATTTCAAGAATAGAAATCTTGTTGGACTGGGCTCATTAATGGTGTTGGTGATCATATGCAGTTGTCCATTTTTATTGTAATTGAAAAATAAGTCACTGGAGGTCAGAGGTATATTACTTTAAAATAACAATTGAATATTTGGGAGGGCAGGCTAATAGAATGTAAGCACTCTTTTGTGTATACTGTCAAAACATTTTCAACCTAAAAGCGATTCATTTCAAACAGCCAAGTGTGATGTTTACTTATTTATGCTATACACTAATAGCATATCATAAATAGACTTGCAACAAATATTAATATTTTGCCTATATTAAAAAATAAAATAATAAGGCCTTAAAATGCCTAATTTAAAATTGTATTATGAAGCAGTTGTCTTATCATTAATTACTGATTGGATTAATTTGACTGAGGAAAGAGTTTTGAATATAGAAGGTTATGGTTTGTTATATGGGTGGCATGCCTATTTATTATATGATAAGAAAGTAGATAAAATATTTAAAAATAATATAATTAGAAATGCATTATTGAGGGTCTGCAGGAAATATCAATATAAATTAGATGGAAAGATTCCAATATGGGCAATCCCGAGACACATGATAGAAAATATAAATATACATCAAAAGATGGAGGTAGTTACCTATAAAGAACTTCTTTGTATGGAAAAGGGGGAATTACAATTAAAATCCAGAGAAAAGATGGGGGAAGAAGGGAAAAATTATACATGGTTCCAATATGGACAATTACAAGCTAGATGGAAATTAGATCAAAAAATAGGTGTTAAGCAAACTGAGGATAATTTGTTAAAACAAATGAGAGATCAAGGCCAACAGCATATTAAGAGGTTGTATAATGTATTAGTAGAAATAGACTCAGAGACTGAACTGGTTAAGGATTGTATGATTAAGTGGGCACAAAATTTTCAGCAACCAATAATGTTGGAAACTTGGGAAAGAATTTGGGTGAGGAATGTTAAATTTACACAAGCGCAAAATATGAGAGAAAATTTTATAAGATGTTTTATAGATGGCATTTAGACCCCAAAAGTTGTCATGTATGTATCCTAATGTACAGGCTAAATGTGGGAGATGCGATTGTGAAGATGCCACTTATTACCATATATGGTGGACTTGTAAAAAGTTAAAGCATTTTGGATTAAAGTATGGTGGATCATGCAGAATATTTTGAAAAGAAGATTAAGTTTACTCCGCAGTTCTTTCTACTAGGAATAATTATGGATTGTACAGCTATAGAGACTAAATTGATTTTGAACTTAATAACAGCCGCAAGACTTTTGATTGCTCAATATTGGAAGAAAGAAGAATTACCTACAATTGAAGAATGGACACTCAAAGTATCAAATCTGGCAGAAATGGCAAAATCTCTGCTTATTTGAAAGACTATACACAAGAAAAATATATTTTAGAATGGAAAATGTGGATTGATTATATTCAAAATAAGTATCAGATAAAAAAATATCGAATAGCATATGAGTAAATTTAGGAAATATTTTGTATTAGATATATTTCTGAAGGAGAGGGGAATTGAGAGTGTGATTAAGTGTGGAGTGACTAGAGATTATAATTTAGGAATTATTTTAGATTATGATTGTTAGTTTTGATACCCTGCATTTTGTTCTGGGAAGTCGGGTGGGGGGGGGGTAAGGGGAGGGAATTGGGGGTTGAGGTAGAGATGGAGTGATGGTTAATGTACAGGGATTATTGAAGATGTATAAATATAATTAATGTAGGGTTGGGTCTGCCCAGTTACCATTTTAGAACGGTGGGGAGGGAGAAAAGAGAGAGTAGGAGGTAGGAAAGAGGAGAAGAGGAAGGAAGAGGGGTAAAAGAGGGAAAAGGAAAGTGTAGGGTGGAGGGAGGAGAGGATGTAGATAAGAGAAGGAGAGGAAGGTTTGGAAAGTAAAAGAAGGGAAGAAGAGGGAAGAGTGTTAAAAAGGGGGGTGGTGACTGGGCAAGCCCGACTAATTGTATATAACTGTACATTGGATGAATTATTTGATATGATTGTAAAAATAAAACTTTTTAAAAAAATAAAAAAAAATAACATAAAACATGGATGTTAAATATATTCGTGTCTAGGCCATTTAACCATTTTATTGCAGCAATGTTTAAATGATGTTTTCTTATTTCTTGCAATTTGCCGCAGAAAGCCCAGTGAATGAATCTTGAGTGATGACCAAGAACTGTTCATTTCTTTCTGATGGTAATTCTCTCACATGCATTTTCTCTTGAAAGCAACTGGGTATGCTGACTATTCACTTGTGGAAAATAGCCATTTATAGATTAGGGTCTCCGAGAGTGTAGGTGAAAAGGGAGTATAGTAAATCAATTCTAATGATAAAGCAAGCTGATTTAATTATTCCTGTGGTCTAGTTGGAAGAAAGAGGTTGTTGATTTGGGGCTGCAGTCATTTTAACTAACATAGTATAAATGAACACATTTTTACAATATTTTATAAATAGAATATTTCACTTCAATGGCTATTTTCTGTGTAATTTCCCCCAAAAGTTTTTCTCAGTCCACTTAATGATTATGTTGGGAAGTTCAGATCCATGTTTGCTTCCATTTCTTTGGAAGAAGCAACTTCAGGGATTGCTGATATTTGAAAAAGAAAGACTTCTGCAATTTGGGTTGTGGTGACTGTTTTTTTCAAGTATTGATTTAAAAAGAGATTTGTGGCAAGCTATTTGGCATGATCTAGATGTCCTTTTTGTAATTGCATGCTGGCAACAATAAAATAGTTCAGGCATATGTAATTCAATTACATACTGCTCTACTTATTAATTTGAAATTAATATTTCAAATACAGGCCAAAGCAGCACTGTATTTCAGGGGGTGTTTGATCCTTAGATTGGCTGATGCCATTGATATACATTTTTTTCCTAAAATTATTATTTATTTATATATTTTAATGCATTTTTTGTCTTGATTGCCCTTGAAGAGTCCATTTAGATTGGAATAACCTATAAACATTATAAAATAAAGAAATAAATGAGGATTACTTGCTCTTCTGGTATAGCTATATTTTTTTCTAAATTGACCATATAATTCTAACTAGTGGTATAGCAGTTAAAAACTCAATATAAATAATATACTTCAGTATAATTTAATCTATATTTAAATAACATTTTCCCAAGCAATTTCAAAGAATTAGAAGTTATGTTCATTTAGAGGTTCATACTTTATTTGTCAAAGAGTGTTTATTTCTTTGGTGGTCCTGTTTTTCCTTCTTTGTAAAGTTCTGATATCTGCAGAGACACAACATAAATTCTGAGCCAACACACAGTTAGTGCGATTATGGGGTAAAGCCAAATAATAACTAAATTGCCATTAAGGGGGGGAAAAACCTGCCCCTGAAATCATACACATACACACATGCACATATGTACATACTATGTACATATGTAAAAATATGTACCATATTTTTCGGAGTATAAGACGCACCTTTTTCCCCCAAAAAAGAGGGTGCGTCTTATATTCCGAATGTAGCCCTGCCCAGTTTCTCAAACAGAGGTTTCAGAGGCTGAAAAAAGCATCAGAAAAGAAGCTTCAGAAAAGAAGCCCCCAAACAGAGCTTCAGAGACTTTTTTTCTGAAGCTGTTTTGGAGGCTTTCAGAGGCAGAAAAAAAAAGTTTCTTCTGAAATGGAGTTTCGGACGTTTCAGAGGCAGGAAAAAAAGCCCCCCCCCCAAAAAAAAGCAAGGCAAGAGCTCACAACCAAGGAACCTGTTGCTAAAATTCATCTCTGGGAACACCTGATTTGGGCTATTCTGGGAGGCTGATCTACCTGCCAATCACCTTTTTTTCTTATTTTCCTCTCCAACAACTAAGGCGCGTCTTATACTCCAAAAAATACGGTATGTATGTTTCTGTTTTCATATCAGGATCATTGACTCACTTGTCTCTCTCTTCATCTCCCTCTCCCTCCCTCTCTCTCTCCTTTCCTCCCTTCCTCCCTCCTTCCCTCCCCTCTCTCTCACACACACACACACACAAACACACACACACACACACTCTTTTCATTTGTATGATTGGTTTATTTCTTTATACAAATATTTGTATACTTTCCACCCTTGAGAGTTATTTTTCTTGTTTACAACTTGATGTTCTGATTGGCATCTTAAGGAATAAAAGGAAGAAAAATATGCAGTCTTATCCATTTTACTCATTAAGGAAACCTTGGATTAATTTATAATGGCCTGTATTATGGAATCATGCGTACAAGCCAGTGGTGGGTTGCTACTGATTCTCCTTGGTTCTTGTGAACCGGTAGTAAACATTTTGAGTAGTTCGGAGAACCGGTAAAGGCCTGGCCCCTCCCCCAATCTACTGCTGCCTCCCGACTCCCAGCTGATTATCTAGAAGGAAAAAATCAGGACTCACTTGACAAGAAGAGGGAAAAAAAACAAGACACTGTCGCTTTAAATTCAGAAGCCAAGAAGCCTCCCAACTGATCGGCTAGAATGAAAAAATTAGGACTCGCTTCTCAGAGAGATCACTTGGCAAAGAAGAAGAAGGGGGGAAAAAAGACGCCGTCGCTTTAAATTGACGCAGCTGCTGGAAGGAGGTTTTTACTTGCAGAAGCAGTTTGTTTCTGGATCAGCTGAACAACAAACTGGATAAGAGGAGGGATTCTTATATGGTTCTATATTTTTGAAGTTTTGGGGTTTATGCAACATGGGCTTTGTGTTTCTAAAAAGGTTTGGGTGATTTCCATTGTGAAATATCCTATCTTGAATGAGTTTTCTGCCTGCTTGTAAATGGAGCCGAACTTCCGGCTTCTACTTTCTATTATCTCTAAGCACCAGTAGCTGTTTTCTGCTTACAAACTTTCCTTTATGCAGCTGGCAGGAATGTGGAATTCCAGGCAGATTCCTTGTTAGCAGCTTCATTTGTCCTTGCTTATATGGGAGCCTTTTCTTATGTTTAATATTTTATTTGGAAATGAAGAGGGGGGAGTTTGATTCCTTCCCAGAACAGATTTGTGGGGTGGGAGGGAATGGGGATTTTGAAGTAACCTTCCCCTGGAGTGGGGACGGAATGGGGATTTTAGGCTTGCTGTCAAATATCAGCCATAATACTAATGACTGTTTTGAACAATATGCAGGTGGTGTTACACAAATGGCTATTTTATATCTGAAATTATGACTGAAACCTATATTGGTTCACACTGTCAGGAAGTTTCTCCTTAGTTTTAGGTTGCTTCTCTCTTTGTTCAGTTTCCATCCATTGCTTCTCATTTTGTCTTCTGGTGCTTTGGAAAATACATTGCCCCCCCCCATTTCTTTCTGGCAGCCCCTTAAAAGCCTGTTGCCTATCACACTCTTGGGCAAAGCATGTGAGCCATTTCCTCCTTTCAGTGGTCCATGAAAGTACATCTATAGTATGTAGATAATAAAGTTGAAAAAAGGTGAACAACATTTTTGCAGAACTATAGATACGTTGAGGAATGGTATGACAAGGAATGGCTGGAGTGGAGGGGCCAGACGAGGTACCCCTTGACGTGAATGACATTGAGTTGGCCACGCCTACCTAATCACATGACCATCAAGCCATGCATGCTGTAACATGACCATAAAGCCACGCCCACAAAATAAGCCATGCCCACAGAACCGGTAGTAAAATAATTTAGAACCCACCCCTGATACATCTATAACTTTTTTTTGACCCATTCCCCTGCTGATCCCCTTGCGTTCAGACAAGACATACATCATGCAATTGCTTTACTTCTGAAAGGAATGTGCCATGTGTCTCATACCTTGAAATATTTCATGACTCCATGGTAATTTTCTAAAATAAGTTTAATAGAGAAGCAGTTTAAATAAAAATATTCCAGCTGATAATGCTACTTCAGTATTTAGTTCAATAAGTATGCACAGATGTCATTTATATTTATTAGAACTTCCTTAAATTGCAAACATATGTTTACTTTTTCTGTAATGCCACTCTCCCTCAAAAAAGTTATCTTCTATTGGCAGAAAAGGAAAGAAATTTAATTCCATCAAATCTATCAGCACAATCACCACAACAAAGTATAACAGTGAATTGGTTGGTCTGTAATTTCCCCTTCAAAGGGCATGGCCTGGTTTGAAATTAATGACTTCTGACCAACCAATTTGGATGAAATTGCTGCTAGCTAATGCACAGCTGAAGATCTGCCACACTCTTCATCAGCTCTCTGTGCTCTGCCAGGCACAACAAGGACTGCACTGATTCACCATTGCATGTATTTCCTTTGAGGCTCTGGGAACTTGGTAAAAGTTGACCTGAAATGCCAGAAGTTTATCAGCTCTGCTTTCAGTCAAGAAGAAATGTGATGAGATTTGGTTTTTGTGGCAATAAAACATTCTGATTAGGCCCTTTCCCATTGATTAGTTGAAGAAAGGCTAATTACTTTAAACAAGCAGCCTTCACGTATAGGTCCATGGTGTTGCTCTGTATGCTGAAACTGAGAGCACAGAAAAGAAAGATGGAACCGCTTACAAAAACCGATTCCTTGTTTTGGATAGTATTAGCTAATGAACTTACAATGGAAATAGGCATTTTCCTCATTTGAATTTGCTTTCTAATGGATTAGGGCTCAATAATTGATCCTCATTGGGATTCTGGAGGAAGTTATGGTATTTTTCGGACTATAAGACGCACCGGAGTATAAGACGCACCTAGTTTTCAAAGAGGAAAACTAGAAAAAAAGTTTTTTGCCCTTTCCAGCCCCCATAAGCACTCTGCAGGCCTCCCAAACCCTCTGTGCATCCTGTTTTTGCAAAAAATTGGCCCATTTCCACAAAAAATGGAGCTGGTTTTGGCCTCCTGAACGCCCCTATGCATCCTGGTTTCACCCTCCTCAGCCCCAGGAGCACTCTGCAGGCCTCCAAAACCCTCTGTGCACCCTGTTGCAAAAACAGGGCCATATTCAGTCTATAAGATGCACTGAGATTTCCACCCATTTTTTTTGTGAGGGGAATGCATCTTACAGTCTGAAAAATGCAGTCTTTAAAATTTCCCATTGGAAAAATTAAGTATGTCATGTGGCAGCCACTGTATGTTCTTTGGCTGAAATTCTAAATTTCATACAATGTGCACAAAGGTATCAAAGAGTTGAATACAATTGTATATACGGTATTAGTTTTAGGGTATGTTCTATTGAAAGCATCCAAATCTCCTTCAGCTAAGGCACTCCACATTTATTGGGATACAATATAGAAGCAGAACTCATAGCTCATTTCCAGCACTCCAAGAGTGGAACCTCACTGTGGAACAACAATGTTCAGCTATTTTTCATTTTGGGAAGCTTGGGGGAAGTTTTATGAGTAAACAGCTTTAAAACCATGGAAATGCCTAAGGAGCCAGTTTTCCCATTTCCCAGACTGTCTCTTTTCAATTTCCCATAAACTCTGGTAAAAAGTGCTGGTACCTCAGACACTGTGTTACACTAAGTGCTTTTATGTTCGATCATGCTCACATTTTCGGTGCTGAGCGAACTGATGCAGATGCTTTTATTTGTGGACAAACTTGCATAGGAGCAAACTCTAATACCTGGAATTACTTGTAACCCTGAAATTGAAAATGCTCACTTCTGAGATCTTAAGGGAAAGCTTTAAAATATTATTTATTTATTTATTTATTTATTTGCATTTATATCCCGCCCTTCTCCGAAGACTCAGGGCGGTTTACACTATGTCAAGCAATAGTCTTCATCCATTTGTATACTATATACAAAGTCAACTTATTGCCCCCAACAATCTGGGTCCTCATTTTACCTACCTTATAAAGGATGGAAGGCTGAGTCAACCTTGTTGTCAAAATAGCTGATTATTTTCTTGGTAGAAGAATGTTTGGTGGTGAAATGGGAAAACAAGTGGGATCTTATTGAGTATCTCTGAATCCTTGGGTGTAGCAGCAGCTGTTTACCTAATTAAAGGAACAGGAGTTATTTAGACTCCAGTTCCCCAAATCTGTAATCCATTTTAATCCCTCTTTGTTTTCAGAAAGCTGTGCATTATGTGAAACTTGCTAAAATGGATTGCATTCTGTAGGTAAATAAAATTCACAAAATTGCCTTGAAACGGACCTTGCCTGAGACAACAATAATGAGGTGGCTATAGCATGTGCACTTTTTATGCACTGACCATTTTTTTAAGAGCACATCATTGGTGAGGTTAGCCATAACCTATCATGAGGCCCTAGGGACACTTTAACAATAAAGAGATTGATTTTCCACAGCATTAAAAGGCTTGAATTAAAACTTGTGGGCCAATGAGGAAGTGTCTCAATCCATGAAACAGTGTTAAAACAGTGGGTAGAAACTAATTGGTTCTCTCAGTTTATTAGTTAATTGAGAAAGAATCCCCTATTGTTATACAAAAGAAAATATGTACTTAAATTAGTTCTTGGATTATGCATCCAATCCTAGAGATCTCAGTATCAGCTTTTCATTTTTTAGTTCACTATTGAATTGATAGTTAGGAATTATTCATTTCATCTATCATATTAGATTCGTCCTTAAGATATTTAGGTATTTGTAAACCTGCAAAAATGCCCCTCATTTTTTTTGTCAATAGTCAATTTCTTTGGTAAAATTCTTTGTGGGCCAGAAAAGCAGAGAGAGACTTTTTAATATAGTCATAATCATTGTATTATAACAAATGTATTTTATTAATTGTAGATTTCAATATGTGAGAGGCTTTTAAAGGGTCCCCTAGCCATGTCCAAGTAATGAACAGGGATGGAGAACATTTTACTTATTAAAATGTTTGTAATCAAAAAGCTAGTCAGAAGTAAAGATGCTAAAATTCAGTAAAAATAAGTGCCTTTTATCTCAGGATATCGTATGCACAATAAAACTTAAATTTGAAATGCTGGTATTTTTTGTCAGTAATGACTTACAATAAAATAAGCCCTGCTAGACTCAATTGAGACTTACTTCTGTAACATATGCATTGGATTACTCTGTAGAGCTCCTGAAAATAGGAAGGAAAATTTATAAACAGAAAACCTCTCTCTTGCTAAGATTAAACTCTAAGCTAATTATGGGCAAAGCCAAAATTTCCAGTACTAATCTTTAACTTCATTTAGTAAGGGGTATTTCTACCTCCAACTTATTCAGGATCTCTTTAATTGACATTATAGTTGAGAAACAGAGAATGAATAATACAAAGGATCTATAGTGCAGCTTTATTTTTGTTTTATTAAACTTCAAAAATTGTAATTAACATTTCATTTTAAAAACCCTTCATATTTTTTTATTATATATAAATTGAATAGCATTAAAATGATATAACCTTATTATTATAAATAAAAACTATATACATAAAGAAACATCACATTGTTTGATATTAACTTATGTCTGTTCTAACCAGCATGGTGATAGTATGTCAGCATCAAATTTATAGACTCATAATCATATAGAATTTACCCTTTAAGATTAGAGTTACTTTAGATCTTATAAAACATGGAATCTTCATCATAGATCCTGTTTTGGACAAGAATTGAATAATATGCAATTTATCATGAGAAGAAATGAGAAACAGTAAATGTGTCTGAAGGACTAATGAGAAAGAAAGAGAAAGCAACCTAATTCTCAAGAAAAGCAGTGCCAGATGTTTTTCCTGGAAGAATAGATATAGCAATAGACAAAGGATCAGCCAGCTATGCAGAGCAGAAACAAGCATCCCCACCCCCGAAGTTGTGGCATTTTCATCAAATGCTGGCAACCTTGGAGAAGCAGTAGACCTGTCCCTGGGAACATCTGATATTTGAGAAGGTTTTTCTGACCCGATTCTCATGCCAAGTAGTCATAGAATCAGGAGCCAACGGGCACTTCCAGAAAATAATTTATCAATAAAATGCCTCACTGATTAGCTGTTTTCATGATGCTGTAGCCTTCCCATCTGTGTTGAGAACCACCTGTCATTTGCCTCAATGAAACATTATTTTGACCTTGAACATTTGCTAAGTTGCCAATATTGTTATCTGTGAAGAAGCATGGTACTTTTACAGCAGCTTCAATCAGTTTTTACAATCTTGGTTTTTTAACACGTATTTCTTAAAACTGATCCTCCTTCACTCCAGTCCTGCTCCCAGTTTTTAAATAATGTGTCACCATAGTTACAGTTATTCAGGAAAAAAGTGTTTAAATGTGGCCATGCGTCTATATTACCATTACCATTACCATTACTGGTTCTATTCAGAACTTCTCCATCCAGTTACATCACCAGGCACCAGGGCATTATCAGTAAATGGGATTTTCTGTGAAAATTATAGGAGTTGTAGTCTAAACTATCTAGTGCCAGGTTAGAAAAAAAAATCTTATATCACTGTGATAAAGATAAGAAAATCCCATTTACTGATAAAAGACTCAGTTAGCCATTGGGTTAGCACTCCGGGACCTGCATTTAGGACTAGAAAAACTTCTCTAGGCTAGGAACTAGATCCTTTAAATTAAATCATTTATATAGATAGTTAGATAGCCTGCCAAATTCATTGTTGGTAGATTTGCTCTAATGGAAGATAGGATTCCAGAAATCATTATGCCACAAGTGGGAAAAGGTTGTATTTTCACAGCCTGTAATGATTAAGAATCAAAAACCAAGTCATTAAGTTGGTTAAGAAATATTAAGTACTGGAATTTAAGCAAAATCACTTGATGACAAACAGGTGAGGTAATAATGGGCTCTGCCTTGTTGCAAATTTTGTGGGACAAATTAAGCACCAAGACACAAAAACTAAGACATTGTCTATCTTAATACTTTCATAAAGATCTCTTATTTAACAGTTTCCTATAAAGTACTCAGAGGGATTGTTCTAATTGGTTTACAATTGCCTGATAAAATTGTATCCATGTAAGATGATGTGTACTTGATAATATGAAGTTTTTAAGCTTTATTGGAAAAAACTAAGTACATTTTTTAATTTTTTCACACTGACGACTGGAAAGCATCTCCCTTTCTATGCTAACTTTCTATGCTAACTTTCCCCTTTTTAACCAGATATATAAAAGCAAATTCAGGTTTATTACTTTCATTATTCTGAATTAGAAACTCTCCTAATCCACACATTGGTGTATATGTTTCCATTTCAGAATTTAGGGTGGAATTCTAAGGGTGGATGATGGCAGGATACTACCATACTGTAGAATACTAGTTCCATGTGATGGAAATCTATGATTTCCATACATCTTTATACCATCGAACAAAACTTAATCAATCCAGAAAAGTTTGGCTAATCCCACCTGGATCCCCCCTCCCCCCATTTTCCAGCACTTTTCTCCAGAGTGTCATTGTCTCATTTAATTCACATAAAGATGCACACTGAGCTTGTCAGTTGGAAAGCTGACAGTCCAAGTTTGACATCCAAGTGCCATTCAACAGGGTGAGCTCCTGCTACTTGTCTCAGCTCCTGTTCACCTAGCACAGGGGTCAAACTCGATTTCACTGAAAGCCACATCAGGGTTGTGTTTGACCTTGGGGGCCAGGTGGAAGTGGCCAGGGTGGATATGGCCAGCTTGACTTCACTCATGTTGGGGGTGCCTGTGGTGGCCCACGATGTCTGTGCCAGTGAAAATGGAGCTCGGGAGGCTGTGTCAGAAGTGCTCCCCCAAGCTCTGTTTCCCTGCAAGCAGAGGGTTTCAGGAGGCTGCCGCAGCCTCCCAAGCTCCATTTTCACTGGCAGAGGCATTGAAGGTGGGCTGGATCTGGCCCTTGGGCCTTGAGTTTGATACCCCTGACCTAGCAGATCAAAAGCATCCAAATGTGAATAAACAGGTATCATCAGTGGGAAAGTAACAGCGTTCTGTGTGCCTTGGTGTGTAGTCATGCTGGCCACAGAAGTGTCTTTGGACAATGCTAGCTCTTTCGGTTAAGAAACATAGATGAGCACCATGGCCAAGATTTGGGCATGACTGGACAGGGGAAACTTTCACTTTTCATTCCTGTGGGAGCCAATGACTGTTCTTGAGTTGAAACTGTAATTTGTGTGCATGTTCCTGAGAATAAGAATTTGACCTGATTAGTGAACCAGATTTTATAAAATTGTAATGAAATTTATTTAAGAAATATATTAAAGAGATATGCAAAGTCTATCGCCAACTTATACAGAAATTGGCAAAACCTAGCAGCCTATATCCTACCAGGAAGGTGAAAAATTGCTCTGGATATGTAGGCCTAGGGGAAAAAAGACAGAAACAAGTGACCTGAAATTAGCTATATCCTAGACACAAAGGAGACTGAGTGCAATTAGATAACACAGAGCAATCCTTGCATCTATTCTCTATCCATACCCTACTGCCTCTCTGTGGCCAGTGGGCCATAAAATACAATACTAAAGTGCACAAATTTCACATTTTGACCTTGTGTTCTTTAGACTCTTCATTCTATGGACTAAATTGAATTCCTTCTGAATAAATATTTCTGCCTTTTAACATGTATTCCATACTTCATACGTAAATATATAATGGCATTATATTGTGACTGGCACAATATTTGCATTCTGAAAATTGATTAGTTGATAAAGTTATACATGGTTAAGATATTTGAACAACTTTTCTTTATAGTATATAAATTCATAGTTGACAGCTAGTGACAGTGAACACATTTTATTTCAGTTTATAAAGCTGCAAAAAGGATATTTGAAATCATTCTTCCTGCCATTAAGTAAATGTATAATTGCAAGAATGACATTATGGTAACATAGAATAGAATAGAATTTTATTGGCCAAGTGTGATTGGACACACAAGGAATTTGTCTTGGTGCATATGCTCTCAGTGTACATAAAAGAAAAGATACCTTCATCAAGGTACAACATTTACAACACAATGAAACGATTAATAGTAGTGCAGATTCAGTAAATAGTCTGACAGTGTTGAGGAATTATTTGTTTAGCAGAGTGATGGCCTTCGGGAAAAAACTGTTCTTGTGTCTAGTTGTTCTGGTGTGCAGTGCTCTATAGCGTCGTTTTGAGGGTAGGAGTTGAAACAGTTTATGTCCAGGATGCGAGGGATCTGCAAATATTTTCATGGCCCTCTTCTTGATTCGTGCAGTATACAGGTCCTCAATGGAAGGCAGGTTGGTAGCAATTATTTTTTTTGCAGTTCTAATTATCCTCTGAAGTCTGTGTTTTTCTTGTTGGGTTGCAGAACCGAACCAGACAGTTATAGAGGTGCAAATGACAGACTCAATAATTCCTCTGTAGAATTGGATCAGCAGCTCCTTGGGCAGTTTGAGCTTACTGAGTTGGCGCAGAAAGAACATTCTTTGTTGTCCTTTTTTAATGATGTTTTTGATGTTAGCTGTCCATTTGAGATCTTGCGATATGATAGAACCCAGAAATTTGAAGGTTTCTACTGTTTATACTGTGTTGTCAAGTATTGTGAGAGGTGGAAGTATGGAAGGGTTTCTCCTAAAGTCTACCACCATTTCTACGGTTTTGAGTGTGTTCAGTTCCAGATTGTTTTGGTTGCACCACAAGGCTAGTCGTTTGACCTCTTGTCTATATGCGGATTCGTCATTGTCTCGAATGAGACCAATCACTGTTGTGTCATCTGCGAACTTCAGTAGCTTAACAGATGGATCATTGGAGATGCAGTCATTGGTATACAGAGAGAAGAGAAGTGGGGAGAGCACACAGCCTTGGGGGGGCCCTGTGCTAATTGTACAGGTATTTGATGTGATCTTGCTTAGCTTCACCTGCTGCTTCCTGTTTGTTAGGAAGCTTGTGATCCACTTACAAGTCTGTTCCGGTACCTGTAGCTGGTTTAGCTTAGTTAGAAGAATGTCTGGAATGATGGTATTGAATGCTGAACTAAAGTCTACAAAAAGGACCCTTGCATAGGTCTTTGGAGACTCAAGATGTTGTAGGATGTAGTGCAGAGCCATATTAACAGCATCATCTGTTGATCTATTTGCTCGGTATGCAAATTGCAAGGGGTCTAACAGCGGATCCGTGATGGTTTTCAGGTAGGAAAGCACTAGCCTTTCAAAGGTTTTCATGACTACAGATGTTAGAGCAACTGGTCTGTAGTCATTCAGTTCCTTGATGGTGGGCTTCTTTGGCACTGGGATGATGGTAGAGCGTTTGAAGCAAGAAGGAACATAACACATCTCTAGTGATTTATTGAAAATATGAGTGAAGATGGGGGCCAATTGGTCAGCACAGACTTTTAAGCAAGAAGGAGTTATCTTGTCTGGGCCTGGAGCTTTTCCTGGCTTTTGTCTGTGAAATAGGTCCTGCACTTCCTTTTCTGTGATCACTAGGGGTTGTGAACCCAATGAAATGGGGTCAGTTGTAGGAGGCTTGGCTGTTGTTGGTGTGTCTGAGATGGGGCTTGTGGAGATAGGTGGCTGTAGTTTCCTTTCAAACCTGCAGTAAAACTCATTCAGGTCATCTGCCAGTTGTTGATTACCTTCAGCCTGGGAAGGAGGTTTGCCATAGCCGGTGATATTTTTAAGAGTTTTCCACATGTTTGCTGGTTCATTTGCTGAAAACTGATTCTTTAGCTTTTCAGAGTAGCTTCTTTTTGCTGCTCTTATCTCCTTGTTAGTGCATTTCTGGCCTGATTGTACAGCATTTTATCACCTTTTCTGTAGGCTTCCTCTTTGGAATGTCGTAGCTGCTTAAGTTTAGGTGTAAACCAAGGTTTGTTGTTACTGTGTATTCGCAAGTTCCTTGTAGGTACACATAGGTCTTCACAGAAGCTGACATATGATGTTACAGTATCTGTGAGTTCATCCAGGTCTGCAGAGGTATCTTTAAAAATATTCCAATCAGTGCAGTCAAAACATGCCTGTAGCTTTAATTCTGATTCCTCCGTCCAGGTTTTCACTGATTTAATTATTGGTTTTGTGGCTTTAAGTCTTTGCCTGTAAGCAGGTACAAGGTGAATCATGCAATGATCAGAGTGTCCTACAGCTGCACGTGGTAAAGACCGATAGGCATCTTTTAGTGTTGTGTAGCAATGGGCTAGAGTATTCTTGCCTTTGGTGGGACAATTGACATGCTGAAAGTATTTTGGTAGCTCTTTCCTTAAGTTTGCCTTGTTTAGATCTCCCAAAACAATGGCCAGTGAATCAGGGTGTTTGGCTTCAGCCTCCATGATTTGGTCAGCTAGAGTTCGTAATGCCTCGTTTACACAGGCTTGTGGTGGGACATAAACAGCAATTAGAAGAAATGAGGAAAATTCAAGAGGCGAATAGTAAGGTTTGCAGTTGATAATTAGAGTCTCTAAATTATTGTCACAGAATTTGTAAATTATTTTAAAATCTTGACACCAGGTTGAATTAATATATAGGCATAAGCCTCCTCCTTTCTTTTTACCAGATGTTTTTGGAATCCTGTCTGATTGTTCAATTTGAAATCCTGGAATGTTCAGGCTGCTATTTTCAATTGATTCATTTAACCAGGTTTCAGAGAAGCATAGGACTGCTGAATTGCGAAAATCAGAATAGTATTTGTTTAAGAGGAGTATTTCATCCATCTTATTTGCAAGTGAGCGTATATTTGTTAGGAAAATTGAAGGCAGAGGAGTTTTAATGCGAGTTCTTAGCTTGATTAAGATCCCAGATCGCTTACCTCTTTTCCTTCGTTTCCGTCATTTGGATTTTTTAGTAATCCATGGCTCCGTGGGAATTGCCTCCTCCTGTGTTAGAATCTCCTCCGTGCTTGTAAAGACAGGTGGGGGTGAGATTAAAGAAAGCTGCTCCTTAAAGAAATGTTCCTTAATTTTTAGCAGATGGTCTCGTGAGTAGGAAATCCATAGTGAGTCACAGAGAACAATTAGAAATAAAGAAACAATTAGAGAGCATTTCACCGAGGCAGCCTTCGTCGGCGCCATCTTGGAAGAAAAAATAATAATAATAATAGCACCAAGCTATTATTTTGTGAATAGCTGCAATGAAGGTGTACCATTTTAAACAATTCTAGAAGTGCACTGAAAGAAAGTTATTGAAGTAATTTTAAACATTGGCTCATGGATTGAAATCCAAACATATATACAATTTAATTCATGGACTATTGCAAACCGTTCTGAGAGCCTTAAAACAACTGTGATGTGGCTTTTGCATTCTCAAATGAAGTTATATAAAATATAAATAATAAGCACATAGTGCTGTCTAGCAGGCAAAAGTGCACTAAAAAAATATGAAGTGGCAACTTAAAAGTTTCTGAAATCTCCAAAATGGCACTCTGCTTGAAGAAGGATTCCTTATCCAAGATTGAGAATTTATGTGCTAATACTTCTCAGTTCATTCATTATTCATTTCATTTATTTGATTTTTGTCCCACTTTCATTACTTTATAAGTTACTCAAAATGGTGAACATAGATAATACTCCTTCCTTCTTCTATTTTCCCCACAAAAATAATTATATGAGGTAAATTAGGTTGAGAGAGGGAGTGATGGGTCCAAATTCACCAGGCCAGTTTTCATGCTCAAGGCAAGAATAGAACTCACAGTCTTCTGGTTTCTAGGCCAGGACCTTAACGACTACACCTAACAGATGATTGAGATTCTCAATCATCCATATCATGATTGATATATTGTAAATCCTTCATTCCCTACCATTCAATCAGAACTGAAGAAGTTTCTTGGATGAGAAGTGAACATTTTCAAGGGGAAAAAAACCAAGGAAATCCAGTTGTCTTTTAAAAACCACCTCTGGAACTAACATCCTAAGATTTTATAACCTCTTTTCTAAAGGTTTTGGCTGGGTTATGAGAATGAAACAAGCATGGGCCCATTTTCATTTATCAAATGAACTTATTCTTAGAACAAATGCTTATTCTTCTTAATTTTTCATGGCTGGCGCTGCCATACTAGTCTGCAAAATGCGGACTTTCATTTGCTTTCATTTATTTAATATATTAACATTTCCTAGAAATTTTTTGCAAAGTCAAAATGAGTCTCCTTAAATTCTGCAAAACTCTGGAATGTGTTATAATCAATAGCAATAGCACTTAGACATATACACTTCATAGTGCTTTACAGCCCTCTTTAAGCAGTTTACAGAGTCACCAACAATCTGACCTTGGAAGGATGGAAAGTTGAATCAACCTTAAGCCGCTCAGAATCAAACCCCTGAAGTGAGCAATGAGTTAACGTGTAGTACTGCCTTCTAACCACTGCGCAACCATGGTTCTGTGTAAGAATGATACTCTTTTGTACACTATAAATTTTGAAAATTGTAATTCACAGGTGGAATTTGTAAAATAATCCCATAATCTGCAGCATCTTGATGTTTTGTCAGGTTCTCAATTTGTCTTCAAACTGGGCATTTATAAATTAAGAACCTGTATTATTTGGATGATTATTTATTTATTTATTTATTTATTTATTTATCACATTTCTATACCGCCCTTCTCCAAAGACTCAGGGCGGTTTACAGCCAAGATAAAATCGCACAGAAACAAACGTTAAGAACATTATTAAAAATCTAATTCAAAATTGGCCCAATAATTTTAAAAACTAATAAAATATAAAATAAACCTAATAAAACCACCCATTATAGGGGGCATGGTGGCTCAGCAGTTAAAGATGTTGAGTCTGTCATCTGGAAAGTTGACAGTCTGGGTTCAAGACCTGAATGCCGCATGATAGGGTGACCTCCAGTTGAACTGCCCATCTAGCAGTACAAAGGCATGCAAATGCGAGTAGATAAATAGGTACCATTTTGGTAGGAAGGTAACAGACTTCCATGCACCTCAGAGTATAGTCATGCTGGTCATATGACAATGGAAATGTCTTTGGACAATGCTGGCTCCATCGGCTAAGAAATGGAGATGAGCATCACCCCTTGGAGTCTGACATGACTGGACAGAGAAAGAGAAACCTTTACCTTTATCTTTATTATTTGCACATTAATAATCTTTACTTTAAGATTTAATAATCTTTACTTTTCTTAACAGTTCTTACCATCTGTTTCGAATGAACTGAGTTTTAATTGTTTGGCCTCTCTTTCTTTTATACGCATATAGATACATACAAATATAAAATTAAAAATAGCTTTCTAATGCTTCTATTATTTTTTTCAAAAATTCATCAGGATTACAGTAACACAGTTCACAGAAGAGTAAATTAATATTTATTTCTACTCATAAATTTTCAAAACAATGTGCACTGATACTAATCTAATGACACAGAATGTTATATTGTACATATTAATAATTTAGGTACTCAGACAAAAATATGAATATCATTTAATACAGGAAAATATATAAATGAACAGACTAAGCCAGTGATATTGGGTAAATGTAAATCAATGACTAGGCTAGACGTTATCATCTCTTTCCAATCATATATATCTAAGGAGAAATATATTGTCAGCCTCCGCTTATTACTTTAAGTGTTTATTTACTTAGTAGAGTGTTTAACTGTTTTATCTCTTTGTTAAATGTTTTAATGTTACTTGTTGTTATGTGTGATTGATGAGGTGATGGCCCTTTTAATGCTCCGGCTGACATTTGAGAGGAGGAGGGATAAAGGATCCAAACAGACAGATGACCCGCAGTTTAACGAGCACTGCATGCCAGACATTCCAACCAGAAGATTGACAGAGGAATAACATCGGAAGTAAAGTACCATGTGGCTAAAGAGGAGAAGGACAATGGACTAGAACTGTTTGACCTTTGGAGGGAGGAGGGCTGAATAAGGGGAAATGTATCTTTAAGCCATATCTATTTCCAGTTTAAGCTTTGCATCTATTGCAATCTGACATGCTTAGTAAAAGTTACTGATCTCTATAATCAAATGGAGTCAGGGTTATTCTTTCTTAAGCATTGATCAGAGGCAATCTGACATATATATTCTGTGGACAGAACGTGATATTTGTTCAAGGTGTTTTGGTCCAAAAAAAAAAAAAAGAATCCCATAAATCCAAAGTTTTCTAATTCCTCTTCTGTGATACTTATGCTAAGTTTTATTCTCTGTATTTCAAAACTAGGTCTCATGGCTAAGTCTCCTATTGATGAACAGCTGATTTTGCCACCAACCCTGGTTATTTGGTGGCTTTGCTTTCCATTTTTCAAAGGGCATTTGGATGATCATGCATTGACTGAGAAGAAGAAAGGGGGGTGTCTGGGTACCCGCAGTTCTTGGTAAGCAGCAATCAGAAGTTGTGGTCTCTTGTCACCTTTTCCTTTCAGCTGCTGATTTTTCTTAATAAGTGTTGTGGTCCACCAGCAGCCTGCGGAGCTGGGGAGGACAGTGGGTCAGTCCTACAGTCAGGGGAAGGTCCAGACAAGGATTCTGCATCTGAGGCAGAGATGGGGCCAGGGCCATCTGGGAGCAATGCTTAGATTCCAGAGCCTCTAGAGGCAGATAGCAGAGAGGCAGAGGAACAGGAGAAATCTGTTCCTAGTGCATGCATGCAAAGAGCTTCCAGAAGGCAAAAGGAGCTAAAGCAAAAAAGACAACTTGGGAGTAAGGCCAGGAGATGATTCACCCCTCCCATAAGGCTTAAAAGAGCAGCAGCAGCTCTTTGTAGGAAAGCAATATTGCTACAATTGTTTCTAATCTCTTGTTTCTGAACTTCATGGGGCTTTGAAAAGAAAAGCCTCTGGCAGGGTGCCAAAGAAGACAAAGGTTTGTGATAAGGCCGAAGGACTTTTTCTGAAGTATTTGTTTTGGAATTAATTTGGACTAAGCTGAGAATGAAGTAATTCTCAGGTGTTCTAATAAAATAAACTAATAAAATAGGACTGATTGCATCTGATAATAACTACTTGGGCCTAGGTCACAACAAGAAGGTCTAGATTTTAATTACACTTTTTCAAACTTTACAATTTCTTGTTTTATCATTAGTTGACTTCTGTCTTATTTTATAACTCCTTGCTGAATTTTTACAATTTTTTTCTGTTCTTTCACTGTTTACTATTAAATTCCAAACTATCTTTTAGCCATAAGGAACTTTGCAGTGGGACTTATATTTACACAGGATTATAACAAAATTTGCTCTTTCTAGTTTTTTCTTTTTCCTTTTTTTAAAAACAGCATTAATATTTATCTCTTAATTTTTGATGGGAAAATTCCCTTTGCTTTAACTTTGGCAGGGGGGGGGCATTGTTGTGTCTAAACTGTTATGATCTATCTGCTTCTTATGTTCTTGAAGAGGGAACAAAAGGATTTCTCATGCCTCTAAAAGGAATGGCCTCCAACTTACAGGCTTTATTCAAAAATATAAACAAAACATTCAATAGGTAAATAACGGTTCTGCAAACTCAAGATGATATTCAAAAGCAGGAAATAACAGTTGGACCTGATTTGCAATTTCAGGAATTGGTTGGTTACCATCAAGTACAAAGAAGAAAGTGTTTGGTTTGAAAAATATAGATCTGCCAGAAAGATTGAAAAGTATAGAAATATAAGAAATTCTGAGATAATGGATATGATAAAGGATGAACTGGACTTTTTTTTGCAAGAAAAATGTTATCAAGGAGAATTATCCCACAATGGATATTACAGAAATATTTACAACAGAGACTTATAACTTTGGAAATGAGATGCAATTGGATCATAATTTGTTTAGCAACCATTTAAAGTTATAACAGCACTGAAAAAAATGACTTATGACTGGTTCTCACACATGCAACTATTGCACTTATCCATGGTCACATGATCCAAATTTGGAAGCTTTGCATCTGGCATGTTATTTATGGGTTGGTGTCCCAGAATCATTGATCTCCATTTCTGACTTTTACAGCTGACTTCTGACCAGCAAAGGCAATGGGAGAAGCCAGATTATCTTAACAACCACATGATTCACTTAACAACTGCAGTGATTCATTCAACAACCATGGCTAAAAAGGTTATAAAATTAGTCACAATTCACTTAACAATTAAGTTGCTTAGAGGGAAATTCTGATTCCAAAACTACCTGTAAACAGACTAAGGATCCAGATCATTTTGGAATACGGAAAATTTTCCAGTAAGATTTTGGAATTAATTATAAAGATTAATTATAAAGATCAAAAAACTTCACATGGGAAATAGATCTGTTTAGTTGCAAGACATAACAAAGGTAAGTAATTTTATAGTTTTAAAAATTAAATGCTAGAGGGGACTAATGAGTCTAGGCAGAGAGAAAAACATACAAGCCTATCTTTCGTGTTAATTAACTGACCTACAAAATGATGTAAAACATGAAAAATATTAAAGGAAACTTTTGAAGAATAGAACCAGACATTAGTAACTACAATATCAGCAATATCCCTCATGATGTCTGCCTCTATGGATAGACTATCTTCAAAAGATGTTATTCAAAAATGACAGATTTGGAATATTTTTTTTCTGAAAACATAGGGATGGTTACAAAGTGATTTGATTTACAAATGACAGCCAACAGTATGACATGAAAAAGAATGTGTTACTGGATATACAAAAGAAAGTGGGTGATGTTTTAAAAATCAAAAGGCAAATACAAATGACCTGGGCATTTTTTTTTTCTTATTGGATTTACAAAAGAGACATGTTAAAACCTCAAGAAATTTCTGCAATGGAATAAAGGAAGAGAAATCAAATCCTTCAATAATATTTTAATGAACTAAAGATTAAGAGTGTTGAAATAAAGGAAGAAATATAAAGTTGGTTTAGTTAATCAAAATTAAAACAAGATATGTTATAACTTTTGGCAATCCTTTATGGATTATCAGATGACTGAAAAGAGGATGTTTTGTGGTTTTTCCTATAGTTGGGATATAGGATAAAGAAATAATTGTTTGTAAACTTAGAGGTGGTAAAGGGTCACTAAATTTGTTTATACCTGTGATCATTGTTTATTATTTATGTCAGAAGCATCATATATACTTGTGATGAAAGTTAGAAATCACTTCTTTACATATTCTCTTTTTTCTCTTACACCTTTCAATCTACCTTCTTTCTTTAGTTTCTTAAGTTTTTATTATATGTTACTATTGTAATAAAAATTCTTAATAAGCATTATATATATATATATATATATATATATATATATATATATATATATATATATATATATATATATATATATATATATATATATGAATATGTGCATAATAATAATACATATATATATATATAATAAAATAATTTGAATAAATTAATAATAAAGTAAATTCCACATTTCCTGAAAACTTAATTTTGTTATAAATAGTAATTATGTACAATTAAATTGAAAAATGTTTTTAGGCTGCCTTGCAGTGGTGGGTTGCTACCAGTTCACCCCAGATTGGGCAAACTGTTAGCAGCGGATACAGGAGGCTCTGCCCACCCGCCCGGAGGCTTCTGCACATGCGCAAAATCATTGTGCATGCGAATGAGCGTGTGAGTACTCACGAGTGAACTGGTAGTGACGGGTTTTGAAACCTGCCCCTGCTGCCTTGCAATATAATTTCTTTAGCTACACTCTATTGTTTCTGTTACTTACTGTTACTTACTTCTGCAACTTACTTACACTCCTTCTGTTCTGTTTTTGTTCCCACTTACTGTTACTATTGATTAAACAGTAAATGCTATTTTTAGAACTTGACATTTGCTAAATGTTTTGTGATTTTATTTTATTTTAATTTTATAATATTTTTTTAAAAAAATCTCTCACGTTCAACATCATCACAGGATGTACATCACTACTTTGACACTTCTGAATCTAAGTTCTTGTGTTTGAGAAGAAACAGAGAGCTGACTCATATGAGCTTTCCAGAATCTTTTTCAGGAGTTCCATATCTATTACTTCAAACTGATTTAAACCAATAACAAAGATTAAACAAGGATTTTGCTGGATGCAATATCTGTGTGGGGGAAGGAATAAAAGCTACCCTACCATTCAATCTTCCCTTATTCCTCACTTACCAACCTCACAGCCATTTCCAGGGCAAAAAGTCAGAAACTGACATAAACAAGTGATAAGAATGAAATTGACAAAAGGCACCAAGCCATTCAGGTAAACATTCTTTTCAGGATGTTCCCTAATAAACAAAAGATCCTTTCTTCCAGGAGACTCCCATTTCTACCTTTAATGCTAATTGAGCATGAAATAAACAAAAATTTACAGCTCAGTAGGGTGCCTGAACCTAAAATATCCCCCTTTTGGAGGGCCAGTCAATTAAACTTCCTAAGAATTCCTAGAGAAAGGTCTCTGCTTGCACACTTTTGAGGAACAAAGGAAATATTTTCCTACAAAAGAAACCTCTGTAGGAAATTCACCATTGCAATCTCCAATCCATTGTTCTTTTTGCTTTCACTTGAATCTTCGTGTTTTTTTGGGGGGGGGGTGTACTGATTTGCTTCAAGCAACTGGCTATGTTCTGCATTTTTTAAGCCCAGTTGGAAACTGACATGGTTTTTCTTCTAATAAAAATTCTGCCAAAATCTATTTTTCTCTAGTTCTCTCATCCATATCAGCTGATTTACTTGGTTCTTTAAAATCCATTTAAAAAAACCTTATTTTGCTTTTTAACATCAATCTTAACATTATGTCCAAGTTATTTAAAAATACTACATCAAAATACAAACCAATGAAACAATCCTGCAAATAAGTGTAGATATTCTTCTTTAAAAATTAAGACTTGGAAGTATAAAGCTTTATATTTATATTGATGTGCTAAGTGTTTGGAATTTTCTGCCTCCATTTGATCAGAAATACATCAACCAAAGGACTTAAAAAAGCCTGAGATGACTATCAAAATTCACTATGGTGACCAAGTAGCCTAATGTTTTTGTCTGTAAAAATGAAGGCATCTTAGCTATGTTGGAAGAAATGTCCTTCTGGGTTCAGTTCCAAGTGGGGAAAAAGACACTGGAAACATGGTGGCTGTTTGGAAAGATGGTTTTAATGGATCACATACCCTGAAGATGTTGGGTGAAGAAGAAGAAAAAAAAAAGACATGCTGAGGGGCCCTGGGTTTTATACCTTCTCTGGCTTTGAACTTCCTGGGCACAGGAAGAGTATCCTGATTGGTTGCTGCCAGAGGTCATAGCTAGCCTTTTAGGTTATCTGTGTGCCAAGTTTGGTTGAAACTTGGTGGGTGGTGCAATGAAGGGCAATTAAATGGCTGTGGCTTTGTTATGTAGAATAGAATGGCCCATTAACAATTTTAGGGTAAATATTCTGCCTTTTTAGTATCTCCTAAAATATTTCATTTTTCTAGGAGAGGAGTGACTTTAACTTCCAACAGCTACAAGTTGCAGGACTGAACAGGAAGGAAGATTTGTCTAGCTGGAAGATTATGGTGTCCCATATCAGGTAAGCATAAACTAAACCATCCATAGATGGCAATGAATAAATCCCCAGATACCAAAGTATCCCCTAAAATAACTAGTGCAACTCTATATGTGCAAACATATTACAATGACTTAGAAAGAGCACACTAATTTCCCCCAGCTTGATTTAGCAATATCAATAGCATTTAGGCTTTACAGCACTCTCTAGGTCGTTTACAATGTAAGCATTATTTGCATATGGCCCCTACAATCTGGGTCATCATTTTGACTCAACTTGGAAGGATGGAAGGCTGAGTCAACTTGAGTTCCATCAGATCGAACTCCAAGCTGTGGGCAGAATTTACCTACAATACTGCACTTTAACTACACTACCACCAGGGCTCATATCTCTATATAGTCATAGTATCTGGGAATCTGAGGTAACTTAGAATGGGGGTTGGTTATTGTAAATTAACATGGCACAAGAAGTCTGATCTCTATAACTGAAGGCCAGTGGGCAAACTTTTCCATCTAATATCTTAGAACTAAACTTCACCTGGCAATAGCAGATTTTTGCATTTAAGCAAAAACCTGTTCCCATCACTTAAAAGGACTTTTATATATGTACAGAGACCTGGTTTTCAAGTGTTTTTTTTTAAGACTATTGATTTGCCATGCCTGTAGTGCAATAGAAGTTCTGAATTAAAATAATCAGTTTCCACTAAGGCAGGGCTCAACAATCCTGCAAATTCTTACAAACCTCCTATAATTAAGGTTGCTGAACATCAGAGCAATGTTTTAATAATGCCTAAGCAGGCTTCCTCTCTCTGTTCTTTCTTTCTCTGTTCACCTATTTCTGCTTCAGTTTTGTTGCCTCCTTTTTCTTTCCACATGATCAAAAAATTCTACTGGATCAGACCAGAGTCCAGTTTAATCTTTTTGTTTCCACCATCACTGGATGCCTCTGGGCTGCCTGCAAACAAGAGGAAGTCATCCTTCTTTTGCTAATAATGTTCCCCTGCAAATATTCCTCAGCAAATCAGTACTACTAGCTCATAATAAACATGCCCTTCACAAATCCATCCAATCCCATTTTAAAGCTATTCAAGAAAATGGTCATTACTACATCTTGTGATAATGAATTTCACAGGTTAATTTTCTTTTTCCCCAGTGCATTAAATCCTTCCTCTTATCCCATCTCCATCCTATATTTTCTTCTTTGTGAAAGAAGAAAATGCAGTGTATGTTTATGTGTTTCTATATACGTAACAGAATGGCTGATATATGCACCTGGGGACCAATCATTGGGATACTTTATTTTACAGGCAATTAATTTTAATCAGTAGTTATTACTTCAATTATTTTGAAGTATTTTTTTTTCTTTCTGACCTATACCTTTTTGGCAGATAAACACATATCCATGAGACATATGCACGTCTTTACTGGGAAGAGGGAAATCTCCAGAACTGGTTTCTGCTAACTTTCGCTTTCTTTCTTTCTTTCTTTCTTTCTTTCTTTCTTTCTTTCTTTCTTTCTTTCTTTCTTTCTCTCTCTCTCTCTCTCTCTCTCTCTCCCCCCTCTCTCTCCCCTCTTTCTCATTCTCTCTCTCTCTCTTTCATCTAATGTCATTTCATCCTTTTAACAACTGACAGTTGTATACAACTGAATATTAACTTTCTGAATATGAAAGATTTCCATACTGGAGCTCATCATGACTGTGGATAGACTTCTCTCTTTTTTTGCTATAAATTAATCCATCTAAGAAAGTGGTCATTGTAATGTAGCATCATGTTCCATAAAGTTTTTAAAAATGGGAAAATATATGGTTCTTTTTGGTATGTCCTGAATTTGAGTTTTAAGTGTGGATAACAGGAAGTTGGATGAGAGGACAATCAATATAAACAACTACAAATTGGCTTTAAGAAAATATCACTTTTATTCTAAACAGTTTCTCTCTTTCCACATCTAATATCACAAATCATCTTAATCATGTTCAGCCTATGACATATTCTACCAAATTAACACAGTCCTTACCTCTGCCCAAAATATTATGTAGATAACATTGGTTGGCTCAAGCTATCATATTTTGGAAACTATGGTCATACCTCAGTATTCAACTGCTTTGAAATTTATTATTGAATTTGGTACTCAACATATTCTGATATGAAAATTTTGTCCTAGTTTGTTTAGTAATTGATGTGCAAGCTAGAGCTTGTTCAGTGTTGGCTGCCTGGTGACTTGCTACCATTTCCAATTGAAACAAAGACTGATGCGTTAGTCACATGGTTTGTTTGGTACTTGTTTTTAGTATTGATCATTTCTCCCAGAACCAATTAATGATGTGTACTGAGATAGCACTGTATCATTTTTGAACATATTATGTGAAGACCCAGCTTTGTTGAAAAGTCCAAATTGGGAAAGGTAGGATGGGAGAAAAGGAGAGAATGGATAGCAAAATGTGGGTGAATTCAATAGATGCACCATTGGAAGGTTTGACTGAGGACAAATTTCTCTAGAAAAGATTGATCTACAGTATATGATCACTAACAGTTGACACTAACATTGATAGTACACATCAGTCAAGATCAAGTTGCTGACAATCAGAAATTACAGTAAACTCTAATATAAACCCCTTCTGAAGTAATGAAGGGGAGAGTAGGAAATTTGTGAATCTCTTCATATATTGCTGGATTATATCATCTTTAACTATATGCTGATGAAAACAAGATTCTAACCAGAATGTCATTAATGGTCTATTGAGGGAACCTTAACTACATGCAATAGAAATAGCACTTAGACTTATAAACTGCTTCATAGTGCTTTACAGCTTGGTCTAAGCAGTTTACAGAGTCAGCACATTGCCCCCAACAATCTGGATCCTCATTTTACCAATCTCAGAAGGATGGAAGGCTGAGTCAACCTTGAGCTGCTCAGAATTGAACTACTGGAGTGAGCAGTGAGTTAGTCTGCAGTACTGCATTCTAACCACTGTGCCATCACGGCTCTGAATGACTTAAGTTTACTGATGCATGAATAATTTGAAATAAATCCAACAATCTATGGAGTTTATTCCCAAATACTAATTCATAAAACTTATATTAACTTGCAAAAGTAGTATGTTTATTGAAATAAAAGATTCTCCTTTTGTCATATAACAATCATAATTAGTTATAGTCATCTTCCCTCCATTTGGAAAATAGTTTAAAATTGTATCTAGTTCTTGGAATATCTAACCATCTGCAAATGCAATGAGTGCAATAAGAGGAAATCTAGTATACTATTTCAAGTTTTTCATTCATGTTTCCTTAATTTTTTGCCAGAAAATATAAACCTTTCCTTTAACTTGCAGAAGTGAGCAAATCTAAAATTCTCATTACATTACAGATTTAGTAAATGTAAAAAACGCATGTTGTAAGCAGAGTTGCCTTGAGGTGAAATGGGGAGCAAAGATGTAATAATTACATAAATAAAAAAACTTCAACATCATACTTAGTGTATATTGTGTGTGAAATAGAAATGTTTGTATTGATGTTCTCAGTGGATCATACACACCAATAAATCTAGAAAAAGTAGCATGTATGAATGTATGAAACAGCATACATTTAACTTTTTCCATAAAGTTCTCATTATATTTCTTCTTACTCTTTGGTCCATGAGTTAATCTTTATATCAAGCAAAGTAGCAGGTGAATCAAGGGATATGATTGTGCACATTGATGGAATTCCAGTCACCTGGCCTTATCTGGTGGGGCAACAGGCGGCAACCAATAGGATTTATTGTTTAGCTTCAGTTTGCCAGGATTCCATTTCTAGATTTGAAATTTATCACAAAGCTCATGAGATGACTGAGTTCTCAATTTTAAGATCAACATTGGCAAAAAAAAGAAGAGTGAAGGCCTCTAGATGCTAAAGGTCCCAGGGACCAAACAGAATGCAAATTCTTGGTGCACCCCTACAGAAATTTCACCTTTGAAGTCTATGAAGAGTCTCAGCAATCCAGGTCAGGGTTGTCCCAAAGGTGCTTTTTTCAAGAGGCATCTGGACTTTCTGGTTTTTCTTTGAAGAACTTTTATTTCTTGAATGAGAAGCGAAACATCTTCGAAGAAAAACCAGAAGGTCCATCTGCTTCTTGAAAAATGCACCTTTTGGTTCCACTTTGAAGTCTACAGTTGCAGGTACTTGTGGGAAGTATGATTCCCTGTCAAGTGCTCTCTCTCTTGAATGTTGGGGATGTATTCCAGATCTTCATATGCCCCACGGTATTGCACAATAGAACCAGTGGTGAAATCCATTTTTTTTTACTACCGGTTCTGTGACAAGGCATGGTGTGGTTTGGTGGGGATGGCAGGGGAAGGATATTACAAAATTTCCATTCCCACCTCACTCTGGGGTCAGCCAGAGGTGTATTTGCTGGTTCTCCGAACTACTCAAAATTTCCACTACTGGTTCCACTACTGTCAGAACCTGCTGGATTTCACTCCTGAATAGAACCCTGCCATCTCACCCAGAGGGCTTTCAATACTTTTTGGATTCCCTAAAGAACAGTGGCTGAAATGTAGTTCCACACATTTGGGTTACAGTCAAGACAAATGAAAGCAGGGAGGCTAGTGAAAGATAGGTTCCAGACCTATCTTGCCTCAAAAGTTTGGATTCAATAACTAAATGTCTATGGAGATTCTGTCATCCAGGTTATGGTTGTCCCAAAGGTGCTTTTTTCCTTGTTTTTCTTTGAAGACTTTTCGCTTCTCATCTAAGAAGCTCCATCAGCTCAACTATTAGATTCAATAGTTCCCTAGGGAGAGCAGTGGATCTGCCGAAGCCTTGAGAAAATGTATCGCTCGGTAGAAAATCGGAGAAACATATTTTTTTCGGCTTGTTCGTTTCACTTAAAATTGTCCGATAGCGGCCGGGAGGAGAAGAGCCTCTGACTCAACAGCTTTGCGCCCCCTCCCAAGACAACGCCAAGAGCTGAAGCAGCCTCCAACGCCAAACGCGGGACAAACAGAATAAGGAAACCGCGGGCGAGGAGGGGGGTTTTTGAAGTCACCCATGCGCGATCGCCCGAGGCCCCTCCTGCCTTCCGGAGGAGCCATAAAATACCCTGCCGAGGCGCGCAGTCCCACATTGGGAAAGCTGAGCCATTGGCGAGGAAAAGCGGCCAATACTGATCCGCGAGAGGCAGAACAAGAAAGATTCTCACACAACACAAAAGGTGAGTAGGCGCCTGTCCCGAATCGCACCGCTTTCTTTTTGTCCCTGTCTTCTCCTTTATAGGAAGAGTCCCTTCTACTCGCGGGAAATTCGACCGGATTGAGTTTCCTCGATGTCTATTACCTTCCCTGTCTCCTTCAGAACGGGGGCTTCTCCTTTCCTAAGCCAACCAGTTCCTTCTGAGGAAAGCTGCTTTCCATCCAACACCGTTTTCTTGCGCTTTAAAAGCTCGCCACTTTTCCCGCGCGATGCTGCGGTCGAAGCGTGTGGCTAAGTTCGTTTGGATTTTTATCCCTGTCATTTAGCTTCCCAGGACCCGGGAGTGCCGCTTGCTCCTAATATACCTTTATTTCCTCTAGTCTGGAAGTTGGGTCATGGCAACTGTATTTCTTTTCTTTGGGTTTGAAACATTTTCGCTGCTTATCCAAATAGCTTCTTCAAACTGATTAGTTGGATAAGCAGCGAGATCTTTCAAACCCAAAGAAAAAAAGTCCAATTGCTATGACTCAACTTCCAGATAACTCTATCTGGATGACTGAAAATCTTCATCGATTTATTTCCACTTCTTTCCAGAGAAAGATTTCCCTCCTACCCTCCAAGGAATTGGAATTCCTTTGTTATCAGTAGTTTATGGGAAAAAGTTAAAATAATTTGAATTTATTAGGCCAACAAAGCCCCAATAAAATAAACAAGACTTTCAAAAGAATGTAACATCTGGATTATATAATAATTTTGGATTATATCGACTTCTGTGTGGTTGGGAAAGGATTTGTTGGGCAGTTAGTGATAAATCCACATCTGTTTTTCATCAAAGGATCCCAGTGTTAATTTTTCCATTTTCATGGTGGATGGAAAGGTGTGTGTCTTGTGTGTGCAGAGTATCCTAACATTTAGACTCAAATCCTAGAGCGCAGTTTTAAGCATTCCTGAATTAGCTGCGATTTGAGATTTTCAATCATTTTCAATGCCTCATTGTCAGGCAGCTAATGAGAACATTTGGCACCAAACCTGCAAATTTAGTAAGTTTTCAACTGAATTTTATATCAACATATAAGAATTAGGTATTTTTAAAAATGAAACATACCCATGAGAGGATCTAGACAAATACATACAATATTCTTATTGTGCAATCTTGCGCCAATTGACGTACCTTGGTGGGGATTCCATGATGTTTTCTGTTTTTAATCCTATTGTTTCTTCTATCCTATTTTTCTTTTTAGGGCAAATCCATTAAGGAAGAAAAAGGTGGAATAGCTATACTTTGCCTTTTTAAATGATATAATGGGGTATAGACATCCCGGTTTCCACAAGGGAAAAGGTTTTGAATATTTTAAAATAACAGCCATTACAAAAGGAAATAGGAAAGGAATTTGATACAAGTGTCTTCCTAAATGTAATTCCTCAGAATATAATTTCATTCAGATGAATTATATATTTTTCTTCTTTTTACTTAAAAGAGTTCTATGCTGCTCATGAACCAAAATAACCTCACAGCAATTTGTAATGCATTAAAACCAAACCACAAACATGTTCCCTCTCAACATTAAATAATTACAGGGGCTAGTATGCAAGCTAATAAGGTTACAGAAGCATTTCTCCAAGCAACAGAGGCAAATTTCCATCCATCCATCTTCTAGTTTTAGAAAGTAGCCTCTGGACAAATAATTTTATTTCTTTATTTATCTACTTATGTAGACTTATAAGCCAATCACAGATGATTCTAAATGGTGACTTAGTAGAGCTGAATGAGCTTCTTCTAAAAATCTTTGTGAAGGCAAGAGATTGGTAACTGCACATTTTCATTCCGGGGTGGGTGGGTAAGGGAACAGAAAAATATTGAAATAATTCTTTGGTTGCCTCCTTGCAATTTTCTGTTTTCCTACAGATGCAGGGGACCATGCGGTTGTGGCTTTCCATGATGACTCTTGTCCTGTGCTTGCTGATCTGTCTGGGAACATTGGCAGAAGCTTATCCGTCTAAACCAGACAGTCCTGGTGAGGATGCACCTGCAGAAGATATGGCCAGATACTACTCAGCATTGAGGCATTACATTAACCTAATAACACGGCAAAGGTAGGCACCAGGGCAATATTTAGTGTAAAAAGGGAAGGGATATATTATTTATCGTATTTTTTAAATCTTCCATTGTCTTTCATAACTTTTTTTTTATCCTGATGTCCTCCCTATAAGAAAATGAAAGAACTTGGATATAGTGCCATTTATTTCTCAGCTCATTTGTACTTCATATTCAATTATGCAGAAAAAATGTAGAATTGTTCCAAATACATGTTTCTCACATGAAACTAGACTAGCTGAGTTGCTCCAGGTGAAATTTCTTTCCTATGAAACTATTAATCACACTGTATTTCTCTAATACCATTGGCCAACAATGATGACTTCCCTGTTAACTTTGTCCTTTATTTTGAGGAATCTAACTGTTGATCCCAACTGGTTGTATTCTTGAATTTTTCTTCCAGGTAAACTGTAATAAAAAGTAACAAAGTTCAATACTATTTCAAGGCAATCTTCAAAATGTTGTGGCATTGATTTTATCTCATTGGTGGTAGACATATTAAGACATATTAAGTGGGGCCCATTGTAGTCCCTTGTTTTTTTTAAAAAAAATAGGCATTGAACTGTTTTTCTCTCCAATAGCAGTGAGATAGAGCCGTCAGTTTCACCATTCCTTCCCTCTACCTTTTGTAATAACTATGATTGTCCAATAATTTAAGATGGGCTGGCATATGGGATAAAGAAAATATATTTGTTTTGGGGTCATACTTGAGATGGATCTATGTATTTTCATTTACTTTTTTTGTAACAGTCTGCGGTCTCTGCAGCCTCCCTGACTTACACCTGAATTAGACTCTTCCAATGGGACTTTTTTCAGATTAGGAAGTATGAATTAGTAGCTTCTGAATATGGAAAAACATACTGTACAACAATAAAAAACATCACCTAAAAATCTGCAATTATTAAAGACTTAAATTATACTTTAATAAGTTTCAAAGCAACAAATAAAAGGTAGAAAATAGAGGCACTTTCAAGAAAAAAGGAGTTATATGAACTCCTGTAATAGTTCTATTATTACTGTTTGTTAATCTATCTGATTTTCTTAATCTTGCTCAAATTATGAGAAATGGCTGTTTCTCTAAGTATCTTTACTCTAAGTATGCACTATCAAGAGGAAGAAAATCAATCTTATGTCATGATGAAGGCCAATCCATTTTATAGCTTATGCTATAAAATGCCAATTGGAGTTCATTCCATCAACTTTCTAGATGATACAAATTTATGCAATAATAAATGTGTTATTCTTGATAAGAGTTGTAAGATGCTGTCTTTGCTGTAACAGACTAACCAAGTGACCATTCTTAAGAGTGTAGAAAAAGATCAGATTTTTTTATTTGCTCTTTGCTTGATCTCACCTTGTCATCATCCGCCCAACATGGAGCTGTCACCATAAATGCAGTTTGAACTTTTGAAGATAAAAGTGAATGACATTTGATCCTATCAATCCTAGGCTAACATTCTTAAGAGAAAAAGGCAAAGGGAGAGCAAGAAGAATATTGTTCATATTGTGGAAGTAAAGAATAAAATCTATTCCGTACTTGATCTAAAAATTTCAGATGCAAGTATGTTGTAGATGGGAACTGTGACCCGTATACTGAGCATTGCTTGGAGAGATTATTTTAACGAATGTAGCAGTGATGGGGTACATTGCTTAAAGTGGGAAGACATTTTTTTCAATTCCTGGCCTTCAGGAGACCATATGAACAAAGGTACAGGCAGCTCATGGACTGTATACACCCATCTCTGTTCTCTAAGTTGATCCTCCTCCCACACTTTTATCTATGAATTTCTGTGTTCCATTTTCTCTTTTTAGGAAGGAAATATGAAGATAAGAATTAAACAAATAAAAATTGTTATCTAACCTCTCTACTACTTTGGTGTGTTCAGCAGGTCCCCACCTGATTTTTTTTACTATGTGGCAGGAGAAAAACTTCAAATACTTCTAACGGTTATGCTCAAATCTGGCAGAAACAAATGGGAGCTATGTCAGATCTTAGCTTTGTAAGAATCATTAGGAATGTTGTATGAGAATGATTACTCTTAAGGCTTGTATTTCAAGACTGAGCTGATTGTTTACAAAAAAGTTTCCTCGCTCGTTTTCAGGCATCCAGTCTTTACATAATTTTCTGGGAACGTTCCAGTAGATACAGTGTGTAAAATAGGCTTCCTAGGACATATATTCACACTTGTATTATTAACAGTGGACCTCTGTAAGACAAAATGTTATTTAACTATTTATAGAAAACTATTTGCATATCACAGAAATTAATCAACTGAAAACATATTCCTATAAAATAATTTTAAATCTTTTTATAATAATTGACCTGTGTTTTTGTTTTTGAATAAAAAGACTGTATATAAAATGGACCCAATAGGTCCTATAAGCTGAATGATTCAAATGGAGTGCTATCTTTGCGTAAATAATCACTTAAGGGCATTTTTATCTTAAAAGTGTCTGGATTTCCTATTGTACAGTTGCCAGATAGTGTAGCTTCTTAAGCTTTGTTGCAAAAAGAGAAATACAGATATTCCTTGCCTTACAATCATTTGTTCACTGTTGAAATTATAATGGCACCAAAAAGTGATTTATGATCCTTTTCCATACTTACAACTTTGCAGAATTCCCATGGTCATGTGATTAAAAGTCAGTGCTTGGAAACTGGTGTTATTTAGGATGGTTGCAGTGCTTGGGGTCATGTGATCACCTTTTGCAACCTTCTGACAAGAAAAGTCAATGGAGAAGACAGATTCACTTATCAATTGTGTTACTAACATAACAACGGAAATGATTCACATAACAACTGTGGCAAGAAGGTTGCAAAATGGGCAAAACTCATGCAATAACTAACCTGCCTAGCAACAGGAATTCTTGGCTCAATTTTGGTCATAAATTGAGGATTACCTGTACAATGTCAAAAATGTGATGTTTTTTTGCATATAAATTTTATATGCTACTTACACATATGTATATGCTAAATACACCTATAATTCACTAGAATTTAAATTGAATTACAATACTTCATAATGGAAAATTAATCAATTGACTTATACACTATTCCTTTCAATTGATTGTATAGATGCAACTTCCATGCCCATTTTCTTCCTTATGATTCTGTTTCCTTAAAATAAACATGGATTGGAGATCTTGTCAAATAAATGTTAAAATTCAAAGGACCCTACAAAGAAGGGCATACAGTACATGCTTTATGTATTTATTAGTGAATAAATATCATTTTAAGGATTGCATGATTAAGTCATAACAAGAATAGACCCAAGAATAGAAAGAGATTTCTGGGCAGTTCAGTCTAGAGAGATTAGTCAAGATTTAAACTGTTGTATTTTTTTAAATGGCTATTATGTTTTATATTTTTTTCTGAGATTTGCAAGGTTTTACTTAAAAAGTAGATTTGTATATTGTAAAATAATTAGTTCAGATACAGATCTCTAGGGTGCATGTAACTTTAACTTTTAACTTTTGAAGAAAAGAGAGGGAAAAATACTAGAGCTACTGATTATTTTAATATTTCAATGTTATACATTGAATAATAGAAATGAAAATCAGAGGTAAAATCTCCCTTTTAATGTTTTAATACTATAATTCAATTGATTATGAGCTATCCCATATAGCTCCAAGAATTGATTATAACATGGTCCAGTTGGACTCAACCACTAATTGATTTACAGTTCAAAACAAATAAGATTCTATTAGATTTTTCACTTACTGTGGACTCTTAGAGCAGGAAGAATTGAATTAGAAGCTTGGAGGATAATATTACCCTTTGAAGTTGTTTTAGCAAATACATAAATGATTCTGCAGTAAAATAGCTAAAAAGATTTCAGGACTTGAATAGAAATCTTTTTCTTTCAGCATTTTGGTCTATTTTTTATTAGAAGTTTTCTAAAGAGGAAGTAAAAAAAAGAGGTTCTTGTATTGTTTACATGAACATAAAACAAATCAGAATTGTTTCTTGGATAGGGCAGTTCTGCACAAATGCAAACATAAGAAATTGATTGTAATGCTTTAAAATGTCAAATTATACATGTAAGCAGATCCAGTGGTGAAATTTATTTATTAAATTTGTTTAGTACCGGTTCACTGGCTGTGCATGCACAGTGCGTACCTTGCACCAAATGCAAGGTGCGCACGCATGCAGTGTACGCCTAAAGGAAGCATGGGGTAAGTAGAAGAGGGCACGATGTGTATGTGTGTGTGTGTGAGAGAGAGGGGGATCAGCTGTGGTGCACAATCTTTTTTTTTTACTTTTAAAAGCATTTTTTTTACAACTTGTTCAGCCGAATAGGTTGTAAAAAATGCTTTTAAAAGTAAAATAAAAGGCTCTGACGATCAGGCAGCTCAGCTGGGATCGTCAGAGTCTTTTTTTTAACCTTTTAAAAGCATTTTTTAATAACCTATTCAACTAAATAAGTTATAAAAATGCTTTTAACAGTAAAAAAAGAGACTCTGACGATCACGTGGCTCAGCTGGGATCATCAGAGCCTCTTTTTTAACCCTTTAAAAGCATTTTTAAAAAGAAGCAGGGAAGCGGGCAACCAGACATTGGGTGGGCATGAGTGGGGAGGAGGCAGGGATTTTTGCTACCAGTTCTTCAAACCACCTGCCGCCATTGCTACCAGATTGGCCAATCTGGTCCGAACTGGGAGCATTTCACCCCTGAGCAGATCCCTTTTGCACTATGGTGGCTTTCACTGGTGCTAAACCTTGTTTATTTAATAAGCCACTCTGCAAGGTTTACAGAACTACAATACAAAGCAATATACCATACAATGACTTGCTTCAAATATTCAAATTCTGACTGGGTTACACTTAAAATTATATCTAGAACAAATATTGAATTCTTAAAATTCTTAATTGTGGGTTTTTGGTGCCTCTTCTGCTTCTTAAAATGAAGCTTATCAATATATGTTACAATTGTGGTTTTTGTTTTTCATGTCACACAACTTGATGTCAATTTGGGCTGACAGAGAGTGACTGAATCAAGATCGTGCAGCTGGTTTTAAATGAAATTATATTTCAGGCTTACTTCTATTGTTGCTTGGTCAATGACAACAGAGGTGGAAGAGATCAGAAGTAGGATGTCACGAAGTAGTCTTTGAATAACTGATCATGGATCAGTGTCTGCCTTGTTCTATTCTTGGAAAGATTGAGAGTTTCAGACATGAACAGGCCTATCAGATAAAGAGTAATATTGTGTCATGGTTCTTTCAAAAGTGGCTGGAAAGATGTAATTAAACATTTGTCATTTCTCCATTTTAAAAAATATAAATTCCAGCTGCTAATATTATTTTTTGTTTATCAGAATTATACAGATCTGTACATAGAAATTTCTGAGAAACAGAAAATAAATCAGAGTATATTAACAAAAATATTATCTTTCTAGCCGTAGAAGTTAGAAATAAAAATCAAGCAAAGCCAAACTGAGTAGAAGTATCTAATGGCACATGCAATGAATCCTCAAATAAAAATGCCAGCAAAGTGTTCAATATTCCTGTACAGGAATCTTCTACAGAATGACTAAATTTGGTATACTCTAGTTCTCATACAAAGCAATAGTAGCCTTGTAAAAAAAATGTATAGGGCAGGAACTTTTTATTAGGCTAGAGAAATTTCCTGACAGTTAGAACAATTAATAAGTGGAACAGTTGAAGTTGTGAATGCTCCAACACTGAAAAGTTTTAAGAAAATGTTGAATAACCATTTGTCTGAAGTGGTGTAGGGTTTCCTGCCTGGGCATGGGGTCGGACTAGAAGACCTCCAAGGTCCCTTCCACCTCTGTTGTTGTTGTTGTTGTTGTTGTTGTTGTTGTTGTTAAATTAAATTATTGTAAACTTTAAGTTAAGTTAAGCCTCAGTTAAGTCAGTTAAGAAAAATGACAATTACTGAAAAATAATTGAGTTACACTGAACACTCACTTTAAAAAATCCTTGAAATTGAACTAATTTGTATTCAGTAGTATGAAATACTTTGTTTAGGTTCAGGTTGGAAAAAGTAAATTCCGTAAAAACATGCAACAACAATGTGCATTCCAACCACTACTGATATGAAGAACACATGTTTACAGGAAAGTGTTCTGTATGTAATAAGCAATTTTTATGTGTCACTAAAACATAGACATTCTTGAAGGTTTATTTCATGGTTTCCGCCAAATGGCAATATTAATCCAGGATAGATTTTTGTTTTTTTTAAAAAAGCTGATTATAGCCAATGTAGACTTTACAGTTCCACTAAAGAGAATTAGAAACAGATTTAAGATTGACAAGTAGAAATGCTCTAAGAAAAGAAGGGGTGTACAATTTCTCAAATAAAGAAAGAACAAAGTAGCAAATATAGAGCAAAATAGGTACAAAAATCTGGAAGAAAATTGTTATAAAAACTTTTAATCACTCTGTCTCTCTGCTCATTGCTTTTGTGGAACAGGAGATGGGGGAGAATTTCTGCTAAGTTTGAAACAGTCTATTCTTTCCTGCTCTTTTGAAAAAAATCAAAAAGCCCATTATTTGCTGACTTGAGATTGGCCGATTCTCACTGTGGGAAAGAATTTTGGGGGGAAGGGTTCATCCCCAGGATTATTTGACCCTCTGACACACTCTTATGCATCTGTAGGATTCAGAGCATTCTTCCTGATCTGTATCTAACTGATCAGGTTTGAAAACAAACTTACAGTACTACTAATAAGAAACATCTGGCAAATCATGTCAGGCCAGAGTCTGTATTCTATCACCCTTACCACAGTTATTAGCAAGGATTTCAACATATGAGTTTAAAAGCCAACTTTGTGATTAAACAATGAGAAATGAAATTACTGTTATGTTCCATATCTTCTTGCAATGGCACATTAGCTCTTCCATTCTTTCCAGAAAAAAAGATGGCTTTTCATATTGTTTTCCAAAAGACACAATGTTGAAAAACACATTTATAGTGGGTAAAATATTGACAATTCAATGTAATTATTTTCTATGCCCATAGCTCTAAAGCTTCCAAAAAGCAGCTTCGACAAATCAGACTCTGGACTCTTAAGACAAATATGAGACTCTTGAGAAAGAAAAATTCAGAACTAATTTTTAGTAAGCAACAGCTACAAAGTTTATCAGCATTTAGCATTAACTTAACTTTATCAAGACAACCCCCTCCCCCCTTGCATTTGCTAACTGAACAGAATGAGCTTCCCATATTTTGAGGCTATTCCATCTATTTCTCAACCTGGTATTTCTAAATGATCCAGGTTGACATGGAACAGTGGAAGGAGATGTCTACCACATGCAAAAGGTACCAGATTAGGCGAAGCTGGTCTAATTTGTAGATTGAGTATTAAGGACATTTTTGTCATCTGGGATAGAGATATTTTAGTGCCAGTTCCCATAAGCCACAAACTATATTTACCAAAATATTAACCTGATTTCTTGATAATATACAGTGCTGAGCTAGTATATATTTACAAATGTATTTATCTGCTTTCTTGATAATGTGCAGTGCTGAGCAGACAAATGAGCATTTCTAAATTTTGAGTTAATAAATTATCCTCATGCATAGTGAGTTTATTTGCACAGGTCTTTAAACCATCAAATCATCATGTTGTAATAACTGCATAAATATATCTCCATTAAAGTCCATCAATATAGTAAAAATATGTTACCATATTCTAGTTTTTTTCTTCCAAATACAAACAATGGATTTAACTCTTGACGGATATATAATAAAAGTGGCACGCTTAAGGAATCTATTTTTAGTTTGCTTTCTTGCTTTGGATGAAGAAAAAGATATTGTCTTAAAACTGATTGTAGAGCTGCTTGAATAAAAAGATTTGAGCTCAGTTTCAAGCATGTGAGAGTGCCAGTTTTGCTCAAACTATTTAATTATAGAAAATAAATCTTTTCTTTTTAATCACATCAGCAAATAATCTTATTAACTGATTCCATTAAAAACTTCGTTATAGTTACATTTCTTTAAAACAAATAAGAATCCCTGGACACTATTATTAAAAAAATATTTACTTGCTCTGCTACTTAAGGTAGGTCCACTGGTCCATATTTTGAGAAAGACATGCAGAAACAAGCCACAGACCATTCTAGATAAATATTTGAATCAACTGTATAATGAAATAAAACACTGTGTTTGCAATTTAATAATGCAGCTGGTTCCCTTCATATTCTACATGAAAAACACATATTTTGGCTTTTGATGATTTAGAGAAACACTGAAAAATATCTCTGACTATACAAGTATGCATACAGTTGCAACAAAAATAGTATTTCTAAATCTAGATCTGCTGATATTTTGTAAGCTTTACTAGAACTTTCTTCTGCAGCAACTAGTTTTTATTGCATATTTTTTTTCCTTTTTCTGTCTCCTGACTTATAGAACTTTTTTTTAAAGTATCTCTTTAAATTTTCACTGTCAGTAAAAATCAGTAAAATGAGGTTCTGTAAGTTGCTTGGTCAAATGGTATGCTGTCACTGCAGGGATGAATAGTAGTAAAAGTATATTATCTCTTTTTGTTAAGGTAGTACAATTATTGTTTAGAAAGATTAGCTTGATTTCTTCTCAGTTATATTTCATGAACACAGTGATGACCATTCTATATCATCAGGCTTTTAATCATTATTTAATGTTTCATATTACCATACATAACTTTATATTTTCCTACTTAACTTTTACTATATTGTATTTATATTGAGTTAAAGAAATTGAATTCCAGCATATCAGAAGATGCAACATTGGGGACAGTTACTGAGTTCTGAGTGTCTTTCCAAGGAGTTTTTTGAGTCCTGTATTCTTCCATTTTTTTATTTGCAGATGGCCAGATTGAATATAGATCCTTTGTTGAGAAAGCCTATGTGTAATATCAATCAGCTATTGCACCTTTGTGGATTACATATGGGAGAAATACAATGTTTAGATTGTGTTTTAATTTTCATTTAGTAGTTATGCTGAATTGTTCCCCATTGTTATTAATACTAGATTTTATATAGTATATATTTTTTTCAATTGATCTGTAAAACAGTATATATTATTATGGTTGGAATAATAAATATGCAATGGAATGTTGGGTGACAATTGTGCATGTTCATACATGTTTAGTGCTTTATTTTTTTAAAAAATCTAATAAATTTAATTTTTAAACTCATTTAACAGATATGGGAAACGATCCAGCCCAGAGACGCTGATCTCCGATCTTTTGTTGCGAGAAAGCACAGAAAACATTCCTAGATCTAGGTAATAGAAAAGTAGCGTTCTGTAGTTATTCTTGTAAGTTGCTTATAACTTTATTTGCACTATTGACTATACTATATTTAATTTAAAGTCCAAGTTTTACATGGACAAATTTGGAATGTTGATGAGTTCTGTATCCTAAACTGAAGGATGACAAATCTTACTCGGTGTCTGAAAAGAAAAAAGAAAGGAAAAGAAAAGAAAAAGAAGGAACTCCTGTCTCACTCCATTGTGATTGCAAGTATGAATGTTATATTGGTCTATGAACAGATTGAGTCTTACATGAATAACAGGTCTCTCATTTATTGCCACTTTCTCCTCTCCTCTCAGTTGCATGAAAAAAACTCTCTGATCTTAATTGTAGCTGAATAACTAATATCATATATAATAATAACTAACTATAATTTAATATGACACAGTAAGTCTCCACCGAAGTTAAGGAATGCTCAGTCATTTTTATTATAAAAGCAGACAGATAAACATATATTTAACAATTCAACTACAACATTAAAATAGATTATCTGGATGCCATCAGTTAAAAATTTCTTTTTAACGTTCCGTTTCTTCATCCTTCTCTGCATGTTTTAATGGATTGTTTATTTTTTTCTTATTCAGCTTTGGTATACATTATTATATACCTATTGTAAATTCCTTTAAATACTTCAATAGATTGAAAGATCTGTCAAAGTCAAACTTATCCCAAAATGACTTGTTCCTTTTCTGCTTTTTCTGAAATTTGTGACAAACTGTTTTAGCCAACATATATAGGATAATGGAGAAATCTATGACTCTAACAATTGTATTTATGAATAATCTTGGGGGGAGAAACAGGAGACAAATTAGAATGTATATGTTATCACACAGTGAGGTGAACTACATTGCTTTAGATGTGATTTTATAATTGCACCATTTGTACAGTGACATCATAATATATATGTGTTGTCTTTTCAATGTTATTGTGGCTTGCTATGAATGCAGTTGTTTATGCAGTGGTACCTTGGTACTGAACTACTTTGAAACTCATCTAATTTGGTACTCAACACATTTTGACATGAACATTTTGTCCCAGTATTCATTGTTTGTTTGATACTCAATGCACAAACTAGAACTTGTCAGTGTTGGCTGCCTTGTGACTCACTACATTATTTCTTATTGAAAAAAATTGTTAGATACTCATTGTTTTGGCATCATCATGCCTCACAGAACCACTAAATGATGAGTATTGAGGTACTACCATATTACACTAATCTACAAATTTTGGGAAATTATTGATCTTTGAGATAAAATGTGTTAATTTTACATATTTTGATTAGATGAATTAGAAAACAGGTGATAAAGGTGCTAGTTGGCTAAAGTTTTCAAGATATTTTACAATAAAGATTTATACACAGGCGAGCATATTTGCCTACAAGGGAGGGAGGTGTCTAATGATCATGAAACTTCGTAGCTTTTCAACAAAGTACGGTAGAACAATGAAAATGGAATCATGTAGAAGTGTATAAATTTATCTTCACTTTGAGAACAGCAAGGCAGATGACTATGAAAAGCATGTGGAAAATTTGCTTAGGTCCTATAAAGCAATTGATGCAAACATATCACTGAAAATTCACTTCTTACACTTGCATTTAAACTATTTTCCTTTGAACTGTGGGGCAGTGAGTGATGAGCATGGAAAGAGATTCTACCAGGATGTAGCAGGCATGGAGAAAAGATAGCAAGGGAAATGAAGACTGTCCATGCTTGCCAATTAATGCTGAAATATCCCCAGGGATGATCCTACTGCAGTTTGCTAGAGAAAAGCCAAAAAGCGCAATTTAGATACTGAATAAAGATGGAACCTTGCCGTTTAATCTGAAGTTAGAGCTTGTCAGTTTTTCATGCAAAAAGCATGAAAATGTTACATGAAAAACCAATAAATGAGTGGAAAGTTATGTTATTGGTATCAATAAAAAGATAAATTTGTAATGATTGGTGTGGCACCATTCTCATTGCTATATCACGTTTTGCAGAAAAGTTATGGAGCATAATCGCACATCCCCCTCATAATTTTGAATTATTTTGATTCAGTTTTGACCTGAAGCTGTATCTTGGAAATTGGACCCAATTAATAGGACTTAATTTTCCTTTATTAGTAATCCAATTCTGCTAAAATTAAGCTACTTTCATTTTTGAGACTGTCTCCTTGTAGACCAGTGTTATTATCTGAAAAGTGTTGTTTCCATTACTAAGAAGAGATATATCATCTCTTGTACAGAAATGGTTTAATTCCCAGCCATCTTAGATTCAAATGAAATTCTGGAAATGAACAACTTGCCTTCTTCAAATGCAGAATTTTAAAATTATTTCTAAGTGATTATAAGCACAGCAGATAAATGTCAGTGGTTGTGGTAAAACTATAAATTGCAGACTATAGTGAATGTTGGCAGCTATTATTCCGCAGTTATTCTTTCTGAATACTCCCCCAATTTCTTTCTTTCTTTTTTCTGCATGGGAAGAAATTCATGTTCTGGGATATATCCATTTTCTGTAATTTTCTCCCTTGCCCTTCTGTTCCCCCTCCCCTTGCCTCTACATAAAGGCATCCCTTAATAAATAGATGCTCTTCATTCTCCCCCTATCAATTTATACCCATTTTTCCCATGGGTATAAATTGATAGGTGTATAAATACATGGGTATAAATTGATAGGTGTGGGATGAAGAATGCCTATTTATTATGGGAAGCCTTTTGTGTAGAGGCAAGGGGAAAAAAACAGAAGAAAGCCTCATTTACTTATAAGGTGTTTTTATAGATAGTAAGGCAAATGGTTGTTTCCAATGTTGCTGGCCAATGTAACCCTAGAGAGATGAGAAAAATGTTCCTCTCTCCATTCTATCCGATATGATGGGAAAGATTTGTAGAAAGGCTATAACCCAAATCTGATAAATTTGACAGTAAGATTATGCTCAGTCACAAAGTTTTCCCATTGCAATTGGAGAAACCTTATTCAGTTGAACAGAGCAATTACCTGTCTTTGGATTTTCAACATCAGCACAAAGAAGTAAGAGCTGGACTATGTGTTATACACTTCCTATGTTTATAAAGTGAAATAGCAAGAGGATCTTGATTCAGCTGCCTTTTCTCACTCTTATATATATTGTTGGGCTCTCCTTGATGTGCCCCTTGGAGCTATTCTGATCACAGTCCCTCATTGATTTGAAATAAAAGTTGATAGCATACATACATTAAAAACTGCTAAATGCTTTGTCTTATTCTTCTTTTCCCAACTGAGTGTCCTTCATAAAATTTGAGACTTTAACTTGCAAATATTGAAAATATTTAATTATTCTGGCTCAGAATTCTGGTAATTTGAGTTCTAGTATACTTGGGAGGCTAAAAATTGAAGACTCATGTAAATCCAGAAATTTAGCATCTATCTCAGAGAACATGTTCAAACTGTCACATAATTTCTTTGTACTCATTGTACAATCTATCACAATGTGGACATAATTTATAGGCTGTTAGACACTTGCTTTCTTTCATATGATGAATCATGTTACATCAAGAATAAGGAATTCATGTTCTTCCCCATTTCTCTGGTTATTACCCATGGTGGCTGAAGCTGGTGGAACTTCAATCCAGCAACATTTATCAGTCAAAAATGTCTCCATTTTTAATTTATTCACTGGGACTAAATATAAGGTAACTTGTGTGACTAAGTTCTCCTAAAGTTACTGATACTTATTCCAGAATAAGGAGCAGTAGAAAAGTATAAAATAATATGTCTGAAATAATTTCATAGTTTTTACATAACCATTTTGTAAATTATGTATAACTAAATAATACATTTTAAGTATAAACATGTTTCATTATATTGCTAAGATAATGATCCTGCATGCAAAGAAGAAAGACAGATAAGTTCTACTTATTAATACATAGCTAACAATTCAATTGCTTAGTAAGTTTAAACTTGGCTATCTTCTTTAGTGGCATACCAATAATAAAAAGAAATTTAAAAAATCAGAATTTGCTGCATTTTAGAAGTAAAATATTATTTTTCACTTGCTTCATATGTAAATTTTAATTCAAATCATTGTGCAAATTATTGTAAATTCAATTGTATTATGATCCCTCATTGTCTATGCCTCTTTCAAAAATCTAACATTATATAATGCTCTTTAATTTTCTTGCAGAGACATCTGAATCTTTTCCTTTTTTTTTTCATAATGTGTTGTAGGTATGAAGATCCTGCAATGTGGTGATGGGTGTCACACTGACCCTCATAGTTCTTTCCTGGTTTAAACTCCATGTGCCATTGGTAGAAGATCAGCTATAAGTCCACCCACCAGTGCATGCAGTCATTATCCTGAATTCTGTAGATTTTTCCTCCCTTCATTATCCTTGTACGTATGTTTATTTAAATAAATTACTTGTGCACTATACATGGAAACATTTTAATGCAAGAGAGTCACCCTAATGAGGAGTGATTTTTCAAGCTATTAAAATTTAATTTACAACTTCATTATTGTCTAAAATAGCATGTATAATAATTGTAGTACCCAACCTAATAATTGTATAAAAAGTAGCATTCATTTTATATATTTCGTCCAGGGGCTCACTTTTAAGAATTGATTTCTACAACATTATTTATTTCATAACTATTGTTGCCTATGACACAACTGAAAAAAAAATAAAATTATGTGGAAAGTGCATATTTCTCTAATCTGTGTATAGAATATTATTTATTGTCTTGACAACTCTATTTATTGTATCATTTTTACGAGAAGGAAAGAATCTACTAATATTCCAGTGGAATATTCCAACTAATTGAGAAATGCATATTAATATCCTTGCCACTCCATGCATTTTAAGATTATCTACAGGGAGAAGGGATAGAAATAAGAAAACAGAAATATTTTTTAGGAAAACAGAAATAATTAATTTGCAAAGATTAAACATTACTGCAGAATCTGTGATTACTAAGTAGAACACAGTCTATCACCAATAGGCCCAAACTTTGGGGTCCCCATGGAAGAACATTTCTCCAGTGCTATTGATAGCTGAGAATGGCTCCCCTGCCAGCCAAGTTGTCCTGACATAATCCAAATCATGGCATAGTGGCTGATAGTGCTACTGTGCTGAATTCACACATAATGCCATGCTCTAACTTTTACAATTATAATTTAGTGAATAAACCATCACTAGCTAAGATCACATAACTGATTGAGCCGAAACCAAATAAACTACATGATGTCATTTGCGTGTTCTAAATAAGGCCAATGACTTTCATCTTATCCCAGTTCTCCCAGATATATTTTTTTCCTGTTTTCCCCAGAGATACTTATGTCTGCCTGCCTGCCTGTCCACCTCTCAAATTATGCCCTCATAATAATTATGGGGATAGCTGGGCCCTGTTCTAAAATGCATTATTGTCATATCACATTCTTCAAAGGTAATTCCTGGTACTTTCATTGGGGACTCTTATTCTGAGGAATTTCTCTGCTTCCATAATTTGTTTGTTTGTAGTGTATATTTGAATCATCCCTGACTCCAGGTGAGTGCTTGGACTAGTCCTTGTAGTTTTCTTGGCAAGATTTCAGAAGAAAAACCACCTACAAACTGACTATTCCCATACATATTATGTACTGTTAAACGAAATAAAATACCTAAATTTGCCCACTACCACATATAAGAAGCTGCCACATTCATGGTAAAGTTGCCTATTTTGGAGCAGAATTGGATCTACAAGGTACTTGGACAGAAGACCATCAAGAAATGCTACAACTGTAGACTGAAGAAAAAAAGCATCCCAGAAGAAGGAAATGGCAATTGCCTTTAGCATGCAAGAAGTCTAATATAACAGCAGTGTTTATTTGGACAAGTTAGCCAGTTACATTATATAGTTATGATGGAATGTATGCTTCTCATGTGGAAAATTTAGAAAATAAGGTCTGTATTTGAAAGGCTGAAATGACAGATATTTAATAATGGAGTCCTGATGAGAATAATTTAATTTGCCCTGCTCTATTTCTTCCTTGTAAGAAGATTGGGAACTAATCTTCGAGATGGCTGCACCACTGCTGGCAAGGCCCATAGAGATTGATGCTTAATTCCAGACTTAATTAGGCAGAATGCCAGAAATGTCTCAAACATTGCAATGGAAGCTTTGTGTGTTTTTCTTTAATGGGCATGGATTTTTACTATTTCTCATTGTGATACAAAGATCCTAAAAGTAGAGAAAAAAAAATCTCACAACAACTATAATTTGTTTAACAATGATTTTTAAATAAACCATGGCCCCTGGGATGACACATCTTTAATCGATAAAACCATAGTTTGTAAATTATTGTGTCTGGATTCATATAATATGCTGACCAAAATCAATAAACTATCTTATTATAATGTGTGAACACAAACACTTTCTGCCTCCAACAATGTACAAATGGTGATAGAAAGGAGTAAACTGGTTTCATGGATTTGTGGCAAACTGCCAGCATAGTCCAACAAAAACGGGGCATCTAACAAGTAGTTCCATACACAGTGATAGGGAATAGAATAGTGAAATGGAAGATGCTGTGCTTTGTCCTCATATAAGCAAATTTGGTTGCTTAAATGATCACATATATCAAACACTTTCAAGTTAAAAAAAATTGCTTGAGCAGCAAATGGAGAATAATGAGCCTGTGCCCAGTACTTATTATCAATTTCACTAGGACAACTTGGCAACACCAATTTTGCTTCCTGAAGTAAAGATTGTCCATCCCTCAGTTGTCTTTAATGGATCTGCTTTCTTACTGCAAAATTCCAAAGAGTCACAAAACATACAGATGACTAAAAGAATCAGAACAATGGAATATAGTAGATATAGTTCTTGTTTAATGATCACTCATTTAGCATTGGCCACAATTTGGGTATTTGGATATTGCCACACATAATGGTCAAGCATTGTCTGGTCACATGATCACCATTTGAAACATTCCCTGTCAGCTTCTGACAAGTGAAGTCAAAGGGGAAGCCAGCAGGAAGTAGCAAATGACAATAATTGGCATTGCACCTAATGACCATGCAGCATTTGTTTAACAATGGCAAGTGGAATTGCTGTTGTCGGTTGGTGTGTTCATAAGATGCTACACTTTGGGTCTACATATTTTAGAAATGGAAATGCTGGCCCCAATTGCTGTCATTAAACAAGGATTACCTGTCAGGATTAGACAGGTTTTGCTGATGCCCAATGATGCAAATTACTCTGCTTTGAATGGCTAGATTGAGTGAACATACAGCTTACAAATGTCATTATGCTTAATGTCTGGAAATGCAAATATAAACAACATTACCATAGGAGATCATGTATGCATGACCAATTTCAAACTTACATGTTTCTTCTTTAATCACACAGATCTCATGAAATATTTCAAATGGGTGTGTGCTATTGCTGTAGCCCTATGCTAAAATTTACTTAAAAATTAATGTTAGAAAATAGTTCCAAGCAAGCCACCTGGAATAATAAAGGCACAGTTATTGCTTCTACCATTCTTCAATAAGAGTTATTAATTTTGCCATGAGTTAGTACATCAGGTTTTTCCATTATCACACTGCTTCTCATAATTCCTCAAGGCTTTAGGCAGGATCCCATATTAACACAATTTCCTATTATTCACAGAATATTAATCGTCATGGCAGACCACAGCTCTTCTTTTCAGACTGAGAACATCTGTTAAGTCAAGGGGTGACATCAGTCAGAAATGATGAGTCATCCTTCTGGATTTACACTTGGCTGGATGTTCTCATCTTTTATTTGCTCTCTTGCCTGGACTCCAAACCAAATGTGGTAAACGAGAAAAACTTATGATTAAGGTTCTTGCACAAACTGTGTGTTTGCTGCAGTGTGAATTTAATATAACTCTGCATTGAAATGAAGAATTGTATTTAAAATGGCATAAAACTCCAGCTGCGATAGAGCTTCCTTATCTGGCTAGTCCAGAAGTACCATTTACATTTCTTCCCATGTCAGAGAAGGCTTATTTTGCTATAGTGCCTCTATTCCCAGAATTATTCAGAACTTTCATACGGATGATGTTCAGAAACATCATATGGATGTTTTTTAAGTATCAGCTGGGAAGAGTTATTAACTAGAAACTACTTCTAAAAGTACTGAGATGATTGTCTTTTTTATACAGGTAATTGTTTTAACATATTCTCTTCTTCCAGTAGCTCTCTGCATATAACTCAAGCACTTCAGCTGTTCTATTGGAATAGTTTGTGCCTCTCAGCCTCTGTAACAGAAGAGAACCCTTTTTCATTAAGAGTCTTGATTATGGGAGCTTCTCCATACTCCCATTCCAGACTGGGGGCTTCCTCCAATATCTGTCTCTGTCCCAGAGAACAGCAACCTTCTATATTGTGTATTACTATATTGACAACCAGCAATGACTAGGATAGCATCAACCCCATAGCATTTTTCTTGTGGATTTCCATCTTCCTCCGGTTTCAGGTGGCCAGGTCCAGTTTAGTCTGCACTCTGGTCTCCCTCTCCCAACACCTGAACTTCACAGGATCTCTTCTTAACCCTTACCATTCTGTCACTCCCTCGTTCCCTCTTTTCTGGCTTCCTGATCTCCAAAGATGACTACCTTGCTGGTGATTCTATCACTACCCTTGCTTCACCTCTAATTGATTACTCAACCTCCCCTGAAAATTAATTTATTGTGAAGATTGTGGACTATATCTGAACAGTTTAAGGAAAGAAAAGGGAAAATAGCAAGCAAAGCCAGAAAGCAAGCAAGCAAACAAACAAACAAGCAACAAAGCAATCTAGAGAATGCGACCTTTAAGATATGAAGACCAGTAAGTCTGGAACCAGAATAGCCCTAAAGAAACACTAGGTGAAAATTGTACCTAAGCAACAACAGCAACAATCAAAAGAAGAACCAGACTCAAAGCTTGCTGAGAAAAATAATATGTGAATATAAAGTACCTCAAGCTGTAACCTCTTTCCCCCTCCCTATTCATCTCCATGATCAATAGGTATGCAATAGTGAAAGATGTGCAGATCAGTAGTGGGTTCCATTTACTTTCGCTACTGGTTTTGAACTGTGAGTGTGTGTGTGCGCTCACTTTGCTCACACATGGTGCTTCTGCGCATCTTCTGTGCATGTGCAGAGTGTCCGTGATGACATCTGGGTGGGTGGGCAGAGCCTCCCGCTGCCGCCACTAACAGTTTGCCTGAACTGGGGTGAACCAGTAGAAACCCACCACTGGTGCAGATCTGTGATAGTGCTTAAGTAAAATGTGGCTGTCAATAAAGTCATTAAAGGAATTGAACTATTTGGTGGTTGTTGTTGTATTCTCAGAACAACAATGAGGAGGCGATGCAGGGTAACAATTAACAACCATTTATTAACTGACAGAAACCTTCAACCGTGACTCGCTTCCGATACTTGGATAACGAGTTAACAAGCAACAACAACAGCGCTGACAGCTCTTTTATATAGGAGCTGTCAGCGTCTCAGCCAATCAGCGTGCTACTGTGTCCCGCCAGTTTGCTGCCTTGCCGGCAGACCAATCAGCTGTGCGCCCCATATCACATGGCCGCCGGCTGTCCATAGCACTCCTTCCCTCCTGGATCGCGCAAGCGTAATCGGCCAAGTATGCCGGGCGGTGTCGGCTCCTCCCTGACCTGCGCGGTGCAGCATTTTCAATTTGGGATGGTGGACCTTTCAGCGGAGTTTCTGTAACTGCTGGAGGCGGATCGGCTGCTACTGCAGGAAACTCGCTTACAGCCTGTTGACCCTGACATGGGGGTAAGTCTGTGGCCTCGCTTGTACTGGAAGACCCCCCTGTGCTAGGAATGTCCTCAACTTCCTCCTCATTGCCTACCATCACAGGTGTCAGTGGGGTAGCTATCTCATTGGGGGTTTCTCCCACCGAGGGTAAACGGCGTTTCCGTATTTGATCAATGTGCCGCCAAATCCGCCCATCGTCCAATTGCACACGGTATGAATGAGGCCCAGTTACCTCAACTACCTGACCTGGCAGCCATCGGGGGTCCCCACCAAAATTTAGGGCATAAATCCATTCCCCTGATTGGAATATCCTAGCCCCTCCCATGGAGTCCGGGGGTTTCTCTGTCGAGTAGTCAGGATGCAATCGATCAAGAGTAGTTCTCAACCGCCGGCCCATCAGTAGCTCGGCCGGGCTACGGTTAGTTATTGGGTTAGGTGTTGAGTGCTGTGATAGGAGATACGTGGCAAGTTTTGTATGCCAGTCCCCAGGCCCTAACTTTACCAGGACCTCTTTGGCCGATCGGACGGTTCGTTCAGCCAGGCCATTGCTGGCCGGATGGAACGGGGCCGACAGCGCATGGCGAATGCCATGCCTCGCGAGGAAGGTCTGGAAGTGTGCTGATGTTAATTGCGGACCGTTGTCTGACACCAACACATCAGGCAGGCCATGAGTAGCGAACACCTTCCTCAATGTCTTTACAACCACCTCAGCAGTGGTCGAAGTCATGGATGCAACCTCGACCCACTTAGAATATGCAGTGGGGCATAGTGACCCTTCAAAACAGCTAACAGGGTCTCCCAAGCCACATCCTGGACTGATTGAGGTGCCAAAAGAGCTCGTGCATTCTCAAACATATCATGTCCACAGACACTCAGGAATACAGCTAACTTCCTGTCCCCGGGTAGCCCCTTATAATCATTAGCAGATAGGAAACAAGCAAAACGGTCTAAGAAGGAATCCCAGGTTTCCTTTGTCTGATCAAAGGGTGTGAAGGTTGATAACGTTGCCATGCTTGGTTAGGCACTGTTCTGCAGCTTTAACTGACCCGTCTTTGTCTTCGCTGTGGATCTGCTCAGCTGATAGTTCTTAACGACTCTGTAAATGACTCTGTTAGCCCTGCCGCCTCAGGCAAATCCCATCCTCCGTCGCCAGTGTTGTATTCTCAGAACAACAATGAGGAGGCGATGCAGGGTAACAATTAACAACCATTTATTAACTGACAGAAACCTTCAACCGTGACTCGCTTCCGATACTTGGATAACGAGTTAACAAGCAACAACAACAGCGCTGACAGCTCTTTTATATAGGAGCTGTCAGCGTCTCAGCCAATCAGCGTGCTACTGTGTCCCGCCAGTTTGCTGCCTTGCCGGCAGACCAATCAGCTGTGCGCCCCATATCACATGGCCGCCGGCTGTCCATAGCAGTTGTCTTGCTATTTTTTGCTCTCCTTGATCTCTTGGACATTGTTGTCTTACTGAAAGATATGTCTGTTCCAGTGGTGGGTTTCAAAACCGGTTCTGTGGGTGTGGCTTGGTAGGCATAGCATGGCTTGGTAGGCATGGCAGGGGAGTGATACTGTAAAATCTCCATTCCTCCCCCACTCCATGGGAAGGATACTGCAAAATCCCCATTCCCACCCCACTCCAGGGAAGGATACTGTAACATCCCCATTCCCACCCCACTCCAGGGGAAGATTACTGTAAAATCCCCATTTCCTCCCAATCAGATGGGACTTGGAAGGCAGAGAATAGATGTGGGGGCGGGGCCAGTCAGAATTTTTACTACAGGTTCTTCGAACTACTCAAAATTTCCATTGCCGGTTCCCCAGAACTGGTCAGAACCTGCTGAAATCCACCTCTGGTCTGTTCTCATATAATGTCCTGACTACTGATAAAGAGAAAAGTGGAAAAGCCCCATCCATATAAAGCCTTTAGATGATTCAATTTCAGCAGGATGCGAAATTACGCCTTAAAATTACTATTTTGCAACAAAAATAATATTTCCTATTTTTATGGATTATAATTAACTTTTTTAGAATTTTGATTGGCCCAACCTTTTTTGTCTTCAGTTTTACCATTAAATAGAGAGTAGCATTGGACTGGATAAATACAAAAAAGAGCAAATCTTAGCCAGTAAATTGTCTCTTCTTCTGTCGAATGTGAACTACAATTACAAAGTAGATGTTAAAATGGGTATGGATTAATGAGGAAAAATTAGAATGGGATAAGGAGAAATGGTGCTCCATTCTTTTAGCGAATAGGGTAACCTCTGACTCCTGTCACGACAAATAGTAGTTAATCTCAATGAAATCCTGTTTTAGGCATTATGTTTTGCACAGACAGTGCGCACATTTTGTTTGCTGATGTGAATCTGATCTCACCATCACTGCCAATAATCAAATGATAAGCTAAGGAAGTGTTCCTGCACTGATTTTTTCTTTTAGTATTTTCTGACTAAGTTAAAATTTCTGAAAAATTATGTATAATCATTATTTTCTTCTGTTTCTTAAAGCATTTCTGGCGTGAAATTATAATAAGTTTCCGGCATCCCACTCTTCCCTCCTCTATTACTAGAGTGTAAAATTCATTTTCTGTCACAGATAATTTAATTTGAAATCCAGCCTGAAGCTTCAGAGTGCTTGATGAAGTGAATGGAAGAAATATGGCAAGAGAGCTTCATTTTGAGAATCGTGATGCAAAAATAAAAGTCACTGCTGATAGAGGAACACCTCAAAACTGTATTTAATTGAGAGGACTCAGACCTATCCAGTTGTTAATTTATCCAGGACACAACAAATAGACTGATCTTGCCTCTGATGTCAAATATACCAGCTAGCATTCTTTTTCCTTTTATATCTTAATGTGCAGTGTAAATATTGATAAGCACAGTGGTATCTCAGTAATCATCCTTAATTGATTTGGGAAGGTGTGATGAGTATCAAAAATGATGAGTACCAAAGCACTTAATGGGAAAGTACCATTTTCCCCCTTAAGAATAATAATAATGTAGTGAGTCATAAGGCAGCTGACACCAACAAGCTCAAGCTTGTGCATTAAGTACCAGATGAATGATGAGAATTATCGATTAGTTTCAAAGCAGTTGAGTACCAAGGTACCATTGTATACAGTTTTTGAATGTTGGGTTGCATGCACAGACTCCCATGGAGTAAAAATCCTGTTGGCAATTATTTCATTCTTTCTTTTTTTAAATAAATTTTATTAAACACATATTAAAACATTGGACATGATGTAACCGTCCTGGCATTATCTTTGCCATACATGCTAAAATAAAATATAAGTATCATATATACCTTACTACTTACATACATTTGGTCTTTTCAGTATTTACATATATGAAAACATTCGTCTGTTATCTATGTTACTTATACCTTTGTCTTATCCACTTTCGTTCTATTGCAAGTACATACATAACTTTAATTCTCCATTCTATGAATTCTAGTCAGTTCATATTTTTCGTCCCTCCTTTCCATTCCAACCATTGATAAAATGGTTCCAACTATTGATAAAATTTGTTCCTTATCTCATAGTATTTTGACTCGCCTTTATTTTTCAATTCCAATGTTAATCTATCCATTTCCGTGCATGTCAAAAAATTTTTGATCACTTCATCTTCTAGGGGGATTTTTGATCACTTTATCTTTTAGGGGGATTTCCTTATTTTTCCAATTTTGGGCAAAGATCATTCTTGCTGCTGTTATGATATGTATTAAATAAATTACACTTTTACTATATTTCCCATTTATAATTCCCAATAGGAATAGTTCTGGTTTATATTCTATTTCTTTTCCAGTTAATTCTACCAGCCATAAATGAATTTTCTACCAATACTCCTTTGCTTTTTTACATGACCACCACATATGGTAGTATGTGCTTCGTTCGTGGTTGCATTTTCAACATATTGGTAATAAATTTCTAAACATTTTTGCCAATTTCACTCCTCACCTGTAGAACATTTTGAATAAATTCTCTTTATACGGTATTGCCAATATTAATTTCCTATTTCCCCCCCATAATTCTTGCTATTTTTCCATAATTTTTCCACAATTGTATATTGTAACCAACATTTATTGCCCATGCCACCATTGTTTCCTTTACCTGCTCTTCCTCCATATTGTAATCCAATAAGAATTTATAAATTTTCTTTACCAATTTATCATTTGTTCCCAGAAAGATCTATTGTCATTGATTCCCTATTAATTTCATATCTTTCAAGTAATGCGATTGGATTTGTAAATAGGGCCACCATTCCAATTCTACCCTTGTTTTAATTCTTGCCTTGATTTCTGTCCCCCTTCTTCATTTATTATATCCTTATAGGTAACATATTTTCCCTGATTTATAAGATTTGGGTGCACTAATGCTTCTAATGTAGATAACCCAATAGGAACCTTCCTGTAGTTATGCTGTTTGAATTTATTCCATATCTCTAATGAAGCCTGTCTTATAAAATGTCTTTGAAAATATTGGCGTGCTACTTGTTTCCCATACCACAAAAAATATGTGCCATCCTAGATGTAGGTTGTGACCCTCTAAAGTTAACAATCTTCTATTTTTTAGAGTTATCCATTCTACTATCCAGGTGAGTGTTGCTGCTTGATGATATAACTCCCAGTCTGGTACGCCAAACCCTCCTCTTTCTTTCGCTTCTTGTAAAAGTTTAAATTTAATCCTCTGTTTCTTCCCTCAACAAATATATTTCAGAGTCATTTTATTCAATTTTTCAAAATATTTTTTATCTAATTTTATAGGAATATTCTGAAAAAGAAGAGTAATTTTGATTGTACGTTCATTTTGATCACTGCTATTCTTCCCATTAAAGAGAGCCTCAAATTTCTCCATCTTTCCAAATCTTCTTTTATGTGGTTTATTAGTTTGGCATAATTATCTTCTTTAATTGAAGTGCATCTTGCGCTTATATAAGTTCCTAAATATTTCATTTTCTTCACTATCTGTATATTTGTTCCCTTAGTTAACTCCTCCTTCTGTTTGTTTGTCATATTTTTGACTATCATTTTAGTTTTGTCCTTGTTAATTTTCAGTCCAGCTACATCACCATATTCTTCTAATACTTCCATAAGCTTCACACCCGATTGTAGTGATTTCTCAAGAATAAAAACCAGATTGTCTGTGAAAACTTGCAATTTGTAAATTTCTTTCTAATTTCCAGACCTTTCATTTGTGTTTCTTTCCGTACTATCCTCATTAACACTTCCAAAGACAATATGAACAATAATGGGGATAGTGGGCACCTTTGTCTAGTTTTAAAAATTTTTGTCACCTCCCCATTCACTTTTACTTTAGCTTCTTGCTTAGAATATATCATCAAAAATATTTTTAAAAATCTATCACCAGATTCCATATACTTTAATTGTGCCATAAATTCCCAATTAACGTTATTGAATGCTTTTTGGGCATCTAAAAATAGCAGTGCCACCTGTGTACCAGTGTATGTCTCGTAATATTCTAAAACATCTAGTAATATTCTCATATTATTTTTCATTTTTCTTTTTGGTAAAAAACCATTCTAGTCAATGTGAATAAACTCATTTAGAAACTTTTTTAGACGATCGGCTATTTTTAATGTGAATATCTTATAGTCTGTATTTAGAAGAGATATAGGCCTATAGTTTTTAATTAACTCCTATCAGAGTTCTCCTTTGGTATCAGTGCAATATTTGCCTCCACCTACGATGATGGTATTTTCACCTCTCCTAACACTGCGTTATATACTTCAAGTAAGACTTGTCCTAGGCTGTTCTGTTTCCCTCCCCCAATACTCCCAACAAAGAGTCAGTCAAAGGCCTTCTCTTCTAATTTAATTACATAGATAAATGTCCTGGCCACATCTACCCACGGGCCTGCCAAGTCTCTGGAGATAACGAGGAAATTATAGATAAGGCCAGAATTACTCACAAATATATTCTTCCCTCCATTGATACAGTTTGCCAGCGCAAATTAATTGCTTTGTCCAAGACAAAAAACCAGGAAGTCCCGCCTCCTATTTATAGTTTCTGCAGATGTCACTGCATGACCATCATTCCTTGGCTCTGTCCCAACACTTCCTCTGCTGCGCGTGCCGGTCACGTCTGTGCAGTCTTGCATCACTCCAAAACTGTTCTTGGGGCGTTGCCAAATCAGAAGAAGGCTCGGGAGAATCAAGCCTTGCCGGCCCCTCCTTCTCCCTTTGAGTGGGTGCCAGGGAGGGAGAGGGCCCAAGAGAAGCATGCCTTGCCAGGTCTTCTCCCTCACTTTCTGAATCATCCGAGTCCAGGAGTCCGGGTCCAGGAACCTGGGTCACAACAAAGGCTATCTTGCATTTTTTTATATAATTCTATTGGTAGACCATCAGGGCCTGGTGTCTTATTGTTTTTTGTTTTTGGACCGCCTCTATTAATTCTAACATCCTTATTTCTTCATTTAACGTATTTTTAATTTCCTCCGGGATTTTTGGTAGTTCCACTTTCTTAAGACATTGTAATAGTTTCAGTTCTGCATAGAAGTGAGTGTCTATATAATTTCTCATAAAATTAGACTGTGTTTTTCTTCTCATTTTGGTAGCGTATGTTCCCCTCTTCATCTTGTAATTTATTGATCCATCTCTTCTCTGCTTGTTTTTTTTTTTCTCACCGGTTTGTTGGCATTCTCAAAAAAAAATTGGTTTGTCCTTTTTATCTGTTGTGCCAAGTCCTTTTTCTCAAGTAGATTCAGTTTATGTTTAATTAAATCCATTTGTTGTTTTATATTTCTCTTTTGCGGCTCATCTTGTAATTTCTCATCCAATCTTTTGTATTCTTCTTCCAGGCAATTCCATCTTTGCTTTTTTTTTTTTTTTTTGCCATATAAGATATGACAACTTCTTTCATTATGCCTTTGCCATATCCCATAGGTTTTTTGGGATGTATCTTCTTTTTTGCTTTCTTTAAAAAAGAGAGTTAGTTGTTTGACCATCATTAATTTGAATTCTTCATCCTTTAAAATTGATCTTTTCAATGTCTATCTTGCTTCCCTCTTTTTTCCTATCAGGCTAATTTTCATAGGATTATGGTCCACCCAAAGATTTGTGTCAATTTTGATTTCTTTCACATCCGATTGTAATTCCGCTGACATCCAGACCATATCTATTTTGGACTAAGATCTGTGTCTATTTGAGTAATACGTTTATTGATTTATGGCCTGATGTCTCTCTCTCTCCAAATCTTTTATTTTCAGTTCCTCCACCATTTTAAAGAAAGTTTTGGGTAAGATTCTTATTACTTTCTTCATCTTGTTACTTTTATAATCTAATTTTTTATCAGGTATTGCAATGTAGTCTCCCAAGGTACAAATATTATCATATGTTATATCACGAATGATGTTATGTAATTTCCTATAAAATTGCTCTTGTCCTCCATTCGGAGCATAGATTTCTACTAGTAAAACCTTTTTTTGATTTGTTTCTGTCTCTACAATCAAGATCCTTCCTTTTTCATCCTTGTAGATTTATTTAGCTGAAATTGCCTCTTTGATATATAACACTACTCCTCTTTTTTTTTTGTGTGTGTGTGTGTGTGTGCTAATGAGGCATATATGTTCCTTAGTTTGGGATATTCTAGCAATTATTTTTGTTTTTGTTTTATATGGACTTACTGTATTGCTATTATGCCCAAATTTAATCTCTTTAGTTTATTAAACATTTTCCTTCTTTTCACAGGTGTGTTTAATCCGTTAATGTTGAGAGATAAAATTTTTAGCTCTCCCTATATTTCTCTACCTATACCTCGATCTTGTGCTTCTTTTTGCTCTAACTTCTTTTGGTTCTTTGAGTCTTCTTTTATAATTCTCTGTTTTTTCGTCTTTTCCATCTCCTGTCTCTTTAATTTGTAGTATTTCCTTTTCCTTGTCCATCGATCTTAAGTCTCTTTCTTCCATTTCCCCCCTTTCTTCTACTTCTTCATTGCTAACATATTGATTATAGAATTCTTCCGCTTTTTCCAAGGTGTTTAATCTATGTCTTTTGTCTTGCCACGAGACCATAATACCTCCCGGGATCAGCTATCTGAAGTTAATATTGCATTTGATTAGTTTTGAAGTAAAAAATTGGTAAGGTCTTTGCAGTTTTCTGATCCTTCTCGGTATTTGCTTTAAAACTACTAATTATTTTCCTCTATATTCTATGGACTTGTCCCTTGTCCTATGCAATATTTCATACTGGGTTGATTTCTTCACCAATCTGATATGCATTTCTTTTGGTAAGTTGGTCTTCTTGCATAGTTTTTGAACTCTGTAAGTTTCATCTGTTTCCGTTGACATCTCTTTCTTTTCTATTCCAAGTGCTTTTGCTAATATTTCCGCCATAATTTCAGGTAGATCTTCTCCATTTTCTTCTCTTACATTCTGGAAGTGTAAATAGTGGGCTGATTTCTCGGATTCTAAAAATAAGACCATATTTTCCAATTCCTTACTTGCCTGGATTAATTTCTCACTAATTTCATCCACTCTTTTTTCCTCTTTCTCCATTCTTACTTCCATTTCTTGTCATTTTTGTTCATTTTTTGTGAACTGGTACTGAAAGAATTCAAATTTTCTGTCCACCATCTGCATCTTTTCCTTTAGTTCTCCTGTATCCATTCTTTTACTTCCCCTATCTCTTTCTTCAATTTGTTGTGGTTCTGTGTCATTGCTTCTTGCATGGTTTGCAACATGGCTTATAGGTCTTTAAATGAGTTTGACCTCTCCCTTTGCATCATTTCCTTGATAGATCATTGGCCTGATGGACTCAATGATATCCCCACTGCTTCTGTGCCTTGTTTCCTCCCTGTTCCAATCTTCATTAAGTTTGTAACACTCGACATATTTAATAGCTTCTTCACAAAATTACTTTTTATCAAGCTCTCCCACTTTTTCTTCCTGCCAATATAGACCTCCACCTCTCCAACAATAGTAAATTATTTATATTATAATTTGTTATTATATATGTACTTAACTTTTGTATAAAAGTATAACAAGGTTAAACTTCACAGTCCTAGGTCAATGTTGAGAACAATAACAAAGCTTATAACAATTTACAGTCTTTCTATATCACTGGCAACCTCAGCAATGTTAATACTAATCGTAGTAGTAATACTTGTGCTATTAATTATTAATAGTTAATGGACATAATATATTAGTGGGATTATTAGCAAAAGTATCAATAGTTTCAAATTCTTACAATGTTAATGCCATCCTGTTCAGCTCTAAGACATTGCAAAATGTCTCTTTGCTTTAATTAAATGTTTCTTTTGCTTTAAGATATTCAATTATCCGCAAATGCAGTTCAAAATGCCAATATAGATCTTTCTTCTTTCAAATTTCCACTTTAACAAATATCTTCCAAGATGCTTTCCCTCCTTGACCAGCAGAGGTCTCCCTGCCTTACTTCTATTCCAGTGGTGAAATCCAAAATTTTTTACTACCAGTTCTGTGGGGTTGGTTTGGTGGGCCTGGTGTGGCTTGGTGGGCATTGTAAGGGAAGAATACTGCAAAATCTCCATTCCCACCCCACTCCAGGGGAAGGATATTGCAAACTAGTGTTGGATTTTAATTGGGTTTTCTTACTATTTTAAAATTTTAAATCTAATTTTTAACTATCAGCCTTTATAATTTGCTTTGTTTTAATTGTTATCTTAATTGTATATATTTTGTTTTTTACCCTTGGCTGTACACCGCCCTGAGTCCTTCGGGAGAAGGGCGGTATAAAAATTTAATAAATAAATAAAAATAAATAATAAAATCTCCATTCCCACCCCACTCTGGGGCCAGCCAGAGGTGGTATTTGGCGCTTCTCCAAACTACTCAAAATTTCTGCTACCAGTTCTCTGAACTACTCAAAATTTCCACTACCGGTTCTCCAGAACCTGTCAGAACCTGCTGGATTTCACCCCTGTTCTATTCCCAAAAAACACTGTCACTATCTGAGGGAGAGGCCATTTTATTCACCAAACTCTCAAACTGTCAATTCCTCCCACTGTCACTGTCCAAATCTTCTTCTCCCAATCGTACAAAAATCCAAATAGAATCCCTTTATTTAATCAGATATACAAAATAGTATTTCCTGCTGTTCCAGTCAATCTTGTTCTCCCTTGCCTTCTTTTCTTTCAAGATGTTGTCTTGTCTTTTTCCCGCACACCTTGCTGTTTTTCCATTAAAGGGGGTAAACTCCACCCTTCCTTCTAGTTGGAGCCATTTCTCTTTCTAGCCCTCCCGAGGGTCCCCTTGAAAGCATTTAACTTTTGGTCTTCCCTTTTCACTCACTTCCAATGATCAAAACTGATTTTGGCCCAATCCGGTCCACCATTGTTCTGCTTGCCTCTCGCTTATTTTGTCTACCTGTCAGTTCTTCACCAATCTGATATGCATTTCTTTTGGTAAGTTGGTCTTCTTGCATAGTTTTTGAACTCTGTAAGTTTCATCTGTTTCGTTGACATCTCTTTCTTTTCTATTCCAAGTGCTTTTGCTAATATTTCCGCCATAATTTCAGGTAGATCTTCTCCATTTTCTTCTCTTACATTCTGGAAGTGTAAATAGTGGGCTGATTTCTCGGATTCTAAAAATAAGACCATATTTTCCAATTCCTTACTTGCCTGGATTAATTTCTCGCTAATTTCATCCACTCTTTTTTCCTCTTTCTCCATTCTTACTTCCATTTCTTGTCATTTTTGTTCATTTTTTGTGAACTGGTACTGAAAGAATTCAAATTTTCTGTCCACCATCTGCATCTTTTCCTTTAGTTCTCCTGTATCCATTCTTTTACTTCCCCTATCTCTTTCTTCAATTTGTTGTGGTTCTGTGTCATTGCTTCTTGCATGGTTTGCAACATGGCTTATAGGTCTTTAAATGAGTTTGACCTCTCCCTTTGCATCATTTCCTTGATAGATCATTGGCCTGATGGACTCAATGATATCCCCACTGCCTCTGTGCCTTGTTTCCTCCCTGTTCCAATCTTCATTAAGTTTGTAACACTCGACATATTTAATAGCTTCTTCACAAAATTACTTTTTATCAAGCTCTCCCACTTTTTCTTCCTGCCAATATAGACCTCCACCTCTCCAACAATAGTAAATTATTTATATTATAATTTGTTATTATATATGTACTTAACTTTTGTATAAAAGTATAACAAGGTTAAACTTCACAGTCCTAGGTCAATATTGAGAACAATAACAAAGCTTATAACAATTTACAGTCTTTCTATATCACTGGCAACCTCAGCAATGTTAATACTAATCGTAGTAGTAATACTTGTGCTATTAATTATTAATAGTTAATGGACATAATATATTAGTGGGATTATTAGCAAAAGTATCAATAGTTTCAAATTCTTACAATGTTAATGCCATCCTGTTCAGCTCTAAGACATTGCAAAATGTCTCTTTGCTTTAATTAAATGTTTCTTTTGCTTTAAGATATTCAATTATCCGCAAATGCAGTTCAAAATGCCAATATAGATCTTTCTTCTTTCAAATTTCCACTTTAACAAATATCTTCCAAGATGCTTTCCCTCCTTGACCAGCAGAGGTCTCCCTGCCTTACTTCTATTCCAGTGGTGAAATCCAAAATTTTTTACTACCAGTTCTGTGGGGTTGGTTTGGTGGGCCTGGTGTGGCTTGGTGGGCATTGTAAGGGAAGAATACTGCAAAATCTCCATTCCCACCCCACTCCAGGGGAAGGATATTGCAAACTAGTGTTGGATTTTAATTGGGTTTTCTTACTATTTTAAAATTTTAAATCTAATTTTTAACTATCAGCCTTTATAATTTGCTTTGTTTTAATTGTTATCTTAATTGTATATATTTTGTTTTACCCTTGGCTGTACACCGCCCTGAGTCCTTCGGGAGAAGGGCGGTATAAAAATTTAATAAATAAATAAAAATAAATAAATAAAATCTCCATTCCCACCCCACTCTGGGGCCAGCCAGAGGTGGTATTTGGCGCTTCTCCAAACTACTCAAAATTTCTGCTACCAGTTCTCTGAACTACTCAAAATTTCCACTACTGGTTCTCCAGAACTGGTCAGAACCTGCTGGATTTCACCCCTGTTCTATTCCCAAAAAACACTGTCACTATCTGAGGGAGAGGCCATTTTATTCACCAAACTCTCAAACTGTCAATTCCTCCCACTGTCACTGTCCAAATCTTCTTCTCCCAATCGTACAAAAATCCAAATAGAATCCCTTTATTTAATCAGATATACAAAATAGTATTTCCTGCTGTTCCAGTCAATCTTGTTCTCCCTTGCCTTCTTTTCTTTCAAGATGTTGTCTTGTCTTTTTCCCGCACACCTTGCTGTTTTTCCATTAAAGGGGGTAAACTCCACCCTTCCTTCTAGTTGGAGCCATTTCTCTTTCTAGCCCTCCCGAGGGTCCCCTTGAAAGCATTTAACTTTTGGTCTTCCCTTTTCACTCACTTCCAATGATCAAAACTGATTTTGGCCCAATCCGGTCCACCATTGTTTTGCTTGCCTCTCGCTTATTTTGTCTACCTGTCAGTTCTTCACTGCTGGCTGTCTTCTTCTCTGTCTGATCTCTAAGGAATTCTCCTGCTTCCCAATACAGCCCACCGTTTGTTCTGCAGAACGCCCCTCTTCTTTGGATGTCCCTCCAGGACCCCCTTCAGCTTTGAAAGCCCACCGGATCATTGAAAACTGGGTGTGTGTTGCAGAGCTACCTGTTCACACACCCATTCGGCCCAACAGCTGGCCTCGCCCCCCAGCAACTATTTCTACTTTTATGACAATTTCTGCCTATATTTTTGTATTTATTACCATTTTGTCATTTTGTGCTGCATGTAAATGTCAACAAAAATGCTATGCTTTGCATGTTGTTTCAGTGCAACACTTTCCTATATTGAGTAAAAGTAGTTTAACAGTTGAATAGAACCCAAGAACACTACAGGTGAGGTTTAGGGGCCTATGCAAATTTTTGAAGGCTGGAGAAGTTGCACTAGAAAGATTTTGTGTGACCACATGCTATAGGATTTTCCGACCATTCCTTAATTTATTACGTTCATTGGTGCAACATACTATAGCTAGATTGATTGATTGCCAAGCAATGCAAGCTTCAGAATCACATGAAGCCTCTCCCGAGCATTGAACACCACATTGACAGTTGTTTACCAAGCACAACTATCTAAATTGTAACTCAGTATCTTACTAAGTATCCCACCTTTATTATTTTTTTAACAGAGAAGCTTTGATTTTAAAAAATGTATTAAATTTGTATAATGATTATATTAGAAGTTTTGAATGCTTGCCATTTCAAAATGGCATAAAACAACAAAGTTTTATTCAGAGAATTAATATATAAATATCACAGATCAAATCCTTATCCTGTGTATCAAAAGAAGGTTAAAGTCCTGAGTCTTCTTCTAGTTCTTTGGTGAGGGTGAGTGAAGCACCATTCCTTGCATTCTTTTTTCTAATTGTATTTTGGATGAAAAGGTTTTTATTTATGAGCAATCCAGAATTATTGAGTATTGAGTGCCATACAAAATGAATGAATGAATGAATGAATGAATGAATGAATGAATGAATGAATGAATGATAGATCAGTGTTCTGGAGTGAGTGATATGAACTATAAAATTACTCTCCTGGATTTTAAAGATGTGAGATCCTTTCTAGTCATATTGTTTAGATAGCTCTTCAGCTCATTCAGTAAATACATCTTGACTTTGATCTTCGTGATCTACTGGACAGCTCCGTCACTTGGAAAGATGATAAGGATAACATCTTGTTAAACTTTTTTTTATACTTTAAGGTTTTCTTTAAAGGTTTTTATGGAATTCTATCTGGTAAAACAGTATTTAAAAGTCTCTTTGCAAAATAGGTTGTTGGAGTGACGCACCCTTCCTCAAAGTATTAAGATAGTTGTATCTGTCAGGTACGGGTAAGGTCAGTGGTGGGATTCAAATAATTTAACAACCGGTTCCCTGCCTTAATGACCAGCTGGGTAGGCATGGCTTGGTGGTCATGTGGCTGTATGGGCGTGGTCAACTCAACATCACTCATGTCGATGGCACTTCCCCTTAGCTGTTACAAAGTAATAAGGGTTACCCAGAGAGGCAGTTTCTCTAAGCAGGGCAATAAAGATTAGGCTAGAAACAACACGAGAATGTTTCCTTCCTGCCTTCCTTACAGGATTAGCCCTCTAAAGTGGAAAAAAAACAAAATAAGATTTCTTCCAACAATCGGTTCTCCGAACTGCTTAGAAAGTTAACAACCGGTTCTCCCGAATAGGTGCGAACTGGCTGAATCCCACCACTGGGTAAGGTTCAACTTAATTGTTTTAAGAGCTGGCTACATAAGAAATATCCCATGTTCTCTCCTGGGCAGGAATTTATTACTCTTCAAGATGCCAATGTTTAAATCATAGCAACCAATAAATTATAGTTGAACCTTAGCAATGCAGGCTACACTACTTTAAGCCGCAGAAAATAACGGCGTAATTGTATTGATTATTTGATGATAAAATGCCATTATATTTGATGTATGGAACCTCTAAGATCATAAATTTTGGGAAATGAAAATATACACAACATAATATATCATAACCTATTTATTTATTCAATCACTGAATGATAACTGCTAGAAGGATTTATAGTATTACTTTCTGGAACATCTGGGGACTTGTTTTTCAAAGCTCACATAGAACTTTCTAGATGTTTCCCAGTGGTGGGTTTCAAATTTTTTTACTACCGGTTCTGTGGGTGTGGCTTGGTGGGCATGGCATGGTTTGCTTGGTGTGGCTTGGTGAGCATGCAGAGAAGGATACTGCAAAAATCTCCATTCACTCCCCAATCTGGGGGAAGGTTACTGCAAAATCCCTATTTCCTCCTGATCAGCTGGGACTTGGGAACCAGAGAATAGATGGGGGTCAGGCCAGTCAGAATTTTTACTACTGGTTCTCCATACTACTCAAAATTTCCACTACCAGTTCTCCAGAACTGATCAGAACCTGCTGAAACCCACCTCTGATGTTACCATATCTAAGTGCTGAACTGAAATATTCTTGTAGAGTATTTACTACAACAAGTTCCCTAGCTGTTAAATATTTGTAAAATAAATGTAAATTTAAAACAGCTAGGAAAAATAAAAGTAAGGAACAAGGATGCTAGGTGTCATTGTCATAGTAGCAATCTATTTCAAACTTCCAGTGACATACAGATTCACTGTACCTTATCTTTCAACCCCAAGGAAGTAATTAATATTGTAGAATATTAATGCAACTAAATTGAACCACTAAATAAGATTACAAACAACAGTGCTTCCTGTAATATAAGAGGTCCATTATGAGATGATTGAATTACTATTTAAAGCTCTGAAAGATTTACAGCCACGTATTTACCAATGTTTTGCTTTATATATTGGCCTAGGAGCTTGTGGTATTAGCGATTCTCTCCGTGATTCCTGCTATGGAAAGTGGTCCCTAGTGTGATGACTACAATGTCATATTTACATACACACCGATGCATAAATATATAACTAAATACTAGCAGATGGTACATAATTATTTTTGAAAGAACTGGATCTAACAAAGGCCATGGTTAGTGGATTGCCACAGGTGTTTACATCATCAATCAGTGTATGTTGTTCAGTATCTCTTGTTATACTCTGGAAATGACAATTTTTATCCATTTCAATTGCATTGAAAATCCCACTTTTGAAATGCAGTACATTTAATGAAAACTTCAAAAAAATTATAAATGTTTGGTGCAATGATGGAGCTTAACTGTTAAATATTTGTAAAATAAATGTAAATTTAAAACAGTGTTCCCTAATAGTGGAAATAATATTGTTTAATTCGTGTTCTGGTCTTTGAACCACTGAAGATTCAAAACAAGTAAACATCTTACTGCTATATGAATCCAAGCCATCATTCTTCCACAACCTTTAAAAGCCCCTGCAAATTATGATGATGAAAGGATAGCACATCAACAGTTAGCACTACCAGGCTATACCCTTCATTGCTGTGATAGTTTTTGGAAGGGCTGGATCTGGCAAGGGACCACCCAGCAATTCTTAGGGCTGAAATTCTATAAACGTGTCTAACAAACCCAAGGTCATTAGATGAACCACCAGAGATATTGTAAGTTGGAACAACAGGAGAAAAAAATCTGAATGTTAAATTCTGGAGCTGAGACCTATATAAAAGCTTGGACTGATTCCACTGCAAATTAGCTAGGTGTATACAATTTCATTATTGTCAGAAATGAAGAATTTAATCTAGCCAAGTTGTGCCTAGGAACCTTCAGCCAAATAAGACAATTCTGGATAACGGTTAAGTGTCTGGAAGACTGAGATTTATAGCATGTCTGAAAGTCTGGATGGGAAGCAGATATGTTCTAAGCAAAGCTGAAAGGTGGGATGAAACAGATTCAACAGAGAAAACAAACCAGACATATCTTGCAGAAATTTTGAATAGGTTACATCCTCCAGATCAGCTCTCAAAACCTGCCTAACTATTGCTAGTCCTTGACTTAGAACCATTTGTTCTGGTTGGCACCATTGGCACTGAAAAAGTGACTTATGACTGTTTTTCAATTTTATGACCATTGCAGCATCCCCATGGTGACATGCCCAAAATTCGAATGTTTGGTAGTTTATTTGTATTTATGATGGTGGCAGTTTTCCGGGTCATATGATCTCTTTTTGCAAACTTCTGACAAGCAAAGTCAATGGGGAAGCCAGATTCACTTAACAACCATGTAACTCACTTAACAACTGCAGTAATTCACTTAACCATTGTAGCAAGAAAGGTCATAAAATGGGCCAAAGTTCACTTAACTGTCTCACTGAACAATGGAAATGTTGAGCTCCATTGTGGTCATAACTTACATTTGGATATGCTTTTAATATAAGAATAATCCAGCAATTGGTTTTAGAAGAATATATAGATTTACCTCAGTGGCATTCTGAAAACTTTTTTGTGAACAATCTGGTAGAAGAAGGGGTGTCAAACTCAAGGCCCAAAGGCCGGATCTTGCCCATGGGGTGCTTAGAGCTAGCCCATGGGGCCACCCTGGAAACAGCAAAGGACTGGCCCATGGTGCCTCTGGCCGTCAAAATGGAGCTTGGGAGCCCATTTTTACTGGCAGAGCACCGGGCCACCACAGGCACCCTTGACACAAGTGACATCAAGATGCCCCGCCCCGTCCCCAGGTCAAACACAACCCTGATGTGGCCCTCAATGAAATCGAGTTTGACGCCCCTGTGGTAGAGACACATAATCATATAAAGAAAATAGTTCCCTTCATATTTTGCCTGTCTGTTAAGCTGTTCTCTGTGAATAAGCTTTCAAAATGACTGTACTTATCAGGATCCCAGTGGTTTGAGACTCTCAGCCAGCATAGTTTGATGATTGCACCAAGAGATATAATTGCACTGAGCTAAATCATTTATGTATTATGTGGAGTTTGGTCACAGACTTCCAATGCACTGATCAGTGAAATCAGTTTGAAAAATTATTTATTTATTTGCCACAACAGTATATATAAGCATAAGCATGAAATAACTATACGATATATAAGCATAAATATAATCATAAGTATGTGATAACTATATGAAATTGGATACAATCAAAGGGAACATTAGGACAGGAACGGTAGGCACGTTGGTTCTCTTATGCACACCGCTTACAGACCTCTTAGGAATGGGGTGAGGTCAATAGTAGATAGTTTTGGAAGGGCTGGATCTGGCAAGGGACCACCCAGCAATTCTTAGGGCTGAAATTCTATAAACGTGTCTAACAAACCCAAGGTCATTAGATGAACCACCAGAGATATTGTAAGTTGGAACAACAGGAGAAAAAAATCGGTATAAGCCGTATATACTCGAGTATAAGCCGAGGGGCTTAAAAAAAAAAAACTCGAGTATAAGCCGTATAGACCCGAGTATAAGCCGAGGGGACGTTTTTCAGCACAAAAAACGTGCTGAAAAACTCGGCTTATACTCGAGTATATACGGTAAATCTGGAGTATGTTCTGTACTAGAGCAACACACTTACAGGTAGCCCTTGGCTTACAACTGGTTGCTAAGCAACCTTTCTAAGTTCCAATGAACCTATATGAGGGTTACTTATGACTGGTTGCCCTTCCCCTGAAGTTACATGACTGTACTTCAGGAACTGGGCAGTTGAACCACATTTACCACCATTTGCAGCAGCCCATACTAATGTGAGCACATTTTAGGGCAGTTTTGTTGAAATCTGGCATTTGTTTCTGATTTTCACCAAAACTGCACCTATATGAACCATTGGTTTGTTAATGACTACGATGTTCACTTAATGACCATGGATTTGCTTTACAGTCCACGTTGTTCACTTAATGACTGCCACAAAAAAGATTATACAATTGGGTAGGTCACATGATCGACTTGGTTTACTACTGGGTTACAATCTTGATGGGCTGGCTGCCTTATGGTCATAACTTACATTTGGATATGCTTTTAATATAAGAATAATCCAGCAATTGGTTTTAGAAGAATATATAGATTTACCTCAGTGGCATTCTGAAAACTTTTTTGTGAACAATCTGGTAGAAGAAGGGGTGTCAAACTCAAGGCCCAAAGGCCGGATCTTGCCCATGGGGTGCTTAGAGCTAGCCCATGGGGCCACCCTGGAAACAGCAAAGGACTGGCCCATGGTGCCTCTGCCTGCAAAAATGGAGCTTGGAAGCCCATTTTTGCTGGCAGAGCACTTGGGCCACCACAGGCACCCTTGACACAAGTGACATCAAGATGCCCCGCCCCGTCCCCAGGTCAAACACAACCCTGATGTGGCCCTCAATGAAATCGAGTTTGACGCCCCTGTGGTAGAGACACATAATCATATAAAGAAAATAGTTCCCTTCATATTTTGCCTGTCTGTTAAGCTGTTCTCTGTGAATAAGCTTTCAAAATGACTGTACTTATCAGGATCCCAGTGGTTTGAGACTCTCAGCCAGCATAGTTTGATGATTGCACCAAGAGATATAATTGCACTGAGCTAAATCATTTATGTATTATGTGGAGTTTGGTCACAGACTTCCAATGCACTGATCAGTGAAATCAGTTTGAAAAATTATTTATTTATTTATTTATTTATTTGCCACAACAGTATATATAAGCATAAGCATGAAATAACTATACGATATATAAGCATAAATATAATCATAAGTATGTGATAACTATATGAAATTGGATACAATCAAAGGGAACATTAGGACAGGAACGGTAGGCACGTTGGTTCTTTTATGCACACCGCTTACAGACCTCTTAGGAATGGAGTGAGGTCAATAGTAGATAGTTTTTGCTTAAAGTTTTGGAGATTTTGGGAAGAGACAACAGAGTCTGGTAGTGCATTCCAGGCATTAACAATTCTTTTACCGAGGTCATATTTTCTGCAATCAAGATTGAAGTGGTTCACATTAAGCTTAAATCTATTGTGTGCTCGTGTATTGTTGCAATCGAAGCTGAAATAGTCTTCAACAGGAAGGACGTTGTAACAGATGATTCTATGAGTTAAACTCAAGTCATGTTGAAGGTGGCAGAGTTCTAAATTTTCTAAACCCAGGATTTCAAATCTGGTGGCTCTGGTTAGTAGTGTAGTGTTTTTGGAGAAGAAGCTACGTAAAATTAAGTTTACAACTCTTAAAGCCTTTTTTGCGATGTAGTTGCAGTGAGCTTTGGCACTTAGATCATTTGATATGAAAACTCCAAGGTCTTTAATGGGGTGAGGGTCATCTACAAGGTAATGTCCATCAAGCTTGTATTTAGTGTTCAGATTCTTTTTTCCAATGTGTAAGACAGAGCATTTGCTGGTTGAGATTTGGAGTTGCCAAGTTTTTGACCATTCCGGCACAAAGTCAAGGTCTTTTTGAAGGGTAGCCGTATTGTTGGTAGTGTTAAATAGTTTAACATCGTCAGCGAAGAGAACACAATTACTTATAATATGGTCATAGAGATCATTAATGTATAATATGATGAGTGTTGGTCCAAGAACACTGCCTTGGGGAACACCGCTATTGACAGGAACAGGATTTGATAGGGCACTGCCTATTTTGACCACTTGTTGTCTGTTTGACAGGAACGTTGTTATCCAATTGTGGAGGGGTCCGGAGATGCCATAGGATTTTAGTTTTAGGAGAAGTTTGTCATGTACCACAGAGTCAAAAGCTTTACAGAAGTCTATGTAAATTGCATCTATTGCTTTGCCTTGATCAAGATTTGTAGTCCATATGTTTTTGCAGTGCAGAAGTTGTAAATTACAGGATAATTTTTTTCCTGAAACCAAATTGTTTATTAGAGAGTAGGTTGTTTGTTTCTAGGTGGAGGATAATGGATTGGTTGATGATTGATTCCATTACTTTGCAGGTGACGCAGCATAAAGAGATTGGTCTGTAATTTCTAGTAGGCTGGGGTCTCCTTTTTTGAAGGGAGCCAGATGGCTAGTGACCAAAGTTTGGGAAGGGAGCTGGTCGTGAAAGCTTTTTCAAAGATTATGCTTAGGGGTTCTGCTATATTAGTGGAAATTTTTTAAAGAAGTATGCACATACGCCATCAGGTCCAATAGATAGAGATTGTTTTAGTTTGCGAAGGGCCTTTTCAACATTATCTTCTGTGAAATCTATTTGTATTAGGTCATTGTACTCATTGCTGGTACAACTGGGGAATGTTGGGTGTGAACCATTACTGTTAACAAAGACTGAGCCGAAGAATGTGTTAAAGTGATTTGCTTTAACTGTTTCATCATTATATTCCTTGCCGTTAGATCCTTTTAGTGGTGGGATGGATCTCGAGTCTTTAAGTTTGTTGTTCACAAAATTATAAAAAGCACAATTGGATTTTGTGCGCAGAATGTCTTCTTCTTGTTTGGTGTGGTAATTGGTGCATTCAATTTTTGTTTGGTTGCATATATTTTTGTAGCGGTTTCTGAAGTTTGGCTACATAGCCAGTTTTGTTTCTTCGCCAGAGGGATTTTTTTTTTTTGGATTCAAGCTTTTTTATAGATATATGGATAATTTGTTTTTTCTGATTTTGGTGGTGGTTTGTGGTACGTAGAGTTTAATGACTCTATTCACTTCAAGTAGGAAAACTCTATAATGGTCTTCAGCAGTGATACAGATTGAGAATAGATTTTGCCAGTCAAGAGATGAGAGGTAGGTGTTTATAAGGTCATAGCTGGCTTTTTTGAAATTGTAGTTTGGAATACCATTATTATGAAGATTTTTGTAAGGGCATATATTGAGACAAAAGTCTATCATGCTGTGGTCACTATTGGAAAAGGGGCTTTTTTATTTGTAGTCCATAAATTGAGTTTGCATTGTTGCAGAAGATGAGGTCAAGGCAGTTGTTGAGTCTTGTATTGTTAGTTACTAGTTGATCAAGACCTAGATTTGTAACAGCATTGTACAGGGTAGTATGTATGGGTTCAGTTGTACATTCGTTTGTTATCCAGTTAATAAGAGGTAGCTTGAAGTCACCCAGGAAGATGAGAGGATATGAGAAATATGATATTGATTGGATATTCAAAATATCCAATCAATATCAATTTATTCCATATAGGCATTTTTTGTTTCTGGGGGGGTCTGTCATATACAATCATGTTTTTAACTCCAGTAAAGTGGGTGAATAGGCATTTCCTAAATATTTAGGTATTTCATTACATCATTAAAAACAATATTGGTGCTCATATTAACAAAAATGTGGACTGTACCAAGGTTTTCAAGAGATAGTATATTCTGAACTAATGTCTATTTCCATAACAGAGCTGTCTTAGGTACCTGAAGCTGTCAAACACATTTTTCTGTTGGTGGTATTCTGATGAAATTATTTAAATTTTTAAATTTTTATTCTGCTGTTGAAATCAGTTCTAAGGTTGTCATGGTTGCAGTTGTAAATTTTAATATGGGATGTGTGATATTTTAATGATACTAAACCCTCTAAATATAATAATACTTTACAGTATTGTTAAATCCTCTCCCAATATTTTTCTTTTACTTTTTAGTAGACTCATAAGTAAGAAACATAAAATAATAAAGAGATAATGGGAAGAATAAAACTTGCAGACTTCAAGAGGGAAACTAAAATTGTGGCTAATTAGACATTTGGAATTGAGCAGCAGAAGATGATTTAAAGTTGAGCTATGTATAAATGAGGAATATGTAATTACTAAAATGTATAAGCTTTCAATTGAAATTGGAAACAGAAAATAAATAAATGAAAAACTGCATGGTAAAATTGATTAAGAAATTTGGATACAATACACTTATACAATGGCAGGAAAATATGTGGTTAATAGGATTACAATTTAGATCATGAAAGAGAATTTTTATGAAATGATGTACCATTGATAAATGATCCCAGAAAATTTGTCTAGAATTTTAACAATAACAGAGTTGGAAGGGACCTGGGAGGTCATCTAGTCTAACCCTCTGCTCATGACCTTTACTAGGGATTCGAACCACCAAACTGCCAACCTTTCTATCCACAAATACTTTGAATTTATGTTGAAAATTTGTTCAATTTATCCTTGAGGACTTCAAAAGAAAGTCAGAAATTTCTCGATGCAAATAATATAATAATATAAAGAATTTTAAAGATGAACATTTGACTGAAGTCAGAACTTTTCTTGCTGGGATTAATGGATAGTCAATTAGAAAAGAACCATGGAATATTATGTTTATATACAATGACTGCTGCGAGACTATTATATGCAGCAGTTATTTTTTATAAATGGAAAGACCTTAACTGCAATGGGGGAATTGTTGATGAAGGTGACAGAACTAGCAGAGATGGCAGAGATGGCAAAATTAAATTATTTAATTAGAGAAACATCAATAATTATCTGTGACCAAAAATCCCTAATGGACTTTTTGTTGAAAAGGGAGAAAACTGAATCTGTGATTTATGGATCTGAAACAGAGGTAGGTTTCAGCAGGTTCTGACCAGTTCTGGAGAACCGGTAGTGGAAATTTGGAGTAGTTCGGAGAACCAGTAGTAAAAATTCTGACTGGCCCATCTCACCCCCATCTGTTCTCTGCTTCCCAAGTCCCAGCTGATCAGGAGGAAATGGGGATTTTGAAGTAACCTTCCCCTGCCACGCCCAAGCCACGCCCACCAAGCCATGCCCACAGAACTGGTAGTAAAAAGATTTGAAACCCACCACTGGAACTAATGGATGCCCTGCTCATTGGGAGCAGTCATCTTGATAGCATTTACACCACTTGTCATTACCTGTCTTCTTTTGTCTTTTATAGAGTTTTTTAAAAAATGTCCTGAGCCCTCTTTCTACCTCCTTTCCAATGCTACTTACTACCTGGGGGAGGGGGGGACATCACTGTTCTCATCTGTACCTGCAGCAATTTAGAGGATTAAGGTCACACTAATTCAAATCAATGCAACACATATCAAGTGGGTTAAGTTCAGTATATCTACAAATCACCCAAGGTACTCTGGGAAAATTATGGTCTCCTCCTCATCCCAAAATAAACAAGATTATGGGACTACTAGCCATCTCCATCCAGAGTTACATTTCTAGCCTGTCAACTGCAAGACGGTCACAACATTGCTGTTTTGAACTGAAAGCTGATGAACCACCCCCCAAAGCAATTACACTATATTATTATAGTGTATGCTGACAGTTTGCTATTGTCAATAGAGATATTGAAGGTTTTCTCTAGCTAGGTGACTTTGGGCCTGTCACTCTCTCTCAGCCTAACCCCGTTTTCAGGGTTGTTGTTTTGGGGGAAATAGGAGGAGGAAGGAATATTAGGTATGTTTGCCACCTTGAGTTATTTATAAAAAGAATAAAGATCGGGAGGAAATGGGGATTTTGCAGTAACCTTCCCTTGGATTGGGGAGGGAATGGAGATTTTACAGTATCCTTCCCCTGGAGTGGGATGAGAATGGAGATTTTACAGTATCCTTCCCCTGCCACGCCCACCAAGCCACACCCACAGAACCGGTAGTAAAAAATTTTGAAACCCACCACTGATTTGAAGATTAGAAAGAGTAGCTGATAAAAAGAAGAAAATTATGTATAAAGAGGATAAAATATATATTTATAATCATTCAAAAAAGTTGGAATCACTTCTTTATAATATTTTATTTACTATTTTTCTTTTATTTCTTATTTATTCACTATCGTTCCTTGCTTTCTTTGCTCCTTTTCTAATATTAGTATTATTTTTATTTTGTTAAAAATTCTTCAACAAAAATTATATTTAAAAAAAGAGGGGGACTAAAATTGCTAAGGAAAGCTGCCCTCTAAAAATTTTGAACTGCAGCAATCATGAACTGGTAGAAAGTGATAGAAGTTAATGCATCAGGTTAGAGAAGGCGTGCAAAACAAAATGACTCAGTGGTTGAAAGCTGAGCAGAAATGAGAAAACACTGACTGAAAACAAACAGCATAATAACAGAGTTGCAGACTTGCAAGTGACCTTGGAGGTCTTCTAGTGCAAGAGACCTTATACCATTGCAAACAAATAGCTGTTCAATCTCTTCTTAAAAACCTCTAGTTGATGGAACACCCACAACTTCTGGAGCAAGCTATTCTACTGATTAATTCTTCTCACTGACAGACTATTTCTCAATAGTTCTAAGTTATCTCTCCTTGATAAGTTTCCATCTGTTAATTCTTTTCTGGCCTTTAAGTGCTTTGTAGAATAAATTGATTCCTCCTTCTTTATGATAGACCCTTAGATCTATCATGTTGTCCCTAGTCCTTCTAACCGTTCTTTATATGTTTTAGTTTCAGCTTTAGCTTTGTTGTTCTTCTCTTCATTCTATCTGGAATCTCAAAACCTTTTTCATTTCTTGGTGGCCAAAACCGGATGCAATATTTCAAGTGTGGTCTTACCAAGGCATTATAAAAGTGGTATTAACTTTCACAACTTTATTAAAGAATCAATAATCTTGATTCTCTGTTAATGCTGACTAGCACTGCATTGACTTTTTTTGGGAGCTGCAGCACACTATAGGTTCATAATCTAAGTGGTTGTCCAAAAGATTCCTCTCACAGTTACTGCAAAATAGAGCACTATAAAATACAAAATAGAATACTATACTGCAAAATAGAATGGAAGTAGAAGTGCAGGAAAATAGCTGGGGAGTGGGAATATAATTTCTTGCAAGGCTAGCATGGGTGTCTCTTTGGGGGCACAATTTTATGCCTTTAAAGTTTATAAACTGTTCAACTGGAAGAGATTCTTCTACATAAAGGTCCTGTCTGTGTGGCAGGATGAGCTGATCTTCCTCTAAAGCAAATGCTGCCTCAGGAAGGAGCCTCCAGTCATGAATGAAGCTACTGATCCTCTGGTCCAGTGGCATTATATTTAGATATAGAAAAGCCATTTCAAGTCACTGAATCTGCTTTCGAAATGGCAACCTATCACTATCTTGTGCTTGAGGTAGCTGGAGAACATTCTTGGCTTATTTGTCTAACTGCTTAAGAAACATGGAAGTCAAATTAAGCAAAGCAACCTAAACTGCAGAGTCATCAGCTCTCCATTAGGAATTGGGAAGGCAGAGGAACTTGCCATTAATGAAAACACCATTTGCTTCTATTTTTGAGAAGGGAGCATAGTTAAGGCATCAGGGGCAACTGCAGGGTGGGGGAAATCACAAAATGAATATGTTAAATGGAACAAAACTGAAATGTTAGTAAATGATGTATCCTACTGGAAGAGAAAAATAATTATTCAATATTTTTAACTATGGTTTCCAGACAACCCGATTTTCCCATTTATTGAGTATATTTCTCAGAATTCCCCTCATATGTTTTAATTATTAACATTGTCTTCATCTTATTCCATTTTTTATTTTTTATTTTTATTTGCATTTATATCCCGCCCTTCTCCGAAGACTCAGGGCGGCTTACACTATGTTAAGCAATAGTCTTCATCCATTTGTATATTATATACAAAGTCAACTTATTGCCCCCAACAATCTGGGTCCTCATTTTACCTACCTTATAAAGGATGGAAGACTGAGTCAACCTTGGGCCTGGTGGGGCTTGAACCTGCAGTAATTGCAAGCAGCTGCTGTTAATAGCAGACTGTCTTAGTAGTCTGAGCCACCAGAGGCCCCATTTTTACCTTACAACTTTTTAATTAATTAAATATTAAGACATAATTAAAATATGAAAAAAGAATATTCTGGCAAAAATTGTAACTAAGTAAAATGTATTTGGATATGTTAAATTGTATAATAATAATAATAATAATAATAATAATAATAATAATAATAATAATAATAATAATAATAATAATAATAATAATAATAATAATAATAATAATAATAATAATAATATTTTTATTTATAGACCGCCCTTCTCCCAAAGGACTCAGCCACAAATAAAATACAGAAAGAAAACAACAATACAAAACTAAAAACAACTCTTAAAAAACCTATTTAATATGGCTACTTATAGATAAAAATATTACCCTCTAAAATTTACAAAAATTTAAAACCCATAAATCAATTTGATAATATAAAATTTAAGCGAGTCCAGCAAGATGAAATAAGTAGGTTTTAAATTCGCGGCGGAAGGTCCTAAGGTCAGGTATTTGTCGGAGTCCAGGGGGAAGCTCATTCCATAGGGTAGGAGCCCTCACAGAGAAGGCCCTCCCCCTGGGGGCCGCCAGCCGACATTGCTTGGCCGACGGCACCCTGAGGAGCCCCTCTCTGTGAGAGCGCACCGGTCGTTGGGAGATAGACGTTGGCAGTAGACGGTCCCGTTGGTATCCTGGTCCTAAGCCATGAAGCGCTTTAAAGGTAGTAACTAACACCTTGAAGCGCACCCGGAAGACAACAGGCAGCCAGTGCAGTCTCCGCAGGATAGGTGTTACATGGGAGCTCCGAACTGCTCCCTCAATAACCCGCACAGCCGCATTTTGGACTAGCTGGAGTCTCCGGGTGCTCTTCAAGGGGAGCCCCATGTAGAGAGCATTGCAATAATCCAGACGAGAGGTAACGAGAGCATGAGTGACCGTGCATAGGGCATCCCGGTCCAGGAAGGGGCGCAACTGGCGGATCAGGCGAACCTGATAAAAAGCTCTCCTGGAGACGGCTGTCAAATGGTCTTCGAAAGACAACCGCCCATCCAGGAGCATGCCCAAGTTGCGCACCCTCTCCATCGGGGCCAATGACTCGCCCCCAACAGACAGCCGCAGCTGCAGCTGACTGTACCGGGGTGCCGGCATCCACAGCCACTCCGTCTTGGAGGGATTAAGTTTGAGCCTGTTCCTCCCCATCCAGACCCGTACGGCCTCCAGACACCGGGACAGTACTTCGATAGCTTCGTTGGGGTGGCCTGGGGTGGAAAAGTACAGCTGCGTGTCATCAGCGTACAGTTGGTATCTCACCCCAAAACCACTGATGATCTCACCCAGTGGCTTCATGTAGATGTTGAACAGGAGAGGCGAGAGAATCGATACCCGCGGCACCCCACACATGAGGCGCCTCGGAGTCGATCTCTGCCCCCTGTCAACACTGTCTGCGACTGGTCAGAGAGGTAGGACGAGAACCACCGATAAACGGTGCCTCCCACTCCCAACCCCTCTAACCGGCGCAGCAAGATACCATGGTTGATGGTATCAAAAGCCGCTGAGAGGTCTAATAGGACCAGGGCAGAGGAGTAACCCTTATCCCTGGCCCTCCAGAGATCATCCACCAACACGACCAAAGCCCTCTCCGTACTGTACCCGGGCCGGAAGCCGGACTGGAACGGGTCTAGATAGACGGTTTCATCCAGGTACTGGGGTAGCTGACATGCCACCACACTCTCTACAACCTTCGCCGTAAAGCAAAGGTTGGAGACTGGACGATAATTTCCTAAAACAGCCGGGTCCAGGGAAGGCTTCTTGAGGAGAGGTCTCACCACCGCCTCTTTCAAGGCAGCAGGAAAGATCCCCTCCCGCAAAGAAGCATTAATAATCCCCTGGAGCCAGCCTCGTGTCACCTCCTGCGTGGCCAGCACCAACCAGGAGGGGCACGGGTCCAGTAAACATGTGGTGGCATTCAGTCTTCCCAGCAACCTGTCCATGTCCTCGGGAGTCACAGGGTCAAAGTTATCCCAAACCACCTCAACAAGACGGGTCTCGAAACTCTCGTCCGGATCTACCCAATTTTGATCCAATCCGTCCCGAAGCTGAACGATTTTATCGTATAGATAACCGTTAAACTCCTTGGCACGCCCTTGCAATGGGTCCCCCCGCCCCTCCTGTTGAAAGAGAGAGCGGGTCACCCGAAATAGGGCGGCCGGGCGGTTATCTGCCGACGCAATGAGGGAGGAAACGTAAGAACGCTTCGCATCCCTCAATGCCACTAGGTAGGTCCTGGTAAAGGGCCTAACTAGTGTCCGGTCAGACTCAGAACGGCTGGATCTCCAGGCACTCTCTAGGCGTCTTCTCTGGCGTTTCATCTCCCTCAGCTCCTCAGAAAACCAAGGAGCTGGTTGAGACCGACGCCGGGTCAGAGGCCGCAAAGGCACGACATGGTCCAAAGCTCCAGCCACGGCCTGTTCCCAGGCCGTGACTAGTTCTTCAGTCGTGCCATGGGCCAGGTTCTCGGGAAACGGCCCAAGCTTCGTCAGGAACCTCTCAGGGTCCATCAAGCGCCTGGGACGGAACCAACGTATTGATTCTGTCTCCCTGCAGCGGTGGGTAGCGGTCTGAAAGTCCAGATGAAGGAGAAAATGATCTGACCATGACAAAGGTTCAATAAGTAAAGCATTTAAAATCAGATCATTCAGCCACTGGCCAGGGATAAAAACCAAGTCTAGGGTGCCACCCCCAATGTGAGTAGGGCCATCAATTAATTGAGTCAGGTCCATGATCGTCATGGAAGCCATGAACTCCCGAGCGATCGAGAATGCTGCGCTAGTTGATGGCAAGTTGAAATCCCCCATGACCAACAGTCTAGGAGTTTCAACTGCCAACCCAGCCAGCAACTCCAACAGCTCGGGCAGGGCTGTTGTCATGCAGCAAGGAGCCAGGTACGTGATCAACAGGCCCACCTGAGTCCTACGACCCCACTTCACATAGAGGGTTTCACACCCAGCTATCTGAGGCACAGTGGTCTCCCTCGGTTCCAGACTCTCCCTAATAATAACCGCCACCCCGCCACCCCTACCTTGGGCCCTCGGCTGATGGAATGCTCGGAAACTTGATGGGCACATCTGTACTAGGGGAACCCCCCCTTCAGTGCCCAACCAGGTTTCCGTAATGCCCATAATGTCCGTGGTCCCTTCTGAATTAGATCTGAAATCAGGGGGGCTTTATTAACCACGGATCTTGCATTGCATAACGTCAGCCGAAGGCCCAAGTCCCGGGTACTCTGGCCACTCGGGGAACCGGAAAATTCTGGGGGGCCAGAGCATGCGATCGCTCTTAGATAGCGAGGGCATACCCCCAAAACCTGATGTGCCCCCCCTTCCACCATATCTGCCTCTCCCACATACCGTATTGATAACAGAACCCTGATAAACTGGAACGAGACCCTCCCCCACCACCCTCATAACTATTAAATTACCGCCGCGAATACTAGCTGGACTCATCTCCTGACGGGTTTCCCCCTCCCCACCCTCCGCCCGCCCCAAACCCTCAATTTCCACCTCCCTTAAAATTCCATTAAAACTCCCCTTAAAAAACAATTAAAACAGTTAATTAAAAATCCCCTAAGTCTCCTATTTTTGGCATGCCACCTCTTGGGGTTCCAAAACCCGTCCTCAAGATGGGCCCTCGATAGTGTGGGGGGCCAAACCCGCGAGAGAGGGGAATCTCGCAGGGCAAGAAGGTCAGCCGTTGTGAATGTCCGCATAGTAAGAGTCCGGCAAGCAGGCCCATCCTGGACCAGTCAAGATGGTAACTGACAATACCAGCAAGTCCGGGTGAGCCACAGTTGAGGAATAGTTCTTAGGCGGTAGATGGATAAAACCGCCATGATTCAGTCAGTTCACCAACCCCTCGTATACAGTCCCGAGGGGTGGTTTAAAGAGGAAGGGGGAGGCCGTCACACTGCCAGGCCAGGGGCACCCACTAGGCCAAGCCGCTCAACCGCCAAGCCATCTCTCTCCCAAAGTCCGGGGGGGGGGGAACAAAGACCTTAAAAAGGTCTTAAAAAGGTCCTCCCCCACAGGCGGCCCATAGATGTCCTCTATAGATGATAAAGAGGGGGGCATCCACTAGGCCTGTGGACGGCCTCCAAGGTGACACAAAGAAGACGTCCATCGGGCCTATTTGTGACCTCTAAGCTAGGCCGCCCAACCGGCCCAGCCGCTAGGCCGCTGGAATAGGCCGCTGGAATAAGCCACTCGCCCACTGGGCCTGCTGGGCCATGCTACCGGCTCCGACCACCAGGCCAGTTCGCCGGGCCCAGCCGCCCACCGTCGGGCCAGGCCATCGCCAGACCGGTCAGGCCAGGCCGCCACCGCCGCTGCCGCCGCCGCCGCCGCCAATGATACTGCCACTGGGGGGAGAGAGCTCCGGGGCTCATCCCAAAGCAACGCTGAGCCAGGCCGCTGCCACCGCCGCTACTGAATCATAAGATATGATATGGCCAATACTCTGTTCATAAACTATGTATGTTTGTGGGGGGGCAAATAAAAAAATCAATAAAATCTTGTTTTAAAAAAACAAAATGAATATGTCAGAGGTGGGCTTCAGCTGGTTCAAACCAGTTAGGGTGAACCAGTGATTAAGATTCTATGCAATTCGGCGAACTAGCAACTCTCACCATTGCCTTGCCTCGCCCACCCCATCCATCCAATCACTCCTCATCTCGCCCGCTCGCCTGGTGTAGCTTCTGCTGCTGCTGTCTGTCTGGTTCCCTTGCTCGCCTCAACCACAAGGCGTCTGCGGACCAGCCAGCTTGTCTGCCTTGGCTGCATCTCATGCAGTGCGGCTGATCTGCCTGGGTGAGCCTAAAAGCAAGGCCCAAATCCCGGCCTGAGTGCCTCTCATGTGGCCCAGCCAGTTTGTCTGCCTTCACTGCAGCCTATCACGTGATGGCTGCAGCCCAGCTCTCTGCCTCAACTGCCTTCCTTCGCCAATCTCCAGTTCTCCTCACTCACCTAGCCTAGACTCACCCAGCTGCCTCAGCCTGCTCCTACCTGCTCCAGCAGCAGAAGCCTTGAGGCAGAAGTGTTAAGTTCTGGAAGTAACGAGGCTGGAGACCAGGGTAGTGACAACAGCTCTTTAATATAGGGTGAACCCAGCAACCGGCTGGGGGAAAAACCTCTCCTTTTATACAGTTCTGCTGGAGGCTTCGTCCAATCAGCAACGTGCTGATTTCCCGCTCAAATATTTAAAGGTACAAACATGAATACATGCCTCCTCCCCTCCCAGAAAACACTTTGCCTCTATTTACATTTTATTTACATGTCCTTATTCGACGTAGTCACGCAAATAACCTGGGCTTCTCCTAGTTCTTTCAGACCTGCGCGGTTCAGTTCTGGGTTGTGTTTTGAGCTGGTCGGAGGGGCTGTTTTCTCCTCCCAGCTCTTTCTCTAGGCCAACGGGCCCTGGATTATTTGCAGACTCTTTTTCTTGGCCGTCCGGCCTTGGATTACTGTGATTTTCCTGCCGATTCCTCGAACCTGATGGCGTCGCTGGACCTCCGGGACCTCAGCTAAGTCTTGCGCCTCCGGGTTATGGTCAGCTGTGGGTTCAAATAAGGATTGGTCACTATCTGTCTCGTTTGGTTCGGGTTGCTCTGTTATTCGTTTCCTTATCTGATCTATGTGGCGCCTCCATACTCGGTTGTCTTGTAATTCGACCAAGTATGACTTTGGACCGGTCGCTTTTATTATTTGCCCTGCGAGCCAGCTTGGGCCGCCCCCATAGTTGGGCCCACACTCTGTCGCTATACCCATTCCTCTCGTTTTTCTATTTCCCCTGATAACCCTCTGGTGTGTAAGGGGATTCAAACGGTCAAGTGGGCACGGAGCTTCCGACCCATCAAGAGTTCGGCTGGGCTTCTGCCTGTAGCAGTGCTTGGGGTTCTGTGCTGAATGGCCAGAAAGAAATCTACCTTTGCTTGCCAGTCACCTGGCTTGAGCCTGACACGCCTCCTTAGCGCCCGGACGGAACGCCTGCAAGGCCATTCGACGCAGGGTGGAAAGGCGCGAGAGGGCATGTCGGATGCCCTCCTCTGCCAGGTATTCTTCAAACTGGGCTGCCGTGAATTGCGGGCCATTGTCGGACACTAGAGTGTCAGGCAACCCGTGGGTTGCGAATAGGTGGCGAGGGCTGCGATTACTGCCTCGGCCGTAGTGGATTTCATGAGTATGATCTCCAACCATTTAGAGAATGCGCCGACAACCACTAGGAAGGTTTACGTGGAAAGGGCCAGCAAAATCAATGTGGATTCTTGACCAGGGCCCTTGGGGTTTTCCCATTCCTGACTGGGCTGGGGGTAGAGGTCTGACTCTGGCAAGCCTGGCATTTCCCTACCCTCTCAGCAATCTCTGAGTCCATGAGTGGCCACCACACATAGCTTCTGCTAGCCCCTTCATCCTTACGATCCCTGGGTGACCTCGTGGAGGAGGTCCAATACCTTTCCTTAATTTATCCGGGATTACCACACGATCACCCCATAACAGGCACCCCTTGAGCCGAGAGCTCATCACGCTTTTAACAAATTCCTTAAACTGCTCACCCGCGCAGCGGCCACCCTCTTGTACCCAACCGAGTACAGTCCCAACATAATGTCCCGTATGATGCCGAGCCACTCCTTAGATGTGACTGGGCCAGAGTCCAAAGAGTCAATAAGCAGGATGGCGTCCCGGAGTGGGGTCTTCGATCGCCTGGTAGTGGGCATCTGCTTAACGCGTCCGCATGCCCCACTTCTTTTCCTGGTCGATGCTGCAGCTTGTAAGAATAAGCGGCCAAGAAAATAGTCCATCGGTCAATCGTGGCGAAAGTGCCACAGGCGTTGGGCGGTCGCCTGCCAGTATTCCTAACAGCGGTCTGTGGTCAGTCACAATTTCAAAATCCGCCCAAAACATATTCGTGGAATTTTTTCACCCCTGACACAATTGCTAGCGCTTCTTATCTAACTGGCTATAGTTCCTCTCTGGGAGGACATCGTTCTAGAGTAGAAGGCTATAGGGGCTTCTGTGCTGCTTTGAAGTCTGTGGCTGAGCACAGCCCCACCCCGTAAGGGGAGGCATCGCAAACCAGCACTAGGGGCAATGAGTTATGATATTGGATGAGCAGGCTATCGCTTGAGAGCAGGTTTTTTACTGTTTCAAAAGCCCTACTTTCCCACTTTCCCCAAGACCAAACAGTATTCTTTCCTAGAAGTTTATGCAGCGGTTCAGCAACGGTCGCTTTGTTTTTAAAAGACCGCAGAAAATTCACTAGCCCCAGGAATGCCTGTAGCTCTGCTTTGTTTTTGGGCGCTGGAGCCTTTCTGATTGCCTTGACCTTGCTCTCAGTGGGGTGAATTCTTCTTGTCTATCGGTAGCCCAAGAATTGACGGATTCTACCCCTATCTGGCATTTGTTTACTTTAACCTTTAGTCCGCTGACCGAAAATGCCCAGAACCTTTCTTAACGCTCCCCAATTCTCTACGTTTTCCGCTGATATCAAGACATCATCAAGTAGGAACTACCCTGGGAGCCCTTGCAGAAGTCGTTCCATTAAGTTTTGAACAGCCTGGTGCCACACTCACCCCAAAACCTGATGTGCCCCCCCCTTCCACCATATCTGCCTCTCCCACATACCGTATTGATAACAGAACCCTGATAAACTGGAACGAGACCCTCCCCCACCACCCTCATACCTATTAAATTATCGCCGCGAATACTAGCTGGACTCATCTCCCCGACGGGTTTCCCCTACCCACCTCCCCCCGCCCCAAACCCCTCAATTTCCACCCTCCCCTTAAAATTCCCATTAAAACTCCCCTTAAAAAACAATTAAAACAGTTAATTAAAAATCCCCTAAGTCTCCTATTTTTGGCATGCCACCTCTTGGGGTTCCAAAACCCGTCCTCAAGATGGGCCCTCGATAGTGTGGGGGGCCAAACCCGCGAGAGAGGGGAATCTCGCAGGGCAAGAAGGTCAGCCGTTGTGAATGTCCGCATAGTAAGAGTCCGGCAAGCAGGCCCATCCTGGACCAGTCAAGATGGTAACTGACAATACCAGCAAGTCCGGGTGAGCCACAGTTGAGGAATAGTTCTTAGGCGGTAGATGGATAAAACCGCCATGATTCAGTCAGTTCACCAACCCCTCGTATACAGTCCCGAGGGGTGGTTTAAAGAGGAAGGGGAGGCTGTCACACCGCCAGGCCAGGGGCACCCACTGGGCCTGCTGGGCCATGCTACTGGCTCCGACCACCAGGCCAGTTCGCCGGGCCCAGCCGCCACCGTCAGGCCAGGCCGCCACCGCCGCTACTGAATCATAAGATATGACAACTTCTTTCATTATGCCTTGCCAGGTCTTCTCACTTTCTGAATCATCCGAGTCCAGGAGTCCGGGTCCAGGAAGGCTTCTTGAGGAGAGGTCTCACCACCGCCTCTTTCAAGGCAGCAGGAAAGATCCCTCCACAAAGAAGCATTAATAATCCCTGGAGCCAGCCTCGTGTCACCTCCTGTGGCCAGCACCAACCAGGAGGGCACGGGTCCAGTAAACATGTGGTGGCATTCAGTCTTCCCAGCAACCTGTCCATGTCCTCGGAGTCACAGGGTCAAAGTTATCCCAAACCACCTCAACAAGACGGGTCTCGAAACTCTCGTCCGGATCTACCCAATTTTGATCCAATCCGTCCCGAAGCTGAACGATTTTATCGTATAGATAACCGTTAAACTCCTTGGCACGCCCTTGCAATGGGTCCCCCGCCTCCTGTTGAAGAGAGAGCGGGTCACCCGAAATAGGGCGGGGTCTTCTTGTGGTCCGTACGACTGGACGGAGGTGGTCCTCTAACAGGGATGCGATTCCTGGTAGTCGTGGGACTGAGAGTGCGTTGTTGCAGGTGGCGCTCACGACTGACGGCAGTGACTTCGCCAAAGTGTCCCAGGACATGATGGTGATCGCTGACCCGTGTCCACTTCGAGTCGGCACCTTACTCCTCTATTTTAGGTCAGGGGCTTTATTAACCACGGATCTTGCATTGCATAACGTCAGCCGAAGGCCCAAGTCCCGGGTACTCTGGCCACTCGGGGAACGGGAAAATTCTGGGGCGCCAGAGCACGCAATCGCTCTTAGATAGCGAGGGCATACCCCCAAAACCTGATGTGCCCCCCCCTTCCACCATATCTGCCTCTCCCACATACCGTATTGATAACAGAACCCTGATAAACTGGAACGAGACCCTCCTCCACCACCCTCATACCTATTAAATTATCGCCGCGAATACTAGCTGGACTCATCTCCCCCCCCGACGGGTTTCCCCCCTACCCACCTCCCCCGCCCCCGCCCCAAACCCCTCAATTTCCACCCTCCCCTTAAAATTCCCATTAAAACTCCCCTTAAAAAAACAATTAAAACAGTTAATTAAAAATCCCCTAAGTCTCCTATTTTTGGCATGCCACCTCTTGGGGTTCCAAAACCCGTCCTCAAGATGGGCCCTCAATAGTGTGGGGGGCCAACCCGCGAGAGAGGGGAATCTCGCAGGGCAAGAAGGTCAGCCGCTGTGAATGTCTGCATAGTAAGAGTCCGGCAAGCAGGCCCATCCTGGACCAGTCAAGATGGTAACTGACAATACCAGCAAGTCTGGGTGAGCCACAGTTGAGGAATAGTTCTTAGGCGGTAGATGGATAAAACCGCCATGATTCAGTCAGTTCACCAACCCCTCGTATACAGTCCCGAGGGGTGGTTTAAAGAGGAAGGGGGAGGCTGTCACACCGCCAGGCCAGGGGCACCCACTAAGCCAAGCCGCTCAACCGCCAAGCCAAAGTCCGGGGGGGGAAACAAAGATCTTAAAAAGGTCCTCCCCCACAGGCGGCCCATAGACGTCCTCTAGATGGTAAAGATGATAAAGAGGGGGGCATCCACTAGGCCCGTGGACGGCCTCCAAGGTGACACAAAGAAGGCGTCCATCGGGCCTATTTGTGACCTCTAAGCTAGGCCGCCCAACCGGCCCAGCCGCTAGGCCGCTGGAATAGGCCGCTGGAATAAGCCACTCGCCCACTGGGCCTGCTGGGCCATGCTACTGGCTCCGACCACCAGGCCAGTTCGCCGGGCCCAGCCGCCCACCGTCAGGCCAGGCCATCGCCAGACCGGTCAGGCCAGGCCGCCACCGCCGCCGCTGCAGCTGCCGCTGCCACCGCCAATGATACTGCCACTGGGGGGAGAGAGCTCCGGGGCTCCTCCCAAAGCAACGCTGAGCCAGGCCGCCGCCACCGCCGCTACTGAATCATAAGATATGATATGGCCAATACTCTGTTCATAAACTATGTATGTGTGTGGGGGGGGGCAAATAAAAAAATCAATAAAATCTTGTTTTAAAAAAACAAAATGAATATGTCAGAGGTGGGCTTCAGCTGGCTCAAACCAGTTAGGGTGAACCAGTGATTAAGATTCTATGCAATTCGGCGAACTAGCAACTCTCACCATTGCCTTGCCCCGCCCACCCCATCCATCCAATCACTCCTCATCTCGCCCGCTCGCCTGGTGTAGCTTCTGCTGCTGCTGTCTGTCTGGTTCCCTTGCTCGCCTCAACCACAAGGTGTCTGCGGACCAGCCAGCTTGTCTGCCTTGGCTGCATCTCATGCAGTGCGGCTGATCTGCCTGGGTGAGCCTACAAGCAAGGCCCAAATCCCGGCCTGACTGTCTCTCATGCGGCCCAGCCAGTTTGTCTGCCTTCACTGCAGCCTATCACGTGATGGCTGCAGCCCAGCTCTCTGCCTCAACTGCCTTCCTTCGCCAATCTCCAGTTCTCCTCACTCACCTAGCCTAGACTCACCCAGCTGCCTCAGCCTGCTCCTACCTGCTCCAGCAGCAGAAGCCTTGAGGCAGAAGTAAGCATGGCCCCCTCAGGGAAGCAGGGCTGGGAAGGGTTCTCATCTCCTAAGCCTCTTGTTTCTCTCGCCCTCCATCTCCTACTGCTTCTCTTAGCCTTAATCCGTTTCTCTGCCTCTGCCTCCTACCACTTCTCAAGGCCCAAGACAAAGCGGCTGATCTGGGCACTTAGCCCTCCACGATGGAACCCTTCCTGGGGAGCAAAGCTTTGGACAATCTGGTCTGTCCTGAAGGCATCGAGGAGTTCCAGACTTTCCACACTCCTCAGCCATCCCAAGTGCCCTGCCCTTCGGATCCCAATGGGGCCAGTGCCCAGCAGCAGCAGCACTCTGGGAAGGTGGGTAGATGTCCCAGGGCTGCAAACACGCATCACAGCAGAGCAGCAGTCTTAGTCCCAATGTGGCATCTCTCCCCAGGGCTGCCCATCATCACCTTCTCAGGCAGCCATGTGCTGGCTCCGTTGGGATCTAAAGGGCATGTGGAAGCTCTGGAAAGTAAGGTCAATGCCAATGGTAGGGGAGGGAGACCCACTGCACTCAGTCGAAGAAATGCCTCAGACAGACATGCTGAGGCTCACTCACCTTTTGGGCCTGGCACACTCAGCTTCTGTAGGGCCTCCAGGCGACTGCCGCCTGCTTTCCTTCCCTCTGGCCTTGGATCCCATATCTAGCCATTTCCAAGCTGGGCTGGCCAAATGGAGAAGTAAATGAAATGTGGAAGATATAACGGGATACAGTTTTCTTTTTCTTTTTGTGTCTGAGAATGCATGGAATGAGAGAGAATTATAATTGATGGTAAGGAAATAAAATTTAAATATATAAAAGAATGGAAAAATGGAAAAATTAATTGAAGTTAAAATATTAAATTGTAAAAAAGGTAAAAAAGAAGAAATACATTGTTGTTGTTGTTTTTAAAAAATAATAAATAGTCCAGCAGATAGAATGTGAAAGATAGTATGGTTTATAAGTGAAAATTATTGTTATTGAGATGTAAAAGGAAACAAAATTGAAATGTTAATAAATGATGTATAAGATTGGAAGAGAATAATAACTATTGATTTGGGAACAAAAAATTTAAAAAAAGTTAATAACTAAAATATATGAGGGAAGGTTTGAGAAATATACTCAATAAATGAAAAAATTGGGGTTGCCTGGACAAGAAACATCAAAATGAAAATAAATAAAGCAATGGAGAGAGATAAGAAGAAGGAGAGAGATGGAAAGAGAGAAGGAGGGAGGGAGAAAGAAGAAAGGGAAGTGTCAGGGTTCCAAGGAACACCCCCACTGAAATAAAGCTCTGAGGCTCGAGGTTCCTCAGAGTTCCAATTTATTAGAGATGTCATGTTGGCACAGCTGGGAAAACCCGAAACTGAAAGCTTCCAGGTTTTCCACACCCAGTTGACAGTTCACAGCTCTGCCCCACGCCCACAAGTTCATCACATTATCCAATCAACTCTTCACACTCAATTGAATACAATCTTCAGGCAGTCTCCATCAGACGCAGGCAAAAGTCCTTGAATACAGAATGTTGCTATAACTGACTTTCTACCACTCCAACAACAACCCTCTCCCAACTTCTCCAGCTAAAATATGTGGTAGTTAAGAAGCAAAAAGAAAATTGCCTTCCAAAACTGACAGGAAGAGGAAAGGAGGAAAGGTAGGGGAAATAAAAGTAGGAGAGAAGGTTAGATAGGGAGGAAGTAGGGAGGAGGGGGAGAAAGGAAGGGGAAGTAGAGAAGGAACAGGAGAGGAGAGAAGAAAGTAAAAGGATTGCTTTGAAAAGGAAAAGATGAAATGGAAGAAAGGCAACCTCGAATATATTTGAATATATTAGGATAAAAATTGAAACAGCTAAAAAAAAGAATGAAAGAGAATGCATACCAATAAAAATGGAGAAATCAGAATTTGAGGGTGAAAGAAGATGTGACTTAGTGAAATGAGCAAGGAAATATTAGGATATGAATAAATATTACGAAAAAAGAATGTTTTGGCAAAAACTGTAACTAAGTAAAATATATTTGAATATATTGAATTGTATAAGACATGATATGGCCAATACTCTGTTCATAAACCATGTATGTGTGTATGGGGGGAAATTAAAAAATCAATAAAAACTTGTTCAAAAAAGAAAGAATAATACTTAGAAGGAACTTGGGGGGGGACCTATACCATTTCAGAGAAATGGCTGTCCGGTCTTTTCTTTAAAACTTCCAGTGATTGAGAACCCAGAACTTCCGGAGACAAGTAGTTCCACGGGTTAATTGTTCTCACTGTCAGGAAGTTTCTCCTTAGTTTTAGTTTGCTTCTCTCTTTGTTTAGTTTCCATCTATTGTTTCTTGTTTTGCTCTCTGCTTCTTTGGAAAATACATCCCCCCCCTTTTTTTTTGTGGCAGGCCCTCAAAAGCCTGTTTTGTGACCTATCACACTCTTGGGCAAAGCATGTGAGCCATTTCCTCCTTTCAGTGATCCATGAAAGTACATCTATATATGTAGATGCAAATAATAAAGTCGAAAAAAGGTGAACAACATTTTCAAGGAACTATAGATTCGCTGAGGCCAAGTATGACATGGAGTGGCTGGGAGGGGAGTGGCTGGGTGAGGCACCCTTTGATGTGAGTGACGTTGAGTTGGCCATGTCCATCCAGTCACATGACCACCCGGCCAAGCCCACCCGGCCAGTCATTAGGGCAGAGAACTGGTTATTACAAAATTTGAATCCCATGACTAGAATATGTGATGCTAGTAAAAAGGGGCAGGGCTTTGATTACCTGGTCACAACCAGCTCCTTCACTTTTTAAAATTGCCATTTCCCTTTCGCCCAATATCCTTGCATTGCAGTCTGAACACTGTCCCTTAACAGCGTCAATATCTAAAATGACATACCTAACATACGTGTATGTGTGTTGTATACATGTACCTAGCATTTTTTTTCTTTTTACAACCCTGTAATCCCTTAATTTGGTATAGAATTGGGGTGACTGAATACAACTATATGCATATAAAATGACATGCCTAGCATATGTATATGCCAGTGGTGGGTTTCAAATTTTTTTTATTACTGGTTCTGTGGGCATGGCTTGGTGGGCGTGGTTTGGTGGGCATGGCAGGGGAACGATACTGCAAAATCCCCATTTCCTCCCGATCAGCTGGGACTTGGGAGGCAGAGAATAGATGGGACCGTAGAATAGATGGTGGTGTAGAATTTTTACTACCGGTTCTCCAAACTACTCAAAATTTCCGCTACCGGTTCTTCAGAACTAGTCAGAACCTGCTGAAACTTACCTCTGGTATATGCCTAGCATTTCTGATGTAATTTGGAGAGAGGGCGCGAGGAAGGGAGGGAGGGGGAGAGAGAGAGAGAGAACATGGCAGGGGGAACATGTCTGTTTTGAATAAACAAATTGATGACTGATTGCAAAAGGAAGGATCTCTTTGGGAAACAGCACAGCAACATCTTTTGCTAGGTGCTGGAAAAGAAAGAAACATTAGGAGGCGTGAAGCCTTGGATGCAAATTAGTCCACCCACCATATGCTTAAGAGCAGTCATCCAACAGCCACAACCTCAGCTGTAGGTGGAGATGACAAACAGATAATTAGTACCTCTTAAGCTGCCAGCTACATGGAAAAAAGGGTCACTTGGTTAAGCACACATTCTTAACAGTTTGTTACATAGTGAGGAAATTGCTATAAGGTCCAACATAATTGTCTTACCTGCAATTAAATTTAATCACTGTCCTGAAGGGGCAGTGACATTTGTTACTGAGCAGAAAAATATCTTTATCTTTTTGCTAAGATTCTTTGGTAAGGGAGAAGTTTCGCTTTAGCATGAAAAGGAATATCTTGTGTTTAAACCACATCCTGACTGTATTTAAGCAACTGGTGTCACTCAAATCCTGAAAAAAGAACAATTCTGAAAAAATTCTTCAATGGGTTTTCAAATGGGTTTTCCATATGGATTTCATTCATAGTATGCACACACAAATGTCAACTTTGAACCAGAGGTGGTATTCAGCTGGTTCGGACTGGTTCGGGCAAATCAGTAAGGAAATTTGGACTGGTCCGCCAAACCAGCAAATATCACCTCTGGTTGGCCCCGCTCCTGGTTGCCCACTTGCCACTTGTCCTGCCTGCCTGCTTGCCGCTTGCCCTGCCCAGTCACTCCTCACTGTGTGTGGGTCCTCACTTGTGCATGCACATGGGCATAGTCTCTGCTCTAAGTTGCCTGCCTAAGCTGCCTTCCCATCAGGGCTGGATTCTAATTTTTTTTACTATCGGTTATGTGGGTGTGGCTTGTTTTGTGGGCGTGGCTTGATGGTCATGTGACACTGGATGTGGATTGGCAGTCATGTGACTGGCTGAGAGTGGCTTGGGAGTCATGTGACTGGGTGGGCGTGGCCAATAACAATAAGTAATAAAAATAATAAACAAAGTATACAAAACAATAAGAGGTACCAAAAACCAACTTTCACACTTTACACCCACACAACACAACACAACTGACTCACACACAATGTAAAAGCAGCTGCACTTCACCCAAAATGGCCCCTGCAACAAGCAGGAACTTCACACAGCCACAAAAAGCTCAAAAACCAACTTTCACACTTTACACACACACACACACACACACAACACAACACAACTGACTCACACACAATGTAAAAGCAGCTGCACTTCACCCAAAATGGCCCCTGCAACAAGCAGGAACTTCACACAGCCACAAAAAGCTCAAAAACCAACTTTCACACCTCACATACACACAACACAACACAATACAACTGACTCTCTCTCTCTCTTACACACACACACACAAAATGCCACATACAGCTTTGTGAGATTTTGTGTGTTTGTGTAGTTAGAGTGAAACACTACAGAAACACACCAAATCTTAGAAAGCTGCAGAAATATTTTATTTTATTATTTTATTTTATTTATATTTTTTAGATCAGGGGTCTCCAACCTTACTAACTTTAATGTTTGTGGACTTCAACTCCCAGAGTTCCTCAGCCAGGAAAGCTAGATAAAAGCAGCTAAATTTAAAACTTCCTTAACTTTTAATTGCTGTCTAAAAACCCAGCTCCTTAAAAAAAAACCAATTAACTATTTTTTAATAATTTACTTACTCAACTGAGTCAGGAGATGGATTGCAGGCAGGCAGATTCAGTTGCTAGCTGATGCAATTGATTGCAGAAGCCATGGTTTTGCGAGCCTGAAAGGAGCAGTAATTAGGTAAGTGAGGAGGGGGGATTGGGTAGGCATGGGTGGGGATTGTTGTAAGAGGTTGTTTAAAAATGTTTTTAAAAGCCTGTGATGATCAGGAAACTCATCTGGGATCGCCAGAGGAAAAAAAAGATTTTAAAATACTCCTCTGACGATCCCAGCTGAAGTTGCCTGATGCACCCCAGAACCTCTTAAAAGGATTTTTTCTACAAGCTATTTAAAGCCAGAGGAGCCTTTTAAAACCTTTTGTTTTTAAAACCTCTTCAGCCAAGGGAACCAGTTTAGGGGCGTGGCCAGCTAGGCATTGTTACCGGTTCTGTGAACTTGGCCAGATTTTTGCCAATGGTTCTTAAGAACCGGTCCAAACTGGTAGCAACCCACCACTGCTTCCCATGCATGGAGCCTTTCCATTTGTTCTCAGGGGACCTGTTTTCTCTCCCCTGCTGCTTTTGCTGAGAAAGTGTCTTTCACACAGCAAAATCTACTTTAGCAACCAGAAGTTGCCGCTTTGGGTCCTGTAAGTCCCACTCCAATCCAGAAAACATTGCTGACGGCAGAGAGAAACAGGTGCTGGGTGACTTCACATCTGATGGGAGTGAAGTCGGACCCAAAGCTAAATTTCGCTGTGCTGCACAAGATGCTTTCCCAGCAAAAAAAGCAGGGGAGCGAAAACAGGTCACCTGAGAACACATGGAGCAACTACATGTGATCTCTGGGTCAACAGCTGCTTCTCTCTGCCATTGTTCTTGCTGGCAGAGTCTTTCGCAGCACAGCGAAATTTAGCTTTGAGTCTGACTTCATTCCCATTAGATGGCAGAGAGAAGCAGCCGCCCACAGCATTTTCCAGATGGGAATGGTCAGAGGACCCAAACCACCAACTCCCAATTGCTAAAGTAAATTTCGCTGTGCACTTCCCAGGGCCCTGAGAGCCGCCTTCCTGGAGTGCAGCTACCACTGCTCTGGAGCTCTCCTTCCACTGCTGCTGCAACTGCCATTCTAGAACTCACCCTCGGGATGGATCTTGCTTTGCTCTCTGGGAAGGGCTCTGCCATGGAGGGATGTGTGTCCAAAACAAGGGAATTTGCTTAAATTGAGTGTGTGTGTGTGTGTGTGTGTGTGTGTGTGTGTGTGTGTGGTTGAATAAGTCAGATGGCAATGGCCAGTTTAACTCTTCTAGCCTTTGAAGGAGAGAGGGAAGGAGAAAGAAAGGGAAAGAGAGAGAGAGAGGGAGAGGGAGAGAGAAAGAGAAGGGAGAGATAAGAAAGAAAGAAGAAAGAAACAAAGAGAAAAAGAAAAGAAAAAAAAGAAATAAAGAGAGAGAGAAGGGAGAGAAAAGAAAGAAAGAAAGACATGGAGAAAGAAAGAAACAAAAAGGAAGAGAGAGAGAGAAAAAAGGAGAGAAAGAAAGAAAAATAAATAAATAAATAAATGGAGGGAGGGAGGGAAGGAGGGAGTGGAAAGTGAAGTTGTTGCATGGATGGATGGATGGATGGATGGATGGATGGATGGATAGACAGACAGGCAGACAGACGGACAGATAGATAGATAGATAGATAGATACAGAAAGGAAGGAAGGAAGGAAGGAAGGAAGGAAGGAAGGGAGAGAGAGAGAAGGGAGAGGAAAGAAAGAAAGACATGGAGAAAGAAAGAAACAAAAAGAAAGAGAGAGAGAGGAAAAAAAGAGAAAGAAAGAAAAATAAATAAATAAATAAATGGAGGGAGGGAGGGAGGGAGGGAGGGAGGGAGTGGAAAGTGAAGTTGTTGCATGGATGGATGGATGGATAGACAGACAGACAGACAGACAGACAGACAGACAGACAGATAGATAGATAGATAGATAGATACAGAAAGGAAGGAAGGAAGGAAGGAAGGAAGGAAGGGAGAGAGAGAGAAAAAGGAGAGGAAGGAAGGACCACAAACCCTAGCACTAGACATGGCTTCAGAAGACGCTTTGAAACAGCATAGAAATCTAGGGCTGGAAGGGATCTTGGAGGTCATGTAGTCCAACCCCCTGCTCCAGCAGGAGATCCTAACAGAATCATAGAATATCAGGGTTAGAAAGGACCTGGAGGCCATCTAGTCCAACCCTGCTGCAGCAGGAAACCTTACATTGTCTGGATTATTTTGGTGCCTCTAACAGAGAGGAAAATTGCCAGAAAGGAGAAGGAGTTTACTAGAACAAGGCTGCCATGCAGAGGAAGGCAGAGATAGTCCTTGACTTATGACCACAATTGAGGCCAAAATGTTGGTTGCTAAGCAACAGCATTGTTAAGTGAGTTTCACCACATTTTATGTGACATCTCCTCGCTCTAACAGTCATGTGCAGGCTAGGGATAAAAATCTGAAGGGTTGTGTAATGTGTCAGCTTTGGAAGCCATACTAGGCTGGAAGCTTCCGTGCTGCCACTTTCTCATGTGTGGGAAAGTAGGAGGGGGGATTTAGTAGAGGGGCCCATTAGACACAATAACATTCTTCCTGCTGATCAAGGTCAGGCCTATTCTGCATCTGGAGAAGGAGTGGTCGGAGTGATGTCTCGAGATGGGATGGTTGGCGATTGGAGCATGTGATTGACAAAAGAGTCAGAGGGTGGTTTTGGGGTTTTATTTACTGAGGGAAAACCCGGATCTCTCAATTTTCCTAGATGTGCCAGTTTACTTATCCTAGTAAAAGCAGTTTGAAAGATGCGTGCTTCGGAGTTTTACTTGGCGAAGAGTTCTTTTCTGGAACGCTGACATAATGTTCTAATGTACAGAAGTTATAGTTAAATGTGTGGCAGAAAGTGGACTCCGGGTGTCTTTTCCCAAATTCAGTAAGTGAGATTGAATGTGTATAGTTTTAGAAGAGCTCTGTGTGTGTGTGTGTGTGTACACACACACAGTATATATAGAACTTTTTGTGTGCTTATACACACTCTATACCTGTAATGGCAAACCTATCCCATATGAACATTGCCCTAGCTCAGCTCCAGTGCACATGCGTGTGCCGGACAGCTGTTTTTCCGCCCTTCGGGGCCCACCAGAAGTCAGGAAATGGGCTATTTCAGGCCTCTGAAGGGCCTTTGAGGAGGTAGGGAAGGCCTTTTTCACCCTCCCCAGGCTCCTAGAAAGCCTCTGGAGCCTGAGGAAGGCGAAAAACAGGCTTACTGGGCCCACTGTGCCACTGCATGCGAAAAGCAGAGGGAGCGTGGGCGGAGCACACACATGCGCGTGGGGGTGGGGCGCATTAAATTATGGATGTTGCCATGCACGATCCCCATTTTTTGCATGTGATGGCAAAAAGGTTAGCCATCACTACTCTGTACTTGTAATATGAATATACACATATGGCATATATACATAGGATTAAATAGTGTATTTTGGATGTTCAGTAGTAGTAAATAAATAGATAGGGAAATTGTATCTCGTTGCGACCTTTGAGGTGAGGAGAGGCCAGGCAAGGTGCCCCCTGATGTGAGTGATGTCAAGTTGGCCACACCCACCCAATCACATGACCATACAGCCATGCCCACCCAATCCCATGACCACCAAGCCATGCTCACCAAGTCACGTCCACAGAACCGGTAGTAAAAAAATTTGAATCCCACCAGTGCTTTGAACCCAGGCCTTTGGCAACTCCTAGTCTGGGCTCAAAAGGCACACACATAAAATAAATTTCCTGCTGTTAAAAGTGAGCTTATTTTCATGAGCAGTATATGCACTAAGAGAATGCACAAAGTTATGATAACAGGGAAAGTTGAATTTGGAAGATCAGTCAGGTTGAGAGGAAACCTGATCAGGTTGTTGCTCCCTTCCCAATTCTTGTAATTGGATCCAAATCTGTTCTTTCTCTTCCAGTTTTACTCCCACTTTCCTTCCCAGGTCTGTTTCTTATCCTTTGTAGTATTCTCTTCCCATACTTACTATACATGCTTGATGTTTTCCTCTTCCACTAGATATGTTGACATTTGTGTCTGCATATACATATAAATATGTATCTTTCAAAAACACAATGGACCCAAATACTTTACTGCCTTAAGAGTACAAACAATAAAATGGATTGCTACTAATGCATATTACTATTTGGTGCTGCCTTCTATGTAGAACCAATGAATGTCTGACTGAAGGTTGACTTCAACAGATAGTTCCTAATTATCCTGTTATTCTCTAGTGCAGGGTAGAAGCATTGTTAAGAAGACTTTCCTTCCACTTTAAGTGAAGGCCAAGAATGGTCTTTATGGTCTTTATGAGCCAAGAATGGTCTCTCACTTTTGGTCATGCTTACTAACAGCTGTGGTTCAACCTCTGTAGCATGCTGGAGCTGGCTTGTATCACTTCACAAAAGCTAATTGTTAATGTTTTGGGAATTTTGCAAGCCAGTTTGAGAAAAGAGCAGAGCATGATGCTTAGAGCACTGATCAACTGTTTCACAGTTAGGAGCATGGTACAACTGCGGCAATGAAACTGGCAGAATTAGTGTTTAAACACTTACCAGCCACCACTGTTCAACACTATCCAAAAAGTTCCTTGGTTGATTACATCTGACATAAATCAGAGTATATCTGAGTTCTAAACTATGAATGATAATAATCCATGGTTCAAATTTGCCTTTTTGAGATTCCCTTCACTGTCCAGGCTTAGTATTTTATGTAATTGAGCTATCTCCGAGGCAAGTTTTTGTTCTTCAAATGGAGTAATTTAGCACATTCTTTCCCCAGAACTTTGCATTGTCAGCAATGACTTTGTAAATGCAGACAAGGAGAGAGCTAGGTAAATGAGGTGACAAGCCGCACAATTGCATTTGGATAACTGCCTCCATTAAATTACGGTATTCTTTTTTTCCTTCCATTCAAAGAGCTTAAGTCATTAAGTGCTGAGAGAACAATTCTAGGCAATGTGATGGGTATGGAGCTGACCAGAGTTCACTTCACTTTCACTTATTCAGATATATGCATAGAGATGCATCTGAGTTTCTCCCTGGAGCTCTAAATTACCTGGTCTCTATTTCTGAAGTGGAACCAATGCATTAGAAACCCTCCACTCTTCTATCTTTAAAAGTAGTTTCCAGCATTTCAAACACATATACACAAAGTTCTGATTAAAGTGTATGAAGATCCATTTTGCTTGCCGTTTTACCAATTGCACCTTGGCAAACTAAATGCCATGCAAAAAGAATATTGAAGCAATCATACCTGACGTTATCCCAAGGTTACTTTTTCTGTTTTCATGGTTTTATTGAAATGCATTAATGACCCAAAGTTGGAGGGAAGAAACAGAAATGGGAATGAGTAATTTTTAAAAAGAACCTGTAGCAAATTATATATTATAAAGTTCTGAAGTTTAATATTTGAAAGGCTCCCACTTCAATTGGCTTCAGTATGGAATTCTATTATTCCAGCTATTTCTATCAGTGTTCTGTAGGTTTCTTTTTCCCTTAATGATTGGTCCATTCCACTGATGCTATGTCCTGAATGGATGATTTCCCCAATATCTGAGGGATCCGTGGTGCTCTCTAAATTTGGTTGTTTTCTTGCAGACATTTCATTACCCAAATTAGGTAACATCCTCAGAGCTAATAAGGAATCAGGTTTGTTCTCAGTTTATATTCTAGTGGCTTGCCCTGTCAATATTAGTGGAAGTGGTTTTGGAAGTTCTTTGGTTGGGCTATTTATTGTTAGCTTGTTCAGCAGTTCCTTGATTGGGCTATTGTGCACTTCTCGATTGTTGGTGTGAAATTAATCTATGCTCATCTCAGTTTTGATTCCTGATGGGGAGGTGCTTTGGTCTTTTTGTTCCTTTTTTGGCTTGTTGGTTTTCTCTTTTGCACAATATGTAGATATTGTTTGTTTATGTGTCTGTTGATGGCTAATTTGTGAGAGTGCCAGGCTTTTACAAATTCTCTAGCATTTTTAGGCTTGGCTTGGTCTAGGACAGTGATGGTAAATTTATTTATTTATTTATTTATTGTTTCAATTTCTATACCGCCCTTCTCCCAAAGGACTCAGGGCAGTTTACAGCCAAAGTAAAGACAGGTAGTACAATTTTTAGGACCAGTTTAAAAGGAAAATTTAGAGTTGGTTGAAGAACTTAAAACCAATAAAACCCCTTATTAAAACCCCACTAGGCCAGTCCTGCACAGTGAAACAAAAATGTTTTCAGCTCGCGTCGAAAGGTCCAAAGATCAGGGAGTTGACGGATACCTGGTGGTAACTTGTTCCAGAGGGTTGGAGCCCCCACAGAGAAGGCCCTCCCCCTGGGCGCCACCAGCCGACATTGACTGGCCGACGGCACCCTGAGGAGAACCTCCCTATGGGAGTGCACTGGTCAATGGGAGGTCGCCGGTAGCAGCAGGCGGTCCCGTAAGTAACCCGGTCCTATGCCATGAAGCACTTTGAAGGTGGTAACTAACACCTTGAATTGCACCCAAAAGACCACTGGAAGTAATAGAAGAAGGTAGAAGAGGGAAGAGTGTTAAAAAGGGGGGTGGTGACTGGGCAAGCCCGACTAATTGTATATAACTGTACATTGGATGAGCTGTTTGATATGATTGTAAAAATAAAACTTTTTTATGAAAAAAAAAAAAGACCACTGGAAGCCAGTGCTTTTTGCCATTGCGTGCCCAAAGTGGGGGGAGTGCGGGCGGGCCGCACGCATGCGCACACCCATAATTCTATGCACCCTGTCCCCATTCATGTGCACATGACCTCCCTCAGTGCTCCCACCTGCTTTTGGCATGGTGGGCATGGTAGGCCCATTTTTTGCTCTCACCAGGCTTCAGTGACTTTCTAGGGCCTTCTCCCCCCCCCAAAAAAAATGTCTGAAAATGAGCCATTTTTGGCCTCTGGATGGCCTCCAGGGGGAGGCTGTTTTGGTCCTCCCAAGGCTCCTAGAAAGGCTCTGGAGCCTGGGGAGAGCAAAAAATGGGCCTTCTGGTCCCACCAGAAGTTGGCAAACTGGCCATTTCCTACCTCCAGAGGGCCTCGGGGGGGGGGCAAGGCCATTCCCCCCAAGGCTCCTAGAAAGGCTCTGGAGCATGATTAGAGCAAAAAATGGGCCTTCCCCACTCCCACCAGGCCCTCCAGAGGTAGACAGTCTGTTTCCCGATTGCAGGTAGACCCAGAAAGCCTGAAAATCAGCTGGCCGGCACACACATGCGCACTAGAGCTGAGCTCACATGTCCACCAATATGGCTACATGTGTCACCTGTGGCACGCATGCCATATGTTCGCTATCATAGGTCTAGGATGATCACATCCGGTTGTCTAGTTTCTATATTGTGTTAGGTCATCCCAACGAAGCTGTTGAAGTACTGTCCCGGTGTCTAGAAGCCTTACGGGTCTGGATGGGGAGGAACAGACTCAAGCTTAATCCCTCCAAGACGGAGTGGCTGTGGATGCCGGCACCCCAGTACAGTCAGCGGCGGCCGTGGCTGACTGTTGGGGGCGAGTCATTGGCCCCGATGGAAAGGGTGCGCAAGTTGGGCGTTCTCCTGGATGGGCGGTTGTCTTTTGAAGATCACTTGACAACCGTCTCCAGGAGAGCTTTTTATCAGGTTCGCCTGATTCGCCAGTTGCGCCCCTTCCTGGACCGGGATGCCTTATGCATGGTCACTCATGCTCTTGTTACCTCTCGCTTGGACTACTGCAATGCTCTCTACATGGGGCTCCCCTTGAAGAGCACCCGGAGGCTCCAGTTAGTCCAGAATGCAGCTGCGCGGTTGATAGAGGGAGCGGTTCGGAGCTCCCATGTAACACCCATCCTGCGCAGACTGCGCTGGCTGCCTGTTGTCTTCCGGGTGCGCTTCAAGGTATTGGTGACCACCTTTAAAGCGCTCCATGGCTTAGAACCGTGATACTTACGGGACCGTCTACTGCCACCTTCTATCTCCCAGCGACTGGTGCGTTCTCACAGAGAGGGACTCCTTAGGGTGCCGTCAGCCAAGCAATGTCGACTGGCGGCTCCTAGGGGAAGGGCCTTCTCTGTGGGGGCTTCTACCCTGTGGAACGAACTTCCCCCTGGACTTCGACAACTACCTGACCTTCAGACCTTTTGCCGCGAACTTAAGACTTATTTATTTCATCTTGCTGGACTGGCTTGAATTTTTAAATTTTTTAGCTGATTTTATGGGTTTAAATTTGTATTAATTTTATAATTAAGTTTTTGCGTCATGGCCATTTTTGGAACTTTCCGGGAAGATGATTGGAGACCGACTGGTGACCTATTGGGGGTCCTATTCTGAAACATCTATTTTGGAAATATCTGTGACGCCGCTGACGCGGAGAGAAGTACCACCTCTTCTAGGTTATGGATTTCAGGACTGAGCTTTGAGCAGTGTAGCAATAATTTTACCATCAGACTACATCTGCCTATTACACCATCTCTTACCAGCTTTAAGCCAGCCACCATCTGAAGACATATCGGAAGATGGGTATCCATTTGGACTTGGCATTACATCCTGCCATCCCAGACATTATTATCTCTCGTCGGCTTCTATCTCCTGTTTATGCTGTCAATTGATTTATATGCGATATTCTGCTTTAGAACTCTTGCGCCTGCGAGGTGCCCCCGCCTCGCAGGAATGGCCCGCTTCATTATCAAGGGCCGGCCTCAATGACGGGTCTTGGGATCCACAGAGGTGGCATGCGAAGAAAAAGAGCCTTTGGGGTTTTTTAGATAGGGCATTTTTAAGGGGTGGGAGGGTTAGGGCGGGCGTTGGGGGTAGCCCGTCGGGTGGGGAGCCAGTCCTGGCGTGCGCTCGTGACGGTCATTTAATGGGTTCGGAGGTTAGGGGGGGAGATTGCGTTCCTGTTGGTGAGGGTGGTTTTATTTGCACGGTAAGTGGGAGGGGCAGATATGGCGGAAGGGGGGGATCATATCGTTCTGGGGGGGCGCGCGTTCGATGTTTGCAGGCGATCGCGCGCCCCGATCCCCCGTCCTTTTCCCGTTCCCCGGATGGTCAAGACCCTCAGAGCCTGGGCCTTCGGCTCATGTTATGCAACGCACGGTCCGTGGTCAATAAGGCCCCCCTAATACACGATCTTATTCAGGGGGGCGCCGCGGACCTTATAGGCGTTACGGAAACCTGGTTGGGCACGGAAGGGGGCGTGCCCCTTGTTGAGATGTGCCCGCCGGGTTTCCGTGCATTCCATCAGCCGAGGGCTCAGGGTAGGGGTGGGGGGGTGGCGGTTGTGATTAGAGAGAGCCTGGAGCCGAGGGAGACCACTGTACCTCAGATTGCCGGGTGCGAATCCCTCTTTGTGAGATGGGGTCATAGGTGTCAGATGGGCTTGCTGGTCGCGTACCTGGCTCCTTGCTGCGTGACAGCTGCCCTGCCTGAGCTCCTGGAGGTGCTTGCTGGGGTGGCAGTTGAGACCCCCAGACTTTTAGTCATGGGGGACTTTAACCTGCCATCTTCCGGCTCGTCATCGACAGCAGCTCGGGAGTTCACGGCTTCCATGACGGCCTTGGACCTGACCCAAGTAGTTGATGGCCCTACTCACATTGGGGGTGGCACTCTGGACTTGATCTTTGTCTCTGGTCAGTGGTTGAGAGATCTGGACTTGAAGGAAATAGTCATTGAACCTTTGTCATGGTCAGATCACTCCCTCCTTCGCCTGGACTTTCTGACCGCCATTCAACACCGCAGGGAGACAGAGCCGATACGTTGGTTCCGTCCCAGGCGCCTGATGGACCCGGAGAGGTTCCGGACGGAGCTTGGGCCACTTCCTGAGGGGCTGGCTCACGGCATGGTTGAGGAACTTGTTGCGGCCTGGGAACGGGCTGCGGCGGGGGCCTTAGACCGTGTCGTGCCTTTGCGGCCTCTGGCCCGGCACAGGTCCCAACCGGCTCCTTGGTTCTCCGAGGAGCTGAGGGGGATGAAGCGCCGGAGAAGACGCCTAGAGAGTTCCTGGAGGTCTAGCCGTTCGGAGGCTGATCGGACACTAGTGAAGTCCTATAATAGGGCTTACCTAGTGGCATTGAGGGAAGCGAGGCGTAGCTACGCCTCCTCCCTCATTGCATCGGCAGATAACCGCCCAGCCGCCCTGTTTCGGGTGACTCGTTCCCTCCTTCACCAGGGGGAGCGGGATGACCCGTTGCAGGGACGTGCTGAGGAGTTTAACGGTTATCTATACGATAAAATCATTCAGCTTCGGGATGGTCTGGACCAAAATTGTGGCTTCAGGTGAGGCGGCTGAGGGTGGTCTTGGTTACATTGTATGGGATGAGTTTGACCCTGTGGCTCCCGAGGACATGGACAGGTTGTTGGGTAGGTTGAATGCCACCACGTGTTTACTGGACCCGTGCCCCTCCTGGTTGGTGCTGGCCACTCAGGAGGTGACACGAGGCTGGCTCCAGGCAATTACGAGCGCTTCTTTGGTGGAGGGAGTCTTCCCGGCCGCCTTGAAAGAGGCGGTGGTGAGACCCCTCCTCAAGAAGCCTTCCCTGGACCCGGCTGTTTTAGGTAATTATCGTCCGGTCTCCAACCCGCTCATGCGAAGGTTGTAGAGAGTATGGTGGCATATCAGTTTCCCTTACACCTGGATGAAACTGTCTATCTAGACCCGTTCCAGTCCGGTTTCCGGCCCGGTTACAGCACTGAGACGGCTTTGGTCGCGTTGGTGGATGATCTCTGGAGGGCCAGGGATAGGGGTTGTTCCTCTGCCCTGGTCCTATTAGACCTCTCAGCGGCTTTCGATACCATCGACCATGGTATCCTGCTGCGCCGGTTGGGGGGATTGGGAGTGGGAGGCACCGTTTATCGGTGGTTCTCCTCCTATCTCTCCGATCGGTCGCAGACGGTGTTGACAGGGGGGCAGAGGTCGGCTCCGAGGCGCCTCACTTGTGGGGTGCCGCAGGGGTCGATCCTCTCGCCCCTTCTGTTCAACATCTATATGAAGCCGCTGGGTGAGATCATCAGTGGCTTCGGTGTGAGGTACCAGCTGTACGCTGATGACACCCAGCTGTACTTTTCCACACCGAGCCACCCCAACGAAGCTATCGAAGTGCTGTCCCGGTGTTTGGAAGCCGTACGGGTCTGGATGGGGAGAAACAGGCTCAAGCTCAATCCCTCCAAGACAGAGTGGCTGTGGATGCCGGCATCCCGGTACAGTCAGCTGAGTCCACGGCTGACTGTTGGGGGCGAGTCATTGGCCCCGATGGAGAGGGTGCGCAACTTGGGCGTCCTCCTGGATGAACGGCTGTCTTTTGAAGATCATTTGACGGCCGTCTCCAGGAGAGCTTTCCACCAGGTTCGCCTGGTGCACCAGTTGCGCCCCTTTCTAGACCAGGATGCCCTATGCACGGTCACTCACGCCTTCGTGACGTCTCGCCTAGATTACTGCAATGCTCTCTACATGGGGCTCCCCTTGAAGGGCATCCGGAGACTGCAGTTAGTTCAGAATGCGGCTGTGCGGGTTATAGAGGGAGCCCCTCGTGGCTCCCGTATGACACCTATCCTGCACAGGCTGCACTGGCTACCTGTGGCCTTCCGGGTGCGCTTCAAGGTTTTGGTAACCACCTTTAAAGCGCTCCATGGCATAGGGCCGGGTTACTTACGGGACCGCCTACTACTACCGAATACCTCTCACCGACCCGTGCGCTCTCACAGAGAGGGACTCCTCAGGGTGCCGTCAGCTAGGCAGTGTCGTCTGGCAACGCCCAGGGGAAGGGCCTTCTCTGTGGGGGCTCCCACCCTCTGGAATGAACTCCCCCCAGGACTCCGTCAACTTCTGGACCTCCGAACCTTCCGTCGTGAGCTTAAAACATATTTATTCATCTGCGCAGGACTGGACTAGATTTTAAATTTATAGTGGTTTTAATTGGTTTTAATATTTATACTATTTTTTAATAATTTGACTTTTAGAATAAGTTTTTTAATGGTTATCTTAATTTGTACATATATGTTTTTTACTTGCCTGTGAACCGCCCTGAGTCCTCCGGGAGATAGGGCGGTATACAAATATGATTAATAAATAAATAAATAAATAAATAGGGTTGATTGTATTTTAAATGGGGCCAAATTGAAGTTTTTTAATGTTTGTTTTTAGTATTGTATGCATTGTTGCTGTATTTTATTTTGGCTGTAAACCGCCCTGAGTCCTTCGGGAGAAGGGCGATATACAAATTAAAATATTATTATTATTATTATTATTATTATTATTATTATTATTATTATTATTATTATTATTATTATTATTATTATTATTATTATTATTATTATTATCATTATCATTATCATGACACCCAGCTGTACTTTTCTACACCGGACCACCCCAACGAAGCTATCGAAGTGCTGTCCCGGTGTCTGGAGGCCGTACGGGTCTGGATGGGGAGAAACAGGCTCAAGCTCAATCCCGCCAAGACAGAGTGGCTGTGGATGCGGCATCCCGGTACAGTCAGCTGAGTCCACGGCTGACCATCGGTGGCGAGTCAGTGGCCCCGATGGAGAGGTTCGCAACAGGCGTCCTCCTGGATGAACGGCTGTCTCTAGAAGATCATTTGACGGCCGTCTCCAGGAGAGCGTTTTACCAGGTTCGCCTGGTACGCCAGTTGCGCCCCTTTCTGGACCGGGATGCCCTATGCACGGTCACCCACGCACTCGTGACGTCTCGCCTGGATTACTGCAATGCTCTCTACATGGGGCTCCCTTGAAGGGCATCCGGAGGCTGCAGTTAGTCAGAATGCGGCTGCGGGTGATAGATGGAGCCCTCGTGGCTCCCGTATAACACCATCCTGCGCAGACTGCACTGGCTGCCTGTGGCCTTCCGGTGCGCTTCAAGGTTTTGGTGACCACCTTTAAAGCGCTCCATGGCATAGGGCGGGTTATCTACGGGACCGCCTGCTGCTACCGAATACCTCTCACCGACCGTGCGCTCTCACAGAGAGGGACTCCTCAGGGTGCCGTCAGCGAGGCAATGTCGTCTGGCGGCGCCCAGGAAGGGCCTTCTCTGTGGGGCTCCCACACTCTGGAATGAACTGCCCCCAGGACTTCGTCAGCTTTCGGACCTTCGGACCTTCCGCCGCGAGCTTAAAACATATCTATTTAACTGCGCAGGACTGAGTTAGATTTTAGTTTGTGGTTTTTATCTTGGGTTTTAATTTTAATTTTTTAATTTTTATATTTTTAATTAAGGCTTTTGAATAAGTTTTTTAATTGTTTTTAGAATTGTATTTATTGTATTTTTTGTTTTTTAAATGCCTGTAAACCGCCCTGAGTCCTTTGGGAGATAGGGCGGTATATAAATATAAACAATAAATAAATAAAATAAATAAATCATTATCATTATTATTCACTGGGAGGCAAGTTTCTTAATAATAACCATGTTTGGCATTTGTCAGCTGGTAGGATGATGGTAATCTGGTCCTTTTCTAGGTTTCTGATGGTTGTTGTGAAATGACATTGGGAACACTCATATATGTCATGCTACCTGCAGCACTCTTTGGTTTACTTCTGGTTTTCATGGTGGCTTCAAATTCTTTCAGTACCATGCTTCCCCAAAAATAAGACCTGGTCTTATATTTTTGGGGGCTCCAAAATAGGCACTAGGGCTTATTTTTGGAGAAGACACAATTTCAGGGTGATCAGCTTGGCTGGATGCCCCAATCCCCAGCATGCACACAAGAAGCAGAACGAATCACCGCATCCACCTCTGTGGCCAATATTGGATTATAAATTGGATTTTATACCAGACGGAGCAAAGACAGGAGTGTCGGCAATAGCAAGCAATAACTTAATTCCATAGATACATTGTTTCCTTTTGAGAACGGAATGGCGCTATTGAGTTAACAAGGTTAGAAATCGAAAGTGAAAAAGCCTTTGCTACTGTTTGATGCTTGCAGTGTCTGTTAGAGATTGCTGGAATTTATACTTAAACAAACAGGCATCAAAGGAAAAAGGGAAGGACTTTAGAATTGTGTCTATAAAAGACTTAAATAGAATTATTACTGATTTACTGTTTTTAACTATAGTAAAACATAAGTTTAAAAGAAGATGGCAGCTAAACAAATTAAATCAGGCATTACTAAGAGTGCTGGAGTTTCCCCAGCCCATACAGCTGATCCAAAAGCATTAAATTTAGAAGCACTGCAAGAAAATTTGAAGGACTTTGTGAAAGATTCCTTGAATGATGCTTTAAGCCTGCAAACTTCTCTTATTGAGGAGAAATTTAAAAAAATGACAGAGGAGATATCAGAAATTAAAGAGGAAAATAAGTCGATTAGAGAAGGAATTATGGTAGCAGTTCAAGGCGTGGTAACAAATTTGATTCAGCTGGAAGAAAGAGTGAAAGAAATTAAGCAATCCAATTTAAATTTGGAAAATAAAATGGAGGAGGTCCAGATTAAAGTGGAGAAAGCAGACGATGAAGTGATTTTGGTACAATATAGGGTGATGGATTTTGCCCTAAGGGTGAGAGGGCTGAAGGAAAATAAACAGGAGAATCTAAGAGAAATTTTTTCTGAGACTTTTGCACAGATATTTGGGGGGGGGGTGGCAACCAGAAGATTTGGTATTTCATATTGATAAAATCTATCGTGTTAATTCCTGGATTGCCAGACAAAGACAATTGCCAAGTGATATGGTGATTTATTTTACAACTAGGAGAGTTAGAAATGAAATTTTACAAACATCTTACAAGAATAAAATTCAAGTAGCAGGTCAAGAGATATTAACACTGAAAGAAATTCCTCCTAAAATGTTAAGAAATAGAAAGGAGGTTGCGTTTGGAATAATAGTGATCCAAGTGGGACAAAGATACCGGCTCAACACAGTCTGTAAGGCAAGAGATTTTTATGTTAATGTATTAAAGGCTGGAAGTCCACCATCACCAGAAGGCAGGAGGAGAAGGGAAGTGGAGAAGATAAGAAGGAAGGAGAAGGAGGTGCCGGTACAAGATCAAGCTGGAGCCATATCCACTGAGGAAGGGTTGTCGCAACCTTTGGATAATGCTAAAGTCTCAGGGTCAGAGGATAAAATAGCAGGTGCAAAAGAGCAAAGACAGACTAGAGCAGTAACTAAACGCATGGAACAAGAAGCAAAGATTCAACAATTTCAAGTGACAACTCAAGATATTACTACTAAAATGGAAGCAGTGAGAGGGGTTAGGCCGAAAATTAGGATGCAGGAGGAGATGAAGCTGATGCTCCAAAAGCTTCCAAAGGCCAAAAATGGCAACTAGATTTTTAACCTGGAATGTTAATGGTTTAAATTCACAACAGAAGAGAAGGAAGATATTTCATTATTTGAAACAATTTAAAAATGATGTAATTTGCTTGCAGGAAATGCATATTAGAACTTCAGATCAAAAATATTTGATAAACTCAAGACTTGAGATACATTTTGTTGTATCGCCTCCAGAGAAGAAGAATGGTATAGTTATATATTTAAAGAAGGATTTAACAGCTAAATTAATTGAGACTGATACTCAAGGAAGATATATTGCGATCAAACTGTTAATGGAGGGGAAGAAGATACTTTTAATTGGAGTATACGTGCCCAACCAACAACAAGAAAATTTTTATGTTTAAGTATAATAAAATAATAGATTGGGTTTATAAATTGTCTATATTAATGGGTGACTGGAATGGAGTATTGGATACTCGAAAAGATAAAAAAGGCTTATCTCAAAATATTTCAAGTTGTGCGAAATTGCCTAAAGCTTTTTTTGATATGATGGAAGACCTAGAATTAAGAGACATTTGGCGAGAACGGAATACTGAAGAAAAAGATTTTACTTTCTTTTCTGATAGACATCAATCTTTTTCTAGGATTGATTTTCTATTAATTACTAATGATTTTCTCTCTAGGCTGAAAAAGACTAAGATATGCCCAAGAAACTTGACTGACCATAGCCCGGTCTGGATAGAATTTGTTCAGGAAAAGGGAGATCGGAGATCGTGGAAGTTGAACAAAAATTTTTTAGAAATGAAGAAAATGTAAAAGAATGTAAAAAACAAATGAAAGAATTTTTGTTATGCATATGCATAGCACATCAATAGAGATGGTTTGGGATGTAAGTAAAGCTTATATGAGGGGAGTTTTAATACATATGAATAATAAACATAGAAATAGACTGCAGAAAAAGCAAATGGAACTAGAGGAGGAAATAAAAAAGAAAGAGCAATTACTTATAACTAATCCAGGAGATAAGAAAGCAAAAGAATCAATAAGTATATTACAAGGGCAGTTTAATATGTTGATGGCAGATCAGGTGGCGACCAATTTGCAATATGTTAAGCATAATACATTTAAAGATAAAGGTAAAGGTTCCCCTTGCACATGCATGCTAGTCGTTGCCGACTCTAGGGGTGGTGCTCATCTCCATTTCAAAGCCAAAGGGCCAGCGCTGTCCAAAGACATCTCCGTGGTCATGTGGCCGGCATGACTCAACGCCAAAAGCGCACGGAATGCTGTTACCTTCCCACCAAAGGTGGTCCCTATTTTTTCTACTTGCATTTTTACGTGCTTTCAAAACTGCTAGGTTACACGGCAGCACTAGGGATTTGAACCGCCGAGCTGCCGACCTTTCGATCAACAAGCTCAACGCCCTAGCCCCTGAGCCACCGTAATGCTAATAAACCTGGTAGGTGGTTAGCCTATGTAATAAGGAAGAAATGTTGGAAGGGGTTTTCCCCGCTGCCTTGAAAGAGGCGGTGGTGAGACCCCTCCTCAAGAAGCCTTCCCTGGACCCAGCTATTTTGGGAAATTATCGTCCAGTCTCCAACCTTCGCTTTGTGGTGAAGGTTGTAGAGAGTGTGGTTGCATGGCAGCTTCCCCAGTACCTGGTGAAGCCGTCTATCTAGACCCGTTCCAGTCCGGCTTCCGGTCCGATCACAGTACGGAGACAGCTTTGGTCGCTTTGGTGGATGATCTCTGGAGGGCCAGGGATAGGGGTTGTTCCTCTGCCCTGGTCCTATTAGTTCTCTCAGCGGCTTTCGATACCATCGATCATGGTATCTTGCTGCACCGGTTGGAGGGTTTGAGAGTGGGAGGCATTGTTTATCGGTGGTTCTCCTCCTATCTCTCCGACCGGTCGCAGACAGTGTTGACAGGGGGGCAGAGGTCGACCGTGAGGCGCCTTACTTGTGGGGTGCCTCAGGGGTCGATTCTCTCGCCTCTTCTGTTCAACATCTACATGAAGCCGCTGGGTGAGGTCATCAGTGGTTTCGGGGTGAGTTATCATCTGTACGCTGATGATACGCAGCTGTACTTTTCCACCCTGGACCACCCCAACGAAGCTGTCGAAGTGCTGTCGAAGTGTCTGGAAGCCATACGGGTCTGGATGGGGAGAAACAGACTCAAACTCAATCCCTCCAAGACGGAGTGGCTGTGGATGCCGACTCCCCGGTACAGTCAGCTGCAGTCGCAGCTGGCTGTGGGGGGTGAGTTATTGGCCCCAACAGAGAGGATGCGCAACTTGGGTGACCTCTTGGATGGGCGGCTGTCATTTGACGATCATTTGGCGGCCGTCTCCAAGAGGGCCTTCCACCAAGAACGCTTGGTGCGCCAGTTGCGGCCCTTCCTTGACCGGGATGCCTTATGCACAGTCACTCATGCCCTTGTCACTTCCCGCTTGGATTATTGCAATGCTCTCTACATGGGGCTGCCCTTGAAGTGCACCCGGAGGCTGCAGCTGGTCCAGAATGCAGCTGCACGGGTAATAGTGGGAGCAACTTGTTGCTCCCATGTAACACCACTCCTGCGCAGTTTGCACTGGCTCCCGGTGGTCTTTTGGGTGCGCTTTAAGATTTTGGTTATCACCTTTAAAGCACTCCATGGCTTAGGACCGGGTACTTACGGGACCGCCTGCTGTTACCTTTTGCCTCCCACCGACCCATACGCTCACACAGAGAGGGCCTTCTCAGGGTGCCGTCCGCCAAACAATGTCGGCTGGTGGCCCCCAGGGGCAGGGCCTTCTCTGTTGGAGCTCCTACGCTTTGGAACGAACTTCCCCCTGGTTTACGCCAAGTGTCTGATCTTCGGACTTTTTGCCGTGAGCTGAAAACGCACCTATTTATTCAAGCGGGACTGGCTTAAAATTAAAAATTTTATTGGGGTTATTTATATTTTAAGGTTTTTAAATTGTTTTAATTTTCGGCCACCTTATAATATGTTTTGTTTTAATCTCTTTTAATGTGTATATAGTGAATTTTTACTTGGCTGTACACCGCCCTGAGTCCTTCGGGAGAAGGGCGGTATAAAAATCGAATAAAATAAAATAATAAATATAGTAAATAAATAAATAAATAAAATAAAACAGAAATTAAGTACCATTGGCAAGATAGAATATAGAAGAAAAGAAGTATATCAACAGAATTTGATCAAAAAAGCCTTTTTAGAATTTAATACAAAGTTATACGCCAGAGACCTAATTACAGACATAGATATAGATAGATATTTACAGGAGGAAGGTATTTCTGAACTTAAATTAGAGCAAAGGGAAGAGTTGAATTAACTCATTACTTCAGAGGAAATTATCTTAGCAATTAAACAGTGGAAAACGGGTAAATCCCCAGGAACAGATGGATTAATGGCTGTTTATTATAAAAACCTACAATATGAAATGGTAGACTTGCTTAAGGAATTATTTAATAGAATTCAATGTGGAGGAGAAGTGCCTCCTTCATGGAGAACGGCTTTTATCTCGTTGATACCAAAGGAAGAGCAAGATTGTGGTAAACCAGAAAATTATAGACCAATATCACTTTTAAACACTGATTACAAGATTTTTGCCAAGATATTGGCAAAATAGATTAATGCCAGTTATGAGGCAAATGATCCATAGTGATCAATCAGGGTTTATAAGAGGGAGATATATGAGAAATAACATGAGACAAATTGTAAATTTATTGGAATATCTGGAAAGAAATAACCAAATCCTGGCAGTGCTCTTCTTTCTAGATGCTGAGAAAGCATTTGACAGATTGAATTGGCAATTTCTATTTAAAATAATAGAAAAGATGCAGTTTGGGGATTATTTTATACAAGCAATTAAAGCAATATATCAGAGACAAACAGCACAAATAATAGTTAATGGTAGTCTAACAGAAGCTTTTAGAATTGAAAAAGGGACAAGGCAATAATGTCTCCATTATTGTTTATTTTAACTTTAGAAATTTTATTGAATAAAATACGTGGTTCAAATCAAATAAAGGGAATAAAAATTAGGAATCAAGATTATAGGTTAAGAGCGTTTGCAGATGATTTGGTTGTTATCTTATCTCAACCAATGCAATCGGTTACACATTTAAAGAATATAATTGAGCAATATGGGAAGCTGTCTGGATTTAAAGTGAATCAACAAAAGACAAAGATAATAACTAAAAATATGACTATACATCAAAAAGAAGAATTAGAAAGAGTAACTGTATATGAAATAGTAAAAAAGGTTAAATATTTAGGCATTAATATTACAGCCTCAAATGTGAAATTATATAAAAATAATTATGAAGTGTTGTTGCAGAAAGTACAGAAGGAAATGGAGAATTGGAAGAAGTTACAATTAACTTTGCTGGGAAGAATAGCAGCAATAAAAATGAATGTTTTACCTACATTTTTATTTTTGTTTCAAATGATACCAGTACTTAAAAAAGATGCAAATTTGCAGGAGTGGCAGAAAGGGATTAGTAATTTTATTTGGATGGGTAAAAGACCGAGAATAAAGTTAAAAATATTACAGGATACACGTGAAAGAGGGGGTCTAAAAAGGTCTAATTTGAAATTATATTACGAAGCAGCTGTTTTGTCATAAATCAGTGATTAGTTTAATTTAACAGAGCACAAAGAATATTGAATATAGAAGGTTATGATTTGTTATATGGATAGCATGCCTATTTATTATATGATAAGAAAGTGGATAAGATTTTTAAAAGCCATATACTTAGAAATGCTTTGTTGAGGGTTTGGAAGAAATACCAATATAAATTAGATTATAAAATACCTATATGGGCAATTCCTAGACATGCGATAGCGAATATAAATTTAGAACAAAAACAGGAGGTGGTTTCTTATAAAGAGCTTCTTTTTGTAGAAAAGGGTAAATTACAGTTGAAATCTTTAAATATAATGAGAGAAGAAGGGATAAATTATACTTGGTTTCAGTATGGACAGCTGCAAGCCAGATGGAGAGAAGACCAGAAAATTGGTATACAAAATGAGGAAAACTTGGTAAAACAAATTAGAGATCAAGGTCAATTCCATATCAAGATGTTATATAATGCATTGATAGAAATAGATTCAGAAACAGAATTAGTTAAGGATTGTATGATAAAATGGGCACAAAATATCCAGCAACCTATAATGATGGAAACGTGGGAAAAAATTTGGGTTAGAAATGTTAAATTTACACAAGCACAGAGTTTAAGAGAAAATTTTTATAAAATTTTTATAGATGGCATTTAGATCCAAAAAAATTGGCATGTATGTATCCAAATATGCAAGCTAAATGTTGGAGATGTGATTGTGATGATGCTACTTATTATCATATATGGTGGACTTGTAAAAAAAATCAAAGCATTCTGGATAAAAATTTGGTGGATAATGCAAAATATTTTGAAAAAAAAGATAAAGTTTACTCCACAACTGTTTCTATTGGGTATAATTACAGACTGTACAGTAATAGAAACTAAACTGATTTTAAACTTAATATCAGCAGCAAGACTACTGGTCGCGCAATATTGGAAGAAGGAGTATTTGCCTACAATTGAAGAATGGATGTTAAAAGTATCAAACTTAGCAGAAATGGCAAAAATCTCAGCATATTTGAAAGACTATTCACAAGAAAGATATATATTGGAATGGAAAAGGTGGATTGACTATATTCAAAACAAATATCGGATTGAGAAGTATCAAACAGTTTATGAATGAAGGAGGGAATGTATTATATTAGTTAACTTTTTTTTCTTTGTTGTTTTTTTTATGGAAAAGGGAAGTTAAGGTTCCAAAGGGGGGATGGGAGTTTATGATTAATTAGTGTATTTTAGTTTATGATGGTTAGATGTAATACCCTGTATTTTGCTCTGGGAAGTTCGGGGGGGGGGGGAGGGTGAATGGGAGGGGGGAAGGGGGGAATGTTTGTCAAAATTTTTGTAAAATTTTTCTAATAAAAAAAAAGAAGAAGAAGAAGCAAGCATGTTGGACTGATGGTAGTAGCTGCAGCCAGTCAGTAGCTGCAGCCAGCCAGTCCCTTGGTCAGTGCACTCTGACATGCCACGTGGACCGCAGGCAAGCTAAGAGACATGATGATGAGCCTCCTGCAGCCATGTGCCTGCTCTGGCCCACTGGCTTTTGGCTTTTGGCTTTCCAGCGGCCCTCATGGCACATTCAGATTGCCTGCTTTCCACCCTGTGCCTCTGCCTCTGCCTGCTGCCATTGCCACCCTGCAAAGATTAGGCTCCCATAGCCACATGCCTGACTCTCAGATTTCCCGCAGCCCGTACAGTGTGACTAGATTGCCTGCCTCACCCCCGGACTTCTGTTTCCGTCTGCTGCTTGGACATGTAATCAACTCACGTACACTGCACAGGTTGTGACTGCTGCTTGGTCTGCACACACTCATCTCCTCCTGTGCTGGCCATGTCCACCCCTTCATTACAGCTTATTTTTGGGGTACTGCTCATATTAGGCACACTCTTAAAAATCAGGCTACAGCTTATTTTTGGGGTAGGTCTGTTTTCGGGAAAACATGGTACTCATATGCACAAATGAAAACCCTGAAAATGACTAGTCTATCTTATGAGAGTTTCATCTTTATGTATTTATTTATTTTTCATTATGTTCATCAAGATGTGTGGGTGTGGGTGTGTGCAGATGTGGGTGTAAAAGTAAGCAAACACAAGTTGCTTATCAAATGTTAAGACAGTGGTAGTCAACCTGGTCCTTACCACCTCTAGTAGGCGTTCCAGCTTTCATAGTGGGCGGTAGGGGTTTTGTCGGATACTGGAGCACTTTCCTTTTTTTAAATTTAATTGACTTTTCATAGCATTATTTAAAAACATTTTCATAGCATTATTTAAAAAACATTTTCATTAAGTTTTCATAAAATTCCCTGTGACAATTTAAATTTCTGAAAATATTCTATTTGTATCGCCCATGCATAAATTTAGTTCACATTACGTAAGTGAAGCTAAATGGTGCTATAGTGTGACTGCAAACAAAAGAGCCCTGTCCCAGAATAGTTCGCGTATCTCCCCCCATACCACCCAGCTGTAACAGACAAGCAGAGCTGGTAGCTGGCGTCCCACCCCAAACCCAATCCATGATGCGTGAGAGGCATGCACAGACGATGATACACGACGCATTACTGTGGAACCGGTGGGCGGTTAGAAATTTTTACTACTAATAGAGATACAAAAGTGGGCAGTAGGTATAAAAAGGTTGACTACCCCTGTGTTAAGATCTAGACTTGATTTAAGGTAGCACTGGTACCATGTTTCCCTGAAAATACAACCTACCCTGAAAACAAGCCCTAGCCCAATTTTCATGCTTGCACCTAATATAAACCCTACCCAAAAAATAAACCCTAGTTAAGCACACCCCCCATCTGATTGTGCGAGGTGGGGCAAGGCACAGGCATAAAAATCAAGCTGGGGGGGATGGGGGGGATGGAGCTTCTCCATGCGCCCCACAACCGCTTACCTCAGCCAGGCCTTCCACGCCTCAACACCTGTCATGCCACTGCCAAATTTCTTCTGCAACTATTTGTGACTGGACATCGCGCTAATGCTGCTGCTCACAGTAGGACACTGCATGGCTTGTCCTCCGGTGCCACCACTTGTGGCAGGACGCTGTGAGGCTCATCACATCAATGCCATCATTCTCGCACACAATGGCACAATACACCATGTAGCCTCTTGCTATGAGTGGCGGAAGCAGCACAGCAAGCTACGCAGGATCCTGCTGCGAGCAGCAGCATGACAAGCCACATAGCATCTGGCTGTGAGTGGTCACAAGTAGCCACAGAAGAACTCATGCAGCAGCACGACAGATGTTGGGGCATGGGAGGCGTGGCAAGGTGGTCCTAAGGTAAGCTGGTAAGACGTTTCCAAAAATGAGACCTGGTGCTTAAAAGAACATAAGACTGGGTCTTATTTTGGGGAAAATGCAATGTGTGTGTTTGTGTGTATGTGTGTGTATAGTACTAAGGTGTGTGTGTGTGCGTGTGTGTGTATGTGTATGTATGTGTGTGTGTATAAATATATATATATACATACATACAAACATATACATACATACACACACACACATATATATGTATGTATTGGCATTTATATGTAATTTCATACCTTTTAATTTCATTTCTAAATTGCTAGAAATAATATATAGTTCTTTTAAAAGGTTGGCTGAAATATTAAAAAGCTATTTATTAATGCAGCATTCAGTTTTATTCATCAACCACCTTTTTCTGAACTCTGATCTTTCAATAAAACCACAAAAAGAACAAAGCCACATGAATGCATTAACAGGGTTATCACAGCATAGGGAAAAGCAGTTCTTTACAGTATTATAATTAAGGACAGTTTCTTTCCTAGTGGGACACATTTGGTATTTCTATCACTGGATTTAAAAGAAGCATGTTGTTATGGGGAATAGCATCTGAAGCCTAAAAGGCTGTTTTGTGTCAATCCATCAATCCTTGCAGCAAAAATCTACATTTCACAGCTGCAGATGCTCCTATTTCTGAGCAAATATTATTTTCATTTTAAAGGCTGCTTTAAAACTACAGGCAGATGTGTTAAGAAATTAGCAAAAGCAGTGGAAAAAACTTTTGAAAAAGTATTATTTAACTCACTCTTTTGGCAACAATCTAAAGAAACAAAATAAATACATTTTCGGCATGGCAATTGTCTATAACAGAACATTTTTCTGACATCAGTAAGAATGGCCCAATGGCTCTTTATATATATATCTTCATTTGAAGGCAATATTGGAAATATTCAACTGGCAAACTACATGTGAATTGCTCCCTTGCTGTCATTCAGTATCACAATAACTGCATCCTAGTGAGCTCCCATTGCTCCCATCTATGATAAACACCCAATATTTTGCTTGCATGCCTTTGATAGAGAATAAAGCATTATAGCATAAATAGGACCTAAAAACTCATTGGCCTGGTTGTTATCATGTTGATCCATGATGCAGATACTTGCCTTTGTGCGTTCTGCAAACCAAGCCACTATGGCAGTGATGTCAAACTCAATTTCATTGAAGGCCACATCAGGATTGTGCTTGACCTTGGGAGGGATGGGATGTGGTGGCCAGGTTGGGCATGGCCATCTTGACATCACCAGTTTTGGGCAAGCCTGTGGTAGCCTGAACACTCTGCCAGCAAAAATGGAGCTCAGGAGGGCCATGTGTGGCTCTCCTGAGCTCCATTTTTATTGGCAGAGTTGCAGGAAGCCATTGCAGCCAAAAATGGAGCAGGGGGTGCACATGGCCCTCTGGAGCTCCATTTTTGCTGGCAGAGGTACCATGGGCTGGTCCTTCACTGTTTCCAGGGTGACTCCGCAGGCCAGATCTAAGCACCCCATTGGCCGGATCCAGCCCACGGGCCTTGAGTTTGAAGTCTTAGGATGCTGATAATTTTGCTGTTGTGATCTATCCACAAATGCAAAAAAGTATGTACAGTTTTGATTCAGGAGAAAGTAGCTAGGATAGCAATTTATATTGTGGAATCTAGAAACAAAACACTATGCTAGAAGGCACAGAGAGCTAAAATTGTGAATGGGGAATGTATGCTAGCACATCTTCATTCTTCCATTTATTTAGTTGTTTGTTTGTTTTTATTATTTCTAAACCATCATCTCAATCAAAGAAAAGCTGTGTACAATATAATATAACTGATAAAACATAAAAATAATATTAAAATTAAATTAGGATTAAAAAATTAAAATGATAGAATAATGACAATTAAATAATAAAAGGGGGAATAATCTTATGATAGCCATTTAATGTTGGAGTACTATGGGTGGGTGGATGTGCTCTCAAGAGCCAGGCTCTTGTGCTATCATGTGCATCATGTCATGTGCCAAACCAGAAATGCTCGTGCCACAGAACACTTCGTCTTGTTAGAATTCAGAAAGATCACCTGCTATTTCTGCAGAATCCTAGTTCTAGATGGCAGTAAGAATTCTTACTGCCATCTAGAAATACCAGATGTCCAGAAAAGGCCACTGGAATTGGCTATACAAAAGTGGCAGGGAAGAGGAGAAATGAGTCCTCCGCCTCTTAAAAATAGCTTCTTGATTCATATCTGTACCTGCAAGTTCCATTGTCTCTTCTGCCCTCATTCCTTGAAATATTTTGCTAATAGATCTTTGCAGTACATTGCAAGGTCAATGTTAGATAGCTCATTCTATTTATCATGCAAGATGATCTTAATAATTATTCCTCAGCTTCATACAGAATCCTGGCATGAGATATTTGGAGTGGGCTCAAGTATATGATAATTCTGATGGTGATGATGTTGCTTAAAAGTTGACAATGCACTCAGTTTTAAACAACTCTGTGTATTAGTTTTATGCATCTCTCTGCAGAGATGTCTTGGTTAAATACATTTCACAACTCCTGAAGCTGAATGATATGGGAACATTGATTTTATACTGTAGCCAAATTGCAGTGCCTTCAGAAGGTACCTGTCAGGTCTGGAAGCCACCTTTTGCATTGGGCCTTCAGGCCTGCCACCTTTACTATTGTGGGAAACTGGGAAGGGAGATTGTATGGAGGATGGGTGATATGTAGTCATAATAACATTCCTTTCTCAGAAAGTCAGACATCCTGCTCTGCACCTGGAGGGGTGTGACTATGAGACATCTCCAGTTGGCATAGTGCTTTGATTGGACCATGTGATGGACAAGTGGGTGCTGGGCAGGGACTTGGACTTTCCTCTGGATGGGGAAAACCTGGAAGCTTTCAGATTTGGGTTTTCCCAGATGTGCCGATATGACATCTCTAATAAAATGGAACTTAGAAGAACTTCAAGCTTCAGAGTCTTCTTTTGTTGGGAACCCTGACAGTACATACAGCATCTTCTTATGACCATCCATTCTTACTGCCATCTAGAAATACCAGATGTCCAGAAAAGGCCACTGGAATTGGCTATACAAAAGTGGCAGGGAAGAGGAGGAATGAGTCCTCCACCTCTTAAAAATCTCCATCCAATTTCCATCCTTGGATGGTACCCTATGCTGGTTGCCTTACTCTCGATTGGTCATGTTAGTGCACGGGGTTCCTTGGAGAGCTATGCATATTTCTCTATCTCCTCCCAGTGCAATTTTTCTTAGTGTGCTGCTGTGTATGGTGTTGGTGAGACATTAGTACACAAACTTTTATGAAGTAAGCAGGCATCTTGCATTGCTCCCTTCATGTGATGCCTAGGGATGCATTGTGAGTACTTTGCAGAACCTTAAGTTCAAGTCTGTAAACAGATTACAGGACTTCCTGAAAGGCTATAACTAATATTGCATGGCTGCATAGATAAGATCCGGGCTGGTGTAGTCTTTGACTTCATCACGTTGATAAAGGCAGTCCTCAACTTATGACCACAACTGAGCTCAACATTTCTATTACTAAGTAAGAAATTTGTTAAGTGAGTTTTGCCCCATTTTACAACTTTTCTTGCCACATTTGTTAAGTGAATCATTGCATTTGTTAACTTAGTCACACTAATTTAACAACTTCCCCATTGTCTTTGCTTGTCAGAAGGTCGCAAAAGGGGATCACATGACCTTGCACACTGCATCACACTGCAACCATCATAAATGTGAGTCAGTTGTCAAGCATCTAAATGTAAATCACATGACCATGGGGATTCTACGATGGTCATAGGTGTGAAAAATTGTCATAATTCAGTTTTTTAGTGAAGTTGTAACTTTGAACAGTCCCTAATGGTTGTAAATCAAAGATTACCTGTAAGGGGCCTGCCTGCTAAGGGCCACCACCTCAGATGCTTAGAATTCCTCAACTCTTCAAGCAACCTATGCCTACTGCTTTTTAAATCTTAATGCTTCTATATGTTATCTTTTCTGTTCTTTTTACTTTGCATTTTCTCTCATTTAACAAAAATATTAGCATGTAAATGCTACATCAATGTAGCATTCCAAGATGATCTTGGACACCAAACCTCTGGAGTATAAGGCATGAGTAGTTAGTATAGATGTTATTTTATTTTTTTTGCAAACATTTTTTATTTTTCCATAATAATTCCCACAATTTGACCAGTGTACAATACAATCACTTATCCAACAATCAGTCCTATACTCAAATAGTATAGATGTTATTTATGCCTTGCCATGCCTATTTGTTCCCTCAAGGGAGGCGGCTCGTGGTACTTCCTGAGAGTCCAGATTATTACCATGTCCAGAGGTTTCAGCAGGGTCCGACCAATTCTGGAGAACCAGTAGCAGAAATTTTGAGTATTTCAGAGAACCTGTAAATATCACCTCTGTCTGGCTCCACCCCAATCTATTCTCTGCCTCCAGAGTCCCAGCTAATTGGGAGGAAATGAAGATTTTACAGTATCCTTCCCCTGCCACACCCACTAAGCTATGCCCACAGAACCGGTAGTAAAAAAATTTGAATCCCACCACTGACCATGTCTATGGCTTTTTGCTATGCTTACCTTATTTGTCCAGCCCCATTTGATTCTAGGGCAAAAGTATGGTTCTGTCTACAGTTTCTGTAGGGATATCATTAGGGATTGTATGACATTGCATATAAAACATTAATGAATGGAAAGATGAAGTCTTCCATGGCAGTTTCTATCTACCCTGTGTATTATTTGACCAGATACATTTTTATATTGCTGCTGTGGTACAAGTACAAGTACAAGATACGATGTGAGCTATGTTGGCTGAGAGACAGCTAATGCAGATGCTGTATAAATTGTGGGTTGCCAGAACCACGAAAAAGGAAATCTAATGGGTCAGTGGCTAACTAGGTCAGATGAGTTGTGTGAACAGAATCTCTATATATATTAGTATAATGGCAAATGCTTTCTGTAATTTACATGCTAATGATAATATTGTTACATTACAGTGACCTGCAATTCTCACTTATTCTCAGAGATCACATTTGTATAGCTTGCATGGTTGACATTAATTTCACAGCTTTTAATTTTTAGAGGGATGAGAGAAAATAACTACCAAGTATTTATGCTTTAAAATTGGGAATTTAATAGACACATCAACCACACTGAAAAACTGAAAAATAATTTGCCAACTTGATAAAAAGTCACAATAGAAACAATTGTTTGATGTGCATGTGGCATGCCTGTATGTCATTAGAACCCAGCTGTGAATTAATATACTTTAATATTTCCATTAATCTTGCTTGGCAGTTATAGAAAGAAGAATTAAATATCAATAAAAAGATAACTATGACTACACTGCCTTATATAAAATCAGTTTTAAAAGAACAAATAAAATAGTCTGGCTTATAGTATATATTATGCACTTACCAGACAAATTGTTTACTTCCAATAATGCAAAAATACTGAATGAAAAGTATTCATACTGAAATACAGAAATGGCTTTTTGGGATTAATTTTTCACATGTGCCAGTGTGCCAGTGTTCATCACATTGAAAGCAGCTTTACCAAGAATATTCATGGGATGCTCAAAAATTCTCATAAATAAAAGTCAAGATTTATACTATCTTCTAGCAGATAGATGTTTGGATGTCAACCTTTAATGGCTTCAGTTATTATGTAAAAACATTTCAAAAAGAAAATGGTAACTAGTAAAACAAGTCTATTAAAACTTTCAAGGATATTTGCAGTGATAAGTGTCAATGCCTAATATAATATTTCTGGGAAATTGTTTTCAAGGGGGATTTCATAGAGACAGATAAGAAAAATTGCAAATTTATTATAACTGTCTCATTATTGTCCAGCACATGCATTTTAGTATATATGTATTATATTATAGCAATAACAGAGCATAGCTAAATATCAGATGAAGCAGAATCATAAACAAGTAGTCCTTGCTTAGCAACCAGTCATACAACAACTGTTCACAGTAAGAGCAATGCTGTATGAAAATTATACATACAATGCTGTATGAAAATTTTTGAAGTTGCTGTGGCTATCGCAGCTTCCCTGCATGAAGCTGCGATTCACCATTTGTGATTTTCACTGTTGGTTCTCAACAAACAAAGTCAGTGAGGAAGTTGACAAGAAGTTGCAAGTTGTGGTCATGAGACATCATTCTTAGCACACTTTTTGATTGCAGGAGTTATCTATTATCACTGAATTTTCTAGATTGCTCTCTTCCTTTGTTTCATACACCCAGATAATTTCCTGTTATTCCAGAGACTATTTAATTTTATACTTATGTCTCCTATAAGTACAAGTAATCTTCAACTTACAACAGTTCACTTAGTGACTGTTCAGAGTTACTACAGCACTGAAAAAAGTGATTTATGACCATTTTTCAAATTTATGACTATTGCAGCATGCTCATTGTCACATGATTTACATTCAGATGCTAACTCACATTTATGACAGTTGCAGAGTCTTGGAGTCATGTGATCCCCTTTTGCAACTTTTGGACAAGCAAAGTCAACGAGGAAGCCAGATTTACTTAACAACCCTGTTGCTAATGTAACAACTTCACTTAACAAATGTGGCAAGAAAAGTCATAAAATGGGGCAAAATTTTCTTAACAAATTTCTCACTTAGCAACAGAAATTTTGGGCTCAATTGAGGTTGTAAGTTGAGGACTACTTGTAATATGTTTTTTTTAGTGTTGTGTTGATAAGGATTTGCAAATTTTCATACAATTGTTCAGTTTCTGCTTCCTTTCCAACTGTGATTGGAGCATAGATTTAAATCACTGTAATATTGATTGGCTTTCTTAGACTTAAACTGAAAAAATGCTGTTTTTTTATTATTATTGTATGCAAGCACTGACTTTGGCATCCTTTGTTAATAAGGATGCTTTGCCATAAGGGCATTTTGGCTATCAGCTTCCCCATTGACTTTGGTTTTGAGAAGCTTGCAGGGAAGGTTACAAATGGTGATCATGCAACTCTCGTAAGTGTTATCCAGTGGCCAAATTGTGGCCATGTGAACGGGACTGGTGGGATGCCCAAAACTTTGAGGATGTGTCACAGTACCACTCATTCAGCACCAATGCAACTTTATATGGTTGCTGGACAAGTAGTTAGGAAAGCCATATGTGGATGAAGATTTCTTTTCTTTTTTTCTCACAACAGTATATATAAGCATAAGCATGAAACAACTATACAACATATAAGCGTATATGTAATGAAAGGAAATAATAAGGCAGGAACGGTAGGCACTTTTGTGCATTTATGCACACCTCTTATAGTTCTCTTAGGAATGGGATGAGGTCTATGGTAGACAGTTTTTGGTTAAAACTTTTGGGAGCTTGAGAAGAGACCACAGAGTCAGGTAGTGTGTTCCAAGCATTAACAACTCTGTTACAAAAGTCATATTTTCTGCAATCAAGATTGAAGCGGTTAACATTAAGTTTGAATCTATTGTTTGCTCTTGTATTATTGCGATTGAAGCTGAAGTAGTCTTTAACAGGAAGGACATTGCAATAAATGATTCTGTGTGTTAAACACAGGTCCTGTCGGAGTCGGCAGAGTTCTAAATTTTCTAATCCCAGGATTTCAAGTCTGGTGGGATAAGGTATTTTGTTGTTTACACAGGAATGGAGAACTCTTCTTGTAAAATATTTCTGGACTCGTTCAATTGTATTAATATCAGAGGTGTGGTATGGGTTCCAGACAGGTGAGCTGTCTGGAGAATGCTGCCTTGAGGAATGCTACTTTTGACAGGAACAGGATTTGATAGAGCATTGCCAATTTTGACCACTTGTTGTCTGTTTGACAGGAAAGCAGTTATCCAATTATGAAGAGGTCCTGATAGGATTTTAGTTTTAGGAGAAGTTTATCATGTACTACTGAGTCAAAAGCTTTGCAGAAGTCTATGTAGATTGCATCTATTGCTTTGCCTTGATCAAGATTAGTAGTCCATATGTTTTTGCAGTGGAGAAGTTGTAAGTTACATGATAATTTTTTTCTGAAATCAAATTGTTTATTAGAGAGTAGGTTGTTTGTTTCCAGGTGGAAGGTAATGGATTGGTTGATGTTAGATTCCATTACTTTGCAGGTGACGCAGCATAGAGAGATTGGTCTGTAATTTTCAACTAGGTTGGGATCTCCTTTTTTGAAGATAGGGATGACTGTGGCTAGAGACCAAAGTTTGGGAAGGGAACCAGTCGTGAAAGCTTTATCAAAGATTATGCTTAGGGGTTCGGCTATATTAGTGGAAAGTTTTTTAAAGAAGTATGCCCATAGTTCATCAGGCCCAATAGATAAAGATTTAGTTTCAGTTTGCGAAGAGCTTTTTCAACATTATCTTCTGTGAAGTCTATATGTGTTAAGTCATTGTACTCATTGTTGGTATGATTGGGGAATGTCGGATATATGCCATCACTGTTAACAAACACTGAGACAAAGAATGTGTTAAAGAGGTTTGCTTTAACTGTTTCATCAGTACATTCTTTGCTGTTAGATTCGTTTAGTGGTGGGATGGATCTTGATTCTTTAAGTTTATTGTTCACAAAATTATAAAAAGCACGATTGGAATTTGTGTGCAGAAGGTCTTTTTCTTGCTTTGTGTGGTAAATGGTGCATTCAGTTTTTATTTGGTTGCAAATATTTCTGTAGCGGTTTTTGAAGCTTGCTGCATAGCCCTTTTTGTTTCTTCTCCAAAGGGATTTTTTTTGATTGAAGCTTTTTTATTGATATGGGTAATTTGTTTTTTTTTATTTTGGTGGTGATTTGTGGTACGTATAGTTTGATGATTCTATTGATTTCCAGTAGGAAAACTCTATAATGGTCTTCGGCAGTGATACAGGTTGAAAATAGATTTTGCCAGTCAAGAGATGAGAGGTCGTTGTTTATAAGGTCATAGTTGGCTTTTTTGAAATTGTAGTTAGGAGTACTATTATTGTGACGATTTATGTGAGGGCGTATATTGAGACAAAAGTCTATCATGCAGTGGTCACTGTTGGAAAAGGGTTCTTTTATTTGTAGTCCATAAATTGAGTTTGTGTTATTGCAAAAGATGAGGTCAAGGCAGTTGTTGAGTCTTGTGTTGTTAGTTACTAGTTGTTCAAGACCTAGGTCTGTAACGGCGTTGTATAGTGTAGTATGGATTGGTTCAGTTTTACATTCATTTGTTATCCAGTTAATAAAAGGTAGATTTAGGTCACCCAGGAAGATTCTTGAATGAGAACCTGGCATTCTGGAAAGGGATGCCAAATAGCTCCTAAAAATATTACTAATAACAACAGGAGCTAATGAAATAGCAACAAAATTGTCAAAAATCTTGTAAGAAACATAAAATGTTTCATGTGGTTGGTAGTCAGGCATGAAACAATGACCAAAGGACTAGAAAAGTTGTACTTTAAAGGGGCACTGCTGAAGAATGCTCATACAACTATGAGCATAGGAGCATGTATCTCTTATGCTTGTAAAATAATGCTCGGATTTTTGCAATCCAACATTTTGCAGTATCTGAAACAAGAAATGTCAAATGTATAAGTCACATTCAAAAACAGCAAGAGTGCCCCAGGGGTCCCCAATCCCCAACCCGGAGCAATGGCCCATTACTGGGCCTGGAGCATTCAGAGCCAGGCCATGGAAGTGGCTCATGCAAATAGAACTGTGCATGCATGTGCTCATGCGGCACTATTTCCTTCCTTACCCCTCCAGTCTGCAAAGCTGAAAAGGTCGAAGAATTCTGTCCTAAAACACACTGAAAAATGTGGATGGATAATGCAAGGGCTTTGAAATATCAGAGCAAGTGATAAGTTACTAAATCATTTGTACTTGTCTTGATAACAATAGCAATAGCACTCAGACTTATATACTGCTTCACAGTGCTTTACAGCCCTCTCTAAGCAGTTTACAGAGTCAGCATATTGATGAAGAGGGAAGTTGCCTTTTTATAAATCTTTTTTCTTTATCATCTCACCTTAATCAGAGGGTGGCATTACATCTTATAATTAATGATAAGAGAATATCATTCAGTACAAACAACAATTTTTACACAATTTCTTTTCTGTATCTTCCCTTTGTCAGCAATGATGTGATACATGAAATTAATGAATATATTGGCTTTGTGAACTTTGGAGGAACAGAACTTTGGTCAGATGAGTTAGTATTGCATGAATCCAGAGGGAATAGTAGAACTCTACATAAAATTTATGGGCGCATGCTTAGTTTTATTGCTGTTTGATATAAAGAAGTATTTTCTCATTTCCTTTTGTATTCTGGCAAAATTAGTTCTCCCTTCCTCTCCACAGTATCTGAATGACCAGCAACTTCCTCCTTTGCTTTCTCCTTTCAGTTTCCCAAAATAACTCCAGGTTGCATAATACTTATTGTCCTTAAAATTTTGTCTAAGTTTTAAGGTGTCAAAGCCTGCACTGTTGCTTCTGTCTTACCTTTTTGCAGAGTGTTAAATCTACCATGATATGGTGGATATAATATAGAAAGCTGGTCATGCAAGCTTTTTGTGATTATAAATCTACCTTGCTAAAGCAGTTTCTGGGAAATACATGTATTCATATTGCTGAAGCACCCTCTAGTGGAATAACGGAAGACAATTTTATTTTTGAAAGGCAACTGCTGTATTATCCACATCCTTTAAATAGAGCATGCTACTGACGGCAGATACCTAGTTTAGGAAATAGTAGCATTTATCAACATAAATTTTCAGACCATTCTTGAACATGGTGGTAGAAATTCTATGGCAGAGTTCCCATTCCAAACACACCCAGACTTTCAAAAAGGATAGGATAAAAGGAAACTCTTTCCCCTTTTAATCTAAGTTGATAAATTTCTATAATTTGTCAAGGTGCCTTTGGAGAAAGGTCAGAATCCATGCTCACAAACATGGACTTCCCAAAATTCTTAGTGGTTAGGCCTTTTAAGACCAATGGAACCTAGACAGCAAAGCAACTTTTGAGCTGATTTCTCCAGTTTAATCTTAGAATAATTCTCTGTTTTATCACATCCATCACTCATATTTTCTTTTTGACCCTTAGAAGAAAAAAGACAAATAATCCCAAAAAGACTGCAATCGCACACTAGGGCACATTCTGATTTTCTTACAAACACAACAGTAAAGATCCACTGGCCAACAGCTTTCTTCTAAGGTCATTGAAACAAAAGTATAGCTATTCACAACCTGTTGATCAGGTTTTTAATAGAATAGAATAGAATAGAATAGAATTTTTTATTGGCCAAGTGTGATTGGACACACAAGGAATTTGTCTTGGTGCATATGCTCTCAGTGTACATAAAAGAAAAGATACGTTCATCAAAGTTATTGTAATAATCAGTATTTTAATCAATGCACACATTTTAGCCATACAAGGTTTTTGGGTATGGCACCCAGTCTGTCAATAACTGCTGGGACTACCATGGCCAGTTTATTATTATATTATGGTTTGTCACACTGTCAGTCAGATGTTCAGACTGGATTTGGCATTTTTGTCCTTTCCAAGGACCTGGGATCGACAGATGTTGTTTGATGCTGTTAAAGGCATTCTTCCAGGATGTAAGTTCTTCCAAGCAAATCTGTCTTCTGCAATGTACTGAGCGTGATTTTGCCAATACTGATGGAATTCAAGTGGTACTCCATTTGTTTTGGCATCTAGAATTATTGCTACGGTGTTTGCTTTCTTTTGCCACAGTTGTTCTATTTGCAGATCTTTGGACTTTGTGATTTTCTCCAGTTCTTCCTCTTCTATTTTGCCAACTCTGCATACTACAACATCCACCATCCAGACTTTTTGGTTTTTCTCCTGTTAAGTCTGGGGTAGCAAATGCTTCTCTATTTGAATTCTGCAGTCTCAGAACACTTTAGATTCTTAATTTTCTATTACTTTTCCTATTGTGGTCATATCAGTTTTTACTTGCTAACAAATGATGTTTCTTGCGGCTATTCCAATGTACCATTGTTACTACTTTATCATGCTCTTGCTTGTAATCAGTTTGTGTGATTTTCTTGCAACAGCTAACTAGATAGTACACTTTCTTCAGCTTCTCTGAATAGACTTTCTGTTGCTGTCTTTTCAATTCTGCTGTGTAAGAATTTGTTATTAAGGTTTCATCTTTTGCATCCAGAACTGGCCTGTCTCTTTCTTCAATTTTCCTGCTATTAGACTTTGCTAGGTCTTCTTGTAATCTGGCCTGCAAGTTTTTTATATGTGTTTGTGTGTTCTAGCCATGTAATACTTTGTCTTGCCATATCTCATTTCTAATTTTCATTAGGTATTTTTTGTTGACAAGTTTGGTCTCTCCAGAACTCCGTAAGTCTTCATGGTGTACCAGTTTCAGTGTATCTTCTTCACTTGTAATTTATATATTCTTCCTATGTTCTTTCTCCTTCTTCAACTATCCAGTATACTTGCAACATTCCATGCCAGCTGTGTTATTTGGTAAGTAGTCTATCAATATCATTGCCATGAATGAAGGGTATGATTCATTGTCATTATTTTTTTTGGTCTTCCAATCTGGAGCTTTTAATTCTGTTTGAGCTCAGTCCGCTATTCCAGCTGTGTATAGAAGTGCCCAAGTGTTAATTGCTTTGGCGGTATTTCCTCCACTGTGTTTGGGTTTTAAAATCTTTTTCACTCTCATGGTATATTCACTTCTAAGGTTTTCTTGACTTTAGTGTATTTGATATTGTCATCTTGAAGAATATCCAGGTATTTTTAATGATCTTAACATAACATAATGATCTTAACATAACAACATGCGGCCAAGAAGAATTTTTGGGGGTTTTTAAATAGGTTTTTAAAGAGAGGTCTTTTAAGGGGGGGGAGGGATACGACGGGTGGGGGGAATAACCCGTCGGGGAGGGGTCTACCTACCGTGCCCGTTCGCGGCACTACACCATCTGGTCCGAAGGTAGAGGTGGAGGGGTCCATTCCAAGAGTAGAGAGTTATTCCATCCATACGGTAAGTGGGAGAGGCAGATATGGCGGAAGTGGGGGGCCATATCGAGTGTTGGGAGCACGTGCTCACTGTTACAAAGCGATCACGTGCTCCGGCCCCTCAGTCTTCACCCGTTCCCCGGGCGGTCATGGTCCTCAGAGCTTGGGTTTCCGGCTGATGTTATGTAATGCTCGGTCCGTGGTGAATAAGGCCCCCCTGATTTGTGATCTTATTCAGGGGGAAGCCGCGGACCTTATGGGCATTACAGAGACCTGGTTGGGTCCAGAGGGTGGGGTTTCTCTTGTGGAGATATGCCCTCCAGGTTTCCGAGCATTTCATCAACCGAGAGCCCAAGGTAGGGGTGGGGGGGTAGCGGTTGTTATTAGGGAAAGTCTAGAGCCGAGGGAGGCCACTGTACCTCAGATTGCCGGTTGTGAATCCCTCTTTGTGAAGTGGGGCCATCGGAATCAGTTGGGCTTGTTGATCGCGTACCTGGCTCCTTGCTGCGTGACTACAGCCCTACCCAAGTTGTTGGAGGTGCTTGCCGGGGTGGTGGTTGAGACCCCAGACTTATAGTCATGGGGGACTTTAACCTGCCATCAACAAGCTTGTCATCAACGACGGCTTGGGAGTTCCAGGCTTCCATGACGGCCTTGGACCTGATTCAAGTAATTGATGCCCCTACACACATAGGGGGAGGCACACTGGACTTAATTTATATCTCTGGACAGTGGTTAAATGATCTGAAACTAGATAAGTTAGAAACAGAACCGGTGTCATGGTCAGATCATTTTCTCCTTTGCCTAGATTTTCAGACCGCTACCCACCACTGCATGGAGACAGAACCAACGCGCTGGTTCCGTCCCAGGCGCCTGATGGACCCAGAGAGGCTCCTAACGGAGCTTGGGCCATTTCCTGAGGACCTGGCCCACGGCACGACTGAAGAACTAGTTGCGGCCTGGGAACAGGCCGCGGCTGGAGCTTTGGACCGTGTCGTGCCCTTGCGGCCTCTGACCCGGCGTAAATCTCGGCTGGCCCCCTGGTTCTCTGAGGGGCTGAGGGAGATGAAACGCCGGAGAAGACGCCTAGAGAGTGTCTGGAGGTCCAGCCGTTCCGAAGCTGACCGAACACTAGTTAGGTCCTATTCTAGGACCTACCTAGTGGCAATGAGGGAGGCAAAGCGTTCTTACGCTTCCACCCTCATTGCGTCGGCAGATAACCACCCAGCCGCCCTGTTTCGGGTGACCCGCTCTCTCCTGCATCAGGAGGTACGGGATGACCCGTTACAGGGACGTGCCGAGGAGTTTAGTGGTTATCTATACGATAAAATCGTTCAGCTCCGGGATGGCTTGGACCGAAATTGGGATGATCCGGATGAGAGGGTGGAGTTGCGTCTTGTGGAGATTGTTTGGGATGAGTTTGACCCTGTGGCTCCCTAGGATGTAGACAGGTTGCTGGGGAGGCTGCATGCCACGACATGTTTACTGGACCCGTGCCCTTCCTGGCTGGTGCTGGCCACTCAGGAAGTGACGCGAGGCTAGCTCCAGGGGATTATTAATGCTTCTTTGTTGGAAGGGGTTTTCCCTGCCGCCTTGAAGGAGGCGGTGGTGAGACCCCTCCTCAAGAAGCCGTCCCTGGACCCAGCTGTTTTAGGTAATTATCGTCCGGTCTCCAACCTTCGCTTTATTGCGAAGGTTGTAGAGAGTGCTGTGGCACGGCAGCTACCCCAGTACCTGGATGAAGCCGTCTATCTAGACCCGTTCCAGTCCGGCTTCCGACCCGGATATAGCACGGAGACAGCTTTGGTCGCGTTGGTGGATGATCTCTGGAGGGCCAGAGACAGGGGTTATTCCTCTGCTCTGGTTCTGTTAGATCTCTCAGCGGCTTTTGATACCATCGACCATGGTATCCTGCTGCGCTGGCTGGGGGGGTTGGGAGTGGGAGGCACCGTTTATCGGTGGTTCTCCTCCTACCTCTCTGACTGGTCGCAGACAGTGTTGACAGGGGGGCAGAGGTCGACCGCGAGGCACCTTACTTGTGGGGTGCCGCAGGGGTCGATTCTCTCGCCCCTCCTGTTCAACATCTATATGAAGCCGTTGGGTGAGATCATCAGTGGCTTCGGGGTGAGATATCAGCTGTACGCTGATGACACTCAGCTGTACTTTTCCACCCCGGGCCACCCCAACGAAGCTGTCGAAGTGCTGTCCCGGTGTTTGGAGGCCGTACGGGTCTGGATGGGGAGGAACAGGCTCAAGCTCAATCCCTCCAAGACGGAGTGGCTGTGGATGCCGGTACCCCGATACAGTCAGCTGCAGCCGAGCTGGCTGTTGGGGGCGAGTTATTAGCCCCAAGGGAAAGGGTGCGCAACTTGGGTGTTCTCCTGGATGCACGACTGTTGTTTGAAGATCATCTGACGGCCGTCTCCAGGAGAGCCTTTCACCAGGTTTGCCTGGTTCGCCAGTTGCGCCCCTTCCTTGATCGGGATGCCTTATGCACTGTCACTCATGCTCTCGTTACCTCTCGCCTGGATTATTGCAATGCTCTCTACATGGGGCTCCCCTTGAGATGCACTCGGAGGCTTCAGTTGGTCCAGAATGCAGCTGCGCGGGTGATAGAGGGAGTTCCACGTAACTCTCATGTAACACCTCTCCTGCGCAGACTGCACTGGCTACCTGTTGTTTTTCGGGTGCATTTCAAGGTTCTGGTTACCACCTTTAAAGCGCTCCATGGCTTGGGACCTGGGTACTTATGGGACCGCCTGCTGTTACCTCATGCCTCCCACCGTCCCGTACGCTCTCACAGAGAGGGACTTCTCAGGGTGCCGTCCGCCAAACAATGTTGGCTGGCGGCCCCCAGGGGAAGATCCTTCTCTGTGGGGGCTCCTACTCTTTGGAATGAACTTCCCCCTGGTTTACGCCAATTGAAAACATATTTGTTTATTCGCGCGGGGCTAGCTTAAACTTTTTAAACTGTTTAGTTTCTAAATTTTAAATTCTATTTATATTTTAAATTGGGGTTTTTAGATTTTAATTATTTTAATTTTTCGGCCAATTGTGTAATATGTTTTTTAATTCAGTTTTTAATATTGTATATTGTGTATGTTTTTAGCCTGGCTGTACACCGCCCTGAGTCCTTCGGGAGAAGGGCGGTCTAGAAATTCAAGAAATAATAATAATAATAATAATAATAATAATAATAATAATAATAATAATAATAATAATAATAATAATAATAACAACAACAACAACAACAACAACAACAACAACATAATAATAATAATAATAACAGAGTTGGAAGGGACTTTGGAGGTCTTCTAGTCCAACCCCCTGCCCAGGCATGAAACCCTATACCATTTCAGACAAATGGTTATCCAACATTTTCTTTAAAATGTCCAGTGTTGGAGCATTCACAACTTCTGCAGGCAAGTTGCTCCACTTATTGATTGCTCTAACTGTCAGGAAATTTCTCCTTAGTTCTAAGTTGCTTCTCTCCTTGATTAGTTTCCACCCATTGCTTCTTGTCCTGCCTTCAAGTGCTTTGGATAATAGCTTGACTCTCTCTTCTTTGTGGCAGCCCCTGAGATATTGGAACACTGCTATCATGTCTCTCCTAGTCCTTCTTTTCATTAAACTAGACATACCGAGTTCCTGCAACCGTTCTTCATATGTTTTAGCCTCCAGTCCCCTAATCATCTTTTTTGCTCTTTTCTGCACTCTTTCTAGAGTCTCAACATCTTTTTTACATTATGGTAACCAAAACTGGATGCAGTATTCCAAGTGTGGTCTTAAAAGGCATTATAAAGTGGTATTAACACTTCATATGATCTTGATTCTATGCAACCTAGAACTGTGTTGACTTTTTTGGCAGCTGCAGGACACTGCTGGCTCATATTTAAATAGTTGTCCATTAGGACTCCAAGATCCCTCTCACAGTTACTACTATTAAGTCAGATACATATACTGTATATGTACTGTACATATATACTGTACCTGTGCATTTGGTTTTTCCTGACTAAATGTAGAACCTTACTTTTCTGACCATTGAATTTCATTTTGTTAGATAGCACCCAATGTTCAAGGCTGTCAAGATCCTTCTGTATCTTAAGCCTATCTTCTGGAGTGTTGGCTATTCCTGCCAGCTTGGTATCATCTGCAAATTTGATGAATAGTTTTGGCCTGACTTGTTCAGTATTGTTGATAAAGCAATCAATGCAAAGACAAAAAGCAGTGGTGATAGTGACTCTCTTCTCTTGATGTTAACCTTTCCCAGTCTATCACCATTGACCAGCCAACTGTATCTTCCATTGCACCATTGCTTTTGAGTCCAAGGACTTGATAATCTGGTAATATGGCATGGAATCAAATGACTTGATCAGTTATTGTAATATTTTTCTTTTACCTTTCCTCTGAAAAGTCAGTGCAGGAAAACAAAGCAACACTAGAAACTTCCTTTCATCTTTTGCAAATGAATATTCGTCATATCAAAACTCCAAAAGATATTAATTGGTCCAAAGTCATCCATTGAGCTTCAATTCTGAGTTGGAACTCAAACCTGGGTCTCTATGAACTCAGTCCAGCATTTTGACCATTATACTATATTGGGACTCTGTTCTGTTCTTTTTTATTTTTTTTATTTTTTATATTTGGGTTTCCACATGATTTGTTTAACTATTGCTCAGTGAATTTATTACTTTATTTGTGTTAATTTACATCTGATCTTTTCTTCTAAGGTGTTGTGGTCTGCCAGCAGCCTGCAGACCTGGCAGCAGAGTCGGACAGTAAAGAGGCTGGGGAGGACAATGGGCCAGTCCTGGAGTCAGGGGAAGGCCTAGACGAGGGCTCTGCGTCGGAGGCAGAGATGGGGCCAGGGGTACCTGGGAGCGATGCGCAGACTCCAGAGCCTCCAGAGGCAGACAGCAGAGAGGCAGAGGAACAGGAGGAGCCTGTTCCTAGTGCAAGCATGCGAAGAGCTGCCAGAAGGCAAGAGCAGCTGAAGTAAAAAGGACAACTTGGGAGTAAGGGCAGAAGATGATTGGCCACTTCCATAAGAGCAGCAATGAGCCATTGGGTTCTTTGTGGGAAAGCAACGTTGCTTCCATTGCTTCTTGTCAGCATCTCTTGAACTTTGTGGGGGGTTTGCCAAGAAAAGCCTTTGGCACTTTGCCAAAGACAACAAAAGTTGTTAATACCGCCGCAGGACTGTTTATGAAGAATTTGTTTTGGACTAAACTGAGAATGAATTAATTCTTAGCTGTTTTAATAAAATAAGTTTTTTCAGGCCTGAATTGTGTTTGGTAATCACTACTTGGGCCTCGGTCACAACATGAGGGTCAAGGCAGCATGCAGAGCACTCATGTGGTTTTCTCCATAGCCACTCTATGATGTAAATTGGTATAAGAGGAAGTGACTGGCCCAAGTTACCCAGTAAATACCCATGGTTGAGAATGGGCTTAAATCTGAATGGACTAGAGCTCTCCTTAGTCCTGGTCCAGCACCTTAACCATTACACCAGGGATGAAATGCTCCCAGTTTGGACTGGATTGTCTGATCTGGTAGCGATGGTGGCAGGTGGTTCGGAGAACCGGTAGCAAAAATCCCTGCCCCCCTCCCCCCGGCATGCCCAACTGAGCTGCGCAATCATCAGAAGTCTTTTTTTTCTTTTAAAAGCATTTTTTCTTCGGCCAAAAAAAATACTTTTAAAGTTAAAAAAAAGCCTCTGATGATCGCACAGCTCAGCTGGGATTGTCAGAACCCTTTCAAAGCATTTTTTCTACAAGCTCTTCTGCCAAAGAGGCTGTAAAAATGCTTTTAAAGGGTACTGGCGATCAGGCAACTTCATCTGGGATTGTCAGAACCCTTTCAAAATATTTTTTCTACAAGCTCTTTGACCGAAGAGATTGTTTAAAAAAGCTTTCAAAGGGCTCTGGTGATCAGGCAACTCACCTGGGCTCATCAGAAACCTTTCAAAGCATTTTTTCTACAAGTTTTTCGGCCGAAGAGGCTGTAAAAAAAAGCTTTTAAAAGTAAAAAAAAAAAATTGGCAACGCCCAGCTAGTCACATTACCCCACCACCAATGTTTTTTTTTTACTTTTAAAATGTTTTACTTTTAAAATGTTCTCTAAACATTTTTGAATGTCCTTTACATCTCACCTCAGCATTCATTCAAGAACAAAATATCCATTAATGTCCCAACCACAATATATAAAAGTAATATATACCAATATATAAAAGTATAATTTGATAAAACTGGGAAAGATGATGCACCTTTGCAAACACTAGAGGGAGTACATAATTTATTTTGCAAAAGGAAGAAATACCACAGCAAATGAATGAATGTTAAATCATTTTTTTAATGGCTAATCATATGGGGAATGAATGAAGCAGAATGAAATATTGTGTTGTCCATGCTTTTTTAATAAAACCACTGTAGACATTTGAGCTAAAAAGAACATCATAACTCTGAAGGGAATATGTCATGTCTAGCTTTCATGATTATCATCATGTGTCCATTATTCAGGACTCAAGTACTGTGGGAAGAAGAATAAATGAAATCCACTGCCAACTCAAGAAGAATCTCAACCATGTATGTGTTTTTAAAAAGGTTAAAGTTAAGATTATGCATGAAGTTACTTATGGAATTACTGTTTGGATTTTGCCGTTATATCTGGGTTAAATTTAAAACTTAATTAGAACAGAAAATATAGTATTATGATTGTGAATGACTGGTCAGGTTTTTCTCTATAGCAGATATAATTTACTTGTAAACTACAATTGGGTCTGTAGTTAAAGGAAGTTGTTGTACTCAGCACCATGCAAGATAAGAACAGGGCCATATTTTTAAGCCATATTGTTAATATTGCATATTTATGACAGTTGTCACTGCACATACTACATGAAATTTTGCTAGAAGACCTTCCTGTATGTAGTTATATATACAATAGTTTCCATTCAGCATCTTACGTTAAGGAAGATTGAGGTCTTATGAAGATTTGCACTTGTATATGTATTGCATGTGAATGTAGGAAAATAAGAAAGAAAAAAGAAAGATAAGAAAGAAAGAAGGAAGGAAGGAAGGAAGGAAAGAAAGAAAGAAAGAAAGAAAGAAAGAAAGAGGGAAGGAGGGGAAAGGAAGGAAAGAAGGAAGGAAGGAAGGAAGGAAGGAAGGAAGGAAGGAAAGAAGGAAGGAAGGAAGGAAAAATTATGTATGATCATATGTAGATAAAATAAGGTAATGTAGTTTTCAGTTAACAATTACAATTGAGACCACATTTCTGTTGCTAAGTGAAACATTTATTAAATGAGTTTTGCACCAAGTCATTAAAAAAAGCAGATGAGAAACACCTTTTAGATGTTTTCCTCCACAATGACTATCCCAAAAAATTTCATAATACTATGCTTGTCATCTAAACCCTGACAAAATACGCAACATAAAAAAGAAGTCCTGCCATACATAAAAGGAACATCCGCAATGGCTGCCCACATTTACACTCAGAGCAGGGGTGGGTTCTTTTTACCTTTACTATCAGTTTGCAATGGGATCATTGCTTTGCTCGCGTGCGTGCCAAGCTTCTGCGCATGCGCAGATCGCCTATGATGACATCTGGGTTGGTGGGCGGAGCCTCCCACCGGTTTTACTACCGGTTCTATAGAACCGGTCTGAACTGGGGGCAATCCACCACTGACTCAGAGCTATCTAAAGTCAAAGGCAAAATATAGAAGGAATATTGCACAACATAGTATGCAAAATCAATTGCAACAATTATAACCAGTTCTATGTGGGACAAACAGGAAGGCAATTGAAAACAAGAGTTCATGAAGAATCACATGCTACCCTCAGATTGCTGAAAACAACACATTATTTTTTAGGTTCTATCTTGAGTAATTATTACAATATCACTGTTATCAATAGTAAAGAAATGAATGCTTTTCTGCAGCAGAATCTGTTTTTTGCAATGATCTGTGGTACTCTGTGGACCTCAATGCTTAAATGTTTCATTCTTCTTTAGGAAGCAATCCCATCACCCATCTCCTCCCTTCATTTTATTTTAATGGATCATTTTAATCATTTTGGCTTTTGCTATCTTTTTTATTGTTTGTGTCCCTTGGAACTGATGTTATGATGTTATAAATACAAGAATACGCTTTGGAATTTTCTGTGAAACAGTATAGAAATTAATAAATGTAATAGGTACTATATTTTAGGATGCGTTAGTTTGGAAACGCAGAAATTGTATCCACGTTTCCTCAATGTTTGGGAGGAAATTTATAGTGGGGGGAGGAGAATAATACGTGGTGCTTCTTGCATGATGTGCTTACATGAAATATGTTCCCATCTGTTATTTCAGTCAGTAACCAGTTTGAATTGTCTTTAGTACAGAGACTGAAAAAGGATGTTTGCATTAGATATAGCAAGTTAATGTCAATGAAAATTAACCCTTAAATTTAAGTCACACAAAATATTAAGCATTTTGCCAAATGGCATATGAGAACTGAATCTCAGCTTTGCAGATCAATCTTTTAAAAAGCTTGTTAATTATATTTTTATTGTTATTATTATTTTCTTAGTTATAAGGGTATCACTGTACCAGGATTGTTCTGTTGTGGATAAATATAGTTCCAGTGCATTTGCTGCTGTTTAAAGTAGACATGGATTGGATAATTTTATGTTCTGTAGCCTTAGGGAAGGAAAGATATAATGCCAGTATCTTTTTAAATGCTTCATCTTTTAGCAGTTGTAAAATGTATTTTTATTGCATTTTAGTTTTCAGGGGCAAACAGAAGAATGAATTAAATGTTGATAAATAGCACTATCTTAGCAATTGGATGGGGATGTTTTTTGGATAAGCACCTTGAACCAATTTTTTAATATCTGTCCAATATCTACATAACCAGTACAGGGGTGAAATGTAAAATTTGTAACTACCAGTTCTGTGGGCATGGCTTGGTGGCAGGGTAATGTGACTGGGTGGGCACGGCCAACTTTTTTTTTTTAACTTTTAAAAGCATTTTTTCTACAACCTCTTCGGCTGAAGAGGTTGTAAAAATGCTTTTAAAAGCCTCTGATGATCAGGCAACTCAGCTAGGATCGCCAGAGGAGCCTTTTAAAAGCATTTTTTACAACCTCTTCCGCAAAGCTGGCTGGGGAATTCTGGAAGTTGAAGTCCTCCAGGCTTAAAGTTTCCAAGGTTGGAGACCCCTGTTTTAAAGGGTTCTGACGATCCCAGCTGAGTTGTCTGATCATCACAACCTTTTAAAAGCATTTTTACAGCCTCTTCAGCCAAAGAGGTTGTAGAAAAAATGCCTTTAAAGGGTTCTGACGATCCCAGCTAAGTTGCCTGATTGCCAGAACCCTTTAAAAGTATTTTTTTACAGCCTCTTTGGTCAAAGAGGTTGTAGAAAAAATGCTTTTAAAGAGTTCTGACCAGGGGTGAATGAAATGCTCCCAATTCAGACGGGATCACCCGATCTGGTAGCGATGGTGGTGGGTGGTTTGGAGAACCAGTAGCAAAAATCCCTGGCCCCCACAGCCCCAGCTGAGCCATGCGATCATCAGAGAGGTTTTTTTTTACTTTTAAAAGCATTTTTTGGCCGAAGAAAAAATGCTTTTAAAAGTAAAAAAAAAAACCCACCTCTGATGATTGCATGGCTCAGCTGGGCGGGGGAGGGGGCAGAGATTTTTGCTACTAGCTTCCGAACCACTCGCTATCCTCGCTACCGGATCGGACAATGCGGTCCGAACCGGGAGCATTTCACCCCTGAACCTGTACTACTACCATAGAATCCACATAGTAATGGCTTCCTTCCATTGTAGTTTAATAGCTGATTATGCTGAACAAGGTTTTTTCCTAGCAGAACCAGCTTATTCATTTGAGAAAGAAAGTCTTGTAAACAGCACTTACGAAGTTCTGATCTGAATTAGCATGCATGTCCACTCCTGTACAATTAAGAGGGTTCCATTGGTCATTTGAAGAATGCTTGCCTACTTTCTTTTTTAAAAAAATTGCCCATTATGCTTATTGCAAGAGGAAAACATCTTTGCTGCCAAGAACAATAATGAGGCTTAAAGTAGTAAAGAAAACAGAATGCAGTAATTTATTTTACTGTGGGTCATATTTAATTTCTTATTTCAACAGTAGCTTGTTGGAAAATGGGTAACATTTTTTGGGGTTTTGTCAGAAATGGCTGAGAATTCAACTTGATAAAATTTAAAATTCAAAGGCAAATTGATATAAAAAAATGGAAGAACATAAGTTCAAAGGCTCATTTCAGTGAATGAACTACTTATTGTGGATAAAGCTTGTCAAAACTCTTTTGAAGTTCCCTGGGTTGGAATGCTGAACCAGCCATTATGTGGAAACACATTTTCTTGGAACACTGCATAAGAACAGGCTGGAAGAACTAACTGGCAACTTTATTTTTCCCTATTAGCTATGTATTATCTAAAAGCAGAAAAATGATAAACTTCCCTTAAGGGAAGTTTAGATTCATTTATGTTCTTAGGAATTTGTACTGGTTAATGCTCTGCAAGAGAAAACTGAACTTCCAAGCACTTTTGCTTGCTTGAACATAGTTATTTTTCTCCCTCCCTCCCTCCCTCCCTCCCTCCCTTTCTTCCTGGAATGTTTTCAATTCACATGAAATACTTTCAAGAGAAAAGTCATGCCGTTTCAGCACTTAAAACAAAGCCAGCAGATTGAATACAGTGTTGATTCTTCAGAGTGGCTTTATTTTGTTTCTACTTAATTAGTTGAATGCTGATAATATGGTAGTATATAGGCTGTTGTCCAAAATGTGTAATTCTCTGCCAAAATGACATTATGCTAACTCTAGTGATGTACTTCTTGACAAGGCATTAAATTCATTTTATGTAAGCTATGCACCAAGACAAATTCCTTGTGTGTCCAATCACACTTGGCCAATAAAAAATTCTATTCTATTCTACTATCCTTTCTGCTGAGTTCTCCCTAATAAGCCATTAAGTTCATCTATCAATATATTAAAGAAAACAAAAACAATATTTCTCTGTCTAAGTAAATCATAAATGTAACAATGTATAATGTGAAGAAATCCAAGAAGAAATGCTTGGAATTCAAAAATAATTCAGTATCCTGGAATGTCTTTTTCCAGAAATGTAAACACCAAGTTTATTACATCATATCTTTCAACTGAAAGATTGCTGGAAGATATGTGACAGATTAAAACAAAATAAAATGAAACCTATGAGCCCTTTGACTTCTGACCAACATGGGCCGGGGGGAGAGACTCAGTCTTCCTTAGTGGTTTTTTCTTTTCTGGTAACTGGAGGTGGTCAATCTAGTGTCTTTTCTGACCTTGATGTTCTTTGAGGAATAGTTAGGTACAACTTCCCAAGGCACCTTTGTTTTTCCAACCAATAGATAGAGCAACAAGGGAGGCTTAATTTTGGCCTTGTGGGACATTCCCTGTAACATTAATTAAGGGCAGTAACTCAATAAATAGTTTCTGAAAGCTATGTGGCAATAATAACAGGAATTATTATAATTGTCATGTGATTTACATGCCCTTACTAATGTGACATAAAATTGGGGGGGGAGTCCACAATAACTACAACTTTCCATTAAATACAATTAGTTCAAAGCTTAACAGCCAACTTTGTACATGTAATAACACTAAAGCAACACAAACCACAAACCCATACGCATTTAAAGCAATGTCCTGTGAAACAACCAAGACCGTACATCCATATTAAAATGAAACAGAAATTAACCTAATACTAATGACCAATGAGAATATGAGAGTGGGTAGAAAAACCAGATCTTACTGTAAATCATTCATGAAGTAAAAATTTAAATATCAAGCTTTCATATAGAGTTGATTTCAGAGTCATTGGACCAGTTTCCAGAAATTGCATATAATTGGGTATATAGGGATTATATTTAATGGTGTGCTGGAGAATGTATTATAAGCAGCTCTGCTGGTTCCATTACTGCCACTGCCAAGCAGATGATCTGCACAGTGGACATAGCCACTGAGTGGTTGACAAAATGCCCAAATATTTAACCACTGGCAATTGCAAATTGGTACAAGCTGCCTCCAGCATAGTACTGGGAACAAGGAACAGGGGGGGGAAAGCCAAATCCAGAAGATAGATAGATAGATAGATAGATAGATAGATAGATAGATAGATAGATAGATAGATAGATAGATGATAGATATATTTATTTATTTATTTAGTCAAGCATGTATTTTATGACCGATACAAGTGTTAACCCCTTTCATGGATTACTGCCTTGTCGTGGCGAAGGGGCTTGCGTAACTCAATGAAACTATGAGCTATGCAGTGCAGGGACACCCAAGACGGACAGGTCATAGCAGAGAGTTCTGACAAAACGTAATCCACTGGAGAAGGAAATGGCAACCCACTCCAGTATCTTTGCCATGAAAACCCCATGGACAGTACAAAAAGGCAAAAAGATATGATGCTGAAAGATGAACCCCTCAGGTTGGAAAGTGTCCAATATGCTACTGGGGAAGAGCGGAGGGCTAGTACTAGTAGCGTCAGAAAGAATGAAGCGACTGGGCCAAAGCCGAAGGGACGCTCAGCTGTGGATGTATCTGGTGGTGAAAGGAAAGTCCAAAGCTGTAAAGATTTTTTCTCCATAGGAACCTGGAATGTAAGATCCATGAATCAAGGCAAGCTGGATGTGGTCAAGCAAGAGATGACAAGACTGAACATCGACATTTTAGGAATCAGCGAACTAAAGTGGACAGGAATGGGCGAATTTAATTCAGATGACCATCAGGTATACTACTGTGGGCAAGATTCCCTCAGAAGAAATGGAGTGGCCTTCATAATAATAAAAAAGTAGGAAAAGCAATACTGGGATACAATCCCCAAAATGACAGAATGATCTCAGTCCGAATCCAAAGCAAACCATTCAATATCACAGTAGTTCAAGTCTATGCCCCAACCACTGGTGCTGAAGAAGATGAAATTGACCAGTTCTATGAAGCCCTACAGCACCTGATAGAATTAACACCAAAAAATGATGTCCTTATCATCATGGGAGATTGGAATGCTAAAGTAGGAAGCCAAAAGATAACCGGAATAACAGGCAAGTATGGCCTTGGAGTACAAAATAAAGCAGGGCACAGGCTGATAGAATGTTGTCAAGAGAATCACCTACTTCCCATCGGAAGATATGACTCAAAAACCCGAAGTGGTAGAGCCTGCTTGTCAGCTTGGTGCACGGCCTAAAGACTCCGATTCATGGGTAAGCTGTCATTCCGGCCAAACCCCTCCCCATCAATTGCAAGAAGTGAGATCCCTGGGAGAAAACATTTCCCCGGGGCGGAATGGAGAGCCCCCTCCCTCTTCTCAACCTCGATGGAGGACAGTAAAACCCGGAGAATCGGGAGAGTCACTGGATTGGGACCTGACAAACCCCCTGAAATCCCAGTCCCTATTAGACCTCCCGGAAACTTTTGAGCGTTTGGAAGTGAGGCCTCATATAAGCTCAGCTCACCCACCTCGAGAGCCTTTAGATCAGCCTAAATTCACCTTCCCTCCCACCAGAGACGGAGAAATTACTGAAGCTCAAAGCCGTTCCAATGAACGCAGGAGGACCTCCCTTCCCTCCTTCAGATGGCAGGGAGTTCAGGCAGCACCAGGGACTTGGGGGGAATCGCAGCTTCCCCCTCCAATTGACTTTTCCCGCCAACAGAGGTCTACGCTGCCTCCTGCTGCTTCTATTCCTCCTGGTTGGGCATTTTATCCTGGACAAGGGTGGATCCAATACCAATGGCAACCAGCAAGTTCAGCACCTTTCTTTCCTGGGGGCCCCAGACCGATTTTTGCCTCGTCAACTGAAGCATTTCAAGGACTTCCTTCTCAGCAGCCAGGGGGAATTCCACCCTCCTTTGCAACTCAGCAATCAGCCACAATAGCAACGCAAATCCCTCTTCAACCGCAAGCAGGCCAGCTAAACCCACCTGCACCCCCTCACCCAGCCCCTCCCCCTTTCAAACCAACCTTTGATGGGAATCCACACCACCTGGCTTACTTTCTCAGCAGAATTGAGGCTTACATTGAACAATATAGACATCAATACCCATCAGAAAGAAGCCTGATCAACGCCATCTCGGATGGTATGAACGTGGGGCTAGCCTCAGAATGGATAGCTCAACTACACAATGAACGTGCACCAGAACTAAATGATGTTCACGGATTCATGGCACTGCTTCGCAACCGGTTTCAAGATGATGACCTAATTGCAGAATGTGAAACCACCTTAAAAACAATGAAGCAAGGTAACAGGCCTCTAAAACAATTTGTATGGGATTTCAGAAGGGTTGCTGGTAATCTTAGACATTGGCCAGATCGCATCCTCCTCCACTACTTCAAAGAGGCAATCGATCAAAACATCAGAAAAGCCTGCTCCACCAGAGGAATCCCAGAACAACTAAATGACTGGTACAACGTGTCCATAGCTCTGGACAGAGAATTCAACCCTCTCCAAAGCCAATCACCAACTACAACTCCACAACGACCACCTACAAGACCCTCCCTCTTAAAACCAACCACACCCTCCACCTTTCAGCCTTCAACAATAATCAAATGCTACCGTTGTGGAAAACTAAGACATCGGGCATCAGTTTGCCTAGCCCCAACACCCCTCCCACAGTATCGCCCACCAACTGCTACCCGACCACGCAAACCCCCTCGAAAAAATCCGAATACCAGTCGCTTTGCGAGACAAGCCATAGACCTCCCTACTGACCTTCCGTCATCTGATTCACCTCCTGACGACTCAAACCAAGCAGAAAACAACTCAATGGTGAGTGCACCCATTCCTCCTTTTGCTATCAAAGTAAACTTAATAATTCCAGGGGGAGGGGCCAAAAAAGATTTAGAGGCTATTGTGGACACAGGATGCACCAGATGCCTAATTTCAACCTCTACAGTCGCCCAACTCCGTATAAAAACATTTCCCTTGAAGCACCCAATTAAATTCCACCAAGTAGATGGAACCTTGATTGGTGGCGTTCCAGCGACCCAAATCACACAACTGGTTCACTTAGAAATTGGAGCCCATCATGAACTTATAAGATTCATAGTAATTCCAAAGATGTCAGAATCCATCATCCTGGGTTTAGCTTGGTTGGACAAATGGGAACCCACAATCAAATGGGAGGATGGATTCAGGAAAATTATATGGACTTTCAGACCCTTAGACCCAATTCCCCCTGCCGAAAAAAACCTTACCCAAAATGACCACCAGAGGAAACCAACAACCACCATATCCAATCCATCTCCTAATGAACCACGCATCCCTAAAGCATACATGGATTTATCAGACGTTTTTAGCCGGGATGAATGTAACTTCTTACCCCCCCCCCTCCGACAAACTGATTGTGCAATTGAATTGCACCCGGGGGCAAAATTACTAAAACCCAAAATGTACTCAATGACACTAGCCGAAATGTCTGAACTAAGAAAATACATTGATACTAACCTAGCCAGAGGGTTCATTGAACCAGCAAAATCACCTGTAGCTGTGCCCGTGCTATTTAAACAAAAGAAAGATGGTTCGCTTAGATTGTGTATTGACTTCAAAAATATCAATGCAATTTGCATACAAAACACATACCCTTTACCACTTATGCACGATTTGTTGAACCACTTATCAAAAGGCAAAATTTTCACCAGATTGGATTTAAGGGAAGCCTATTACCGAGTCCGCATCAAGGAAGGTGATGAATGGAAAACAGCTTTCAACTGCCCCTTGGGCAGTTTCCAATACCGTGTCATGCCTTTTGGCCTCCAAGGGGCTCCAGCTGTTTTTATGCAACTAATTAATGAAACCCTGCACCCCCATCTCTACAATGGGGTTCTTGTCTACTTAGATGATATTCTTATCTACACAAACAATATCGAAGAACACATCAAATTGGTCAGACAAGTCCTTAAAAAGCTCCTAGCGGCCAAGCTATATGTCAAACTTTCCAAATGCGAATTCCATAAGGAATCCCTAGACTACCTAGGTTACCGGATATCAAACAAAGGTATCGAAATGTGCCCAGGAAAAGTAAAAGCGGTGTTGGATTGGCAACCGCCACGCACACGTAAGCAACTTCAAAGTTTCTTCGGATGCACAAATTTTTACCGCAAATTCATTCCTTCTTTCGCAGAAGTAGCTCTACCATTAACAGAATTGCTAAAAACTGGGCCATTATCCACCAAACCCAAACCTAACCAACCCCTACCTTGGACAATGGACTGCCAACGTTCCTTTGAACACCTGAAACGCCTATTCTCGATGGAACCAATTCTTCAACACCCGGATCCAAATAAACCTTTTGTGGTCCAAGCTGATGCAAGTGATGTATCAGTAGCCGCTGTCTTATTACAACGGAATACCGACAACAATCTTATGCCCTATGCGTACGTGTCTAAAAAACTGACGGACACTGAACGCAGATGGGCAATTTGGGAAAAGGAAGCCTTTGCAGTGCGCTGGGCACTCCTCTCCTGGAGACACTTCCTTGAAGGGGGAAAGGAACCATTTGAGGTGTGGACGGACCACAAAAACCTCGAATACTTAAAAATCCCTCGAAAGCTTTCTCCCAAACAAGTTCGATGGGCTCAGTTTTTCAAACGGTTCCATTTCACCCTCAAATATATCCCCGGCGACCAAAATCTACTGGCTGACGCCCTATCTAGGAAACCACAATTTGACAGCCAACGCGAAGAGGTAATACATGCAATGATTCCCGATAGTGAACCAGTCAGCCAAGGACTTACTCGACCGCGATCACGCCATAGTACTAACATCCCACCAAATAAACTACTAGCGGAATTAAAATCAGCACTCACTGACGATGCTTGGTTTAAAGAAAACTTGCCAGACCTCACCTTAAGGGATGGAATACCCTGGAAGGGAACCAAGATTTATGTACCCGTCGCTATGCGGCTGCCTATACTACAGAGAAGCCACGACTCTCGCCTAGGAGGTCACTTTGGATTTTTAAAGACTCTCCACTTGGCTAGAAGACAATTCTGGTGGCCAAAAATGAAATCAGATGTCGAAGACTATGCCCGGAGCTGTGCTACCTGCACCACCATGAAGTCCAGACCAGGGAAACCCCCTGGACTCCTACAACCCGTAGCCGAACCCACCAGACCCTGGGAAGAGATTGCCATGGATTTTATTGTTGAACTTCCACCTAGTGGGGGGTAATACGGTGATATGGACCGTAGTGGACTTGTTCTCTAAACAGGCCCACTTTACTGCATGCAGCGGATTGCCATCAGCGAGAAAATTAGCAAAGCTCTTCGTCAAACACATCTACAGACTGCATGGAGTTCCTAAAAGGATAATATCCCCCAGGGGTGTTCAATTCACAGCCAAGTTCTGGAGGGAGTTCCTACGGTCCATTGGGTCATCTCAAGGACTTAGTTCTAGGTTCCATCCGGAGACCAACGGGACGGCTGAAAAATTAAACTCAATGGTGGAACAATACATATGGTGTTATGTAAATTACCAACAAGAAAACTGGTCAGATTTGTTACCATTTGCAGAGGTCGCATATAATAATGCTGTACACAGCAGCACGGGGTTAACCCCTTTTCAAGTAATCACCGGCATGGACTTGCCCAATGCCTGAACTCCTGTGCAACCCCCCACTTCCGTTTCCCTAATGGACTGGATGAATTCATTGAAAAAAGGTTGGGAAAATACAAAAAAGGCCTTAGCTGTGACAGCTCGGAATTACAAAGCCCAAGCTGACAAACACCGTTCCCTTCAATCCCCTTTTCACATTGGAGATAAAGTCTTCGTTCCAATGCCTGAACTCCCCGTGCAACCCCCCCCTTCCGTTTCCCTAACGGACTGGATGAATTCATTGAAAAAAGGTTGGGAAAATACAAAAAAGGCCTTAGCTGTGACAGCTCGGAATTACAAAGCCCAAGCTGACAAACACCGTTCCCTTCAATCCCCTTTTCACATTGGAGATAAAGTCTTTTTATCTACTAAGTATCTGAGGTTGAGAATACTCAGCAGAAAATTTGGTCCAAAATTTTTCCCCATTGTAAAAATTATTAATCCCGTTACCGTCCAACTCAAGCTCCCTCGAATGTTGGGGAAAATACACCCGGTATTCCATACCAGCTTATTAAAACCTGCTAGACAGTCTGGTCTGAGACCTCAACCTGCCGCTCCCCCACCACCCTTGATAATCCAAGGTGAAACCCACTATGAAATCAAGAAAATCCTTGACTCTAGACTATACAGAGGTCAATTACAATATTTAGTCCACTGGAAGGAATATCCATTATCTGAATCTACCTGGGTCAAAAGTTGGAAAGTAAATGCGGACAATTTGATTAAACAATTTCACGACACTTTCCCTGACAAACCTAAAAAACCTCTTGGAGGGGGTAGAGGGGGGTAGAAGGGAAGTGTGGACCACTGACACTCTTCTTTATTACCTCTTTGTTTTCTTTCCTAGGATATAGCTTCTTTTCCAAGGGGGGGACGCCTGTCAGGCCTGGAAACCATACTAGACTTTAGGGTTCCAGATGCTGCCACATTTTTCCCCTGAGGGGAAGAAGGGGAGTTGAGGGGTATGGTAACATTCTTCAAGCGGTCAAGGTCGGATGGTGTTCACATCTGCAGGAAGAGTGGTGAGAAGATATTTGAATGAATTGGGAGAACGTGGGACCATGTGACCAGCAAAGGGGTCAAGGGGGTGGGACTCTTGGGGTTTGTATAACTGGGAAAAGAATCCGAAAGTTCAGTTTTGGAATTTCACTCATCGTGTGCCAGTTTCCTCATGCTAGTAAAGAACTCTGAAAGACAATGGCTTCTGAGGTTTTTTTATGCAGAAGAGGTTTTTCTGGAACCTTGACACTCTGCCTTTGATTTTCCATCGTGATGCCCCGATACCGCTCCCCGCCGCGTTGGGATCTGCGGCATTTCACAGCATTTTACAGCTTGCTGGCCCCCTTGGGGGGATGTCTGGCCTGGTTGACCCCTGGAAATGGCCTTGTCTTGTGGAGTGGTCAGGCCTTGGGCAGGGCCTGGCCTTTTGGAGTGAGTGGCTTGCTGTGGACAGATTTTGGCCTCGGAGCAGCTTGCCCTCGGAGCAGCTAGGCGGAGAATGGTCGACGGGGCAGATGTCAGAGGAGTCCTGGCCTATCTTGACTTGCTTCTTCCTAATTAGTGCAATGTCATCGGCACTTTACACAGCCTTTTGAGACTCTTAGGCCATGAGTGGTTCTTTGGGACTACTGTGGAAGATGCTTTAGTCTGGTTTGAGATCTGCCGGGGGACTCATCCGGGAATCAACGGCGGGCATTGATGGCGGGAACGGTAACACCACCCACCTTTTACCCAATGGATTTCTGGACTGGATTATGGACGGATGGGCAGTATTTCCTTGACTTATTAAGATCTTTTACGAGGACCTTATTTATGAACTAATTGCCATAAATGCTATCTGTCTATTTTTTGCTATACCATCTTTGTCATCATACCCCAGCCCCCATTTGATTTACCATCTGACAAATGGGTATCCATTGGAGGAACCATCATTTAATAACGCTCTGCCAACCTGGGGACATGACCATCTTTTGCCGATTCTCATTTCCTTATGCGATACTCTGTACATGAACTCTTGCGCCTGCGAGGTGCCCCCGCCTCGCAGGAGTGGCCCGCTTCATTACCTAGGGCCGGCCTCAATGACAGGTCTTGGGACCCACAGAGGTGGCATGTGTCGAGAAAGAGCCTCTGGGGATTTTTAGATAGGGAATTTTTAAGGGGAGGGAGGGTTAGGGTGGGTGCTAGGGGAAACCCATTGGGGGGGGCCAGTTCCTGCGTGTGCTCGCGGTGTTCATTCCATAGGTTCGAAGGTTATGGGGGAGGATTGCGTTCCTTCTGGTGAGGGTGGTCTTATTTGTACGATAAGTGGAAGGGGCAGATATGGCGGAAGTGAGGGCTCGTATTGTTTCTTGGGGGCGCGTGCTCGATGTTTGAAGGCGATCACGCACCCCGATCCCTCAGACTTCTCCCGTTCCCCGGATGGTCAAGACCCTCAGAGCCTAGGCTTGATGTTGTGCAATGCACGGTCCGTGGTTAATAAGGCCCCCCTAATTTGTGATCTTATCCAGGGGGGCTCCGCGGACCTTATAGGCATTACGGAAACCTGGTTGGGCACAGAAGGGGGTGTGCCCCTTGTTGAAATGTGCCCATTTCCAAGGTTTCCGAGCATTCCATCAACCGAGGGCCCAAGGTAGGGGTGGGGGGGTGGGGGTTGTTATTAAGGAGAGTCTAGAGCCGAGGGAGACCACTGTACCTCAGATTGCCAGCTGTGAATCCCTTTTTGTGAGGTGGGGTCATAGGTGTCAGATGGGCTTGTTGGTCGCGTACCTGGCTCCTTGCTGCGTGACAGCAGCCCTGCCCGAGCTCCTGGAGGTGCTTGCTGGAGTGGCGGTTGAGACCCCCAGACTTTGGTCATGGGGGACTTTACTTAGCTGTACTTTTCCACACCGGGCCACCCCAATGAAGTTATCGAAGTGTTGTCCCAGTGTCATGAGGCCGTACAGGTCTGGATGGGGAGAAACAGGCTCAAGCTCAATCCCTCCAAGACAGAGTGGCTGTGGATGCCGGCACCCCAGTACAGTCAGCTGCAGCCGCGGCTAACTGTTGGGGGCAAGTCATTGGCCCCAATGGAAAGGGTGCACAACTTGGGATTCTCCTGGATGGATGGCTGTCTTTTGAAGATCATTTGAGAGCTTTTTACCAGGTCCGCCTGGTCCGCCAGTTGCGTCCCTTTCTAGACCGGGATACCTTATGCATGGTCACTCATGCTCTCGTGACATCTCGCCTGGATTACTGCAATGCTCTCTACATGGGGCTTCCCTTGAAGAGCACCCGGAGGCTCCAGTTAGTCCAGAATGCGGCTGCGCGGGTGATAGAGGGAGCCCCTCGTGGCTCCCATGTGACACCACTCCTGCGCAGACTGCACTGGCTACCTGTGGCCTTTTGGGTGCGCTTCAAGGTTTTGGTAACTATCTTCAAAGCGCTCCATGGCTTAGGGCTGGGTTACCTACGGGACCGTCTGCTGCCACTGATTGCCTCCCACCGGCCCGTGCGCTCTCACAGGGAGGGACTCCTTAGGGTGCCGTCCGCCAGGCAGTGCCGACTGGCGACACCCAGGGGAAGGGCTTTCTCTGTGGGGGCTCCCACCCTCTGGAATGAACTTCCCCGGGACTCCGTCAACTTCCCGACCTTTGAAGAACCTTTCGCCGCGAGCTTAAGACACATCTATTTATTTGCGCAGGACTGGGCTAGAATCTTAATTTTAAATTTAGTTTTTAACGGGGTTTTATTATTTTAATTATAATTTTAAATTCGGCCGTATTTAATAAGTTTTTTAATTAGTGTTTTATCTTGTATTTATATTTGTGTTTTTTAATAGGCTGTAAACCTCCCTGAGTCCCTCGGGAGATAGGGCGGTATAAAAATGTGATTAAATAAATAAAAGACGCTTTCTCCTGGGGAGGAAAGCTATGGCAAATCTAGACAGCGTACTAAAAAGCAGAGACATCACCCTGCCAACAAAAGTGCGTATAGTCAGTGCTATGGTTTTCCCAGTTGCAATGTATGGCTGTGAAGGTTGGACCATAAGAAAGGCTGAGCGCCAAAGAATTGAGGCCTTTGAACTCTGGTGCTGGAGAAGACTCCTGCGAGTCCCTTGGACTGCAAGGTGAACAAACAAGTCAGTTCTAGAGGAGATCAACCCTGACTGCTCTTTAGAAGGTCAGATGAAACTGAAATACTTTGGCCACCTAATGAGAAAGATGGACTCATTGGAGAAGAGCCTAATGCTGGGAAAGATTGAGGGCAAAAGAAGAAGGGGACGACAGAGAACGAGGTGGCTCGATGGAGTCACTGAAGCAGTAGGCATGAGTTTAAATGGACTCCAGAGGATGGTAGAGGACAGGAAGGCCTGGAGGAATGTTGTCCATGGGGTCGCGATGGGTCGGACACGACTTCGCAACTAACAACAACAACAACAAGTGTTGGAGGCACCAGTGACGTCACCCTCCTGCTGGGTGCTCTAACAGAGCACTCCGTGTTAGAAGATTGTAAAAGTCAGTGAAACAGAAAATAAATCACTGTTCACTGAGCTTAGCATAATCTCTGGGTGAAAGAGGTTATCAGAGTTGTGGAAGAGTGGCAGGTCTGACAGGGGGTTTGCTCTCAAGAGCGAATTTTCCTGGATTTATGACCCCACCGAATTCCACTCCCTCCAACTTCAGCACGCTCCTGTTTTTATCAGGAAAAAGGAGAGGAATGTCGCTTCTGCTCTAGAGGACTTATTAAATTGATTGATATTCCAAGCAGACGGGAATTTCACAAGCGTTCGATCTTTGATACAGAATCAGCACGGCAAGACTCCCTTTTTGAAACTTGAAACCTTTCTTTGTCTTTGATTAATTGACTTTTAAAATGGCGTCTAAAAGTGAAAGTAAAATTTTTTTAGTACGATGAAGCAGCGTTACTTGTGGATTGTTACAAACGGAGTTTTTTTATACTGAAAGGAGGGAAGGAGAGTTATTAAGTTTGAATTCCTGTTTCTTTTGAAGACAGAATGGCAGCTAAACCTTTAAAGCCTTCTGGAAGAAGGGGATCTGAACCAAGTCTTGAGGAAATATTGAAAGAACAATTAAAACTTTCTGAAGATAGGCAAAAAGAGATGATGGAGAATTTTAATGCAAAAATAAGAGAAGATATTCTTATGGCAGTTCAAGGACTGAGTAAAAATTGAAGGATTGGAAGTGGAAATGCAACAGATCTCTCAGTCAAATAAGCATTTAGAAGACAAATGAAAGGTGTTCAGAAAAAGTGGATCAAAATGAAGATCAGGTTGTGATATTACAATATAAACTTATGGAAGGAGCTCTTAGAATTGTGGTATGCAAGAAGAGCGTGGAGAAGACTTAAGAAAAATTATATCAGAAGCATTGGCTGAATTTATTGAAGTGGACCCCAAGAGGTAGCTTACCAAATTGATAAAATATATAGAGTTAATTCTTGGATTGCAAGACAGAGAAAGCTTCCTCGGACATTGTGGTTTATTTTGTGAAAAGGACTATGAGAAATCAAATTCTGCAAGTTTCATATCAGACAACTTTAAAAATTGGAGAACAGGAGTTGAAGGTGTTGAAAGAGATTCCTTCAAAGATGTTAAGAGACAGGAAGGAATTTGCTTTTTACACAAGAACTTAAAAAACATCAGATTCAATTCAGATGGGAGGTGCCAGTTGGACTGACACTATTCTATCAAGGAAGGAGATATAGAATTGACACTGTTTTAAAGGCAAAGGATCTTCTTGCTACAGTTTTCAAAGGCGAAAAAGAAGTGATTGCAAGAAATGAACAGACTCAAGAAGGCGTGGTGATCCAAGAGCCTTTATTGCTGCCAGTATTAGAGGAACCACAAGAGCAAAGGGTGACAAGAGGAGCCCTTAAGCGTAAAGAAGAGCAACAGTCTCAAAGTAAAAGTCAGGATCCCATTATGGAAGCTGTGGGAGGAGCTAGACGGAAGATACCGGAGGAGGAGCTTCCGTTGTCTGCTTCAAAGCTTCAGGAGGCCAGTAATGGCAAATAGAATCTTGTCATGGAATGTTAATGGCTTGAATTCAGCTCAGAAAAGAAGGAAAATATTTCACTACTTGAAACAATTTAAAAATGATGTGATTTGTTTGCAAGAGACACATATAAAATTATCAGACCAAAAATATTTAATTAATTCAAAATTGGGTAACCATTTTGTTGCATCAGCTTTGGAAAAGAAGCATGGAATTGTTGTATATATCAGGAAGGATATACCAGCTAAGCTAATTGAGGCAGATATTCAAGGAAGATTTATTGCTATTGAACTGGTGATAGATGCAAAAGACTTTGTTGATAGGTATTTATGCACCTAATCAGCAACAAGAAAAGTTTTACAAAATGTTACATGAGAGGTTGACCTCTGGGATTATAGTTCGTTTATTTTATTAGGAGACTGGAATGGAGTAATTGATACAAGAAGGGATAAGAGAACCTCCTCCAAGAAGATACCTATACATGCAAAATTACCAAAATCTTTTTGAAATGATGGAAGACTTTGAGTTTAGAGATATATGGAGGTTACGGAATCCAGATGAGAGAGATTTTACTTTTTTCTGATAGGCATCAATCTTTTCACGCATTGATTTTATTTTAATTTCTAATGACTTGCTTTCTAGGGTGAAGAAAACGAAGATATTTCGAGGTGTTTAACTGACCATAGCCCAGTATGGATGGAATTATTACAAGGGAAAAAGGTGGTAGAACATGGAGGTTGAATGAAAATCTGTTTAGATATGAGGATAATGTAACTTATTGTAAGAAACAGTTAAAAGAATTTTTTGATTTTAATATGTACAAAGGGACACCTATAGGAACTGTGTGGGAAGCGAGCAAAGCGTTTATTAGAGGGATATTGATTTACTTGGACAACAGGCAAAGGAATAATAAACAAAGGCAGCGTAGATATTTGGAAGAAGAAATTCAAAGGAAGCAACAGTTATTAATTCAAAACCCACAAGATCATAAACTTAAAGAGGCTATAAAAATATTACAGAGTCAATTTAATATGTTAATGGCAGACCAGGTGGCAACGAATATACAATATGCTAAACATAATACCTTTTGTAATGCAAATAAACCTGGGAGATGGTTGGCATATAATTTAAGGAAGAAACAGAAAGAGACAATACGCAGGAAAGATATTTAATTGAATGGAAAAAATGGATTGATTATCTACAAAACAGATATCAGATTAAGAAATATCAGATTGCCTTTGAATAATTAGAAAGTTATTTTATGTAATGGGGAGGGGGTTGGGAGACGAAAAGCTTTGGATGTGGTTATTTGGATTGGAAGGGAAAATTTTATTCTATGTTTGGTTTATGTATAACTTTACCTTGTGATTGACCCGGGAAGCCGGGGGGTGGGGGAGGCAGGGGTGTGTGTTGTGGGAGGAGGGGGGGGAAAATGTTTTTGTTTTTTTAAAACTCTTTCAATAAAAACAAAAAACAAAAAAAACAACAAGTGTTAACATAATTATAAATACATGTAAAGAATATGAATAAAAGAAAACATTAGGACAGGGATGGTAGGCACGCTGGTGCGCTTATGCATGCCCCTTAGAGACCTCTTAGGAATGGAGTGAGGTTTACAGTAGACAGCCTTAGGTTAAAGTTTTGTGGATTTGGGGAAGAATACTATGATTATTTATTTATTTATTTATTTATTTATTTTGTCACAACAATATATACAAGCATCACACAAAGAGATTATATAGTATATACACATATATATGAGGAAATATTAGGAGGTATAAGCATATATATATATATATATATATATATATATATATATATATATATATATATATATATATATATATATATATATATATATATATATATATATGTTTTCTGAGGTTTTCACGGGTGTTTGTATATAGGTCTTTGGTTGTTCGGGTTTCTCCCGTAAGATTGGAAGTGTCTTGGCGACGTTCGACAAGTCTCATTCGTCATCTTCAGGCTTCAGCTCGTGCTTCTGGGAGCAATGTGTGATCGCAGCTGTTTCTTCCTTTTAACTGCTAGTGGGGTTTTGAACTGATTGGGTGGGAGCTTGGCTGTGCTCTGATTGGATGGGGGTTTTTCTGTGCTCTGATTGGCTGGGGGTGTATCCTGTGTTGGTGGGGGCTTGGTTGTGCTCAGTCTAGTCTGTGCTGCAGGGGGATTTGAGCTGGTGAGCTGCATAGCTGTTGTTTGGCTTTGTGGTCGTGCTACATCTTCATAGTGGGTGTCAGTCTGCTGCATGAATGGATTGGAGGGGTTTGAAATGGCTAATGCTGCAGCTGCGGTCTGGCTTCTGGTCCTTGGTCGTGTTTCATGATCAGTGTGGGTTTGGGTCTGCTTTCTGGGTGGATGTGCGGTGGTGACATCCTGTGTGGACCTTGTGAGTGTGGGTCTGGTGTCATTCCTCGTGTTAGGGACTCGTTTGTCAATAAGGGCGGGTTTCCAAATGGCTGGTAGGCGGGAGGTGTCATCTCGTTTGTTCATGCTGTGTGGGCGTTTTTCTATCTCAATGGCTTCTCTGATTATTCTGTTGTTAAAGTGTTCAGTTTTGGCGATAGTTCTGGTCTTTTTAAATTCAATATCATGTCCTGTGACTTTAAAACAACTACAGCCCCAAACAACTACAGCCCTATGCAGAATCCATCACCTCACACGTAAAAAACTCATTCCAGTTCATAGAGATCATAAAGAAACAAAACTTACAGCCCAGCGACCTACTCGTGAGCTTTGATGTCATATCCCTCTTCACCCAAGTGCCAATCAAAGAAGCCTTGACAGCTATCCAAAACAAATATAACCCCCCCAAGCACATCCTAGATCTGACCAACCACTGCCTATCCAACACATACTTCATCTATAATGGACAAAAATACAAACAAGTAGAAGGAGCACCCATGGGATCACCCCTCTTACCTGTCATTGCCAATCTCTACATGGAACACTTTGAAACCCAAGCACTAGAAAAATCTGATCACAAACCCAAACTCTGGCTCAGATATGTAGACGACACCTTCATAATCTGGCCACACGGAAAGAAAACTTGACAACTTCCTCACACACCTCAATAGCCTACACCCCAAAATACAGTTCACCATGGAAACAGAAGTTAATAACCAACTTCCTTCCTGGATGTCTTAGTCTACAGAAACCCAATGGCTCCTAGGACATACCATCTACCAGAAGAAAACACACACAAACCGCTATCTGCACGCACTCTCACACCACCACCCAGCACAGATCAACTCCGTAGCCAAGACACTCATTCCAGAACAAAATGCTTAGCTGATGAACAACACCTAAAACCCGAACTAGACACTCTCACTAACGTACTAACATCCAATGGATTCCAAACAAATAAGATTACCAAGCTAATCCAAAAGAACCCCCCACTAAAATCCAAGACAGAGAACAAGAAAACGGCACAGCCCTCCTCCCATATATAAAAGGCACCACAGACAGAATCAGCAAGATCCTCCACAAACACAACATCAAGACAGCATTCTGCACAAACAGAAAAATATCCACCATCCTAAGAAACCCCAAAGACAAAATTGAGTTAGAAAATCAAGGAGTATATGAAATCCCATGCACCGCCTGCCCCACCACATACATTGGACAAACCAACAGAAGAATAAGTGCACGCATTGAAGAACACAAGAACTCATTCAAAAAGAGGAACTAACTTCTTCCTGGTCCAACACTTTAAAGTCACAGGACATGATATTGACTTTAAAAAGACCAGAACTATCGCCAAAACTGAACACTTTAACAACAGAATAATCAGAGAAGCCATTGAGATAGAAAAACGCCCACACAGCATGAACAAACGAGATGACACCTCCCGCCTACCAGCCATTTGGAAACCCGCCCTTATTGACAAATGAATCCCTAACACGAGGAATGACACCAGACCCACACTCACAAGGTCCACACAGGATGTCACCACCGCACATCCACCCAGAAAGCAGACCCAAACCCACACTGATCATGAAGCACGACCAAGGACCAGAAGCCAGACCGCAGCTGCAACATTAGCCATTTCAAACCCCTCCAATCCATTCATGCAGCAGACTGACACCCACTATGAAGATGTAGCATGACCACAAAGCCAAACAACAGCTATGCAGCTCACCAGCTCAAATCCCCCTGCAGCACAGACTAGACTGAGCACAACCAAGCCCCCACCAACACAGGACACACCCCCAGCCAATCAGAGCACAGAAAAAACCCCATCCAATCAGAGCACAGCCAAGCTCCCACCCAATCAGTTCAAACCCCCACTAGCAGTTAAAAGGAAGAAACAGCTGCGATCACACATTGCTCCCAGAAGCACGAAGCTGAAGCCTGAAGATGACGAATGAGACTTCGTCGAAACGTCGCCAAGACACTTCCAATCTTACACGGGAGAAAACCCGAACAACCAAAGACCTATATATATATATATATGAGAAGAAGAAAAACAGAAAAACAATAGGACAGGAACGGTAGGCACGTTTGTACTCTTATGCACGCCCCTTATACTATGATACTATGAGATACTATGAGTGAACACAATTATAGGAAGAAAGGAAAGCAGATAGCTGTTAGAGGGGATTGTGAGTTTGCTAAATACAAGGAGTACTAATTTAAATTGGGCTATGGTCTGAAAGAAAGCCATACAATAATAAAACATCAGAATAGCCTAAATGACACTATTCTGTTACAATCAGGGGACAGTGAGAGAAATCAAGAACGCCTGGCAATAGACTATTATATAAAATAAGAAAAGTTCAACAACCACAGGGCTGGTAAAGCCCGGAAGCATTAATATGAAAAAATGAATAAGAGACCAAGAAACTGAAGAATGCTTAACAGGATTGGAAGGCATGGAAGGATACTTTTGGAAATTTGCAGAACACATTTATGGAATTCTGTTTTTTAGAGCAGGAAAACAGAGAAATGTAAACATTCAATAGCCATTGAAAACCAGCGTAAGAAATGGAAGGCAACAATAATGATACACAGAAGGAAAAGTGGCTGCAGTGTTTGCATTACAGATCAGATATAAGTATAGGAGATAAAAGAATCTGTTAACCAGGGTTTCAGATAGGAGCATGAAACACATGGATTTCTGATTTAAATGTAAGGTACTTATCTCTCATAGTCCCCTACATTAATTGGACTCTCTTTACTAAAAGGAACACAGGAATTGCTGTATCCTGGAAGTTATGATCATTAGCTAAATATCTATTTCATGTGCTATTATGAGAGGAAGGCATTAGGCATGATTATTCTTTATGGTGGCTCAAGCAATTTGGAAGCCATCCGCCAAATAGTTTGATTTGCCTCTTGTTGGCTGATAAATGAATTTGTTTACTACTGGCTTTCCCATCCAGTAGTTATTTTGATGTTAGCCTGTCATTCCAGGTTTTATACTGATACTCATATGGTTATATGTTGTTGGGTTTCATCATTTATTATTTCACAAGATTTATGATGTAGGTCATCTGTAGTGTGATGTGTATATTGCTTTGTTAACTGCCGTTGGCTGGAATGATAAAGAAACCCAATAAATACAATTTTGAATCAATCTCATACTGCTTAGCTGCATACAACTGTTCCTACTTACGAGATTTTAGCTTACATCGTGCCTGCCTCGGGGAACCTATCATGAGCATAATTTAGTAAAGACTAAACTAAACTAAAGTATTAGAAATAATGTGGAGGTTTTACCTCTCCCATATAAGTAATGCATTGCAAGTGATACTTTGATTTGCTTTTGTCCAAGGATGGGAAATATGTGGTTTTCCAAGTTTTGAAAACTGAAACTCCCAAGAACCCAGCTCGTGTACCCAGTGGTGAGGGCTATTAGGAATTATCCTTTGTCAACATTTAAAAACTCACAGTTCCTCTTCCCTCACTTTGTCCATCTCTGTACTAGCCAAAGGAATAAAGAATGTGATATGATGATTAACCATTTAATAAAGTAAAAATAATTAAAATATTTGAATGGTTATATAAAGCCTTTTTATAATAGTCACAATAATTAACTATAGGTTTCATAATTAGGCTTTCCTTGGTTCTGCCATCTGTAATCAAGATAGGTTAAACAAAACTACATTAGGACATAATTTGGAATCAGGAGCAACAGAGCTCAAGCCTTACAAGAGAATTTAGGCAGTTCTGAAAAACAGAGATTAAGAAGAGCATTATTCCAAGTAATGAGGATAACCAACCCATAATCAATGATCTGAAAATAATAATTAAAATGAGCTGAACATGAAACTGAATTGGAACCAAACATAGTAATTAATCTATGCTTCCATAACAATGAGCATCTGCTCCTTTGAACATATTATTCCTCATACAATTTTAACTCTTTCAAGGATATTTCTTCTGGCTTATGTTGGAGCTTTCACTGAAGCCTGTAGTCCAGCAGCAAAGAACCATGGCTCTCAAAATTTTGCTGGATGATACATTCCATGTTGTGACCGGGCTATTTGGTGTTATAGGAAGTTAAATTTGTGCAAGACTTGGAGAGTCAAATTGCTCACTTCCACTATAGCTTTCCAGATGTGTTGGGTTTGCATTTATCACCCAAGTTAAAGTGACCACTGGCCAGTCTCTCCCCATTTTGTGCCATTTTGTGACTCTAGATGTGTCAGAGTCTAATTCTAGCACTGATAATGTTACCTAGTTTGAGTAATGAAATATCTGCAAGAAAACTAGCAAGCTCAGAGAGCACCAAGGACTTTTCATATCAACCCTGAGCTACAGATATTCCTCTTTATAAAAGTCTAATTCCTTCAATTCCATAACCAGCATGACTGGGAGATTAGCGGTGATGCTCCAATTTGGGGAATGTTGCCAGTAGATTGTTTAATATAATGGGATATGTAGTCCAACATGTGTAAAGACCATTGGTCTGGAAAAGGTTCATGAATGCTGGCCTTCTATTTAGATTTTCTGTAGAATAATGAATAGAGCCAATTCTGACCTGATATTTATCTTGAATTCATTTTGGTATTGTTATATCATTGTTATATCATTGTATGTTTGTTAAAAGTAAATGGATTACAGATTGACACATCTTCAAATTATGAAACTGGTGATTTCCGATTACAGGAGATTATGCTAAATTTGGGTTAATCTGCATCCACCCTAAATAACACAAATGGGAAGTAGGACCAACATTGATGAACAGAAGGAACATCTGCAACCAAGATAACAGTCAAATAAAAAAAAATGAGTTAAAGGCAGAAATATAATTTGAGAAATCATCTCAGACTTGATGCTCTTTAGTTCTCACAAATATAAAGGATGGTGGGAATACATATGCAAGATTCTGTTACTGTAACCTTATAATAAATATAGTCTTAGCATTCATAACTTTGGTTTCCTAGTCTGGCCTACCTCAAAGGGCTGACATTAGCATTGCCTATAGTAGGAACTGTAGGAACTGCAGTCTAATATACCGTTGCTGCATTCTTACATTACAGTTTGGTTACAAAAAAGGTGATGATAATATATCCTCAAATTACTACGGTAGAAATTTTTATTTGCTCTGTTTATTTAGATGAAGTAAGATGATTCATTTTTGCTAATTTAACCCAGAGCCACAATTACATAATTTTCTCAGTTTGGAAATATAATTCTGAGTGAGCTACAAAAATGTGTACTGGTATGTTGAGGTTGTTGCGTACAAAAGGTAATACAGGTATATTTCAGAAGTTCAGTTCCAAATCAACACAATAAAGCAAATATTTCAATAAAGTGAATGCCATGAATTTTTGTTTTGGTTTGCAGTAAATATAAAAATTATGATTAGACTATATTGTATCTATTAAGTGTATGCTAACAGTATGTTTAGAAAAACCCCAAAGTACATACTTTAATTAAAAATAGTTTATTGCTAAAAATGCTAATTATCATCTGAGTCTTCAGAGAGTTGTAATTTTTTGCTGGTGGAGGGTTATGTAAAAAACTTGCAATATCTGTGAAGTGCAATAAAGCAAAGCACAATAAAACAAGATACACCCATATGTTAGAGAAAATCATTCTTTTCTGGTAGTGAGCATCATATAACTCAGAAAAATAGATAAATAAATCTAGCATTTAAAAAAAAATACAAAGTACAATAATAACGCAATTAGTTGGAACAAATGTATGCATAAACCAATGCACTCTGAAAAAAGTCTCAGTCAGATATTAATCCTTCAGCTAAAATTGAAATCTTAGGTCTAACATTCATTGCAGCTAGTGTGATATTCTTTTTTTAAAAAAAAAAATTTTAAACAAGATTATTCAAAACAAGAAATGGAATCCAGGGTTCTGGAGACCATCAGATTGGGATCAGGCAGATTTTTAAAAAAAAAATCAAGATGGCAGTTACTACCAATTGATCAAAACCCTTTCTTATTTGTGATGAACGCATTCTGCACTTGAAAAGGGTTAATTTTGTTCTCGTAATTGCAATCCAAGGGTGAAACGCTCCCAGTTCGGATCAGATTGGCTGATCAGGTAGCGATTGTGGCAGGTGGTTCGGAGAACCGGTAGGGATGGTGGCATGAGGCTCCACCCACCCACCCGGTTGTTATTACTTCCTGGTTTTAACCAGGAAGTAATGTGTTTTTACCCTCTGTGCATGCATAGAAGATTTTGCACATGTGCAGAGGGTCTGTACACGCATGTGATGCGCGCGTGCACAAGGAAAGTGACCGTGCACGCATGGCGCATGCACTTCCAAACCAGTAAGGAAGGTAAGTAGATTTCATCTCTATTGCAATCACATCGTAAGTAGACAGCCTCACCTTGCCATGGCAGACAAGCCTAGTTACTTCATATTTTTCAAAGACTCTCCAAACTCCAGTTTGATAGTAATTGCACGAAAGACTAAAGCATAATTAGTAATAAATAAAACACCAGAAACTATATCCAGTCTTTTAGCTTTAGTGAGAACTCTTTAATTAATTACAGTGATATATTTCAGCATTTTTCCCATTTAACTAACTGCTCAGTTCAGCTATTAGCAGAAGTTGGCATTTCTTCTTTCTTTGTTTTTATTCTTTTGAAAAGCAGCTAAATACTGGCAGGCAGTGTAGGTGTTTGGTTACAGTGTTAGAAAGCAACAGCACCCTGGAGGGAGAAACTCCTGATGTATTTTCAGCAAGCAGTGACCTTAGGAATCCTCTTCCTGTCCTTCTCTTCTCTTCCACCACATTTCCATGTAAATCAGTGATATGTACGCAGGCTCAGTGAAGATTGAATCTGTTTAAATAAAAGGACAAGGCGTGAAGTTGCCTTCATATATAAGGTTTCTTTGGCGAAGCTTAAGATGGTGTATTTTAAATGTATCTTAATTAATTGTCTTAATTTTACACTCTGCATAAAATGAATTGCCCAAGTAGAATAAAGCTACATTCTAGTCTCCAAAGACATTAATGCATTATGGCAAAAAGCTGCAAGAAAAGCAATAAGCAATTCTGACAACAAACATTAACAAACAAACAAAAAATCTCTCAGCAAGCCCAGACTTGAAAATATTGGATTAGCTTCAGGGTGACTTATTCATATAATTTTTGTAACAATAATTGTTGTTCCGCAGCACAGCATACTTTCTGAAAAAGTATCCCAATTTTAATCTAACAGTCCCAATTTTCAGGCCAAAAAGGCTATTTTTTTATAGTGTCACTGCAGAAAAGCCCTTCTGTAGAAATGTTCCCTAATGTTTTATATAACTAAAAATCAGGGCAGTTTGCGATTTAGCATCCCAACTGCAATCGCTAAAATTTAAAATCTAATAATTAAATTAGAATCTACAGTTGGGTTCTAATTCAATAGCATAACTCTAGGCATCTCCTTAGAAATAAACCCCATTAAGCCTAAGCTTCCAATATTCTAGATGAGTGATGGAGAATAAGTTGCCCTTCAAATATTGCCTGGACTGCAATTTTCATTGTGGAGCTAACAGAAAAATTGTCCAAGAATAATCTGGTAGCTCATTGATTTCGCAGCATAGTATATACACTCAACAAGAAGTAGTGCCTACTAATCTAAATGAGAGCCACTCCTTATTAGATATTTACAGTAAGTGTTAAAAATTTCCTTAAAGTCCTCTGCAATGCAGTGAAACTCTTTCAGATTATAGGCTTCCTGGCCCCAGGATGATACTATACACTTTTGGAGTCTGTAAAATATTCCTACAGCAATTCATATGCCAGCCTTTTGGACTCAATATCAAACCATCTCCCATCTCATTTAAACAATATTGGGTGAATTTCACGGAAGCATGTAGAAAAGAGTTCTGCAATGCTTTGTATTTGTTTGGATCCTATGTGCCTTGTTAAAACAGTCACCTCTAATTACAACATCACATGAAGGAATGCAACTATTTTAATGAATCCAGTGATATCCATCATTTGTACTCCTGAATGATCTGCAGATTGTCTTCCAGATCAAAGATAAAGTTTAGCAGAGAATTTAGAAGAATTTTACCAAACTTTAAAACTTATTTATGTTTATTGACATTTCAGATACCCAAATATAATTCATTTTGCATTATTTTTAATGGATCAACAATAACTTGCAATGTTGTTCAGGGAGTATTTAACAGAAGCCAGGTCTCTGACAGATCTCTGTATTGACAGGGAAGAGCATACTAGCAGTTGCAAATATCATGTTGGACAATCTGGGATTTCATTACTGCCAAATACAAATCAAGATATTCATTTACAGAATTATTTGCCAAGATTCTCTACAAAAGCAATGGGAAAGTGGTGAAACGCATTTCTCACAGCATTAGTCTGGTACTCTCCTTTTGGGATGACTTTCAAAGTGCTGTTGGCGGAGATATTTGTACTCTGAATGTTTTAATTTACAATCCTATTAAAAACCAACAGTACAGAATACAAATTGAGGCAAAAGTCATATATTGTGACCCACTTTAAAATGTCAGCAGAATATTTTTAATAAGATATTTAATAAGAATATTCTTTTTTATTTTTTCTTAAAACACATATATTTTTAGTTTTTCTTAAGAAAAAATATCTAGTAATAAATAAAAGAACCACAGAACATTTGCAATGGCTTTGTAGCATAAACTTGGCTTAGTAAATTTCTCCTGTAAGGTATTCAGAGACGGCTGTGAGTCCCCTGATCAAAAGTTACCTTCAGCATCTCAAGAACATTTCATCTGTGTTCTACAGATGCTGGTTAGCAAAGGAGCAGCAAAACAAACTGCAGGTGGAGAAAAAGAATAAGCTGGGGCTGGCAATAGAAAACAGTAAAAGTTTTGTGGCACATGTGTGCCTGGACAGTAGATATATCTCACTCTTCTTCTGTATAAATGAAGAAGGGGTCCAAACACTTGGTCCCCGCCCCCCAATCCACAGGATTGTGTCTTCTTGCCTAATTGCCATCTTCCTCTGGAGCAGTGGTCACCAACTGGTGGTCTGGGAGAAAATTTTGGTGGTCCGTAGAAAAATTATTTGCATTTTTTATATTGCAGTATATTAGGGGTCCTCAAACCGAATACGTGCAATGAATGTTTGTGTTGCCGCAGAGAGTTTCCCCCTTTGGAGTCTTTTTGTGCGGGTCAGAGGGAGACAGAAATTCCGATTTGGGGTCTGCTTCTGCTTCCTGGTGCGGGGCTTTGGGCAAAGGCTGGAAGGAAGCACCCCTGGTAGCGAAGAGCTGCAGGGCCTTGTTCCAGTGGACTAGCTCATGGCCTGGAACTGGCTGACCATCTCAGCCCACTGAGCCTCCAGGCACCAGTATCTGGCCTTGTACTCCTGCAGGTCTTCCCTCTGCTTGGAAAGCCTATTCTTATAGTCCTCAGTGCGTGCTTCTGCTGAGCCTCCTTCTCGGTCAGATCCAATTTGAACTGAAGAAGCTGTTTTGCCAATTCTTTCTTGTGGTGGTTTAGCTCCAGCAACTGCTTCCTGTTGGAGCCCTAAGGAATTCAGGCGAGCAGGTGAGGAGTGGTGAATAGAGGCTGGTGAGGCGCTCCTCAACATGAATGACATTGAGTTGGCTATGCCCTCCCAGTCACATGACCACTTTGCCACACCAGCCAGTTATTAGGCAGTTCATATTAGTGGTCCACGGGATTTAAAATAATTAAAATTGTTGGTCCCTGCAGTCCAAAAGGTTGGTGACCCGTGCTCTGGAGGAAGAAAGAAATGAGATCTGAACTCATGAATACAAAATACAAGAAGAAGCAAAATAGAGAAAGAAAAAGTCAGGTGAGCCCAGGAGGAGGGATATCTTGTACAATTGGCTTAGCAAACTTTGTAGCTAGTTCTTTGTCCACAGCTTTAAGCAAAGATTAGATTAGATAACCTTTATTATCATTTTCCTGTATCTCTCAAAGGTCCAAAGCTGGACCGGGTGATGACCAAAGCAAATACACAGGAAACCAGATGCTCAGTAACCCAGATTTTAATTCTCAACAACAGGGCATAGTACACAATGAGTATAACACATGGATGTGTGCAAAGGGCCCCTGTCAATCCCGACTGGAGGCCCGTGCATGGAAATAGGGGAATGAGCAGCTGGCGAGTGGCTGCCACCAGTAGTCCCGCCACCGCCACCACTTCCTTATGAGTTGTGGCTGCCTTCCACAGTACTGTCTTTACAGTATTCCACACTCCCAGTATCTTATTTGCTCACATGGATTACTGGGGAAGGGAGGGTCTTGGGGCCACGCAGGAATGGGTTCCACCCCGTAAACCACCAGAAAAGGGGTGAAACCGGTACCGCTGTGCACTGCATTGTTGTAGGCCACCACCGCAAATGGAAGGAGGTATGCCCAATTCTTCTGTTGATAGATGATGTAACGCCTCAGATACTGTTCCACCATGGTATTCGTTCTTTCTGATGCACCATTCGTCCTGGGGTGAAACACTGTGCTGAGGCTTTGGGAGGGCCTGACCAGGTGGATGAAGTCTTGCCAGAACTTAGCAGTGAACTGTACCCCTCTGTATGAAATAATGTGCTGCAGAACCCTGTGGAGACGGTAAACATGTCTGAAAAACACTACATTCATTAGCCTTTGTGCTGAATATAATCCAGAACATGGCAAGAAATGGACCTCTTCTGGTCAATGATTATCCATATCACAGTGTGTCCATTACTTTTTGGTAATTCTACAATGAAGTCCATGGGGATCTCATCTCAGGGTTGAGAGGGATCAGCCACAGGTTGTAAGAGGCCAAGGGGTTTCCCTGGCCACTGTTTTGTGGTTGCACAGACCGGACAGATTTTTATGTTGGATTTCATTCACGGCCACCAGAATTGCTGCTGGTAAGGTGTAGGGCAGTGATGGCAAACCTTTTAGAGACTGAGTGCCCAAACTGCAACCCAAAATCCACTTATTTATCGTGAAGTTCCATTACAGCAATTTAACCTGAATAATGAGGTTTTAGTTTAGAAAAAACAACTTTACATGATTAATGTCTTCTTTGAAAAAAACACAATAACAGATGTTTCAATGAATCAAACAACTTTTTATTGAAAGGTTAAAGTTTGAATTTGGCATGCTTTTAATTAATGTGAATTTTGCTGTTGTATGTATGGTGATAATTTTTGTAACCTTAGCTCATACTTTGTAAGTTTGAGGGCAATGCATGCATCACTCATGTCATCTGTTAGTCCAGGGTTGTCAAACTCAATTTCAATGAGGGCTGCATCAGGATTGTGGCTGACATCAGGGGGCCCGGTAGGCGTGGCCATGGTAGGCAAGGCCAGCTCCCACTGCTACTGTGCTTGCTCTTCTTGGCCAGGTTGCTCATGTGTGTGGGAGGGCAAAGTATGTGGGTCACTCTCTCTCCTTATGAGGAGACCTGGCTTTGTAACCAAAGCATCCTCAGTGATAGGATGGAAGACCACCAGAACAAGTCAGGAGGATGGGTCAAGGGAATGGCAAAAGGCAGCAGGGCTGCTGGCAGTCAAGTGGTAGGGCAGGATTTACTTTAGACCCTCTCTCTCTCATTATAATCTCATCCCTTCCTTCTTTCCCTTCTTTTTCTTTCCGTCTTCATTCTTTCTTCTTTCTTCCCTCTTCCTTTCTTTTTCTTTGCCTTTCCTGTCTTTCCTTCTTGGATGCTCAAATGCAAAAGGGGAAACATTTCTCGATGCTTCCTGGCCTTGTGATCAAATGCCACTTTTGCTAGTGGTTTGTGGCCACTTAAAAGACGGAGAACAAACCAGGGTCAGTTGATTCCATGCTTGCATTTCATGGGGGCATCCACAGATTACAGTACAGTAAAACTGTCAAAATGATGGCTCTGATAGTTGATCAGAGCGTCTCTGTTTTTTATATGCAATAGCTTTAGCATTTAAGAACAGAGGTAAATTAGTTGCTTTTCTATTAATACATAATTCTTAAAAGGGCTTTCACGTAGGGACCCTGCCATGGTCTAATTCAGACTGGAAATATAGCAAAAGAAACTATTTTTCCCCACTTGCTTTGTCCTGTTTTCCCCACTGGAAATAGCTGTTTGGAACACACAAGGAGGGGATACTTTCCTAAGAGTTCACAATTCAAAAATACCAATGTGCACATGAAGTATCTCAGGGTGGAGAAGTCCATGAGGGGCTTAGTGATAGAACAGGCCCTCAAGGCCTCACCAATCCAATAAGGAATCTCATGCTTCTCCCTCCCTTCCTGCCACAAGGACTCACTTACCTTGCAAACATCTGTCTCCTCTCTTGTTTCTCTGTTTCTTTGCCTTTGAGGAAGGGAGAGGAGAGTTGGCTGGGAAATGCTTTTCATGCTGAGAATGAACACTCCTGGGTGCTATAATATTGCACAGATTCAGGAGCCCATCCTCTTTTGCAGAGAGCCAGGGTCCCAGAAACATTTACTCTCCGCGTGAAAAGTGTTTGCTGGTATACTGCTCCTCTCTCCCCCCACAATTATTTTCCACTTAACTACTTAATGAGACCTCTTTGTCCCATGCATGCAAAAGTGGCAAGACAGAGAGAGACAGCAAGAGAGAATCCAATTTTTTCTCTCTCTCTGTGTGTGTGTGTGATAAAAAGCGATTCATATTTCAGCCAGAGCACCAAAACTGCTGGCAATGATGTGGGTGACACCTGAGCAGTGAGGCGGGGAGGTTGAGTATGAACCAAGGCGAGGGGGTACAGAGCTGTCTCCCAATGCCCTGCACCAGCTTACCTGAGTGCCCTGCCAGCCAGGCCCTGAAGCGCTGCAACAGCCACCACAGTGAGAAAGAGAGAGAGGAGGGGGCTCTCCAAACTCGTGAGAGAGAGAGAGAGAGAGAGTGAGAGAGGGAGAGAGAGAGAGAGCTCAATCCCTGCTTTAGTCGGGGCACTCAAGCTGCTGGCAATGGCAGGGGGACGGGAAAGAGCCAACTGAGTAGCCATTTTTCTCCTCATCCTCCCCACTCAAACAGTGGCTGTCCCACAGGGCCTCTCATTTCTCCCCTGGTGTGGCAAATTCCAGCTTCAGTTGGGGCATGCAAGCTGCTGGTGGCAGCAGTCACCTAAGCACCATGATTGCCCCCTCCCCAACCAGCCAGCCAGCTCCATCTGACCTGCTTCCTGCCAGCTGGTGCAAAGTCTCACCATTCTTCTCCTCGTCTTCATAGCTGTCATCCTTGCCCAAGTGGCAGCAGACTCCGTGGGACAGGGTCTCATTCCTGCCTCAGTGCAGCCAATTCCAGTGGGCTTGATGTGAGTATGACGGGCCTGGCCCACATTGCTTCCTCACTCACTTGAAGATTTCATTTAGCCTTCAAACGGTAAGGCTGGCCCACATCAGGGCTACAGACAGTGTTGGTTCCTGGACCTGGCCGATTCTGATTCCATGGCCAGCCTTACTGTTTGAAGGCTGAATGAAGCATTCAACTGAGTGAGGAAGCACTGTGGAGCCAGGCCCTTCAAAATTCAAGGCTGCTGGCAGCACTGCTCAGCTGGAGGAGTAAAGAAGCTCAGGGCAATGGGAAAAGGGAGCTGGCCCTTTTGCAAGGCTCGAACCTTGCACGCCTACCCTGGGGATCAGGTTCAGAAAAAGCCAAAGTGCCCTCGCCAAGGACATTCACCTCTTAGCTGTCAACCCACCCACCCTGCGCACCTTCATTGCACTTTTGCAGAGCCTGATGGTTCCCTTGAGATGAGTATCCTTGCTTGTGTGTGCCCTTCTGGTTCTGCAACAGCTGGCCAAGGGGTCGCACGAGGAGAAGGACGAAGCCACCACCACAGTTCGTGCTCACTTCTCAGCTGTGGGCCTATCTCCCTTTCCATCATACCCTCCTCCTGGATCCCATTCCCACCCTGCCAGCCCTCGTGTTAGTGAGGTTGGCATCAGCCATGGCCTGGTTGGGCCAATGTCTCGGGGCATAGAGATGAGGGCTGGTGGGGAACCCAAAATGGCTAGCTTGCTTGGTGTCATGGCACCGCCGCAGTACCCCAGGCCTCATGGAAAGTGGTATGCTGCCTTTCAATGCAAAGCCATCCCTTTGGGTAAATAGTTGTTGGTTCTCTCGGAGCCATGGGTTGGCCAATAATGTGGTCTGTAAATCATGTGTCAAATTGTCCATTGGGGGCTCAACTGGCATTTGTGCTGCTTGTTCGGAGGAGGGTATGATGGCATGGATTACTTCTTCCTGGCAGCTATGATATTGTGGCATCCATAATAGGGTGACCACCAGGAAATTCTTACCTGCCGGGATGTACTTTAGAGGAAAATGGAACCATTGGAAGTACTGTGCCCATCAGATCTGCTTTGGGGATAACCAACATGGCTTTTGGAGTGCCTCGAGTTTTTTGTGATCTTGAGGCACTCCAGACCTCGAATGGATCACAAGGTACTCCAGACCTCGAATGGATCTCTGGCCCCCTCCAAAAAATGCCACGTCATCAACACCTACTGCACAGCAAAGGCCTCCTTTTCCCATATTGCCAACCATGTTCTGTCTCAGTGAGCTTATGTAAGATATACATCCAAGGCTGCATCTGGTCTCATTTGTTTCTCTGCAAAAGGACAGCTCCCACAGCCACATCACTGGCATCAGCCTGGATGACAAATGGGTTTCCAGGGTCGGGGTGTTTCAGGACCGGCTGCCTAGCAAATAGGGCTTTTAGTATTTCGAAGGCTCGTTGGCAGTCCATCAGAGTGGTTTTCTGGGTCAAGGCTTCGTTAGCATGTGCTTTGTTCAAAGTAAGTCAGTGAATGGCAATGCCACCCTGGCAAACAATGAGATGAATTGCCCATAAAAATTGGCAAAGCCGAGGAACCTCTGCAGTTGTCTGCACATTTTTGGTGCCTGCCACTCCAACATGGCCTGAACCTTATGTGCATCCATTTCCACCCCAGTGTTGGATATACACAGTGGTGGGATTCAGCCAGTTCGCACCACTTCGGGAGAACCGGTTGTTAACTTTCTGAGCAGTTTGGCAAACTGGTTGTTGGAATAAATCATTAGGGCAGAGAACCAGTTGTTAAATTACTTGAATCCCACCACTGGATATACAGTTGCCCAAATAGTCCAGACGAGTCCAGTGAAACTCACATCTGGAGAGTTTCACATATAATTTTGTGCCACCAGCAATTTTTGTAACACCTACCTCACCAACCAGTTGTGTTCCTCTATAGTAGTGCTATAGTTAAATCTGTTGCTGAGATACACAAGACTCCTCAGTACAGGAGTTCATGTAATACATCGTTAATTAGTTGCATGAACTAATAAGTTTAGTGGGGCCCCTTGTAGTCCGAATGGCATCACCATGTTCTCAAAGGTCCATACAATAATGGCATACATTAAACTGAAATTCCCACACACAAGGATAGTGATACAATGGACTAGCAATATATAAAAATATTTATTTATGTCACTAAACTTATTATAGCTATCCATGCCAACAGTCTCTGTTGCTTCCACCTGAAGACTTTGTTGGGGGGGCTCATCTTGAATGAGTATTGAGTATTGAGACTGTGGCCTTATATACAAACTAACTTTCAAATAACTTGGATCAAGTCAGAAAGATGCTTTATTACAAGTCGCAACATTCATTATTAAAATTTTCCATATAGGCTATGGTGACCTAAACTTGTGACTAAGTAACATTTAGAGAATCATAGAGTCCTCAGTCTGATTTATGGCTTTGAAAGTTGTCACCAAACATTTTGATTTATTTTATTTTTGGCTTGTGAAAGCAGCAATGGGATGGGAATTTTAACTTACATGTCATATAAAATACATGAACTAAGAAAGATTTCTTTCATTAAATAAAGTTCTTGAATGGTGGAATCAGAATGAATACATAAAAAATTGATAGCATTTATTATGGAACCCATATCTTGAAAGTCAGAAACTTTAGTTTTGGACAATGAGAATGTAGGAGCATCATAATGGTATTAACCATGGGAGATACAGTACAAGTTTTATACCTATATTGCCTTATACTGTTCATTTTGAATATTTATATAGCCACCTATCTTATATCAAACTTTGGACAGTTCCCAACTAAGTGCTAAAAACAACATAATATATTATCAATGCCTATATATAGCTATTAAAACCAACAACATTAAAACCTGGCACCAAGTAAACTTCCACCCGCAGTCAATCAATCTCATCCTATCTTAGTGTTTGGGGGGGTGGAAGCCAAATCTTAAGTGCCGTATTTTTTGGATTATAAAACACTCAGGAGTATAAGACACATATTAGCTTTAGAGGAAGAAAACAAGGAATCTGACTCTGCCTCCCAGAATCCATCCGGTATTAATCTGGCTAGTATTAATCTTGCAGCAAACAGAAAATAGTCTGGTCAGCTTTAGCACTTTATTGCAGCCCCAGCACATGGCTTATCAGGGCTCCGCTCCATTGTGCCCACCCTAACCAACCCAAACCCAAACCCAAACCCAAACCCAAACCCAAACCCAAACCCAAACCCAAACCCAAACCCAAACCCAAACCCAAACCCTAACCCTAACCCTAACCCTAACCAGTGAACTGAACTGATCTATTGCCATCGCTGAGGAATGCTAAAGCCTTTGCTGTCAAGCAGCTGATTGGTGATTGGATTAGCCTTCTGATATACCACCAATCAGCTGTCCTAGGGAGCAGGTATCACCATGGCCCATTCGCCATGGCCCATTCGCCACAGCCTGTTTGTTGCCGCTGCTGCCCATTCACTATCATCACGGCCTGTTCGCCATGGCCCACTTACCACTGCCTGTTTGCCGCCACCATCGCCCATTCACACCGCCCATGCCACCACCGCCCGTTTGCTACAGCCATTCACCACTGATTGCCATGATTGGTGGTGAATGGGCGGCAGTGACAATAAGCAGTGGCGGCAGCGATCCCCTCCACCTAGAACAGCTGATCAGCACCACACCAACCCCCCTTCCCCCACCGCAATATTCTCTCTGTAAGACACACAGACATTTCCACTCACTTTTTGCAGGGGGGGGGGAGAGTATGTGCTATAGTCCAAAAAATACGGTACTTTTCAGAAGCTAGGAGGGTAGAGGCATGCCAAATTTCAGGGGAAGGATGCTCCATAGGAGAGAGTATGCAACAAAGAAGACACACTTCTTACATTCCCATAATGTTTAAGAACTAGGAGCATGTCCACCTTATCTGGTCTGGTAGGACAGATAAATATCCTTAAAATATGCTATTGAATTATTAGAAACTTTAAATTTATTATCAAACCATTAGTTCATCTAGTAATTAGATTATACTTTTGGCAGATAGTGGTTCTCCAAAATTTTAGATGCTGTTCTTATTCATTCCAACCACTTGTTGCTTGAGTTTCTGATGAATGCAGAGTCAGGTCTTGGATTATGTATTATAGTATCTGCATATAAGCACATGCTACACCTTTGGGCTATACTCCTTCTTTCTGTCACTTTCAAACTCCTCTAAGTATGGTCCTTCAAACTCATTACTTAGTAGAGACGAATACAATTCTATGGTTTCAGGAACTGACATCCATTTAGTAACTTCCTTTGCATTTTCCTCAGTCCATTTAATTCTTACCTGGTTATTTTGGCTCTCTAACCTCTAAGTAGATTGAGCCAACCCTTAGTAATTTCTGGTGTAGTATAAGACTAAGCATAAGTGCATCGTGGTCGCTTTCCAAATATGAGTCTACTTCCATCTTCTGCAAGAACTTCAGGAGGTCGTATAATATTATCCAGTAATCAACTGCGGATTTTCTTCCTGCTCCCCGATAAGTATAAGCAGATAAGTCTGCTGGATAGTCATTCCAGGTAGATACAAAGGTCCAAGCATACTGGACCTTTGTTCAGGATACAAAGCAGGGGTGAAATGCTCTCAGTTTGGACCGGCTTGCCCGATCCAGTAGCGATGGCGGCAGGTGATTCGGACTAGCAAAAATCCCTGGCTCTGCCAGCTGCCTCTGCTGAGGTGCGCCATCATCAGAGGTTTTTTTTTTTTTTACTTTTAAAAGCAGTTTTTCTTCAGCCAAAAACATGCCTTTAAAAGTAAAAAAAAAGCCTTTGAGGATCCCACAGTTCAGCTGAGATCATCAGAACTCTTTAAACCAGTGGTTCTCAACCTGTGGGTCAGGACCCCATTGGGGGTCGAATGATGATTTTCCAGGGGTCGCCTAAGACCATCGGAAATATGGGAAGTATACTTGCGAGTTGAAGAATCGCGCTCCAATGGTTGACTCCACAAGCCAGCTGCAGGCTCTTCAAATCGCTAGCCGAATTCGGCTTCAGGCGCGATGAATTAAAAAAGAGAGAAATCTTTGCTCTGATGTCTCCCTCTCAAGCCAGCTGCAATCATTCCCAATCGCTAGCCTAATCTGGCTTCAGGCGCGATAAACTTAATGGGGAGGAGTCTCCGCTTTAATGCCTCCGTCCTCAAGGCAATCGCAAGCAGTTCAGATCGCTAGCCAATACGGCTTCAGGTGCGAAAAATTCAAAACAAAAATAATTTTACAGTTGGGGTTGCCAAATCGTGGGGAATTGTATTAAAGGGGTTGCAGCACTATAAAGGTTGAGAACCACTGCTTTAAACTCTTTTTTGGCCGAAGAGGTTGTGAAAAAAAAAAGTTTTAAAAGGCTCCTCCGGCAATCCCAGCTGAGTTCCTCATCCCCAGAACCTTAAAAAACATGTTTTCTACAAGCTCTTTAGCTGAAGAGCTTGTAGAAAACCTCCTTTTAAGAGGTTCTGGGCTGTAATAAGGCACTTACCTTATTACCGCTCCTTTCGAGCTGGCAAAGCCATGCTGTACATCAGTAGCAACTGAATCTGCCTGCCTGGAATCTATCTCCTCAGTCAGCAACTGCTTTGCTGGCTGAGGAAGCCTGGGAATTGAAGTCCACAAACCTTAAAGATACTAAAGTTGGAGACCCCAATCTAAAAAATATAAATAAAATAAAATAATAAAATAAAATATTTGTACAGCTTTCTGAGATTTGGTGTGTTTCTGTAGTGTTTCACTCTAACTACACAAACACACAAAAACTCACAAAGCTGTATGTGGCATTTGTGTGTGTGTATCAGTTGTGTTGTGTTATGTTGTGTGTGTATAAAGTGTGAAACTTGGTTTTTGAGCTTTTTGTGGCTGTGTGAGGTTTCTGTTTGTTGCAGGGGCCATTTTGAGTGAAGTGCAGCTGCTTTTACATTGTGTGCGAGTCAGTTGTGTTGTGTGTGTGTAAAGTGTGAAAGTTGGTTTTTGGTACCTCTTATTGTTTTGTATACTTTATTATTTTTATTATTTATTGTTATTGGCCACGCCCACCCAGTCATCTAACCACCAAGCCATGCCCACCAATTAAGCCATGCCCACAGAACCGGTAGGGAAAATTTTTAGATTTCACCCCTGATACAAAGGTCCAAGCATACTGTCATCTGACTTACACACAATCCTGCCCAATTTGCCTTAGTGTCTTTAAATTTTCTGGGATGCAAGGGTTCTCCTGGTTCATTCTCATCATAATGGATCTTAAACTGTTTAAATAGTGCGTGATTGTTTGAGGCCATTCTAGAATTTAAGTCCCCCCCCAATAATTATTGGGTATTTATCTAAGCAGCCCAAAATAAAATCTTCTATGCCATCCCAAATCTTGTTAATCAAATTATTCTTATTGAGTGGGGGAATGTAGATATTAAAAAGCAAAATCTCTACCTGTTTAAATAAGAATAGGGTAGTCACAATCCATGGCTGCAGAGGTGGTAGTGATATACTCTTAAATTGCAAGGATGTATTTACTAATGTTGCAATACCCCCTTTAGCTCTCCCCCCCACCTTACTTGGGACAGCTGGGATAGAGTTAACCCAATACCCATCTAAACTGTATCTTTGCAGCAACCCAGGTTTCCTGTAAGAAGAGAATATCAAATTGTGCTATATAGTCAAAAAAAGTTGATCTTTTGATGCAACAGTCCAACCCACTATATTCCAATTTTGGGGATCCTCTTTTGCAGCTCGTCAGGAAATTTGATTTATACAATGGGAAGTTGTATGGTTATTGCAATGGCTTGAGGTGTCATCTCAAGCCATTGCAATAAACAAAATTGGCCTTCTCTAAAAGGAGGGTTGCCCCTTCTAAATTCTGTGTCGACTCCTGGTAAAATTGTTCAGGGTAAGAAGATTTAGCACCTGCTAACAAGGCTTGCCAATTCACTACCTCTTCTCTAGGTGTAGAGCAGAGGGTTATTCGGTCGTGTTCCATTGGTCTTTGTTGTGTCCCCCCACCTCAGTCCGGGAGGCACGAGAAATGACTCAATTAGCCGGCAATTTAGTCCATGGCAGCTATCAGCTCTGGCAGCAAACCAGTGAGCGTCTGCCAAGGTTTTCTGTTATCTTTCTTGATGCTGGCATGTCAACCAGGAAGTCAGGAACAAACAGCACTTCAGCTCAAGTTTTCTCCTGGCAGTTTGATTTGTTCATCACGAAGTAGTAGTATAGCCCCTCCTGCTTTTATACCCTGTGGGGTGTGGCTCCGTGACTCAGCACTTTCTAGGCCTGCCCCACGCCTGCTTCTGTTGTTCCCGCCTCTCTTGTCTATGAAATCTGGGATCTAACCAGGACTGATTGTCTACAGCTGGGTCTGGGAGCATTGCCTGGGTGGGGGGAGATACAGGAGACAGAGGCCTCGTTACTTCCTCCACCTGGCCTGCCTCTGGCTCCTGGAGATGAGCCAGAGAGGCCAGTCCTGTGGAGGGGAGCCCTGATGGCAATGGTGGGTTGCCCCCGGTTCCCTTTGGTTCTGTAGAGCCAGTAGTAAAACTCTGCTGGCGTTTGGAGAACCGGTGGTAATGGCTGGCTGGCCACGCCCCTGAACCGCTTCTCCGATCATCAGAGGTTTGTTTGTTTTTTTACTTTTAAAAGCCTCTTTTCTTCAGCCAAAAAGAGGCTTTTAAAAGGGGGGAAAAAACTCTCTGATGATCGTTTGGCTGAGCAGGGATCCTCACAGGAGCATTTTAAAAACTTTTTTTCTCTGGCCCGCCCAATCCCCTCCTTCTCACTTACTTAATTAAGCAAGCTCCTTTTGGGCTCGCTTTCCTTCGCTTCTTCAATCAGTTACATTGTCTGGAAGGCAGAATCAGTTGCAGCTAATGTAATTGATTGGAGTTCCCCAGGAACTCTGGGAATTGAAGTCCACAAATCTGCCTGGAATCCATTGCTCAGCCAACTGCTTTGCTGGCTGAGGAACTCTGGGAGTTGAAGTCCACAAACTTTTAAGTTATAAGGTTGGAGACCCCGATCTAAAAAATATAAATAAAATAACAAAATATTTATGCAGCTTTCTGAGATTTGGTGTGTTTCTGTAGTGTTTCACTCTAACTACACAAACACACAGAATCTCACAAAGCTGTATGTGGCATTTTGTGTGTGTGAGTCTGTTGTGCTGTGTTGTGTGTGTGTGTGTGTGTGTAAAGTGTGAAACTTGGTTTTTGAGCTTTTTGTGGATTTGTGAGGTTCCTGCTAGTTGCAGGGGCCCTTCTGGGTGAAGTGCAGTTGCTTTTACATTGTGTGTGAGTCTGTTGTGTTGTGTTGTGTTGTGTTGTGTGTGTGTAAAGTGTGAAACTTGGTTTTTGAGCTTTTTGTGGTTTTTGAGCTTTCCTGCTTGTTGCAGGGGCCCTTTTGGGTGAAGTGCCGTTGCTTTTACATTGTGTGTCAGTCAGTTGTGTTGTGCTGTGTTGTGTTTGTGTAAAGTGTGAAACTTGGTTTTTGGTACCTCTTATTGTTTTATATACTTTGTTTATTATTTTTATTATTTATTGTTATTGGCCATGCCCACCCAGTCACATGATGGCCAAGCTACTCTCACCCAGTCACATGACCACCAAGCCACGCCCACAAAATAAGCCACGCCCACAGAACCGGTAGTAAAAAAGTTTAGAACCCACCCCTGCCTGATGGCCCTTCCACCTCACTCTCTGAGTCACTCTCTGGCAGGGGGCCAGGCCCGGGGCAGCTGGAGCCACAACAGTCTTTGAGCTGATGACACTGATGCAGGTCCTCTCTCAATTTCTTGATATGTTGCTAAAGGTATCATAGGATAATCACATAAGGATGCTAACAACTCCTCTACTGGGGCCTCCAATGGCCCCTGTGGGTCTTGGCTTGGTTTTCCATGATCTCATATTCATGCAAATCCTTGCTCCCTGAGGGAGAAGTAAGAGGCTCAATTATAGGGGAAACCAGGTCAATTAGAGGTTCAGCTGTGCCGATTATGTCCAATAGAGATTTCTTTAAATTTTCTAATTTGAGTAGGATGTTATCTTGTTCTTTCCTTGGGACAGTGCCAAAAGCATTAATGAGTGGTTTCTGTGCTGTTTACATCTTCACTGGACAAGACTGGCTTACTCCCACTTTCTTCCTCTCTCTTTTCCAAGGTTGAGAATGTGGAAGAGACAGCAACTTTGGGAGCCTGCATGTTAACAATTAAGGGTTTAACCCTTTCCTCACAGAAAACTCTAATAGGAAAAATTTGAAAGGAGGCTAGATGTGCCTTCATCTTGAATAACATTAGTGGAATGGTTGGCTTTTTGAAAGATAGAAGTATCCGCTTCCAATTTGGGGCCTCAGGAAGCCACTCCGCAGCGCGGAGCTCAATCTGCTCCTGGTGACAGTGTAGAAGCTGGCTTAGGGAACTTAGTATAGCACTTTTGGTAATCCAGCGTCCATGATTAATTCTATTCATATGAATTCTAAGCACAACCTGATGTGTTTGTAGTGAGCGATATGATTGTTGTAATTGTAGGGGAGATGCTTTACTGTCTTCCAGTGAAACTCCTCTATTAATACCTCCTTCTCTTGGTGCCTTGTCTGAAAAAGGACTATTTTTCTGTGTGGGCTGCCACTTTAATCTCAAATTTGAAATCGGTTCTTACTAATAGAATACTAGCTCACTCCAAAAAGCCAGTTTTAAAGAACAAAAAATGGTTCAATAGAGATTGCATCCATTTAAAAAATATATATAATAAGGAGTATAGAAGAAGTAAAAATGACTCACTTATTAAAGCAGTTGAAGCACAATATAAGACCCTCATAAAAGAAAAGGCCTCTGGTGGCTCAGCAGACTAAGTCTGTCTGTTATTAACACAGCTGCTTGCAATTACTGCAAGTTCAAGTCCCACCAGGCCCAAGGTTGACTCAGCCTTCCATCCTTTATAAGGTAGGTAAAATGAGGACCCAGATTGTTGGGGGCAATAAAAGTTGACTTTGTATATAATATACAAATGGATGAAGACTATTGCTTAACACTGTGTAAGCTGCCCTGAGTCTTCGGAGGTGGGCGGGATATAAATTCAAATTAAAAAGAAAAAAGAAAGAAAAGTGCGGCTTTGAAGGAGTCTTGGCAGAGATTAATTACTTCAGTCAAGACAAAAAATACATCCCTTTTTTGGTACATCACCAGAGGATTGGGGAAATCCCCTTTACTCCCAAGTAATCAGGTACTGATTCAGGCCTGGGAAGAATATTTTAGAGATTTATATACTGACCCCGACTATGGAGAGCCAAATTAGTTTAGACCAAACTGCTTATTGGCCCCCGTTACACCAGAAGAGATAGCCCGATTGATCGGAGCCCTTAAGGCTAATAAGGCACCAGGTGCTGATAATATCCTCCCAGAAATAATCAAAAAGAACACCAGTTGGTGGCACCACTTTTAGCATCGCTGTTTACATTTATAGATAAAACGGTCCAAATGCCAAGAGATTGGGATTAGCGATTATTATACCAATCTATAAAAAGGGTAATAGAAATGATCCAGGAAATTATAGACCCATTAGTTTGCTGTGTGTTATTAGTAAATTGTTATTTATTTTATTTTATTTATTTATTTATTTATTTTGTCAAACACAACAATATATATAAGTATAAGCATGAAATAACCACACAAATTGAATACAACCAAAGGGAACATTAGGACAGGAACGGTGGGCACGCTGGGTGCTCTTATGCACACCCCTTACAGACCTCTTAGGAATGGGATGAGGTCAACAGTAGACAGTCTTTGGTTAAGGTTTTGGAGATTTTGGGATGAGACCATGGAGTCAGATAGTGCATTCCAGGCATTAACAACTCTGTTACTGAAATCATATTTTCTACAATCAAGATTGGAGCTTTAGTTTAAATCTATTGTGTGCTCATGTATTGTGTGGTTGAAGCTGAAGTAGTCTTCAACAGGAAGGACATTGTAGCAGATGATTTTTTGTTATGCTCAGGTCATGCCGAAGGTGACGTAGTTCTAAATTTTCTAAATCCAGAATTTCAGACAGGCGAGCTGTAATCGAGAATTGGTCTAGCAAATGTTTTGTATGCTCTGGTTAGTAGTGTAATCTTTCCGGAGAAGAAGCTACGCAAGATTAGGTTTACAACCCTTAATGCCTTTTTGGCGATGTAGTTGCAGTGGGCTTTGGCACTTAGATCATTTGATATGAAAACTCCAATGTCTTTAACAGGGAGGGAGTCATCTACAATGGGGGGTCATGTCCATCAAGCTTGTATTTAGTGTTCTGATTCTTTTTTCCAATGTGTAAGACAGAGCATTTGTTGGTTGAGATTTGGAGTTGCCAAATTTTTGACCATTCCAACACAAAGTCAAGGTCTTTTTGAAGGGCTAGCAGCATTGTTGGTAGTGTTAAATAGCGAAGAGAACACGATTACTTATAATATGGTCACAGAGATCGTTAATGTATAATTTGAAGAGTGTTGGACCTAGAAGGCTGCCTTGGGGGACTCCGCTATTAACAGGAGCAGGATTTGATAGGGCACTGCCTATTTTGACCTCTTGTTGCCTGTTTGACAGGAACGCAGTTATCCAATTATGAAATGCCGTAGGATTTTAGTTTTAGAAGTTTGTCGTGTACCACTGAGTCAAAGGCTTTACAGAAATCTATGTAAATTGCATCTATTGCTTTGCCCTGATCAAGAATTGTAGTCCATATGTTTTTGCAGTGAAGAAGTTGTAGATTACAGGATAATTTTTTTCTGAAACCAAATTGTTTATTAGAGGGTAGGTTGTTTGTTTCTAGGTGGAGGGTGATGGATTGGTTGATGATTGATTCCATTACTTTGCAGGTGATGCAGCATAAAGAAATTGGTCTGTAATTTTCAACTAGGCTGGGGTCTCCTTTTTTGAAGACAGGGATGACCGTGGCTAGCGACCATAGATTGTGAAGGGAGCTGGTCCTGAAGGATTTTTCAAACATTATGCTTAAAGGTTCTGCTATAACAGCGGAAAGCTTTTTTAAGAAGTATGCACATAGACCGTCAGGTCCAATAGATAGAGATGATTTCAGTCTGCGTAGCACCTTTTCAACATTATCTTCTGTAAAATCTATTTGAGTTAGATCGTTGTAAAATTGTATACTAAACACCTAAATTATAAACTCCAGGACTGGCTAATCTCAGGGGGGATAATCAAGGATGAACAAGCTGGTTTTAGAAAAGGAAGATCTATGATGGATCATATTAGTTTAGTTTAGTTTAGTTTATTCAAATTGGTATACCGCCCTATCTCCCTAGGGACTCAGGGCGGTTTACAGGCAGTTAAAATACATATAAATACAAGATAAAATGTCCGTTAAAAAACTTATTAAATATAGCCCAATATCCTGATATTCTACCATTTAGTGCAAAAATATACGCACAAAAAAATCTTCTCTCTATGTGGCATTCCTTGATTTTAAGCAGGCCTTTGATTCATTATCCAGGAACACCTTATGGGAGAAATTAAAATGCACTACAATTGATAAATGCCTCCTCCTTCTCATACAAAAATTGTATGCCAATTCCACCTTGAAAGCGAGGTGTAATCCTCAAGGGATTTTAACCGGCCCAGTAAGGGTTCAAAAAGGGGTACAGCAAGGCTGCATCCTGTTCCTCTCCCTTTTTAACTTCTATATTAACACCCTAATTGATCTTTTACAGAACCCTGATTTACATCCTCCTAATATAGGACAACACAAAACCCCGATTCTCCTGTATGCCGACGATGCTGCTATTATTTCACAAACTCCCATAGGATTGAAGAGAGCAATTAGGGCAACACTTGTCTTCTGTAGACAGAACAAGTTGGTCCTTAACTTTGATAAATCAAAAAAATTAGTTTTTGCTATAAGACCTAGACAATACTCTTGGAAAATTGAAGGACACAGACTGGAACAGGTTAGGACATTTAGATATCTGGGGGTGGTCTTCCACTTGCTAGGGACATGGAAGGCACACCTGGAGCAGACATTGCAAGCAGCCAATAGGTCCTCAAATGCAATTAAACACTTCTTTTATATGGGCGGAGGTCAATTAGTACCTGCTGCCTTAAAAATTTTTGAGGCTAAAACATTGGCGCAGATTCTTTATGGGGTACAGTCAGGAATCCTTGCAAAGAAAAACTTGCAAGAAACTATACAAACCAAATTCCTGCGAGCCATCTTAGCTGCACCCAAAGGAACTCCAAATGCCCATTTAAGAATTGAGATAGGTATGCCTCAAATTCAGGTAAGAGCCTGGAAGATGATGATCATCTATTGGCTAAAGATTCATTTCTTTCCAGAGGGACTGTCCCCACTAGTGCTGATAGACAACTTCCCCTCCCCTTGGAAACAGGCGATAGATTACAAGCTGAGCTTTAAGGGGTCTCATCGATATTCTTAATGTCCCTAGGCTTTGACAAAGCAAAGCAAGTGGTAATTGATAGAATGAAGGACATGGAGTTCCAAGAAGAATTGAACAGGTTGCCTCTCCACAGTAGGGACAAAATCAAACAGGGTGTGTGGGAATCAGCAGGATATCTGAATGATCTGATCTCCCCAAAACAAAGAATAGCTTTCTTCAGAGCCTGATTTAATATTCTCTCCTCAGCATTTCTCCAAGGTAGATACAAAAAAACACCAATAGCAGAACGGGCATGTATATGTGGTAAAGGAGAAGTCGAAGATATCTCACATGTCTTATTGTACTGTGAGTTATACAGAGTATGTAGGTCAATATATATTCTCCCCATACTAGAGAGATTGCCAGGGAGGACAAACGACTTTTATGTAGACTTTCTCCTCCATGACTAAAATCCGGCTATCACACATGCAGTGGCAAAATTTTGTGTCACTGCAATGTCCACAAGAAAAATATTGGTTATCGAATTATAGATGACAACTGATGCCAACTTTTTGGAGAGATATATAACAGTTATGGGAAAAATACATTTACTCACATACTTGATGGCTCTCCACGCTTGTAAATTAGGAGATCATTGGTTGAGATCATGTATTTTAATTATAGGAATAGTATTATACATGATTGATGTCAATGGTATTTTAATTTTAAGTTACATAACAGATAATTGGCTTTTATCATAAATTTTATCTGTTATTTATTATTTTATTCTTGAATTTTTAATTGTATATTTACTGAGTGTTTTTTATTTGTTCTGGCCTATGGCTGTAATAAACTGAAATTCTGTCACTTTCATATTCAAGTAATAGGTTTTCTAAAAGCATTCAACTTGCTTCTCTCTCTTGAGACAACAGTCTTGAAGACAATACACTGGTCTTGACAAGTCTTGGACTAATCTTGAAAGGCATTCCTTGTATTTATATTGTTTGTCATTCAAGAATTGTTAAATACATTACCACTTATTCCTCTTCATAACTTACAACTTATTTTGTATATTTAGTTGTATTCACTTAAATAGAAATTGAAACCATACATCATGCCAAGCTATAATGCTTTCATTTAGGGTGAAAGGGCTACCAAATTGGGCTGAAAAGCTACCAGAAAACCTTAGGTGACAGCAAAGGGTAAACTTTTCTATAACTCCTTTCTGCCAACTAATTATCGTACAGAACTGCTAACCCTAGTGGTATGACTCTAGCCATTGTGTTCATAAATTATTTTTCAATAATTAGCATGTCATGGGAATCACTCCCCTGTGGTTTCTCCAAAAAATTCAACAACTTTCAGCACAACAGAAAGAGAGTAGAGATAAATTAACAACTCCATCTTCTTATTGCTAATGGTATCCCTCCATACTGCGCCTAATGCTATATACCATATTTTTCGTGCTATAAAATGCTCTGAAATATAAGATGCACCTAGCTTTTGGGGAGGAAAACAAGAAAAAAAATCTGTGCCTGCCTCCCAGCAATTTGCCTCCTTGCAGCAAACAGCAAACAGCGTGGTCAGCTTCAGCACAGCCTGATTTAGCACAAGCAGCTGATTGGTGGTTGGATCTGCCTCCCAGAATACCTCCTATCAGCTGTTTCATGCTGCAGGGATCACTGCCACTTACTGGCGCCAGCGCCCCCCATTGCTGCTGTCACCTATTGCCGCCTCTGCATGTCCCACTTTTGGCCTCCATGCATCCTGTTTTTGGCCTTTTGGCCATTTTTGGCTTCCATGTGTCCCATTTTCGGCCCGTTTCAGGCCGATGGAGGAGGAGGCATAAGCATAGAAGAAACAAGAATATTATTTTTGTTCAGGCATTCTGTGTACACGGATTGACTTCTGCTCTATAAATGAACAGAGAGAGAATGTACTTTTTAGGGGCATTTTTAATGATAATTGGATCACTATTTGGTTGAGATACCACATATGCTTTATTTTTATTTTTAGAAAAAGTAATCTTTGTAACTTTGTTTAGTTACTCATCTGATCTGTGTAGAATCACATTTCCCACATGCTAATTAGTTACATTCCATTCCCACACAGACATATTTAAGATGCTGATGAGCAAACATCTTAGAAGTTAGGTAACAAAAGCTACCACTTGTGGGGAGACTTCTGGCATGTTTGTGTTCAAGAGAGACATTCATGAAGAAATCAGCAACCACGAAGCAGAAAACATCAAAGAGGGCAGAAGAGAAAGATCTTTGTTTTTATATATACATATGCATTCACATACACACATACTTTTTCATAATTTCAACAAATGGGACGTAATGAGGATAGACACATTTCAAAATTACAAATACTATTTGGGTTTAAACTAGATTTTAAAATCCACAGTAAATATTAAAGAATTATGTATTCCAGAATTTAAGAGATTGAAAACATGAAAACATTCCAGTGCACTTTTTCTTAACCTAAACTTTCTACTTTTAGCTGTATAAATGACAATTGTCTAAGTGCATCTACAGCATGCTATTTTATTATTACTATTTTTAAGCAACTGAATGTCAGAACTCCTTGTTGATCTTTTTTTTAGCAATAAATCCTTAATTGCTTTCTTCCCACTTTTGACATATATTTTATTGGGGATGATATATAATAAAAGTCCATTATATGCAAATAATTGATTCTATAAATACATCTGAACATTTAAAGACCTTTCTCTTATTTCACCCTTAGCCATAATATCAAATGAATTTATATCTTGAACTTTATAATTAAATGGGTCTTCTACATGAGGGCTGGGAAATATTCAGTTTGGAGAACAAATTGGTAACCAGTTCAATCATTCTTTAAATTAAACTGAATTTTTTTTTTATTGAAAAAGTTTTAAAAAAACAAAAACATTTCCCCACCCTTTCCCCCCCTCCCTCCCAGAAAACCCCTTCCCCTCCTTCCCCCGGCTTCCCGGTCAATCACAAGGTATTGTTATACATAAACCAAACATAGAATAAAATTTTCCTTCTAATCCAATTAACCTCATCCAAATCTTTTCATCTCCCAACCCCTCCCATTACATAAAATAATACTTCCTAATTATTCAAAGGCAATCTGATATTTCTTAATCTGATATCTGTTTTGTAGATAATCAATCCATTTTTCCATTCAATTAAATATCTTTCCTGCGTATTGTCTTTTAAAAAAGCTGAGATTTTAGCCATCTCAGCCAAATTAATGACTTTCAATATCCATTCTTCTATTGTAGGTACCTCTTCTTTCTTCCAGTATTGTCCAATCAACAGTCTTGCTGCTGTTATTAAATTCAGAATCAATTTAGTCTCAATCCCTGTACAATCCGTTATAATTCCCAAAAGGAAAAATTGTGGCAGGAACTTTATCTTCTTCTTCAGTACATTTTGAATAATCCACCAAATTCTTATCCAAAAGGCCTTAATTTTCTTGCAAGTCCACCAAATATGAAAATTTGTAGCCTCATCACAATCACACCTCCAACATTTCGCTTGGATATTAGGATACATACATGATAATTTTTGGGATCTAAGTGCCATCTATAAAACATCTTATAAAAATTTTCCTTAAATTCTGTGCTTGTGTAAACTTAACATTTCTAACCCAGATTTTCTCCCATGTTTCCAACATTATTGGTTCCTGAATATTCTGTGCCCATTTTATCATACAATCCTTTACCAAATCCTTTTCCGAATCTATTTCAAGCAACACATTATACAATCTCTTTATATGCTCCTGAGTCTGATTTCTAATTTGCTTTATTAAATTTTCCTCCTTTGCATTATACCAATTTTTGATCCTCTTTCCATCTAGCACTTATTTGCCCATATTGAAACCAAGTATAATTCCTCCCTTCTTCATTTAATACCTGTAATGATTTTAATTGCAATCTACCTCCTTCAGCATACAAAAGTTCTTTATAAGTAATCATTTCCTGTCTCTGTTCTATATTTATATTCTCTATTGCATGTCTGGGACTCACCCATATAGGAATCTTGTAGTCTAATTTATAAGAATATTTTTTCCAGACCCGCAAAAGAGCACTTCTCAACACATGATTCTTAAAAGCCCTATCCACTTTTTTTCATAAAATAAATACGCATGCCATCCATATAACAAGTCATAACCTTCTATGTTCAAAATTCTTTCCTCCGTTAAATTAAACCAGTCACTTATTACTGAAAGGGCTACTGCTTCATAATATAGTTTAAAATTAGGCATTTTTAAACCACCTCTTTCCCGTGAGTCCTGTATTATTTTCATTTTAACCCTCGCCTTTTTACCCTGCCATATAAATTTATTAATCCCAATCTGCCAATCCTCCAGATTTTTATCTTTCTTAATTATTGGTATCATCTGGAACAGAAACAAAAATCTAGGTAACACATTCATTTTAATAGCCGCAATCCTCCCCAATAATGACAACTGCAATTTTTTCCAGACACTCATATCATTCTGAACTTTTTGCCATAACAAGTCATAATTATTCTTATAAAGTTTCTTATTCGATGAGCTAATATAAACCCCTAAGTATTTAACCTTTTTTACCACCTTAAATCCTGTTATTTCCTCTAGTTTTTGTTTCTGTTGTATAGACATATTTTTGATTATCACTTTTGTTTTATTCTGATTTATTTTAAATCCTGATACCTTTCCATATTTATCAATTGCTTCCAACAAAAATCTACTTGAATTTATAGGATTTGTTAAAGTAACCACTACCTCGTCTGCAAAAGCTCTAACTTTGTACTCATATTGTCTAATTTTAATTCCCTCTATTTTCGTTAATTCTCGTATTTTATCTAATAAAGGTTCCAGAGTCAAAACAAACAATAGTGGTGATAAAGGACATCCCTGTCTTGTTCCTTTCGCAATCTTAATAACTTCTGTCAAACTACCATTTATTATAATCTGAGCTGTTTGCTCTCCATAAATCGCTTTAATTATTCTAACAAAACAATCTCCAAATTGCATTTTCTCTATTAATTTAAATAAAAAATCCCAATGCAATCGATCAAAATTAAACTGAATTTTGAATAAGGAGGTAAATTCTAATAGTTGAATTTAACACCTCTAAATTGGCTAACGTGATTTCCGTTTTTTATGTCTGCACAAAAAGACTTTTTCCCAATCCATTCTCAAATCCATCCAATTCAATCTGAATATCTGATTCAAAATCACATTGAATTTTCCTGATGATTTGAATTATTCAGTGAAATATATTTTGAACTGAGCCAGTGATTCACAATGAATGACTCTACTCCATTTATTTATCTCAAAAATTCATTTGTAGCAGAGACATGAAATTTTGCAAAATCCTAGTAGATTATAGGAAAAGATAAACCACCACAACAGCTTAAATTTATTTTATTGTTTCACATAATGAAGAAAAGCCCTAGTTGGATAAGAAAAGGTATTTGCTGTAAATACCTTTAGAGTCACTCACATCCTTTCTTTATGGTCTATTTAAGCAGTGTTTAAAACACATTCTCATATCATCAACTGATAACCCCCAATCGATAAATTATAAGCTCTTGTCACCATTTCCACATGATGATCAGTTCTCTGAATAATAGGCAGAATTTCGTCATGCTTAGAATCATGCAAAATCATTCTGCCCCACTTCAAAGTAAAGTTTCTGCTCCTGGACAGAATGATTATTACTTCAAGCAATCTGGACAATAATTTCTGTGCCTAAACAGCATCCCAATCCCTCTGCCAATCCCTCTGCTAATAAAATTCTTCTCAGTTTGATTAGGGTAATCCAAATTCTTGGGCTCAACTCTGTGATTTTTTCTTTCTTTCTTGGTCTTTTAATGACATTGTAATCCCTTGCATTGGGGTGGAATCAGGGCAACTGAATGAAGCTGAGTGTTTACTGGCCGGGTGCCCTTCCTGTCGCCAATGCAGAGTTTGCAGCAGATATTTACTCATTGTGCCCAGAGAGAGAAATATCTGCCACTACCTAGGATTGAACTCACAGCCTCCTGATTGTGAGGGGAGAGCTCCGCCTCTAGGCCACTGTACCACAACTCTGTGAAATTGCCTTTGAGAAATTCAAAATTCTTGTGTCCATAGTTTTGTTAGCCCATGATGAACAAAATGGGACATCTTTTGAAGAAGCAAAAGCAAGAAGTGTAGCTAATCTATTTGGCCCTCTAGCTCAGTGTCTCAACCTCAGCAACTTCAAGATATGTAGACTTCAACTCCAGAATTTCCCAACCATGGGGAACACTTATTGATTTGTTGATCTCTTGAGGGTGTGTGCTTTCAAGCCCCTTCATGTCTGAATGCAGTCAAAATCACATGCCCTCAGTCAGAACAAAGAAAGAATATAGTGAGGGTTTCTCACGAAAGGAATGGCTGAAATGGGAGTAGGTGGTAGCAGCAGCTGCTCTTTCCTAGGAATGTGGTAAAGGACCAGGATTAAAAGGCAGCTCTTTGTTCACAGTCAACAGTAAGAGCTCTCAGTGGATCTGTGAGCACCACTCAGGAGTTTTAGTACATACAATCTGTCACAAAAAGAGTAATGCCTCTGTCAGTTTCAGGCCAAAGATCCTAGAAGCCCTTGATAACCATTTCATCAATACTTCCAAGTATCCGTTCATAAAAATGAACAATTAAGTACACAGATTACAGTACGACAGATGGGTTGCTTTCTGGTGGATTATACTAAAAAAGATACAACATCCTATTTTTAAACAGCCAGCAGCCTTCTACAGTTTCTTTCTGGAAATATTTCTGACAGTTACAACGTAAGTGAGAAATTAAGCAACGTTTAAAAAAAAGTCATTCTCTTTTTTTTTTTTTTGAAACAGCATGAACCTTAATCTACGGAAAACTTTCATTATTCCTTTTTTTTCTTACTGTCTCACAATGACGCCTACAGCTTTAAAAAGTGTTACCAGTATTTACAATGTGAATGGAACAATGTTAGTCCTATTCCCCTTTTATACATTCTATGTCTCTGTGTCTCACTCCATTCTAACAGTTTTAGGAAAAAGAATGTTAATTAGCAATAAATAGTCTGTAAGAATAAATAAAAGTAAGATGATCTCAGGTGCACCTTAATTTCTAGTGACACATAAATACAGTCATGCAATTTTCTTGGCAATGGCACAAAAACTGAGGGGTTTCTGATGCTCTCTGAGCTTGGTTGCTTTCATGCAGATATTTCATTACCTAAACTAGATAGCATCATTAGTGCTAGTTTGAGTCAGTAGTGAGTTCCACTTACGTTCACTACCGGTTTGGAATTGGGAGTGCACACGCACGCATGCGCAGAGCGTCTGTGATGATGTCCGGGTGTGTGGGTGGAGCCTCCTGCCGCCGCCACTAGCGGTTCGCCTGAACCGGTGTGAACTGGTAGAAACCCACCACTGGTTTCAGTAATGAAATGTCTGCAAGAAAACCACCAAGCTCAGAGAGCATCAAGTACTCTTTATTTCAACCCTGAGCTTCAAATATTCTCCTTTATTAGTACAAAAGTAGTTAGTCATTGTCTTCTCCCAGGCGCTGTTTGTGTGGAAATGGTGTGTTTTTTAAATCTAATTTAGGGATTTCATACTCAAAAATCAGATCCAATTCTGCCTGAATCAGATTGGAATGGAAGCTAGAGATTATCAAGCACATATCCCAGTCACTGAAGAAACATTAGATTATTTCTGATGGATGAAAATCCAAACTCCGGATGAAGACCCTCCAGTGAGGAAGGATTCACCATTTTATATGTCAGCTGCTTGCTTACTTTTCAGGTTCAATGAAAATTACAGATAGTTCTCAATTTATAAGCACAATTTCTTGCTTATTTTAATTTTTATTTCTAATCTGTCTTTTATTTGTATTCATTTATGCAATCAGGAAGATACTAAACTGCTTTGGATACATCTGCCTCTTTCCATTGCCCTTTGGTTTTAATATTTTTGCTGCTGTGCTCATAGCAACAGTATGAACAGCCACAGAATTTGGGAATCATCTCATCACTCAGCCTGACCTTGAAAAAGAGACAAATTCCCCTTGTCCCTAATGTAGGCCTTAGCCATATTCAAGGTTTTCAATTGCAGACATTGAAAGGACAGGATCAGATGCAAAATGGATATAAAACTAAGCAAATAAGCCATTTTGTTTCTGTGGCCATGGCAACTACATGCAATTTAGGTAGATTCAAATTCATTTAGCCCAAGAGTAATATGACATTTCTCCCCTGCTTTCTGATGCTTTGAAACATCCTGCCAAAATGGTCATTTATAGTATTATGGAAAAATCAGACGCTTCATCTTCTGCACCATTAATTATATTCTTCTGTAGCATGTATTTTCCATCTTTGATAGGCTTACCATGCTGTTCTGGTTGGCTCCTTTTATCTTTGTCATCAAAGATAAAAGGAGTAGGTTTCAGGTGGTCTGTTATTTGCATTAGGAACGCAGTGAAGAATGACCCTTGAAAAATGGTCTAAAGGGTTTATTTGAGTACAGAGAGGTTCAGTGAGACTGTAGCTCCTATTCTTAAATGTGGAAGAAAAAAATAAGTAAAACAAACACGCACAAAAATGGTCCCCAGAATTTCCTTAACAAACTTGTAAAAAGTTTGTCTGCCTCAACATAGAAGTAGAATGTATCACTTAAGAGTATTAAGACACTATATTACATAGTCATCGTAGTATTCCAGTCTTCCAAAGGTAATATATTCCAGATGTGCAGAACTACAACCCCCATCATTCCTCAGTCAGTAAATGGTTAGCCTCAATAAATCAGGAAGATTGGAACAGCAATAGCAATAGCAATGCATTAGCAATAGCAATGCATTAAACTATGGAATACTGTTGTAGTTAATGCTCCTTTAAATGGGCTACTGATTTTTTTAACTACACTTGCTCCCTAATTTACAGTAAGCTATTTTAACCTCTTATAATTATATCCATTTAGAGAATTTGTGGAATGAATGTAGTGTTCTTACATAATACCAGTTATTAGAACAATCACAAGAATGACGTCTACAGCATCCCTTCACTAGTCTCTAATAAACAGTTGAGCAGAATGAGCTGATTGGGCAGAGGACAAATTCACTGAAGAAAGAAATGTACTGTAAGAATTAGACAGCCGAGGAATGAGGCAAGGCTGGAACAGTTCCTCAGCAGGAGCCATTGACCCAAAAAAGGGAATCCAAACTAAAGACATAACTAAAAAAATGTATAGCAGAAGTAGGGCAAGAATAGTCCTTTAGTAAAATTGCCCTCACCATAACTGGAAAGCAAAAAAAAAAAAAAGATGACAGCCAATCTTTTTCCTTCTGGTTGCTACGGTTGGGAGTCATTGCTCAATAAAATCTAATGGAGTGCAGATTGCCAGTTCTGTTCCCATTTTTTCCCCACCTCAAAAAAATATGACATTAAAAGTGGTTCACAAGTGAGCTGTATTGTCAAGCTGAGACAACTGCTATAAATTCCATGCTTTTTATACTAATTCTGTTTCCTCTGGCAATACCTATATTGAGGGAATGGTTGGCGAAGATGATAGAACTTGTGAAATGGACAAATTTACCTATTTCATTAGAGAAAAGACAATAACTGTGTATTGTCAACTTTAAGAACTAAGAATTAAGAACTTTTTGCATAAAACAGAAAAAAAATGAATGTTGGCTTTGACAATTAAATAGGATAAAGTATAAAAAGAAGAGAAGTTTGATATAACTTTAGAGAAAGCGGTAAGCTTATAATTTTGTTTATAACTGCTGTAAAGAGTTATTAGAAGCTAACTTTTGTATCTTTCTTGTTCTATTTCTTTTACTTTCTTGCACTCTAAGCTCTTTGATTTCTTTCTTTTTCTTCTTCACCTATATTAATTTGTATGCATTTTCCTTTGTTTTTAAAACTTTCAATAAAACTAATTGTCTCTACTCTAAGTATGAAATAGTTTGCATTTAACTTATTCTATTTTTATTTGGGTTGCCAAACCTGGGCAGATAAGATATGCAGAAATCTCTAATTCCATTTTAGTGGGTTATCTAAATTTTTACTGGCCAAATAATGATAGCCCTATTTTTTATTACTGGGCCAGGAATTTGCTTAGATTTTTTTGGATCAGAATAATTTAATCAGCCTTGAGTACAAATCACCTTGACTGTACACTGAATATGTGATTTGCTTTTCTGGCCTCAGGCAACAAAAATTCTTGAGCTAGTCCTTGTGATCTGTGATAAGTTAACCTGACTCACCAACCATGAAGAAGTTGAGCTTACAGTATTGTCTTTCCCGTACTGACTCATTGCAAAATAAGCTGTGAATTACCAGGTATCTTCATTTTGATCCTATCCCTGTTGACCTCTGGCTATGAAGAAATTATAAAAAGGCTCCTTTTAAAACTCAGTCTCATTGCATAATTTAGGAGCATGAAGCGTAAGGAATTTAACACAGCAACTGAAAATGATTTTTTTTTGAAGAAATTCACTCAAAAAAATTTCACGAATGTCTTAGATTTGAAAATACAGTACTATTCATAAATATTTGAAATGAAAAGTATAATTAAAGATGGAGTGGCTACATTAAGTTATGGCCAGCTAAAGATTTCCTCACCTTTCTTTTTCTTTCCTTGTTTTTGGACCATTCTGAGATGATGACCTTGTACTCCTATTATATAAAGGCATAGTTTATCACAATGCAGTCAAGTCATATATTATTGTTTAGAAATCATGATGATTTTATTCATAAAATATATTCAGCCAAATCTAAGCAAACCACATTATGGCATACCACAATATGTGAGCCAAACTGTATTAGTTTTTATGGGGTATGAGCAGGATTTAATATACTAAGAATGGTTCATTCTCTTCTATTGTCATGGTTAGATATTGGTGGGATTGCTTGACAGTTGTGGTCTTTTCTAAAAAGAAGGTGTCAACATCTGGAACTGCCTTCAAGGGTACTTGTACTGCATGACTCCATTTAATTTTCTCTGTTTTTAAAACAACTATCTTCATGAAGCTTATTGGAAAAGACACATGGAAGCTTGGGATAAAAAAACTGTTATTATGCAGATATTATCCAATTCTATCTTTTCTTCCTTCTGTAGTACTAACGAAGTACTGACATTTTAAAACAGCTGCCAGCACAATCAACCACAAATAGTGAAATAATTTCTCATGATTCCATTATTCATTTATTTCATAGTGTCATGTCATAATAGCTTTTTGTTTGAAACAGCTTTCAGGCTTGGCTGTACTATGCTTATGAATTTATGGCATATGAGCAATCATAAGGGAAGGAAGCTGCACATTTGATAGCAATAGTAGTTAGGTATTTTTTTATAGCCATATGTATGAGTTCTGTTTCACATTTGTTCCACGCAGCTTGTTCATTAGCATCAGAATTATGCTAGCATAAAGTGTAGAAGTAACAGTATACTTTGCATGCGTACAACATCTGTAGAAATGGCTGAAACAGCAACATTTATCTCAAATTCTCAGAGCCCACTCTGTTGATCTTCTCCCCAGCTAATTTGCATTTATTTCTTCTTTCTTATAGTGACTGTTAAATCTCAAAGATATTTAAAGATCTAATAAGCATGTTAAAATTATCATTTGCAATAATTCCAACAAAATACAAAAAACAAACAACTAAATTATATGGATTCCAAAATATCACGAGTGGTGTTTTTTTTATGAATCATGTGACTGCTTACCTTGAACTGAGTGGTTGAATCACTCAGCCCTTCTGATCCAGGAGAATTCCAGGGAATGAAAGCCAACAGTGGGGAAAAAACCACATCTGCAATTATTTTTACAGTGCCTCTCATAGCTGACTTTAAAGGGCCACTGGGTCCATATAGAGAAGCATCAAACTCTTGTCATGGTTTCCCAGGAAACAGGTAAGACTTAAAAGTTATCTGCAGCGAAACTAGAAATTAAAGTGTAAAAGAAGCAGAACTGGGTTTCTTATATCTTTATTGTTAAGGCGTTAGA